>NC_079151.1:86198065-86943065 GCF_947563725.1 Argiope bruennichi
GCTTTTACTTCACCATAAAATGTAGTTTAACAGTAATTATGAGCATTATCTTGAATAGTTTTAAAACATAAACTGTATTAAAAAGGAAATGAAAGATTTTGAAAGCAAAGTTTCATTTAAATTTTCTTTAAAATCCATACAATAAGCACCCCGATTTAGAAAATTCTAATTTAGTTATTTAAAAAAATTATATCCTTTTATAAAGCCGTGGAATCATGAAATTTATTGACCTTTGAGACAGCTCTTTCTTTTTTAAAAAAATATATTACGATTTCATTTTCAATGAAAGAATGAAACAATAAAAAATAAAATAGCTAATGATAGTCATAATAGAAATAATATGCTTGATACAAATCACCAACGAACATTTTTCACAATAGATGTCAAAAATATCGAGTAATAAACAAAAAAATGTTATCTTAATACGTAATTATTTGCGTAAAGAAATTTATTTTTGTGGAATCTGTTTTCTTGATCTCTTCATTTCTTTCATATAATATTTGCCATGCTTTCTTTTCTAAATTCGTTCTCCCTTCTTTGAAAAAATATTTGTTTACGGAATATAAATTCAAAGTAAACATAGGTTGAATTTTCTAAATTGGGACTTCCAGTGGCTGCTAATAGCAGTTTTAAGAAACTGAAAAAAAAGAAATACGAAACGGAACGCTTAGAACTTAATGCAAAAAAGCGGACGAAACGAAGAAATTTTCCATCCGAATAAATTACATCCAGATGTAAAAGCCAATTTTCTAAGGCGAAAACAAGATAAAATTGCAAAAGATTTCATTTATTTCTTGCTAATCTTTTCGCAGTAGCAGGATGTTGAACAAACTGTCCAGGTGTTTTTCAAATTCTTTTATTATCTGTTCCACGAATTCTTATTCCTTTTCTTTAAAAAAATTCTATTTCATTCTTTGCTTTTCTTTTTATTTTTCATTATTTTAAACAGCTAAAAGTAGGAATATTAGCTGTTGACAGGGTCATGCCCGAAATGTTATTCGCCGCATCCAGCTCATAACAATGAAAGACAAAAAAATTTGATCATTTTTGAAAACGCGAGAAGAAAATTAAATTTAAATTTCAGAAAGGTTATTTCATTAAAACAATGGAACGAAAATGAAGTTTACAGAAAAGTTTCTTTGGCCTTAACTTCTTAATTTTTAAACAATAGGATGAATTGTTGGTAAAGTAATAATACTGAAATATTATATAGAAAACGGCAAACAAAAGGAATAATCGAACTCGAAAAGTTAATTTACATATTTTCTGATTTTCAGAAGATATTTAGATAGGTTCAAAATCCTTTGAATGTACCTACGCATATATTTTACTTCGGAAATGTAATGAACTAAAAATATGTAACAACAATTCCAAAACTAAAAAAAATTTATGCCTTTTCTTAGTGAACCAAATTGAATTTTTTCAATTTTAACTATTCTCTATTTTTAGTTTTAATTAATATTATTTCTGAAAGTCGCTACCATGTGACGCCACTGATACAGAATCGAAATTTAAATTAATGCGTGTCTAACTGGTAATCAAGCTCTGAAAAGATAAAAATAGTGCATTGCCACCGCAAATACACAAATGATATAACTATTGAACTGAATATAGAAATCACAATTTAAAATTTAAAAATGAAATTAAGAATGAAGAGGGAGTTTCAAACACATAAAACAATGACATTCGGTCTTTTAAACTAATCTACAATCAGTTCAGAACCAATTAGCACTTTAGAAAATGAAATGAAATGTAAGCTAATGTGAGTAAAATTTCAAATTTTCTAGTTTCCATGTTTTTATACAATTTTATACATTTATTTTTAAATATTTAATAACATTTGAAAAAGTTATAGAGGATTAAAGTAACGTTTCATTTTTAATTAACAAAAATTTGAGAAATATGTTACCAGATAAAAGGCAAACTTAAAAAAATAATAATTTTAAAAAATTAAAAATTAGAATTTCTAGTATTATCGATAAAATAAAATAAAGGGCGTCCTAAAAGTGCACATAAATTTTAATAACCAATAAATTGAAATCGGTAACTAAAAATAGAAAATATTGTAAATACCGATACCAGGTTATCGCAACGAATTGCGCACACTAAACATAGAAACGTTCTCATGTATTTTCATCACATTTACAAGATATTTTCAACAATATAGTAAATAACCGGGCACTTCTCACATTATAAAGCATTTCTCATTTATCAATTTAATGTCAAAATAAGTATTTCATTTCTAAGCACTTACAACTTTTAGCACTTTTAGCCTTCAATTAATATTAAAGGTATAAAGACTTTATACATTAATTATCATTGACATAAGAGATAATCGATTTTAGATTCGAATTTGTTGAAAATCTTTGGTAAAACTTAAATAAAAATAAAATTAGAGAGGAGAGAATTGTCTTTTCCACTATTTAGACATATCTCAGCCTGCTACACAATATTATATTATATTATATTATACTAGCCGCCTTTGGCGACCAGTATTACCGCTCGCTATAATTTTCAATTAAACATTTTATGTAACTGGTCTCTTAATAGAATCTCAAACAAAACATTTTTAATCTTCAAATTTTGATAGTCATACCAAACTCATACTGTTGTTTAGATCGTTTCGTTCAATTTACTATATATATTTTCCTAATTTGTTGTCATTTCCGGTAAAACTTCAACTTTAATTTAAAGTGGAAATGATGAAATTGCAATTAATATAAAGATATTTTTTAATAAAACCAAGAGTTTTATTTTATTTATCATCTTTATTGTTATTTATTTACTATTATTATTATCGAATATGAGTGTTGCAAACAGAATCGCTCGGTATTTAAGTCTTATGTGAACTTCAAAATATTTTTCATAATTTATGTAATATCTCAAACAATAATTCAACAAAAATTTCTCAGATTCAGCATAAAATTCAGTTTTTAGTTTTGCTTTCAAAAGGATTGAAATGAAATCAATAATAATATTTTGTTCCGGTTTATAAATATATTTCAAAAATTATGAAGTCTAAATTTAATGCAGTAAAGTATCATATTCTGAGAAATATTCTGGACGCACCAAATTTTAAATAAATGAATGAATGTTTCTATTTTCCACGATCAACTAAGACTTATTTATGAAGTTTTGAATGTTAAAAATTTTGAAAAACTCAACATTTTCATAATCTTAGGCCAATTAATCTTGAGAAACCTGCGCGCTGATTGGCGTATTTTCTTTGATGCGATAGATGAAAAATCTAAAATTATCCTTTTTTTATTGAATAGTGATATATAAATTTTCATAAATCAGTCAGTTTAAGTGATTGATTTAGTTGATTGGAAATTAACTCTTTTTATTTAAAATATTAGTGTTTCCAGAACATTTTGTTATTCGTGATTTCCACAACAGAAGCTTTATGTAAAATAAAAAATTCGTTATTTATTAGAGCATTTATTGAATCAAGTTACATAAAATATAATCATTTTCCATTTAGACCATTTTAGCAGATCTGTGTCTTACTAAAGGTTTACATATTAGCTGTGTGGCCCTGATTTGAATGAAAACCCCTTTCATATTAAACATAACTTGCCTTAAAATAAAACTGATTTATTGGATTAATAATATAGAGAGTGCAAAAGATCATAAAGTAATTTTTCTTGAATTTGTTTTTTTTTAAAATAATATTTCATATTTGTTTAATTTCCTACAGACACGTGCCGAAAATTATATTTTTGCAGATTTCATTTCCAAAAAAATTTAATTTATTTTTAGTTGGAGCTTTAATCACTGTGATGGCAACACTTTGAAAAAAGCTAATTTTTCCCCATGAATGTCAAACGTGCTCATGCAGCTTAAATTTTATTTTTATTTTGTACAAAAAATTGTTGAAAAATATAGTTAAAATATTTATTTAAAAATTCATTAAAAATAGAAATTTAATTTTTAGGTTAAAATATTGGTATCATTTAAAAAATAAATTTTTGATCTTTAACTTCATGTAAAAATATTTTTTGTGCGGTAATATTTTTGGAAATTATAGCAGAAACACGCCAAAATTTCGCTTAATTTTTAAATACATAAAATTCCAATTAAAAATTCGAAAAAATAACCCCCAGGTGCACATTCTCGGCCTCCAAGGTATACGCGTGCCAAATTTGGTAGCTGTAGGTCGAATGGTCTGGCCTGTAGAGCGCCAACACACACACACACACACATTGAGCTTTATTATAAGTATAGATATTATTTTTTTTAAAAATGAAACGAAAAAGGGGGAAAGTTATTCTATAAAATTGGGTAAAGCAGATGTTCTGTCTTAGAAATTTCTTTTCCCTTTCCAGCTGTGTTGCCATAGAAACCAGCGCACAGCTCTTTACACGTTTATGTTTAGCTATTCAGATTTTATAATGTCTAATCAGAGTAACGGTGAATATCAGTGTGTTCGTGTTCGTCAATAAATGTTAATTTTTTTAATAACATGATTAATAAAAACAGAGTCACTGAGCATTTAAACCTTATGGGTACTAAAAAATATCTTTCTTAATTTATGTAATATCTCAAGAATTTGTCGACAGCCGGTTCGCAAATCTTAATGTTCGTTAAAATATTTATAATCAAATATTTTATGCAATTTCTATTTTAATAGCTTCTGTATCAAAATATTTTAAAACTTCAAATTTTGATTGTCATATAATTCATTCATAATATTATAAAGGCCTTTAGTCATAACGTAATATGTATCTCTCTAATTTTCTATTAGCACCCGTAGAATTTATGCTTTAAATTAAATTGGAAAGAATTAATCTGCAATTTAATATAATAATATTTTTTACTGAAACAAAGCATTTTTTTATAATCTGGTTACTGAAAATAGAGTCACTCAGCGTTTAAACTTTATGGGCACTAAAGAATATCTTTTTTAATTTATGTAATATCTCAAGAATTTGTCAACAACATTTTCTTAGATTCATCATGAGCAAATCTATTCATTAACAATGTTTAATTTTAAATGCATCAAACACTCAGAAAATAAAACGAATAGTTCAAAATAAACGGTTGAAAACAGGTTTTAATATTTTCTTGAGAGAGCATTTTAAATGTATACTACCATTATACTAAATCTCATCCCGAAATGAATTTTCAACCTCGTGCCCTCCCCTTGTTATGCCTTCTTGATTTCGAAAAACACATTTCTGGAAAATGTCTGTTCGTCTTTCTATGACAAAAATAACTCAAAAACGTTTTGACCTAGTCGGTTGAAATTCGGTATATGGTCTTAAAACTAAATTTGAAAATTTTGTTCTGAGGGAGTCTGGCTGTTTGGCTTTAGTTTAGTTTAGTTTAATTATATTAACATACCGTTTGAAGCAACACTAGGGCTATTTTGGGACGGACCTCATAATTTTGAACCGCCTGCAGATGACGAGGACGGCACCTGAGCTAGAACCCCCCCCCTCTCAACACCACACCACACCAGCGGAAGGACGTTTGGTCAGGACGGATTTAACGTGTAACAGACCCCCTTCCACGACGGTTCTTCGGTGGAATCGGGTCTCGAACCTGGAACCCTCCGCTTCCGAAGCCGAGACCTTACCACTAGGCCACCGCGGCCCTACGGCTGTTTGGATATAAGTTAACTCGATAACTACAAAACTAAAAGAGCTAGATGTATAAGATTCGGTGCACAGATTTAACACCTGTAGTGTAGACATTTTGAAATTTTGAACCAAATTCAACAAAGGGTTGATTGCCTGTCGGTCTGTACTTTCAAAAACAAGTGAACGCGTTAATTAAAAAAAGCAATGATTTAAATATATCGAATTAGATATGGGATTTTGTTATTACAATTGTAGTTTCGTGTCAAAACTTTGTTTCAATCAATTCAGAAAAAACATATCTAAAGCACAAATTTGATTTTCGAATTCTATTAACCCCGTACTAGGAATTAATCGCTAAAGATCTCATCAAAGATGACACGATAGATTCTGGTAAAGATGCTAAATTCACACCAAAAATTAATATTCCGTACTATTGTACAGCAAAATTCATGCAAGGCCTTCTGTGCCATGACAAGTTCTTTGGAGAACGGAAAAGTTTTGGAGAATCCAAATTTTGAAATTGTTGGAAGAAAGCTGTTTGTATTAGTGTTAGATGGTAGCCACAAAGTTGGTGACAAACATCTAACAAGCATTGCAAGCATTTCAAGGTAATACCAATGTTATATCAGCTATAGCTATACGATCACCATTATTAAATTTCTAAACCTTGTAATCTGTAACAAAAAAAAATATTAACTGACAGTATTGAATTGCTTACTAATTGGCTAAAGAGTTAATACCTAAGCTCAGAAGCAGGAGCAATCTGTGGTTGAAGGTTACACTATTAAGCCAGTGGTAAGAAAAATGTGCAATATCCCGTTAAATAATTTAGATAAAATGTTTGTGAAGCAAAAGGAAGGATGGTATTCAGATTTTTAAAAAACTTATTGAAAATGTAAAAAAAGAGCTAAAATTCGCTAATCTGAAAATCTTGCAGAAACACTGATATCTGTTAAGAAGCGTTACTCAAATGAAAAGATGGGAAAAAACAATTTTTTTAGAAATTCTGTATTGTTATTTAGCATTATTTTTGATGAAGTATGCTTTATATTCATTGCTTGAACTCGTTATTTTGTAATAAGCTTTCAAACAGAACATTTGTTTCATTCTTTGAAAACAATTTGCATTACGTCAAACACTATTTTAAAGTTTTAAAATATATTAAAATGCAGCATACTTTTTTTCCTTGACATGCATGATGTTGCCTTTATTAAAAGAAATTCTCTCAGCAAGCTGGAAGGCAAAAGTATTTAAATTAATATTTTCAAATTCTTTTAAATCCTTAAGCAAAAACATTGAAATTAGCATATTGCAGTGACTATAGAGGATGTTTTTATCAATATCATATAATTCAACATTTATTGAAAAATAAATATTTAATATGAGCTGAATTGTCACATTTAAATAAATGAATAATTATAATCAAATACATTCAAAGCAATTGATATACGCTCAGATTCTGAAATGTTCTGAAGCAGACCATTTTTACATAATAAAGCCAAAAATATTATTGCTGATTTATTTGTATTTAATCTTTTTCTTCAACCTTTAGTTCATGTGCATTTAAACAATTTCAAATTAAGGGAAGACGGTAAGAGTAGAAGTTTTTTTTTAATTTAAAATATATTTAAACGTGACAATTCAGGTCATGTTAAAAATAATCAAAAATCCCTTTTCATTCAGTGAAACTGTTCAGACAAATCAACCGAATTCAATTTTTAATTTTTTTTAATATTGTAATAAGGCAGGAAGAAACAAATATAAATTTCAGATTAGAAATTGGATTGATTTCTGAATTCCTTCACAAAATTTTCAAAAATTTTAAAATCTTCAAAAGAAAGTTTTTATAGGATAGACGTGAAATCATTGATATGCTTTTCGAAGTTCATTGTGGATGTTTATACAAAATGCTAAAAAGTTTTAATCTGAATTTTTCATCACCTTTTATTTTATATTTTTTTCAAAAATGTAAAAGATTAAAAAGTAAAATATTGTACTTTAAATATTGAGATTATACTCAGATTAAAAATTTTCATTTCAACAATTGAGGTATTAAAAAGACAAAAATTTAATTTTTTTATATTTAATCTATAATTTATTTTTAAATATATTTATAACCATTGAATAAACAGAATGCCTCCAGTGCTACTTGTTCAAATATTTTTTTTCTAAAACTATTTAATAAAAAATGTATAAGTCAAAAAACGGAACGTATACCTTTATAAGAAAACGCAAATCTTTTTTTTAACTTATTATTAGAAGGAAAAAGTGTGCAAAAAATTAATAATTAAAGGAAGAATATAATATTTCACATAACGTATACATTTTTTTTTTCCAAATGCTTCTTTTTTTTATTTTTAAAATAAAATGCAAGAAACACAAGTTGCATTCCTAATACGTTGAATTTTTAGTGAGCTATTCTTTTTCTAAAAGTAAAATAATTAATATAACAATCCTTGACTCACGTATGTTTTACTCGTGTTCCAAAAACTTTTTTGCCATGTATCTCCTTTAAAAGACATTAAAAGTTCTTATTTTAAAGTAAAAAGTTGTTTATGGAGTAATAAAGCTAGCTTAAGCTTTTTATTTAAAAACGCTTAATGCATATATATTTAAAATCTTAGCGTGTTTGATGCAATCAACCACACTTTATATCCTGATTTTTTTCAAAACGTTTTAGACTAAATTAGTTATTATTTCGGCAATTTCGGCAAATATATATAGTTATAGTTATAAAATTGGGAGCATTGACATTGCAATGTTATATCATGACATAACGTACCTGTGTGATAAATTTTTTTTAGGTTTCTTTCTTTCTTTCATTTTTTTTTTTTTTTGTCATCCTTTTAAGTATAAATTCAAACAACTTGCTACTTTTTCACGAGTTTATATTTTCTTCAGAATAACGATTGTCAGGATTAGCATCGAAAATAATAATAAAAATAACCTCTCTTTTTTGGAAAGGGGGGGGGGGGGGTAAGAATAAAATCTTTCTATTAACACAACTTTTTCAGCTTGAATAGAGGTGTGTATCAGATAAATACAAATTTTTACTCTCCACATTTAAGGGAATCGTATTCTAGTATAGAAATAAATGCAGAGTTAGAAATGTCTATTTTGAAATTTTATTACACATTTGCTATATTTAAAACATTGTATATTATTTATTTATTAAAATTAGTTATCTGTATATTAAATTTATAATTTTAGAAATTATTGAAATTTTTTAATTACATTTATTATCAGATATTATTAAATTAGAATTAGTCACCATTTATCTATTGGTCATGTTTTATTTTTTAAAACGTTCAAATGTTAAAATAAATCATCATTACAATTTTTAACTTAAAACTTTCTCTTATAGTTCTCATTTTTAGCTCTAGTTAGTTTTAATTACAAATTTCGGATAAACCGAATCTTTATCTTGGTCCTATGAGTTTCGAATAAGTCAAGCACCAGTATATCTCACATAAACAACGTAATGTCTTTCGGTTTTCTCTAAAACAACTTCCAAAACAAAATTATTCTCTGAAAAAGAAGAAAAGAAAAAACTAAAATTTGAGCGGTACGGAAAAGATAAGCTGGAATAGATTGATGAGAATGTAATAACAAACGAAAAAAAAAATCAGCTACTCTCCTGTAAAAGAGAGAGAGAAAAAAAAACGAAAAGATGAGATGCTTTTCTAGATGAGATTTTTCTCTGTTGGTTGCTCAACCGTGGCAAGAAGAAACCGGGGTTTTGAACTCGCTTCCAAACCAGTGGCACTTTCCAACAACGACCTGATCGTTTTCGTTTCTTAATGTCTCCGTCCACAACCATCCGGTGATGCCATTTCGAGATACCTAAATGATGGCGCTACATTGGACCAGCACGGTCGCGACGCCTCCTGTTTAGCTGACCAAACAAACGCATGCAGTTTTATCATAGCCCGACAATCCATTTCGAAGGCCTAGATAAGAATCGCATTCATGAACTGAGAATTTTTTTTTTTTAAATCTCATTAGATTTTCACGCTTAGAAGTCTTTTTTTTTTTTTTTTTTTTTTTTTTTTTAGTACGTGAGTTAGAGTTGTTCCGCTGTGAATAAATTTGACTTCTACACGTCAAAACGCAAATCATGATGGATGGCCAGAATATCTTTTAGCCGTGATTCCTCTTGAAAAATCTCACATTCCTCATAAAAATTTATAACATTTGTACGTCAGTCTTGACAATATTTAGACAAAAAAAAATGTAATTATATTTGTAAGGCTAACAAAATGATGAGTAAAAAATTAAATACATTTAACGAAATGTGATGACATTTTAAACAGAATTTCACGTTTACGTATTTTTTTTTAATTCCTAGCCTTTTTTTGGCATTAATGATGGCAAAAAATTATGATTAAATTTTTATATGCAATTTCATCTTAATGGCTTCCTCTGAAAAAATACATTTAAACTTTGATAAATATGTAACTTGTACTATGCCTTACAGATCACTGTTAATTGTGCAATGTACCTCCTTAAATTTCCATCATATCACTTAAAATATCAATTATATAATAGCCAATAATAATTTGAAACAATGAGTGATTAAAATTCAATTTATCTAATAACTTTCAAGATGAAAATAAGTATGCTTATAAAAAATATAAGGATCATAAATTGAATACTCCGATTCGCACTAAGCCACACAGATAAAACTAAATGACCAGACCACCTCGACAGCAACATTGGCAGGAATTGTGGCTGAGTTTTAAGGGCCATCACCGTCCACGGTACAAACCTTCCCATGGGAAATACGTCCCTTCATTAATGGGAGGTAGCCAACCCCCTCCTTTTTCTGTACCCTATAGAAGGGCGAGAACCAACTACCATACCGGAAACTTCTCATCCTCATTTTTGAGGTGCCGCCCGGTGGGAGAAAAGCATAAAGATAGAAAGTAGAACTATTCAGCATCGAAGCATTTTATGTGCGTTGACATATGTGCTTGAAAATTTCCGAAATATATCAAAACATTATTCATTAAAAAATTTTGGATTAAACAAAAAAAAAATTATGGCATTGCAATAAGAGAGTGATTTTCTAGCTAAAATAATGGTTATAAATTTTTATACTGCTAATTATATTACAGGAAAGAGAAGAAATGTGTCAAAAGAGAAAGAACCTTTCCTCGTAAATAACTTTTGAAGTTAAAACTTAATTTTAAATTCATAAAAACTTTAGAAATTCTTTGTAAAGCATTTTTGAACCGATTCGTACCATACTTTTTCAGTTTGGAAAAATTAGATCAATCTCCACACTTATATAATCAATAATAAAATAAAATTTCTTGATGAAATATGAATTATGAAAATGATTTGAATTTTGTTACAGCAATTAAATATATTGAGGTAAAATGCATTCAAAAATATTATCAAATATCAATTAAATATAATCAAAACAATTGCGCGCAGCAACTAAATTTGGTATCATTGAAACGATAATTTTATAAATCTTTGGATGGGGTAAAAATCCTTTTGGTTTCGTATTATTTTCAAAATGTATAGTGAGAAAACTTCAAACTTTTGCTCAGTTTTTAATTAATTATAATTCAAATTAAAACTTCAAAACAAGTAGCTCCAAGGTGCACATTCCCACCCTTCAAAGTATATCTATCTGCCCTGTAGAGCGCCAACAAATACTCTCATTTAGGTAGGTGACATTCACAGTATTAGTAAAGGTAATTACTTAACAGATCTAAACCAATACTAACTACAAAGCTACTAAACAGATACAGATCTAAACCAATTTTGCATAAATCTATTCGATAGTATTAGAGAAAAAAAGCATAAGATTTTTATGATTTTGCTTAAATTAATAAAGAAATATTTGGCTTGAAATTTTGAGAAAGTGAAGAGGAAGAAAATTAAAACATACAAAATTTAAGGGCTCCTAGAGGGTATAATAGGGCTCTAAGTACACTAAATTCCGACGAGAATAAATTATAGTCCCCTAGTTTGTTATGCGTTTTGAGAGGGTGGCGCTGGTTTAAATGCTAACCTTGATATCTGAACCTTGTTCAGCATTACGATATCGAATTATTTTTAAATCGGACACTGAAATCGACTCATTTTTCAATCTCTTTTAAATATCCATCGAATTCTTGAATTGGACGTTAATATCATCGAGGCTTAACTCTGAAAATAAAATAACGGAGGTCAAATCGCACATCTAATCAAACATATGAAGAAGAAATAACAAGAGGGGAATAAAATTAATTTAAAAGGCAAAACTTCTTAAAGTATTAAGTTAAAAAATTGGAAAGCATTTGTAATTTTTTAAGTTTTAAAAATATTCCACAAATTTAAAACAAAAATAATAAAAGCTTTACTTTTTATAAGATGTATATATATTTATCATAAAGGAGCGATTTAAATTCAACAAATGCCCTACTAACCACACTTCTCATTTTACAACGAAATCAAAAAGATAAATGCAAATCTTATTTTGCCATTCCACTCATTACTCAAACCTCAAAGACGCTTGTATAAAATGACAGGTTACAGTTAAACCAAAAATATGCAAATACTTCCGAGAAGATGTCAAAAAAATGCCATAGCCCATAGATAAAACCACTTTCAGATTCGTCGAAACTGACTCACGTCGCCTAATCCCAGCATTCATTTGAAAAGAATGTCGTTCGGTCTCTTAACTGCTTCCTGGCACGACACTGTCGAGTTTTTTCGAGACAAAGGGAAGATCTTAACCTTGGGTTAATAAACACCGTTCAAATTGCGACAAGTGAACCTTGACTCGATGTTCTTAGAAGTGCGTTCATTAGGCCAGTATTACACTGCAGAGCTTGTTAAGCATTTTAATGATAGGTATTTAATTGAGAATGTGGCGATAACTCTGGATTACTTCTTTAAAAAAATAATGGACCATTTAATATATAATTTATTGAAACTATAATTAATTACTTAATTTTTCAATAGAAAGATATTTTTAAAATGATTATTTTGTCGTAGAAATTCATCATTTGCCTCTTGAAACTTAAATCTGGAAAAAGAATTGTTAATTTTAAAGTTATAGTTGGCAATTAAATCTAGTATCATAAAATATAATAGAAGGAACTAGAAAAATAGAGAAATCAACAGTTGAAATTTAAGCTAGCTTGTTTCGCTATCCGTCGATCGTTTTTCTGTATTAAAAATCTCTTAAGCTAGTTGATATTGAACAGAAAATTTGCATTTTCTTTGATTCATTGTCTTCACTGAAATTTTTTTACCAAAGGATAGATTTAAAACTGCAATAATCTTAATCCTATGCTTCATTCGAATTATTATTAATGTTCATTAATCAACAAAATAATGTGATAAAATATGTAGATAGTAACCTTATACATATTAATGTTAACATTTGAGGAATTTCTTCTTAATAGTTTTCTTCCTTGGGGATTATTGCTTAAAAATTTCTATCACTAGTTGGTTTTATTATCAGTGGAGGAAACTTCAAAATATGCAAAATTCGATGTTTTCTATTCAGATAAATGGTAATACCATTAAAAATAAATCTCGCTTTTTTATTTTAAAGCATAAAACATTAGACAGTCCTGTATAGGCAACTATTTTACGTATTTTACAGAAACACGCTTCGAAAGACTTTAACAGATTATTATTCCATATTTTAAAAATGAAATTATTGTTCTTAAAATATTAATTTTTTTTAACCATTTAATGAAATAAAATCATTTTTTTTTCAATTAATTCCTGAAGTTTTCAAAATTAATATATTTAAATGATAAAGATTATATCTAATCCAATATTTCCCTCCCTAAAATTCCACACCTCATGAAAATGCACTAGAGAAATATATTTTCAATATAAGTTTTCATATTGTTGAAAATAAACAAATTTTTAAAAAATGTTATTACATTTTTTTTTTAAATATGGTCAAAAGAGGGCTAAAAAATAAAATATAAAATAAATATATCAATTGATATGAAAGAAACTCTAAATTATTTTTTATTTACTGAGTAGTTATTTTTATAAATACATTTGAAAATTCCTAAAAAAGTCCGGGGTCGGTGCAAGAATTCTTGATGCCCCTAGATAAAAAAAAAATCATCTAATATATTCTTAGTTAAATAAATAAAACTGAAACCTACTGATTCATTTTTGGGTCTAACTACTAATTAACTGTGTACCTTTAAGCAAAAAAAAAAAAAAAAAAAAAAAAAAAAATGCACCCAATCAGTATGTTCATATATCTTCATATACACAGCAAAATATAAAATAAAGAAAAAGTAATACACAGCAAAATATAAAGTAAAGCAAAAGTAATACACAGCGAAATAAAAGTAAAAGATACGAATTTTTTATAACTAATTGAACCAAGTCTCAATTACAATTAAAATTTTTTTCAAGAATTTTTCATTTTGATTCTGTAAACTTCTCTAAATCATAAGCATCATTAATAATGCATTTACACTTATTGCACAACGTAATGTATTTTAAGATTTATAATAAGAAATTAATTCACGATTTTGTTATTGTAAAAGACCAAATAATATATCGATATTTAAAGGAGAGACAGTTTTCTTATCATAAGTCGACAAGCTTTAATTTAATCGTTAGTTGACCATAGGTAGTAGCCAAAGTTATTTAACCATAAGACCGTCCCTTATAACTGGTATACTTTAAAATCCAAATTATTAAATAAAATTCTATGTTTATAAATACTATGAATTATGCGAAAGGATTTAGGGAATATTTAGTGACAATTAAATTTGTTATCAATTAAAAACTACGTCTTCATAAATTAAAAAGATTATTTTATCTTTAGCATTGTGATTCCTATTGAATGAAAACATTACAGGTATTTTTAAGCATTTCGTGTCTTTACCTTCGAGTTGCTTCGCTTAATGTTTATTTTTTGAGAAATTATGGGATTTGAATACATTTTAACCCAACTGATATTCACATTTTAATAAAAATAAGTGTATTTGGTATGAGGATCTTAAGCATTCAGTATTCATTTAAAAGAACTTTTTCATTGTATGTATTTTTTAAAAATAAACATGAAAATTTGCAGTCAGATATATCTATTAATTTGAAATTAAAAAAAATTTGTTGCCCCAATTTTGTTGATATAGAAAATAGAGGAAATATATTCCTTTTGGGATGAAAAGAAATATATTTGAATGATTCTTTTTTGAAAGCAGAATTACTCGAAACTGGGTTAAATTTTGCAAAAATTTATCAATTATGCTAGAAAACACTCGAAATAAACTATTAACTTTATGTCATAATAAAATTATTTCCATGGGAACAATCGTTTCCAATTGAGTTAATTTTTGAAAATTAAATGCAAACAAATTTTGTTAAAGTAAGAAAGTTAGTAGCATTACAAAATACAAATTGTAAAGGGAAAAAAGTTAATTTTTATAATTATATATATATATATTTCTTTTTTTACATTGAACTTCTTTCATAAAAAAAGAGAAGATTCGAATTCTAGTCCGCAAATCATAGAATGATAATGATCTAATGATTTACCTAGACCCGTCTGTCTTTATTTTATTTTTAAAATTTACTCTTAACTAAACGACAGTGATAAAGCACACAAAAAAAATGCATTTAATATCCATATAAAGTGTCTGAATATAAATCTAATAACTAAAACATTTTGTAAGATATATTTAAAAAGCTATTAAAATTAGAGAGGGAAGCAGGAATTTACAAAATTGAAACGGATGTCACTGAAAGACATATTTTTTTGAATTTTAAAGTGAATTATATGAAAAGGGCTTTTGTGTAATAATATGCTCAAAAATATTGAGAAAAAATTTAAAATAAAAAATTTAAAATTTAAATAAAATTTTAAAAAAACTAAAGTTAAAGTAAAATAAAAAAAAACTAAAGTTAAAATAAAATTTTAAAAAATAAACTTAAAATAAAATAAGAAAAACTAAACTTAAAATCAAATAAAGATGCTAAATGTTTTTGATTAAAAATCTAATAATAATATAGTAAAATCCCTTTTTTTAGTGATCACCCACCCATTAAGAAGTAACTACAGGCTAAAAGCGGTAGTTTCAGATCCTATGCTCTGATGTCTGTCCTGAAAGCATTTTAAGTGATATTTTTCATCATGTATACGTATCACACAGTTTATAGATAATATGCAAACTTACAAAAATTATCGAACTGAAATAACTGTTAGCAAGCCGAGTAGCAAAGGAAGATTTCTTGTTAAATAAGTTTCCTGGAATTCTTATACAAAAGCAATTATGCATTGAAGTTATTTGGACGAGCATAAGAATGAGAAATGTATAATTTGATGAAAAGCGTAGAAGAATAACATATGTTAAAAATCAATACACTAACCATCTAGTACCTAAAATGGTATTCTGCGATGAACTCCTGATTAATAAAATGTTTTAAAAATAGATAAATAATTCAGTTTCGATAAATTATTTCATTGAAAATTTGCTTACATTTCATCACATAAAAAATGGCAGGAAAATCAAATTTTCTCTCTCTCCCCTGTTCTGGTATTTCTATCTCTAACTTCATGAATACTGGAGGCATGAAGATAAAGGAAAGTTTGACAAGGAAGAGAAGAGCTGACAAGAGCAATCCAACGAGATATCCTAGGTAAAAAAGTTATTGAAATTATGATTTGAAAAATCACTTTTTGATTCTTAACATTTACAGAGTTGCAGATATCCAAAAATCCTACAGACAAAATTTGATGAAGCGATAATTCACCTGATTTAATTTTTTATCCTCAATAGTAAGAGAATTTTTAAGAAATGAAAATATATCTAAATCTAAAAAAAGTTCTTGTAAAAACTTGATTTCTATAACACTTCTTTGCTATTAAAGGATCTCATTTAAATGCTGCCCTTATCTTTTTTCTGAGTTTCACATATTCATTCTACAAAATAGAACACCCTTTTATTATAGAGACACTATGATGTCATAGACACGAATGGGAACGCCATAAGCAAAGCAGGTATAAGTCTATTAAGTTAGCATTACAAGGTCTCCATTCGATGCTTAAAAATATTTTGTAGAGGTAGCATTGGACATCAAGTTAAGGATGAGATTTAATTGAAGCTAAATACAACTAATATGACCTGCAAAACAGCTGGTTGCTAAAAAATAAAATTTTGATTAACACACTCTATAATAATATTTCATAATGCACATAAAAAATGTTTAGAATAGAATTCTATGAAATCAAACAAATTTTTTACTAAAATTTGATAATAAGTTCATTAACATTAATAACACGTTAACACGAAAGAGAATTTAGATCAGAAATCAGAGCAATAAACAACAAAATCGAAAACACAACACGAACAACAATAATTCACATCTAATATAGAGTACGTAAAGCCAAAGGCAATCACAAAATATCAAACCTTGATTTATAAAAAAGAAAATCATTCTCCAACTAGCAGTAAAAGATAATTGTTGTTTAACCAATATGCTCATCACAAATGCCCTTGGAAATCTGAAATGTTTTACAAGCAAGGTCGAGATTCACGATTTAAAAAAGCCTGGACCACAGTAAGAACTAAAATTGAATTAAAGATGTAAAACTCAGTGACAATTTAATTTCCTTGCCCTTCTCCAAACATACATAAACAGACGCAATAATTACCACAAATCGGCACCAAAAAGAAACTTAGCCGAATTTCTTTCAAATTGTGTAAAAGAAGAAACTGAAAGACATCTTAGAGGCCATCAACCTCAGTAGCTTATCCTTGATGACATCCCTTCGGTGTTATTTTGATAGAATCATTGCACGTCGGCCTGATTTACATTTGTTCTAACGACACACACGCTGCGGAATTCCAAGGGCCCCAGAGGCATGCAATCCATTTTTGGGCCAGATGGGTTGGCAAATCACGAGCAGATGCTTTTAATGGTGGTCATTTGGAAAGGAATGATATCGGGAGGGGTGTAAAAAGACTGGCAAATAAAGAAATTTTTTGGATTGATGGAATTACTTAATACAAAGCAATCAGAATTACCCCTCAACTCTTGTGCTTAGATGTTAAATACGTTATTCGAAGAAAATGTAAGGGAAATTTTCTTCTGACAGTTCTAAGTCTCAAACGATATTTTATTTGAAAAATTAATTATTTAATATGCTATTCTTTCTCAGAAAATAGCTCATTTAAAAAGATTTTTTAAAAATCAATCAATGATAGGTAGAAATTATTTCAAAAGTTATTTTGTTTTAAATATTATTTATCACATAATTGGCAAATTAAAATGGCTTATTTGAAAAGATTTGTTTGTATTGCCACGAACAGATAACAAAATTATTCCAAAAGATATTTTGTGTGAAATATTAATCTTATGTCATTTTCTTCAATTATGAAAATTCCTCATTTGAAGAGGTATCATAATCATCTGCTAATGAATTGATAGAATGGTAATTTTAAATCGTAATCAATTAAAATGCATTCAGATTTCAAACGACTTTTTTTTGTAAAGTATAAAATGGTTAGCACTTTTGACAAGAAGCGACTGTCAAATCATATATCTGTAGAGAAGATTTTTTTTTTTTTGAAGAAAGTTAAATAAAATGGGGTTTAAATTCTTTGTTACTGTAATGAATCATTAGAATAAGGAGAAAAATTGAATTTAGAAAAAAATGCATTAATGTGATAGCTCCAAGCACTCTAATTAGTATTTGCCTCTGTATAATTACGTCATTTTTTTAGGAAAATGAATTATTTGTGTTTTATGTTGAATCCTTAATTCTCCGACTGATGTACATTATTTGGAAAATTTTTATTTTTATTATCCATTTTGAATATTTAACATATATCAATTTTCTAAATCTAACAAATTATTTGCATCAAAAGAGTCTAAGGGAAACTGAATTTCAAGTTGAAACATCTACTTTTTGAACCAAAGAATTTAAAATTAAAGTGAAGTGCAAACTCCGTTTTCAAACATTTAAAATAATGAACAAATGACAGCTATTTGACTAAACTTTTTAAAAACTAATATTGGAAATAATTTTTTTAAATATTTATTAAAAAGCAAAAAGAAATTCTTCATTTACGGAAGCATATAATTAAAAATAGAATAGATATATAATTTATAATTATTATGCAAGAAACTTTTATATGAATTTTCATTGAAAATAAATTTTCATTATGGCATTGCAAAGCAGACAGGGAAAAAAATTTATTTGCCCGTATTTCGGTTAAGCTCTTGTCAGAATATTAAATTATTTATTTATATATTAATTTTTTAAAGCATAATTACTTTAGTATGATTAGTATATTTAGTATTCGCGTAAAATAATTTCTTTATTTAACTTTCTATGATGGATGATCCTTGGAAAATATACTTTGAATAAAATATCTATGAAATCAGATTAGTATATCTCTTATAAACAATATTTAATTCAAAACGCATAAATAAATACTGAAGGAATGAAATTCACGAGAATGCAGACGTAAATGAATTTGCATGATTTAAACTCAATGCTTTTTTTAAAATACGTTTTCCTTAATGTACAACCTATAAAAATAAGCCTTTAGAGAAAATATTGGTATTCAAAATAGAGGAAGTTCGATGCATATCAACAATTAAGAATTCAGTGCTTGAATACTTTGGCATATAATCTAAGATTATAAATTAGAAAAAAACTTAGACTAAGTTGAAGATAGCATATAATAACGGTATGCGATGGTATAATTGCATTCAAATACTATAACCGTGCTGAGATTTTTAATTGCTACGCATGATATCAGATGTTTTGAAAAGAAATAAGGGCTTATACGATTTTAAATCAAGAAATAATAAAATTAGAGATAACGTTTAGGATAAAAAGTTTATTCGGTTTTTAAAAAGATCACAAATATCGTTTGGAATGCCAAAAAAATTTATTCATTTGATAAAATTATAATTTATCAAATTTGATTTTTCAGGAATGAATATTGTGTTTATTAAATAATTTAATCCTCTCAAAAAGGAAAAAAAACTTCAAGTATGGGAAAGAAAATAGTTTAAAAACAAGGAAAATTTTAAAAGTGAACAACATTTTGATGGATTGATTTGTAAATTGAGAATTTTATTCTAAAACTTGAGAAGAATTTATTACATTCATTCCTTTCACAAGATATTTGATATAGTTGTTCTCAGAAAACATTATAAAAAAATTTGATAGCTCTATTGCAAGATAGCATATTAATAATATGGTGAAAAAGGTTTAAAAATGTATGTATCTGTATATTAAAAAGCAAAAATGATTTTTCTATCAATAAACAAAAAAAAATAATAAAAATAGACTAAAGTACAAGGCTTGAATGTATTACCATGAGAAAATCTAACTATAATGAATAGCATAAAAAACTTCATAACCATTCATTAAATTTAGAGATATTTTGAATGTGTGCAAAATTCCAACTTATTTAGCAGTACACGCGCTCACGGCATTTTTTTTAATTTGTATTCATTCTGCTCTTTTGTTGTAACAATATTTACTATAAAATGTTGTCAAATTTTTTCGTCCAACAATGTCATCAATTATTGTGTGTGTGTGTGTTTTGTACAGATAATATGTCATTTTTAAGCGCTATCATATGAAAAGTTTCCTAAATTTTGACAATTTTTAAAAAATATTTTTTGTCCAACAATATATTACATTGTTATCCTGAAATTCAATCATTTTTCATTCTTCTATCAAATATTTAATCGTGTGATTTTCCTCTAGTGTTAAAAACTGAAGAATAAAGATTATATTTAATATTTGTCTAGTTTACTAGACGAATTAAAAAGCGAAGTTACAGTACAGTGAAAGTTAGAAGGTAAATGAACTGGACATTGACATTTTTAATAGCACGTTGTTGTCATAAAACTCGTCTCCATCAGAAAGGCTCATATATACAGTAAACAGAATTTCAATAATATAAATAAATAAATCTTGGATAATTTCATGGACAAGAAGTTATAACTAAATGTTTTATCGAAATCAAACATAACTAATATTCTCAACGAACCAGCTGGTCGTCTGAGACGATTTCTAATATTATAAATGACAAGAGCAATCAAGAGAATCGTTATTATGATATTCAAGGGTAAAAAATTTTAACATAAACTTTAGAAAAACACATGCCTTAATTTAGCATAGTTATATTATTTTGAAACAACTGAAGATTATATTAAGATGAACGTATTCAGACCAAGCTCAGATAACTCTATCGTTACTCCTCTTGTCCAAACTTCACACCACACAGAAAAGAGCTTGAGTTTCGTTATCGGATTCATTGCGCATTACATCAAATTTATAGCGCGAAAATTAAACGTTATGAAGTATTGAACCTAAAGCATTTTCATTCACCAAAACCTCATCACTGGCTTCTATAGCGAAAAAATCTTTAAGCAATATTTATGATTATTGATTTAAAATGCAGCTATCTTAATAAACATGGAAATATGTACTTTCTAAAATAAGATATTTTTTATTATTTTTAGTCAAATTAAAAAGAAATATAAGAAGAGATAATCATCTATGTCTTATTTGTCTTGTCTCTCTGCAGGTGTGAAAGTTGAATTAAAAATAAATTTTATATTTTGTTTTGCTCATTGTATCCATACGGTTCTTTTTATATGTTTTCAAACGGTATGGACTGAAACACGTTGCGTTTAAATATAAATTTGTTTGCGGAATGCGAAAGTGCAAAAATTGTGAATAGCGTGCGTATCGTTCGTAGAAAAGACCTTTACAGGAAACAAAAATGATAAACAGTGCGTACTTATCTAAAAATGGAACTCTTTACTAAGGAAAGTGCATATTCAGATAACAAAGATACAAAACAATTCTTATGCAAAAATGTAAACAGGAACACTGGGTGGCTAATTTATGTGCTGACATTCAAAAAGCAGCTGGCTCGTGGATTTTTCAAAACATTTATATACCTCGCAGGTGTTTATTTCGACTTTTTTTTCAGTATCATAGCATGTATGACAAACTTATCAGATTTATTTTTAGTTGTTTAAAATAATTAAGATACTGGAGGGAAAGAAGAAAAATCTGCAGGAAGAAAATCCTCCCGATTCTTCAAGAATTCATAATTACTCAATGTCTTTTTTTTTTTCTGCTCTTGACTGACTGAGCGTGACAAAAATTATGGAAATGTGCAAAGGAACTTTCAGTTTGGACGAGTGATGATGGAACGGAACTGATGATGCTATTCAATTTAGTTTTTTAAAATTTAAATATAGGCATAAAAGCTATTACTGTTCGTTGAACTCTACAAAATTTCAAACCGCAAAGTTTTCTGAAAATATTCCTTCCATGCACCATTTAAAATTATGATTTCCATTTTATGGCCAGTACATCCATTATGCTGAGCTGTGTAATTTTTTTAAAACTAAATTCATGAGAGTTTCAAGTACTTTTTGTCTCACTTTTTTTTTTACGTTTTTGGTCTTAATCAGCAGTGTATCAAACAACATAAGAGAATTAGAAAAATAACGCATTATAAAATTTATTTTCTGAGTACAGCTCTTTTTCTTCTTCTTTAGCATGTTTGCTGAAATTTAATAAATACTTACCACTCAAAACAATTATTGCATTACTTTAAAATTCAAAATAATACTAAAAATAAGCTTTTAATTTAAGGCAATTTTATTTGCATACAACTTTTTCGAAATTTTATTATTTATTCAAGGATATTTGTAAGTATATGTCACTGCAAGACTTTTATTTTTTTACTTATTTACTTTCTGGATTATACCAACACGCGTTGCGATGAATTAAATGCATTTTTTTGCAGATGCGCATCATCATCGCAAAAAGCAAAATGAAGATCGACAATAAAGTCTAAAACATCATAATATTATTCTTTTTCAATCTAAATGTTCGAATCTCCTTTAATTAGTATTTTTCAACAAACAGTAAAATCTTTCAACTTTCTCACTAATTTTCCTTTGAAGTTCGAAATTTGAGATATGTAAGACTGAGACATTGAATTTTATTATAAATAATGAATTTAGTTATAATTTTTTTTGAAAAATTTTCTTTCAACTAGTGTGATTTTAATAATTAATTCTGTTTAATAGACGAGTAATAAGTGATGTTCTCCTTTTGCACTTCTTTTATGAAAAATTAAGATATTTCCTTTTACAGGTTTTATTTTCATTTTCGAATACTATTAAATTTCATGCACTTCATCCATTTAGAAGAGAATAATTTTAGTTCTGTAATCAATATTTTTACATCCTTTCAATCACATTTCTGATGGTACTTAACATTAATTTCATATTTACACTTTTATGAAAATCATAATTTATTTGCTCGAATTAAGTGATACGAAATCAAAGCTTTTCGCATTTTAAAATTCACATTTTTTAGAATAAAGACATTTAAGCCAAGTAAACAAAAAAAAACTTCAAATAATGGTTGAATAATTGAACTAATAGAATGTTGACTCTCATCTGGCTCAACTGCTAATTTATAAACCATTGGAGAATGTACTTCAGAAATATATGTACTTCAGAATTGAATTTTTTCGGAATGATATAAAGAATCATATTTTATTTTGAATCAATAAATGTATAGTTGAAAAAATTATAAAGTCAAAATTTTTATATAATCTCTCTATACTATATATTAGTAAAATTAATTATTTAGATAAATATGATTATTTGCGTTAAGAGAGAGAATTTATGTACTTAAACAATATAAAATATAATTACGCTTTTCAGAGCATTTTTTCGATTGAAAATATATACTTATCTCTTAGGGCATTGAATTAAGCTATCTGACTACGATTG
The DNA here is from genome assembly GCF_947563725.1 of Argiope bruennichi. NCBI lineage: Eukaryota > Metazoa > Arthropoda > Arachnida > Araneae > Araneidae > Argiope > Argiope bruennichi. The sequence continues at coordinate 86,221,432 of NC_079151.1, forward strand.
GAATGAATACTGGTACTTTAAAACGTGATAAATATTTTTTTTATTTTTGAAAATTTTAATTTTTTTAGTTAATATTAGTGTGAAACTATATATAGGGAATATTATAGGAAACTATATAAACTATATTATAGGAAACTATATATAACTTAATATAGGAGAAGCAATATTTTTTTACCTGGGATCAAATAAACAAAATATTATTTCTAACTGGCAAATAAATGTCCAAACTTACGAAATCTTTCAATATCAAGATTAAGAGAACGCAGACTCCATTAGTCTATGTATTTTAAACGAGACACTAAATTTTCTCGTTTTGGAATATAAATCCAAGATCTCTATAAGAGTATTGTGATTTGAATGGCCCGCATGGAAAAATTTAAATAACTGACTTAATAATCATATGTGATTTGCTGTTTATTTATTTATTTACCTATAGGTATGTAAATAAATATTAACCGTATATTTAAAACGTTTATCTACATTTAGATATTTATTTGAATCGTATATATAATGCTATTAAATTATTACCACAAAGGCTAATAAACTCAGGTGGTACTTTTACAATAATAATTAAATTCATTTCATTTTTTTCCAAACTAAGTTCTTCTTTATTCTTCAACAGCAGAGTGAAAAAGCAATTAATAGTCACAAGCGACATGATGCAATATGAAAATTAAATTTACAAAAAATTTAAACTGCATATTTTATAGGGCATTATTTTGTTTTAACTGTCAAAACCGCTGTTCCACTTTAATATCAAGTCTACAACACTCAAGTAAACGGTATCGGCAGAATTGTGTCAACAGTATCGAAAAGCTTCTTATTTCTTCATAACGATCGCAGGATCATTTTGCTTGCTTCTTTTGTGAACAAATAAGAATTAGTTTCGCCTTCAAGAAACAAATGTTTGGTGCTTAAACCGCTTTCCTTTTCACGTTAGTTCACGATTATTTGACATTAATATCCACGAATTTGACATGAAATATTTCATCGGTTTTTAGAATTACGAAAACACAATAAAACATGTCTGCTCATCTCTAACAAGGCATTTTTATGTTCTTCACGGTGGATTAAACTTTCTAACTTGTGCGATTATACCACAATTCCCATAAGAGGACTTGTCAAAATGGTTGGAAACTTTTAAAGCATTTTAAGCTAAATTTCGTTTAATCATCCTTAATAGAGCTTCCATTTTCGACTTTAAATACACGCTTAATTCTGTAAGCATGTCACTGGGAAAACTGGTTTCCTATTCAACTTCTTATACTTTAAAAATGTGTCTTTTTTCATTTGCTTTTTAAAAATAGAATATATAGGATATATTCCATATATTAAATTAATATCATAATTATCTTGGACAATTATAACATTTTTATTACGTTTCCATTTGAATAAAAATAAGTGTTTTTTTTCTACTAAACAAGGTATGATCTGTCTTGTCAAATGCTTTTTTTCTCATTTATAAACTTTTCCTTCTATCGTACTAGCTTTGAAAGAGTTAGAAGGAAATTCTCCGTCTTTTTTTTTATTGCTTGAAATTATTTACTAAATCTGTCTATAAAATCACTGCCGAAAACAATTTTGTTATTATTTAACAAAGAATTATTTAAAATTAAATTCGTAAAACTAATTATCCTCAATTATAATTTTCATGAATAAGCTCCTTTTTTTTAATTGTTTGCAATCGGAAAATTATTTTGGTGCATAACTATTCAACTAATACAAGGACTTGTTTTATATTTATATAATTGTTTTAAGTTGAACTTCCTCGAAAAATTAGTCTACATCTTCTTATCGCTCTGCAGGTGTTTTTAACAGCCAAAATTAAAACACCAAAATGACCATCAAATGACCATCTTGAATAATACTGAGAGGAGGCATCCATGAAAAAAAGGTTAATATTTGAATATATTTTTTTTTTCTGTATTACAATTATTTTCTGTATAACAAAGTTGATATTATCGTACTTACTATAAATAATTTATATGCAAAAAAATCTGTGTGCAAAAGGTTACAATTTATGTGTATACTAATCTATATGAAAAAGGTTAAAAATGCTTTGTTATGCTGTATTTTTTCCTATAAAATTGGTGGGTGGGAATGTATAATTATTTCGAAATGGTTTTAGAATAAAATGAATTCTCAATGTATCATGTTTTTTGTAACTTATATATATCCTCTAAATATCAAACCTCTATTGAATTTCCAATCATAAGCCATCATCAGTTTTAAAATAATTAAATTTTCCTAAAAATACCGAGATTTGTAATCACTGTGAAATAACATCAGACTTATAAATGAAGTATAAATCTGTATACAAAATATAAGTCTGTATAAAATTTATATATACAGTCCTGTATACATAAAGGCTGTATATAATTATTCATGTATTAAGAGTTCTCTAACCCTAATATTTCACTGGAAAAGTGAAAAATTTGGAATCAAGCTTAATGACAAAGTAAAGATGACATTTATTGAAATATACTTAATGGCAATGTTTTTAAAATTATAGAACTGGTTAATCAATAATACTTGTCAATTTGTAGAACACTAGCAACCATTCTTTGAAATCTAATACTCAACAATTAAGCTCTGTCAATTTTTTTAAATATTTTTTTTTTTGAAGACGTGTGGTCAAATGGCTTCTCTTCAGTTCTCTTGAGCTACCAGCAGACAAGAAAAAAATGACTGTTTGAAATCTAAAAATTGATAATTAAACTATCAGCAAATCGATTTTCTTAAAGTTTTCTTAAAGTCATGAAGACAAAGAATGAAATATTAGCCTTCAGGTCCAACTAAATTATTTGCAATTAATTGCAATAATATTTCTGGTCTATGCATTTAGTAATTCGTAGAGGGAAAAAAAAGCCCAAAATAATGGAGTTTTGACGACAGTGGTGATCAGACATAACAAAAGTGACTATTAATAATAACACATTCTTCCAACCTTTGCAATAAGTAATTCCTCCTGAGATCTACATATTTCAAGAGTTGATAACTAAAGAAACTCCAACTTTCACAGAAGCTGCTCTGTCAAGACAATGGTATACTTGCACGAAAAGAATAATAATGCTTTCTAATAAATAACGTAACCAGTTGTCCAGCAACGAAGCAACTCATCGAGAATTCGGAGCTCATTCATCAGAAGGTGTATCGTAACATACGGAAGCTAATAAAACTTTTTATCACCTGTAATGGAGTTTTTCTCAAATGTACTAGAAATATTATTTAAGTGCCTCAAGATTTTAAGAAGATTGATCAAAAATCTATTTGAAACATTTTGCAGTGCTAGGCCAATGCAGATTTTACGATATGAGGTAAGAGGAGGGGCCCACAAGATAATTTTATCAAAATCAACAACTTATTATGCAAAATGCAAAGACATGAGCATATTTAACAAGCCATCCGTAAGAAGATGAACCTCATTGATCCGCACATGTCCAAAGGCTAACCCTCTTTGTGAGCAAGGAATTACAATTAAAATGCCAAGCATGCAAGGCAAAACATCCAGTGGTGGATTTCCAACTAGGAAGACTAAGCAGCTGACTAGGGCCATTAGGATGAGAGGAAGCCACAAATATATCATTAAAAAATGTTTTTTTTTTTAACTGGCATATGAATATATTTGTAAAAAAATAAAAATTCTACGAGTGGTAAAATAAAAGGATAACATTAACACTTTATCAAGTACAATTCCTATCTATTTCATAACGTTCATTTTATTATTAGAATATTTATAGAACCTTGCATCTGTTTCTATAATACTGTGTGTGTAGACTTGGAAGCTACGTACGTCAAATAAATTGAAACAAATGAATATTCACGAAGTTAGTAAAATTTAAAATGTTAACCTAAATAAATTATTAATATGTTATAAAATATGCTAAAATGTGAAACTAAATTGACTCTCTTATTAAAACAGGGGCTTCTAAATGTTCACGCCTAGGGTCATGACATTTCTGAATTCGCTACTGAAGCAATCGATACATTAAATAAAAATAAATAGCATTTTAAAGGGGCAGCATAACTTAACACTCATATGAATAGTAATAGATAATTGATATAACCTCTAAATTAATCTTATTTCCAATGTGGTTAACGCATGTACTGCTCATAAAATTTCAAATCCTGTTCCCATCCTCAATCAATGCAACACCATCAATTATCACAATGGCAATTAGCTCTTTCTCCTCCAGGAGCAATTCATTGTAATTCCCCTTCCTCGAATTTCTTAATAATATTTCGCAATCTGTCTGGGGTCACTGCACCTTTAAGAACTTCTTTCAAATCTCAAAATCGATTAATCGCTTTTATGATAAAATTTCAATTGAATTGCAAAGAAGTGTACAACTAACTTTGCATCACTTTCCACGAAAGAGACTTAAAAATGAAAACAACTTGAATCTGATATTGGCATGAAAAATGATATTTGCAATAAAGAATAAAGCATTATAAATATAATAGATATAAATATTTGAAATTCCACATAAAAATTCATTGAGACATTTTAACTGCTATCTATTAATTGTAAGTGAGTAGTCAATTCGCATTATTACCAAAATTTTCATATATACTAAAGTTTGATCATAATGGCGATATTTCAACCATTTTTGGCTTAATCTCTTTCCTATTTGTATTAAACCATATTCCAAATTATACAGATTTCTTGTGAATAGTTATAGCTATAGAAAGCTTTGAATTGGCAAACTTTTATTGTGTTCTAACTATTGATATGAAAACCATTTAAAAATCTGAATGGTGGATTTTTTAAGCAGAAATTAAAATTTTGAAATGACATGAGTAGTAATCTAGTCATTAAAACACCATCAAAATTATTTTTTCTTCCATTTTCAAAATAAACTCATGGTATGTTGACGGAACTCTTAACAAACCCAATTTTATTTCTCTAAAAGATGTCAATACTTTAAATTCTACTTCTGCAAACTTTGTTTGTATATCCTACTGTACTAATTGGATCGTTGAGATTGCGCTTGTAACCATTCAGTCCATTTGTTCGAGTTGTACTTCAGAACCACTTCCTACTGAATTATTTGAAGTTGTTTAACCACAGAGAAGTGGAACACAAATGGGTATCTGCTCTTTCTGTAGACCTCCATCTGAGATGGGTGCCCTGATTCGGCGATCAAATAAGAGATATGATTTGGCTTTCATTACAGTTGAACGTTGTTTTGGAAATGCCGTTACTTGGACTTATTATTCCATTGAGCAATGCACATTATTACTATTATCTATCGCTATCAGTTGACCTTCATTTTCAACTTAGACACTACAAAATATATATGTATATATTACACTGAGTTCCTGCTTATTCGTCGAATTTATTCCTTTTATATTCAATTTAATCCAAAATTTAATCATTGGATTACCATTTTAGATACCAGAGGATCTCAACCAGCCGAACGTGAAAGCAATATTGGTAATGAAAACAACAATAACATAAAGGGAAAGCTAAGGAATTAAGAGTTATAGAACTTTATTTTTCTAGATTCATGAAAAGTAAAAACTATGCAAGTTTTAATCCAACTTAGTAGTAGTAAGATTCCCAAGTATGATATTTTTTCAATCCCCATTTGAATCTGATTTTACAAAATTCAGAATTCCTTGAAATAGGCCTTTTTTATCCCGTACTGAAACTCTCATCAATTTGAATAATTTGGAAGCTACAATGATTAATTGTTAGCTTTCAATTAAAGTTAAAAATAAATTATTTCAATAAACTTTTTCATGTATTAAGAAGTGAAATTATTCCTGTCATAAAAATAAAAAAAGATATAAAATTAAAAAAAATCAGTATGTGTTATTTTATTAATTGATTGTATAATAGATGCACTCAGTCTTAGTTGCGGTATTCATTCATTAACTAATGCCATTTGCTTTCAAATTATAGGTTTATTGAGCTTAAATACTTCTGGCAGGAAAACACGGCAAACATTTAGACGGTTTGTAGAAAAAGTGTATTTTTCATTCTGATAAAAGAATGAATGAAGGTTATTTTTTTAATGGAATAATCCCACCCTTTTTTCCCATGATAAAATTGATAATTTTCCTTTGAAAATGATGGTAACTAGTTCAACGCTTGAAGAATTCATTAACACTAATTAATGAGTTGGTACAAACGCGACTGAGGTGCATCTACCACTATTATATCATTACCAAAAGGATGGTTGGGGGAGAGGTAGGTATATGATACTATAATAGCATCTCCAGTGTTTCTGCAAAATTAAACGTCAATATAACTGAACTAAAACTAAACTCAAGTTATATATCTAGTTGATAAATCACCTTAAAATTATGAATCAAAAAGTTTGAATATATTTTTAGTAATAAAAGTCATTTTATCATTTAGAACAACATTTCTGCAGCCGGCGCCCTGGCATAGGGGTAGCGCATCTTCCACTTGATCTGGGCGTCCCGGTTTGAATCCCGGTTCGGGCAGGGTTGTTCTTCATCTGTGTTCTATCTGTGAGGTGTGTGAATGTGCCCCCCTGTATAAATGGATTGTGAAAGCGAATGTGTCTGTGTCATCTTCATATGAGCTAGAAGTCCCCTTCTGCCCTCGGGTGCTCAAATGTCTTTACCCTCAGTAGCTACCGCACCCCCTTTCCGTGGTAACGCGGACACAACATCATCAATATTTCTGCAGCTTCCAAAATTGGTTATCCGAATTCAATTAAGCTTCTTTCTGTTCATGAATTGTTAAAATTTTAACCCTCTCACTTACTAACCCACCCATGAAAGTTCTATACTGGAAAAAATATATATATTCTATATTACTTCTATAGAGGTTAAAGGTAAAAAGCGAGGGCACTCGTGATAATTCGCTCTACATCTTGGGCCGCTCGTTTGAAATAGAAATGGGCCCGCGGTAAAGAACGTGCATGACCGAATTAATATTGAAAGGGTTAATGGCAATTTTGAAAAGAATGGTAATTTTATTTAAATACCAAGTACGAAATCTACATATCAAAACAAAACCAAGCTTTTATATCTATATAATTAGCTTTTTAATTAATAATATACTTGTAAAAAACGAAGAAGAAAAGAAAAATTAGGGAAATCATGTTCCTTTTTCCCCCCTCACATTTTTTAACTGATGATTTAATCATCTTCATCTCGCTTCCCATTGTAGATCTAACACTCGTTACCTCGTTCTCTTACCATTGTTTCCACAACAAGCCCAAACAAGCGAATATCAGCATCACATTACATTTTTAACTAATGTAGTCATTTTTTGGTACTAAAAGTTCCTGTTCTTATCAGTTAACGCAAAACACTCGGCGCTTTTGATGCAACGGACGATGCTATCGCGGGTGGAACTCGTTCACAGAAGAATGGCACTTTTCAATTGATTGGCCGGCCGGCCTCTTGCTTCTGAGACATTGAAAATTTGACGTATTCACACGACGGGCCACAAACGTTGTTTCGAGGTACGATTCGTGAGAGCGGAGAATTTGGGTCGCGAGACGACCTGCAGTTTCGTGCACACCGGGAGGGAATCTTCTTTACAACTGGGTGGAATCCTTTCTGGATGAAGATAAAGGGGTGGTCAGAAATGCAGATGAGTTAACTTCACTTTGATGAAGAGATCCCCGCAGATGTGAAACTAAGTGCGATGTGAGACACCAAGTAACTTCCGTGTTGAAATTTATGTTCTTTCAGAAGGCTGACGGTTTTGTTTCCATTTCAAAAATAATAGAAGTTTTTTTTTTTATTTTTAACCTCGAATAAAATAGGGCTAAGAATAAAATAACTGAAAAACATTTTATTTGTAGTGAGAACGATAAAGCCGCAATCCGTCGTTTTTCGAGAGACTTCTTGTGTACAGCCAACCCCACCACCACTGTACGACAGGTACAGTGGTGGTGGGGTATCGACAGGTATCGACAGTATCGACAGGTTTTTTGAAGGACTGAGAAAGGAAAAGTACATGGGGAAATGATTGATGAAGTTCTATGAGAAAATTACGACTAGTGTGTTTAAAATATTATAATATGTATACACACATAAGTTAAAAATGTAGTAAGAAATTAACTACTTATTAACTTATAAAAAATATGCAAGAAATGAAATTCTCTATATTTAATGATGAAGATCGATTCATTAAAATAATGAGCAATATAATATAATTTGTATTATTTCCCTTTCCTACATTTCTTTTCTTTTGAAACTGATTTAATACTTTTAAAATCATCTGAAATTATAGTGATGCTACTTTTAAATTTATTTTCTTACATTAAAGTTCGATTTCGAAAGTAATTAAGGGTTTTGATGCAAACATTTCGCAATTCTGATTTGTGGTCAGATTCCTAAGATTTGATTAAAAAGGTATTTCGCTTCTCCAAACTAACACTCCAAGCCAATGACTTTAAGGAACCATTTCTATGTACAAAATGAATTTTTGAAAGCATTGAATCCAAAGCTAACATTCAGGCACAACTGACCAGGAATGCTGGTCATAATTGATGTTATCCATAGAGGAAAATCTTTGTGTAGTCATGTAACTGAAGTGACAACAGATCAAATTCATTCAACTCTTTTATTAAATGACACTAATTAGAACTTAAATGCACAATTTTTTAATCTCAACTCTTCCAGCTTTCCTTTAACCGCTCCAAATATTACCTTAACAACCGCTAATTAGTTCCTACATTATTCGCTATTTTTAAATAAAATAGAAAATAATTAATCATACTTAAAATCTTTGACCATGATTACCCTCTTCTCCACGCAGTTTAATATTTTTTTCCCAAGAAACTTTTTGATCAGTATGTTCTTGATAGTAATTGTTTTTGTATCTTTTTCACTCCAAATGTCTAATGTCTTGTGCTGGATTGTAGGATAAAGATTTAACAGGACCTTGTTCTATACTGTTGGAACAACTGATTAATATATTGACAAATCGATCGAGAAAGATGAAATACATTCTTGCATTGTAATTTTTAAATATCTGACAAAAAAAGTAAAAGCAAGTAAAGATGATCAGAGGAAGAAACTTTTTGTATTGGAAAGTGTGTCCAAAAAATTGCAAGTTGAAACAGGTAATTAATCAGACTTAAAATCTTTGACCATGATTACCCTCTTCACCACGCAGTTTAATATTTATTTCCCAAGAAACTTTTTGATCAGTATGTTCTTGATAGTAATTGCTTTTGTATCTTTTTCACTCCAAATGTCTAATGTCTTGTGCTGGATTGTAGGATAAAGATTTAACAGGACCTTGTTCTAGACTGTCGGAACGACTGATTTATATATTGACAAATCGATCAAGAAAGATGGAATACATTTTTGCATTGTGATTTTTAAATATCTGACAAAAAATTTAAAAGCAAGTAAAGATGATCAGAGGAAGAAGCTTTTTATATTGGAAAGTATATCCAAAAAATTGCAAATTGAAGCACTAGAGAACGCATATAAAATCGGTACTTGAAAGTGATTCTCTTGCAGTACAATCTTTAATGGGGTTTCCAATACATTGAAGTACCATATCTTCCAATCCTGTTACTATTTATGGCCCTTATAGAAGTGGACGAGTTGGATCGGTTCCTTGTCCAGTTGGAATACCATATTCGACTTTCATAGATTTGTTTTTCCAGGTATATTGAGTTAGTCATTTACGATGTTAGAGAAATAGAACTGAACGCAATTCCATTTCCAGCAATTCCTTTTCCCATCCATTTAGGTCAATCATTCACCAACATTTAGCAAACTTTCCCTCCCAGCAGTGAGTCCCTTTCCAAATGGGAGGTCGAATTATATATTTAATTTCCCAGTACACGCCATGCCGATTTCAATATATATTTCTTCCATTGAGTATCGATTTTGGAGTGCCAACACTCGACTAGCGGGTCATTATGAAAGCCTAGTCTTTGAAAGGCTGTATCTCTTTAAAATAGATGAAACTCTTGTTGTTAGAATGTCAGTTACCACTGCAAATTTGAACGAAATGCTAGCAAGAATTATAAGTTCACAATAATGTAGTTTCTTCAGTTGTGTATCTTTCAGTGTTATTTGTAAGCACTTATCGTAAAAAAATTAAAAGGCTTCATCAATATTAAAACGTTTCTTTTGACATTTTAATATTTAATATTAATATACAATTTTTATTATTTAACTTTGTTCATTTTTTTTTACTTAGCATTATTTGTATGAGCCATTTCAATCCACATCTAGCGCACAAAATAATCAATTTAAATTCTTGTAAGTGACTTATCATCAATTGTATGAGCCATTTCAATCCACATCTAGCGCACAAAATAATCAATTTAAATTCTTGTAAGTGAATATGTTACAGCAAAAATTTTAATAAAATTCTAATTAAGAACAATAAACTTTATCGCGACCGTTCACAGTACAGTTTTCCTGAAAGTAATAAATATTTAAATTTATTCATTTGCTAACGGCACAACGAGCTGAACTTAACTTTAAAACAACCTTTTATATCATTTGACCTTTTGGTGTTAAAAAAAGTGAACTTCGAAGGTTAAGAGCACGATGATCTGCGGTCTGTAGTGTACTAGCCTGAAGTAGAGTTTCCGTCTTTGGTGCTTATTTGAAATTCTCACACCGTACAGGATGAGGACAGCTGCCGCATCTTTTTGCTTTGTTTCATTATTAATAATGCAGATGCTACATTTGATAGAATTATTTTCACATGTTTTTTTTAACCACACTCAGATATTTCGCGGTTATCTCGAAGAATGAGTGAATGCTTGCTATGAATGTTGCTTCTGCGACAACAGCATACATTGTATAAGAACATTTAAAAACATGCAGACATGGGCAAAGATATTTATACAACGTCCATAATTTAAACCAGCTTGAATGGTCTCCCCAAAACAATCTCGCATATTCTTTAATAAACTTGCAATGCCTGAGAACGCTTTGCATGGCATTGGCGAGCAAAAGTTTCGAAACATTAACTTTTGGCATAAATTTAACATTTTTACTGAGTTTATAGTGTCTTTCGTGGGAAGTAAGTTGGCGATTAATATTTGGCATGCGTTAATAATATTCAAAAATCGAATTTGTGCATATTAGACAGGCTTTTCACAACCGATTGATACAAAAAAAATTGATACAAAATTGCACTTGAAGTCACAAAATCTCATACTAAATTTGATATATTTAAGTCATCACGTTTTTGAATTATCAGGTCTGTATGTTTCTGAAAGTACAGACTGACAGACAGTCAAATGTAGTTGGATTTATCTCAAAATTTGGCAAATATCTACACTATAGATGTCAAATCTGTGTACCAAATTTTATCTATGTAACTCTTTTCGCTTTTAATTATCGTGTTAACTTCATTCGAAATGCCTTTGAACAGATTTTTCTCAAAATTTGATAGAAATATGCAAATTCGATATAAAAACCGCATACCAAATTTCAACCGTTCAGCTCAAAGCGCTTTTGAGTTATATTTGTCACAGACACGGACGGACGTTTTCTAAAAATGTATTTTTCGAAATTAGGGAGGTCTAAAACTCGGAGATTCGTCAAAATCTCGAGTTCGAATTTTTTGACGATTACTATTTTTTCTCTATATTACATATATCAAAAAGTAATAATATTACTTTGTTTTTGTTTTTCCGTATTTATTGTACAAAAGGTTTTTTTAAGACGTTATAAATAAAGTTTCAAGTATTCAGGATTAATACCAAAAAAAAATTGTAATAATTGTGGGTATAGAAGAAATTATAGGAGAAATTTTATTTACATTTTTCTATTCATATAAATTTTAATTGATTTCACGAATGTGGAAATTTTTAATGACGAATGTTGTATTTGTGTAATTTCCACTGAAGAAAATGTTTTTATAAATATGAAGTCGCACAAAAAATTAATTTTTGGAATAAAATTTTAATGAATATTGAAAAATAAACCTAAAAGCTTTGATTTAGAGTAAAATAATTTGTAATAGGGGCATATGATCCTTTCAGAGATGAAGTACTACTTCTAGGGAAAATGGCCCTCCATACCGGGAGCAACAATATATTCATTCAAATTATTTATTTGATCAAAGCTAATATTAGTACTTATCAAAGTACAATGGAAAAAATATACTCTTGACTACCACTTAACCACTAATCTACAAATTAAATTAGGATTTTATTTTCCGTTAGAAGAAGCCTGGAATTCTGAAAATAACAAAGCGTCTCCGACTCCTTTATTTTCTCATTACTAAATACCTGAGTCTTACAAAAAACATGAGCTTAAAGAAATTTGAGGTTATATTAACAGAAGAATCAAACAACAACATTTTTTCACGCACTTTCTTAAAGCTGATAAAATTTTAGGGGCGGATATTATCTGTAAACTATGTTATGCGCAATACAAAATTCCTGATAGAAGGATAAGCAAACAAGCAGCTGCCTACAAATAATGTTACAGACAGAAATTCTTTCTTTAAATTGCACAACTTAAATATTGTTTCGCACAGAGTCCAATTCCTGACACAATCAAGCCAGACGAAGGCAAATCAGACGAATAAAGTATAAAGCCTTATCATGTTACAATATTTTGATTAAAAAATTAATTAAGATCAAAACTATTTTATTTTAAGTGAAGCTATAGCATAATTAATAGCATTAATTTAGACATGTTTACCCACTTTCATGAACTGCATCTCATCACAAAAAAAGAAATCATTATTTTAAATTCAACTTGAAAATAAATGTAGAATTGGCTAACAAAGGCTCAAAATTGGGAAAAAAGTTAATAAAATCAGTCCACTTGTTAAGGCTGTAAATTTTGCATTAAGTTAAGTGTGTGTGTGTGTGTGTGTGTGTGTGTGTGTGTGTGTGTGTGTGTGTGTGTGTGTGTGTGTGTGTGTGTGTGTGTGTGTGTGTGTGTGTGTGTGTGTGTGTGTTTGCGATATTCTTTCTCATGAAATAGAAATAGCTTTCTCATGAAATAGAAAGACTTTAAATCCACATAATTGTTATAACTGAGAAACTTTGTAGAAATTTTTCTCCATAGGCAACGTATAATGATATAATGAACTTTTTTAGAAAAATGAAAAATGAGTGAGTTCCGCAAACATAATGATATATAAGGTAATCATAAGATTGGAAATTAAATAAAAATAGGCAAAATCAAATTAATAATTAGAACTGGGGGATTGACTTTTTAAATTTTCTCAATTATTTTAAATATGCTGATTTTTTTGTTGTTGTTATTTCAGATAAAACAAACACCATTTACGTATTTAAAAATTAGAATGCAAAGCAAACACATCAACACATTAGAATGCAAAGCAAAATGTTTGCTTTCTGTATCTCAATAAACTTTTCCACAGCTGTCTGCATCGGCATCGACACGACTTCAGTCACGTAATTAGTTAGTTAGAAATGAAACAAATAACAGAAAATAAGAGAGCCTCCTTCCAGAAGAGATATTCCTCACTCTTTAATAAACGAGGATTGTTCACCTACTTTATCCCGCGTTAAGTTTTCTTTTTTTTCCTTTCTCTGCGACGAACGAGCCGCGGGTTACGAGAGTAGGTTAATCGGAAGGATTTTTCTTCCTTTTTTCAGTTCTGGTTTCTTTTCGGAGAGGTGTTTTCGGACAAAACCGGAAAACGAAACGCTGCTGACCGCGAACGGAGGATGCGCGATCATTGGGGTCAATGGGGGAAAAATTAGCATGAATCCGAAAGAATTCTAAACGGTTACAATGTAAAAACTGCAGGTGCCAGGTGTCATTGAATCGAAAATGCAGGGTGGTCTCCGAGTCCTACTTTAAAATATTAACGGCGGGGGAAAAAAATGACGTTCAACGTGCGGGTGTTTTTCATAAAATTAGCACACAATGGGCAATCGCGCAAATTAAAATGGATCAAGGTAATCGGATATATAGGAAAAATTTCATTCATTCACAATTTAATTTTGATCTTGAAATTATTTCATTTTGGTTATAATTTCATTTATCAATTAGTTTCAAGTAACCAAAATAAAAATAGTAGGTTGGTAAAAAAATAATTACGTTTTTCTCTCTATGAATTAAAGCACTATGAATGAATTTTCATTAATGATATGCGTTTCATTTTTTTCAATAAAAAGTGTGTTTTTTTCAGCTCGATTTTATCACATGCACAGAACTTATAGTCTTTATCTACAAAATAATTTAAACCAAGAGTAATCTCACTGCATCAATTTCACTGTGATTTCTGTGAAGTCCGGACTTCATAATGGTTGCAACAACACTTTTCATCTAAAAGAGAATAAATTTTAAGAGTAGATATGCATAATCTTCAATTGTCACGAGAAAACATATTATTGAACAATCTATCAATCCAACGCTGGCTATTTTATATAATTTCACAGGTTTTTAACTGTATTATGTAATGGAAACAATTAAAAATACACACTAACCTGTCGGTGGTAGATTTTGGTATTTTGCTGCCTTAAGAGCACAAATTCTGAGGCCAGTCAATAAGTTGGTCAATTTAGTTTCATATTTTATCACATTTTTAGTATGTTAATAATTTATTTGGATTAATATTTATTTTATTTGTAAATAGTATTTTCTTTTATTTATCTATTATAACCATAAATTGTTCAATATCCATATTTATACTCAATATTATTGAAGCAGATATTTGATTTCATAAATATTCTAATAGATAAATAAAAATAAAAGGAACCTAATCAATTATACTTGATAAAGTATCAATATTATTCCAATATTTTATCATTCATAGAATTTGTATTTTTATAGGAAAAATTTCTATTTTGCAACTAGGAAAATAATATTTTTTTTAATCGATTCACCTGCGGCTATCTCTGAGCCAATTGATCCTAGGCAGCTGCCTAGTTGGAAATCTCCCAATGTATATGTACTGAATTTGGTACATAAACTTGGAGCACGCCCTCCAAGTATATGTACCAAATTCAGTACATATCCTCAGCACCTCAGAGCGATCTTTCCAAAATTTAAATTAATTTAAAAAATTAGTTTATGCTATTTTTTCGCGATAACTTCTAAAAATATTCCCGCACAAAAATTATTTTTACACCATTTTAAAGGTTAAAAAATTTTCCTCAATAATACCAATTTCAAAAAAGTGCCAATTTTTACTGAATTTTGTTAATTTTTTTAAAAATATTTTTTTTGTCTGATTTTCTACAATATAACTAGTTGATCATCTGAGACGACAAGAATGTCGTTGCATATTTCTGATACAAATGAATAATTAATTTTAATTAAGTTAATTAAAAATTAATGAATTTCTTTGGTATTTTTCATCTATATCTTCAGAAAATACTATCCCCCAGAAATTATTTTTATCTTATCTTAAAACTCAAAAATAAACCTCTTAAATGTTACTCATTTGATTTTTATACATTTTGTTTTTATTTTTGATATTTTTTTATTTAGTTTGATTTACAATCTGCTGCAATATGTTTACTATGATGACGAAATTCAAATCAATTTTATTGTTGTATGAAGCTTGTCAATCCCGTGCTTTTGCCAGCATTAAAATTAATTTTTTTAATGCTACCTTTGGATCATTAACGTCCTTTTTTCTATCCAGTAATAGATTCACTTTTTAATTTGCTCGTTCATTAATTTTTAATAGACTGATTCCATTAAAATCATATTTTTTCTTACCATATTGTAAGGGAAATTTTCCAAAAAATTTCCCAAATTAATACTTTAAGAGCCACTAAAGACAATATTCCGGAAGAACAAATCGACAGAAAATAGATTCCAAAATATACATTTTGATATGTAGCTATTTTAAAACCGCATTCATTCAAAGCTAATTGCTTTATAACTAGTCTGTTGTGCATTGAAGTGCAAATAATGCAATTTCAGTCAACGAACTGCACGTCGTCAGATCCTGTTATCGACGGTGAATTCATTAAATGGTAGCAAGCTCCCGATTGTATAACTGTGTAAATTCATTATGAATTTGGATACTTTAACTAATGATTAATAAAAGTATTTAACAATAGAATTTTATCTCGAAGGAAAAAATGTTTTTGATAAATAAATTTTAATCTAGCAATTATTTTTTTAAGTATGGAGGTTTCGAAAATACCCATTCGGAATTGCAGGACTCTCCAGCATTTTTCAGTGCAAAAAATTCATATATTTAATTTTTCATGCAGTATTTTAACCATCAACAATATAATAGCATTCATTATAGAGTTTTCAATATTCAGGAGAAATGCAAAGAAAAAAAAAAGGACGCCTTCTTCTATTTCCAGAGATGAAACTACCAAAATTATATCAAAATCTATCATTGCGCCCAAGCATTAAAAAAAAAAAAAAAACTCTTTACTCCAAAGAATGTAAAGTGAAGATACTGCAGGAAGAATACTGTCAATTTCTGACAGTATTCTTCCTACAGACACAGTAAATAAGCACATTCTTTCTGCTCCATACTTTGCAATGGAAAGAAAATAAGTTCAAAACATAATTTCTTGCATTTAATGCCACAATAGAAGAGGAGTTTTAAACGTAAAAAATACTTCAATAAATTTATATATATATATATACGGATTATATATATATATACAATGGATTTTATATATATATATATATGCATTATACAAAAAAATATTTTCGATACTTTAAAATATGGATAAAAAATAATTAGATAAATAAGTATTGAAAAATAAAAGCATTTAAAAATATTGCATCGTTTAATTTTTTCTTAAATCAGCTTCTCAGCTTCATTATTTATTTTTATTGCTCAAATGCATTTGAATAAACATTTATAAATTACAAAAAAAAAATCCAAGTAGAATAATCGAAAACATTTATTTGAAAATTGTATTTTTAATTAAGACAAAATGCTGATCTATTCATTTTTTTTCGTGAATAAATACGAAAGAACATGTGTATTTATTTTAACCTCGCAATTTCATGGGCTTATTTAATTATTCGGATGCGTATGAATAAAGCTTTATAAATAAAAATAAGAATTCTAAGAAAAAATGATCGAACGAATTTATGTTAAAATGTTATTTTTCACTAAAATTCTATTTTAATTTAGACAACATTTAAGTTATGCCGAATGGCATCATTAGCATGGGTTAAAGCGTCATCATAGCTGCAATACAGATCTATTGTTTGCCAATGGATTTTAAAACCCTCCGCGCTTTTGCACATGCATTAGGATGGGTTTAATTCGACAAAATGGGGGTAAGAGGAAAGAGGAAAGGAAGAGATATTTACATTTAACAATAAAGTAAATTCCGAAAATATGCACACCCTTCCACGTCTCACCCCTTAGTAAGATAGAATCGCCGAAAAGTAGTCGTCTCAAGTTACTGAAACCAACACTACACTACTTTTATTTAAACATAATTGTAAGAAATCGCGTATTTTAGGTTAAAGACGGTTTCAATGTAGGCAAACCAAATCACCCTACAAAACTTCAAACTCCCCATCAGCTATACAAAGAATTTAAATCATATCAAATCATTCTTTTAATCGAAAGTGAAATTCTAAAAAAAATAGAGAGGATACAGAAAAAAAGATCCGAAGAAAATACAAACAAAATCAAATATACTTGCCTGTCACTGAGCCATAAATCATTGATTTAATGTCTTTCGTAAAAGCGATTGAAACGATTCCGTGGGTGATTCACATTAGTGTCGTGAGTCATCTCTTGTCGCATCTCTACCAAACAGGATTTCACTTGTAAAAATAAATCACTGCTGGGAGTGACACGTTGCTTGCTGGCTGGCCCTCCGTGCAACTGAAAAATTATCAGAAATCTCTAGACTGGAAGCAACACTCCGGGGATTAGAGAAGCAAGTCGCTCATTCGGAGGTGTCTGTCAAATGATTTTCGGGTGTAGTCCATCCCCATGGATGGTGAACGCCCTTTCGCAGAAGATAAATTAAGGCTACTAAAGGGCTGTTGCTTCGCGTACCAATAATAGAAGTGATACGTCGAAGACTATAATTAACTCATATCTGCTTGGATGTGTAATTTGCGTTCTATAAATTATATGAGCCGTTCTAGAACAATCATTTGACATTTACGCAGGAACTAGGCTTCACGCAAGGAACTGATATTCGCAGTTTGTCGTAAATCCTTAATATCATATCTGCTTACATTAAACAGTTTGCAAAGAAGAATACAAATATTTGAATATTGTCTTTTTTTCTGAAACTTAATTAATACCACATACAGATGACTGTAAGTTTTTAATATCTGTTTTTTTTTCTCTGTTTTTGCATTAAACAGTTTACAAAGATGAATGCGAATATTTAAATATTGCCTTCTGATACTTGATTGTTACCACATACAATTTTGCGGTGAAAGCAGATCCAATCCAATCACAAAAAAAATACAGAATATCTCAAAATGTTTTTTGAGATTTTGTTTAAATAAAAACATGAGTGTTAACATCGTTATTAGATTAAATTCCATACTAAGCAAGTTATTTTTTTTTATAATATGTTATATGATAATCTCATATTGATGTAGAAATTTTTTACTTAAATACAAAATAGGCAATACTTTAGTAAAGATTCCATTTCCTAAAAAGTTTTAAGGTGCCCGAATTACTTTTTCCAAACCATAGAGGCCAAGAACTCAAAAATAAACTCTTTTTTTTTTTTTTTTTTTATTGACCTGATTTCTAATGAACTTTCTTTGCTATTGTATATGATATTTTTATTCCATAAGTTCCCATCATGTGGGATTTGAAATTTCAAATAATATGCAAATTACCGCATGAAATGCTCAAAATAAATTGGAGCTCATATTGGTGCAATCCAAAGAAAGCACTATAAGATGATATTCTAATCTATACGTTATCAACAAAATACTTTTTCCAGCGTCTTGTTAAAAATAGTGTCTGACTTCTAAACAAGCGTCTGAAAAGTTGTCAGAAATCCCTAGAGTGGAAGCAATACTCTTGGGATTAGAGCATTATTGTAGTAAGCAGTTATTCCTCACCATCCACCCAGCACTGAAAATCTTGGAATGGCACTAATGAAATGAACAATGAATCTATAAAAATAAAAGGCACTTGAAAGGTGTTTAGACTCCTAAAAACTAAATTTGGTAATGCAAAAATATTTATAGATTGCAGAGTTAACCACAGAAAGCAAACAGGTTTATATATTAATAAATGTGTACATTGTTTAATAGTTGCCTCATAACATATAATTTTAGAGATCATAAAAAGAGAAAGAGATAGAGAAAAAGATCATAGAAAACTTGACATCAGTTTTATAACTCAAATCCACTACTCATACTGAAGATGGTCAGACACTTAAAAAAATCATTTTTGGTAATATAAGAATACTTTCAGATTATATATTCTTCGGTCAGAATCTAAAAAGTTTGCCCATAGGAAAATGGATGCATTGAATCAAGAGTGCCAAATTCGCTCTCCACAGACTGCATGTGAACCACCAAACATGACAGCATTTAAGAAAGTTTTCAATAAAAATTTCATAGATAATATTTTTTTAATTTCTTATTGTTAGTAATTAATTATATTAAGCAGTCATTAACTCCTTATTATTAGCCATATCACAGCGCAGTGGCCAATTACTAATAGTACTGCATCGACATACAACAATCCAGTACCAAACCAGCGAACCAATGCCAGCAAATATTTTAGTAGTCGATACCTACCATGCTATTATTGTTTAACTGGTGCAGTGGAATGTTTCAATGTATGGAGGTATATAACGAAGGGGGCAGTTATTTTCTTTATGAAAAGAAATAATTCTCTTATGAGGTTTAGAACTACTAAAGTACATCTTGGATCGAATTTAAAATTAATCTTTAGATATCTTCTAAATAGGAATGATGGTAGTAGAGAAAAGATGCAAAATACCAAGAAAAAAATCTAACTTGATCATTATCCTTAATCTATTTTATATACACAATTATTTCCATAAAAGTGCAATCATTTTGTACGCCATCATATTATAAACTGAATTCACACAAACGACTCAGTTGTTTAAAATAAAAATTTCATACACTTGCGGCTCACGTGAATTTAGACTTTGTACATTTGGTCATACAGAAGATTTGAATTTCACACTTTTGCGTTGGATTAGAAATTTTAATTTATAGAGATTCTAGAAAGTATGAAACCAGTTATGTAATTACTGCTAATACATTCCCCAAAATATAATATTCTTGGTTAATTTATGTCTATGCGTATGATCTATTAAAATTCCTCACTAAGAACACACCAAACAAAAAGCCGTCATTTCAGTCATTAATTTTTCATTAGCGACTGGGGATTAATGTTTCATTACAAAACATAAATTTACTC
This sequence comes from Argiope bruennichi, assembly GCF_947563725.1. NCBI lineage: Eukaryota > Metazoa > Arthropoda > Arachnida > Araneae > Araneidae > Argiope > Argiope bruennichi. The sequence continues at coordinate 86,241,716 of NC_079151.1, forward strand.
TCTATATCCCGACTGACACGAAAAGTGTTCCAGCTTTTAAAACAATCGAGAGTTACGATTCGAATAAACCATTTTTAATGAATCCATTACGAGAAATCTTGAATGAAATCCCTGTTTGAATAACAATTACGTTACGTGTTACCTCAAACATACAGAGGCAACTGCAAGTGTCAAACGCTGGCGATGGGCATACACAAAAGGCTGGCAACCTCAACAAAGGAGGCAATCATCCCCAGCAACGGAGTGCAGCAAGATTCATTGTTTGTAATGATAATTAAAGGACATCAAAGAAAGGTCCATCCGGCTCACATTCAACCGTTCTGACCCTACTAACCCCGTCTGTGGACCTTTTTCGGTAATTGCTTCTGGCGTAAAGACAATCGAAGATGGCTGGAAAATAATCGCTGCTTTTTTTTTCTAAATAGAAATCATTGCAGCGGAGAGAGATATTTCTTCGTCGGACAATGCAGGGAACGAAAGGGAAATTAAATTCAGTTACTCGATTAAGAATACTCTATAAAATGTAACGCAAGACAATAAAAGGGTTTCTGTATTTAGCCGACCATGTAATTTCACCGGATTTCAGACTGGCGGGACGCAATGGCGACTATGAAAGAGCTGTTTTCTGTTAATGGTTTACAATTTCGGTTCTTTTCTTCGGATATTCTAAAATAATGATGCGTCCATCTGTGTTATGGCTGTTTGATGTTTTTGTTATTTAAGAGAGGTTTTTTTTTTCTTGTATAAAATTTTAAGAAATAGCAACTAAACAATGATATTCAAAATAACAGTAACTAAGGTGTTCCAGAAGTATTTCTTTAGAAAATGTTGAGGTTATTTTAATTATTTTTATTAATAAATTACTCAGCAGGGAAAGATTTCCTTTTCGTTTTAATTGAAAATAATTTCCTGAACACTCATGTGCTTTCAACGTATAACTAAACTTTATTATAAAAATTATTTCATACAGGAGTTCTTATATAAATGTGGGAGTTACATCACTAATACATTCTGCTAAAAGAAAATCGCATTCTACAATGTTAATTTTCTATGAACAATTTTTTGGTATGTTTCAAATTAAGAAAATGGGCTTAAATTAAACAAATCTAAATAGTATCTTAATTAAAAAGAAAAAAAGATAAACAAATGAATTTTCCATGGTTAAACAATATTTTTCAAATTTTTCCTTATCATGGATATTTAATGAAAAGAGTTTTATTACTACTTAATAAATGTACATATAAAAAGAATTACATTATTTCTTTTAAAAAAAAGGTGTGATATTTTACTAAGGGCAAGGTTTTAAAAGCTTCGCTTTAAAGAACCCTTTTAATGTTTCTCAAATGCTGTCCTTTTCTTTTTTCGTTCAGACCAGTTTCAAAACAGTTGTTGGGCCTTTTTTAATTTGTTTAATTTCACGTCAGTTATAGGTGATTTATCTTCACTGTCGACTGCTGTTACAAGGTCATCCGATTCTTCATTCGTCATTTCTCGATTAATTTGACTTCTTCAATATCTGAAAATATTTCTCTTGCAATTATTTAAGCAATTTGTGCGATTCATTTGACTTTTTTCGATTTGGGAATTTGATAATTTTTTTGGGGATGGGGGGAGGGGGAGAGCTTAGCGTTCATCTCCATCGACAAACGTTTATTGCATTATAATAAATCCGCAGAATTTATTTTATTATTGGGACGTATAATAAAATAATAATATATATATATTCTGCTGTATACATACAATTTCAATGTTAAATTATTCACTTTATTCTCTTTTCAGCTCTCATATTTTTAAAAAACATATTTATTGCTTTAAATTGTTGTATTAATTGAAATTTAACCATTTCCGTTTTAAATTAAAGTTCAAATTTTTGGGAAGGCAGCAAAAAAATTAGACGGAACAAGCTAAGGTCATACAAATAAATATGAGTTATATGATTGTGTAAATCTGTAGCTCAAAATATTTTGCAGAGAAGACCAATAAGACCACGTTACATAAAAATATGTAACTGAAACTTTTAGCGACTATTAATCCTAGCGAACCAGTTGATTGCCAAAAGCGATTAGTATTGAATGTAGTGATACAAGAAATATCTATATACGTAACAAAGAAATGAATTTTGCTTTTAGTCATATATTTAATCTTTGAAATTCAAATACTTCAAATAAAATTAATAGAAGCAAAATTATTAAACAAATAATTAAGAACTATGTACCAATAAAGATCATCGGTTCAAACGAAATTCTGAGGTTTAATAGCTTTAAAATGAAGCAGGGAATGAAAGAATTCCAATGTTTGCGTAGTCAGTGGAATAAAAAAAAAAGCTACCCTAGTCAAAAAAAAAAAAAAAAAAAAAAAAAAAGTTCATTTTAATCATTTTGGTTTAGCTGGCCTATAGCCACTTCCAAATGGTTAAATCTAGTAACTTCTATCATCTTGTTCTCAAATGATATGTCATTATTATTTTATGCTGAAAACTCCGAATACTTTGATTTATTTAATTAAAATTGACATCTCAATGTTAAAATACAGTTAAAAACATTTTTGTCTCCCCAATTCTTAAGTACCTACTCTTTGCACATACTGTCTAAGCTTACGACTATTTATCTAACTTATAAGTTATTGATTTCAAACATATAACATTAATAACATATAATACAAAAAAAGTTTAGATCAACCAAAAAATTGTCAAGGAAAGAATCAATAGTGAAGCAAGATGAATATTGACGGCATGCACGTCATTTACTGTTTCCAAAGCACTACAAAGAACACACACACACAAAAAAAAAACTGTCTTGCTTGGCTTATTGGCTTATATATTCGCTTGAGTGCTAGTGCCAATGCCTTTTTCTTCAATCTGAATGTTAAACAGGGCCTAGTGAAAACTGTGAACACTAAGCAAAATAACATTTGACTACAATTACTACAGAAAGGACTAAGCAATTGGCTACAGATGTCGGTAAGTTTAATAGTCAGTTCCGTATTCGCACAAAATATCCAATAATATTATTAGGATATCTTTCATGACATTGTACAGCATTCAGAATATCGAATAATATCGTGGCGATCCACAATATATTGTTTAGAAGTTAAAGGTTGATTAGTTTTGAAGTTGCAAAGATTTCAAACAAAAGAATTTAACTCAGATTATCTTAAATTAGAAAGATTTGAGAAGAAGGGATTATATATGATAGTATCTTATAAATGCGCATTTTCATTGCATTGTGGACAAAGAATTGCTTGACAGTAGATGATTGGCTCTTGATCTGGCTGAAGAATTTCCTAGACAACTTTTGAATACAATTTTCAACTTTCATATCATCATGAATGGCACTATTTTCCACATATTATCGCGCATTCGTCACAATATCTAAAGTTCGAATTTTCGTTCTGCTCATTTCTGCTGTAAGTCTGGGATTTGGATTGTTTGCTTCTATAAAGCAGGATAATGAGAACGAGAAGTTCATGCCATTGAGAGAACAATCAAATAGACTTTGATTCAAAAATTTATTCGCACTTTAAATAATATATTTTTTACAAGTGGAAATGCTAATCTAATTATATCATTTTTTGTGCTTTATTTGCAGGCAGTGTGCTTAGAAATTCCGGATGATTCAGTTTGCCAGTTTCTTTGCTTATTTGAAACGGCGAAGATTGCACTAAAAGGTTGGATTTTTATTCGATTATTTAGTGATATTATTTAATTTATGCATTTTAATTTTTTTCTTTTCTATTATTTTAATTTAATCATTTTATTTTATTTTCATTGCATTAAATTTATTCAATTTTCTTTAAAATTTTATTTGTGTAATTTTATATTGAAAAGATATTAATTTTTAGTTTATGGCTAAAATTTTGTACGAAAACACCGCACTTTATGTTATTCCATTAATTCGTTTACGCTGACAAAGCGCCGGCGTCCTGGCATAGGAGTAGTGCGCCTTCCCCGTGATCTGGGCGTCCTGGGTTCGGGAATAGTTGTTCTTCTGTGTTCTATCTGTTAGGTGTGTGAATGTGCCCCTCTATAAAAAGGGGTTGTGCAAGCGAACGTGAAGATGAGGTAGCCAAGTCGTACTCTTGGCCGTAGTTGGCGCTACTGAAAAAACAAGCGAAGCTCATTCGGCATAAATCCACAAGAGCAGAGGTGAACGCCTCTTGCTTGAAGATAATCAGCAGAATCAAAACGATTCGAAGTGCATTGCATAGTTAAATCGATGACGAATTCTCGATATTACAACCGTATTCCAAGAATCATCCAGACCGGGAGAGTCTGGTTGGTAAGGCGTTCGATTCACATCCCTTGGGTTGTGAGTTCGAACCCGCCAGCGACAGACTCTCCGTGTGTGGTGGTGGTGGTGGCTGGCGTGCATATAAATCTGTCGTGGTCACAAAGTCCTTCATATCGAGGGGGTACTGGATTAGAAGTCATCGTTCTCCTCTGGTTCAGGTCTGAATTAAGATATGTGGTTGAATGAATGAAATGCATGAATGAAGTCCTCACCGTAGAAAGGGTTGTGATACGTGAGTAGTTAAGTCGTACTCTTGGCCCTAGATGACGCTACTGAAAAACAAGAGACGCAAAAATTTCGGCTTAAACTCGCTGACAAGTGCCATCAGAAACAAAAGCAATGCAAGAGTCATCTATTCTTCACAACAATTTTAAGTTGCAGTCAATCATTTCCAAAAATACCACTGGATTTTAACACCGAATATACATTTGCGTGATATATTAAGAATTATTTTCTTGTATTTCTATAAAGTGTCGGAAAATTAAACGCCGGGTTTTTGAAAAAAGACAAAAAAAGTCTTTGGAACAAAAATGTTTTGGAAAATATTGCAGCTAACACGCTACTTTGATCATAATTCCTAATGAACACCATAGAAGTATTATTCACTAATTAATGAGTGTCAAAGAAAAGGAAAAGAAAACTACTGCCATATTGGCACCTATTTAAATGGAGATGAATCTAAATGATTCTAATACATCTAAAGAACTAATATTTTAGTAGAATTTAAGGACTAAAAATCTCTGCAATGAAACTCAGTTGTTAAAACAAAAGCTATCTGTTGTTAAACGAAAGGCTATTTAATTTCATAAAACTCTTTCAATGACCTTAAGATGCATAAAATGTCTTATTACGCTATTCATCGATGGTGCAATCGATCATAGAAAGTGGTAAATTATTATAACTCATGACTGGGCATCCTCTACGTTTATAAGCAATATTATTTATAACACTGCAATAATTGTATGTGATGAATCAGATATTAACCTGAACAATTATATTTCTCAAAGTGTTAATTTTATCTAAACATTTTCTTATTTGATAAGTTGTTAAGTTTATCCTAATATTTTCTATCTTAATAACGTGTTAAGTTTATCCCGATATATATATTTTTTTTTTCTTGAAAAAGGGTTAATTTTTTTCCAAACATTTTAAAATTCATAAAATCTGAATAGTACAAATTTATTTAGAAGTTAAGTCAATGTCATTTTGTAATCAAAGACTAGGCAGTTGCCTAGTTGGAAAACCGCCACGGCTGATAGCTTTACATGAATTGTCATTCTCTGTTGGCACTAACTACAGAATAGATAAACAAATTTTCTAATCAGTTCATATCTATCACATCTGTCTGAGAGAAATGTTCAGATATGACTCCTTTAAAAAGTGAAAGCTAATGTTTCTAATATTAGAACTAAATATTTTTAACCTTAAATTATGTTCAAGAAATAAATGTGTAGGTAAAAAAAAAACAGCAAGACAACTTGTGTACTTGCTGTGTTCTCGTTGTTGTTAAATTTCCTCATAGATGGCAGCACAAAATGGTTTTAACATTCCTACTTCATTACTACAGCAAGTTGGTTTGAGTCATTTGAATATTTTAAATTAAAGTTACCAAAATCTTAGATATTTTTGGAGCTTTTTGTGCAGATCTTAAAAAATAAAACAGTCTGTAGTGTCTTATTTTTTCACCCTTATTTTTTTTTCTATAATTTTCCACCAACTGACTTTAATTTATAACGTATGCACAAAAATATTGAAAATTGATCAAATTATAAAAATCTCAAACCGTTTCAATTTAAACAGATGTGATATTTGCTATATTCCGAATCTTTCCAGAAGATCCAACAATCATTATGTATAGTTATGGGCGGATTAAACCTTCAGAGGACATCAAGACTATGTTTTTTTATTGATCTTATCATTTGTATTAATTTTGTGTACCATATTCTAATAATCTGATAAAACATTTAATTATATGGTACTTTCGAGAGAATCGGCTTCAGTATTTCGCATTTTTAAAAAATCAAGGGGTTCAAACTAAAAAAAAAAACAGTTTTTAAAAAACATTTGAGAACAATGTAAATATTATTTAATAAAAGAAATGGACATTTTTAAAAATATAAAATGATATATTTCTTCAAAAATTTTAAACAATATAATATAAAACTGTAAAAGATAATTAAGAATATCAGAAAAAAATTAACATTTAATTGATTTCAATTCGTTTGCATGATCCTTAAAAATTAAATGAAAGCAAAAAATTAATATAATCAGAAAATATGCAAAAGAATTTATCGAAATTCCAGAGCTCCAAATGTTAAGAGGCCCCTACGTAATTGCTTGATTGATAATCCGGCCTTGTGTATAATAAAATTCCAATAGAAGGGAGGGACAAAGGACTTATAGATGCCGCAAGTCTTTGAGGCAAAAATGTGTGTGTGGGGGGGGGGGGCATGAAGACAAAATGCTTTTGGATATAAGTCGGAAAATCTGGTGGGAAAGTATAAGGAATGCTTATATGCTATTCAGTCTCTCTACGATGCATCTGTTCTTATAGTTTGTTAGTGAAATTATTAAATTAAAAAAAAATTATCGAGGCCATAATCGATTTTGTTTCATGTACTTTGAAGACTAACATTCTGCCGAATTTTAGATACAGAATTGTGCTTTGTTCAATAGCAAAAATTACACCCGGGGCATAATGGGATTTTTCCGCCCTTAACCTTCATCATTGGTTTAGCTCACGTCTTTGAGGGTGAGGTAAACAATGCCAGGGCAGGACATGATTTCATTCCTTTGCCCCTCATCATATTTAAGTGTAGAAACTTTCTTAATTTCAATGTTTTATTTTTCTGATGTCCCTTAAAAGTGGCAACCATAGAATTCCTATTATCTTTCCCCCCATGTTCCCTGGTTGCTACGCCAGACATAATTTTGTAGATGTCAAAAAAAAAAAATTTAATTTGAGAAATCAATCATTATATATCTAAGAGGAAATTTCATTCTATTCATAATATTCTAGCTTATCTGACAAATGAAAAGGTGTGATGGTTTAAACGGTATAAAAGATTCTTAATTTTCTATCATGGAGATGAGGATTTAGTGGTTAATGTGATTAAAATATTGTTGGGAGGAGAGAATGAAATAAAATTAAAAGCCATGCAATGTCATTTTAAACTGAATTTAAAACTGCAGGTGCCTATCATCAGTTTCCGTTTCATTTTGAGCTAATCTGTCAGAGAGCATTAAACACAGACAGCTATTCCGGGGGGTAATGTGCAGTTGTGCATAAGGAAAGAATAAATGTTTTTATAATTGATTATATTTTGAACATTTCATTTTTTCTGTTTACTTCTTTAATTCATACATAGCTAAGCTCGCAAATAAAAAATTTAAAAAGTAATATTAAAAAAATTAATTTTCTTCAGAATTAAAAAGTGGCAAATATTCTTCATAGATGGCAGCACTAAAATATTCTGTAAATAAAATTTATACAGCAAAAAAAAAAAAAAAAAAAAAACGAGTGCTTACCAAAATACACCATTGGAATTATTTTTTTTATATAATTTCTTACTAGTTGAATTCATTCTCCTCATTTAACTTTGACTTTTATCCTAATGATCATTAATTGTTATCCATCCGGATTTAAATTGAGTTGAGTACATGATACATTATTTCTATAATGAAATATTTTTTAAACTTTAAACACTATATTACATTGTTCAATAAATCATTTAACACATATTAAAAGTCTATGAAAAGAGTTGTGTCTATTAAAAGTTTTGTGATTGCAGTATAACTTTGCTTAAACATTTTTCAAGAGATCAGAGGAATACTTGTGTAAGCTGGAGGAACACAAGCTGCAGGAAATCACTTAAATTTAATCAGATGGGACCAATAAAATGTTATAAATGACGTGAAAGCATTATGGATAAGAAGGTAAAACTGGTCTGATAATATATAACATTTTTTTCTTAGTTTTGTGTTTTTATATAAACATAATTGCATTTTTCTTTTAATGGCGATACATACCAAAAAGCCAGCAGTGATATTTCTAATATTCTATAGGAGCGTCAGTTATAAAATGAAGTGTTAAAATGCATTTTAAAATAAAAAGTGAAGACACATATATCGAGAAGCATTTTCTCGTAAGATATTTGAAGGTTTATCAGTTCTCTTTTTACTGCCCCATGGTAGTCTTATACGATTGACCTTCTTAGAATGAAACTCAGGTGATCACAGACTCCATAAATATGCTATACAAGGGAGCTCAGCACCACTCTATTCTCGTTTGACTCTTTTCAATTTGTATACATGTCATGGGCAAAGTTTGAAATCCGACATTCGATAGAATACCTAGGCATTTTATAAAATGCCAAATGACAAGTATGAAATACAAAGTGATTATAAAAAAAAAACTATCCCGCTATATGAGACCGTAACTATCATACGGTTCAGAGGAACGGAATAAAATTTTGGTTAGAGGTATTTTGAAGAATGGCGCTCAATAATCATATGAAAAACAACAATTAAACTTTAATAGTTACGGTTACAGTGACAAAATTTCTAAATCTTCAAATGGTAACATTAATTTTTTTTATTGTAATGTGTTCTTCATAGCAAGAAACAATAAACAGAGTTGGAACGGTACCTGTAGCATGAAAATCACCAGCGCACTTTATAGAATGCCGGTGTTTCATACATTGGGGGTCACATATGCTATTTTTTTATTTATTTACTTTTCGACCTTACAAAGTGGCACAACACTTAATGTGTAATCAAGAGTATTGAAGGAATCTGTCAAAAAAAAAAAAAATTCTAGAATGAGCATTATAAATATAAGACTTTCTATCGAAATTGCTTCCATTAGTATTTACAGATAGGATGCAAATGACAAAATTCTTTCATCAGCATAAATTATTTCTAATCTTTAACTTCTTTGATTAATCAGTTTTTTAAGGGCGGAAACAATTATTCCATCGACTAAAAGATTGTGACAATCTAACTTAAGTAATACTAGATGTCAATTTTTCAGTTAGAATAGCATATATGGCATCGAATTGTTTTCTCTATATAAGGATGCCGATTCTAGTCAACAAGACTCCATAGTAACAATTACAGCAAAAAATAGACTATTAATATTAGTAAAGATTATAAGATGAAAGCGTTGTTTCAAAACTTTTTAATACTCGGTATCTTTCTTGGGCTTCAGTTAACATTTAACTTCGGATAAATCGATAGTAAAATATTAATTGATAAAAATCAATTTTATTATTTTCGATATCGAATGGAATGAAGTTGTCTATAACATTTATGCAAACCATTTTTAACAATGAATATTCAGTTTTCGAGTAATCTTCGAAAAATGTCTAATTTCACGTCATTTTTTACCATTTACTAGAAAAACGTACCTATGGAAGGAGAATATTATGGGACTATCATATTGAACACTAAATAAACCGACTAAAGTAATAAAATCCCAGCCAAGATTTTTTCTAATTTGAAATTTACAGCCACAGATCTATGCCAGGTTAACATAAAGTTACCGCCATCACCAAGCCTCATAACATGAAAAGTTTATAACAGAAAATGACAAAGGAATTTTGAGATAGTACATAAAAAATTCTAATAAGGGTCTACTTAATATTTTCTTTTTGATGCCCTTAAGAGTTTAACTTTATATTAGGTTAATATTAATTTAAGACTTAATACATACTTAAAATATTTCCACGGAAAGCCATAATTTGCAAGCGGAGAATAAAAAGCGAATATGTCTGTTCATACTAGAGGAAAGAATGGGAAATTTTTTCCTTAGTGTTTTTTCTGAGAGATTCTATAAAGGATTTTTTTGACATGTGTTGATTTAAGGAACATAATCTTTAATATCTTTGAAAAAAATGTGTGGGTATTAGGGATTTTTATTCTTTTGCTTGGAGCGTGAGAATCGTGACCATCAACTTTTTAAATGGCATGTTACAAATAATTAAATAAAAAACGAAATTTGGTTCAAGAAATAAGAAAAAAATTTAGAATAGTTGCATGGGCAAAAATAAGAAATTAATTAAAATTTAAATTAAATTAAGAAATATCATTACATATATGATAATTTGATTCATAAATCACTAAATTGATATCATTCCTTCTTTTTAGCTTTTTTTTTATCATTAATAAGGATTCTCAAAAGATTTCTGTTAGCATAAACCACCTATTAGTAAGATTTTAAAACGAAATGTCATTTTGAATTCCCTCCCCAAAAAGTTTATTTTCGATGTAATGCAAGAAACTCCAAATTATTTTTTATTAAATATTTTATAAGTATATATATAAGTCATTTTAATGACATTGTATCCATCTTTCAATATTTTTTTCTAAAAAAATAAATATTCCATCAAAAGTAACTACTCTGCCTTTTTTTTCCTAAAAAAATTCTGATGTTGTAAAAATGTATTTTGCTTAACTTTCAATAGCTTAGAGCTGCAAAGAAATTTGTATCGTTTTCACTGTTTCATCAAATCTTCAAATGTATGATTTTCTTCATTGAAAGCTAAAGAACAAAAAAAGAGAGTTTTTACTATCTGCACAATTTGCAAGAGGAATAAGAGTTAAATTAGAGTATCGTGAAAGACAATGTGCAATTCATTAGAAAATAAAATTAAGAGCATAATTATGTTCTTATAATGATATTTCCCCAGATTTTGATTTTCACTCTTACCAGTCAGTTTACACTATTATTCCTCAGATCCAATAAAAAAAAATAATAACACATATCACTGACAAACTAATTAATAGTCTTTAATAGTTTTTAAAAATATACAACCATAATTGTTCATGAATTCCAGCAATTTCTCATGAAATCCCTAAATAACTAACAGAATTCATGAAAAATAGCTCATAGTGTTCCTAAATAAATTGTATGCATTATTAAAAAACTTTTAAGTATTGGCTATATTATATTATGCACATGCACTTTGTGCAAGCTTTTTTCCATACTTTGCCTAAATAGCATTTGTCATGGTGTAGAATATGTAAGTGACTATATTATATAAATACTAAACAGGAACAATATTATTATAAATGAATGATGACGACACAATAAGAATTTTAAAAACAATTCACAAAAGTAATATTTCTTTATTTCATTAAAGTTAGGGTAAAAGGAAAATTTTGATACAGTAGTTGCATCAAGTAAAATGAATGAAAATCACTAGTACTAGTATTTAAGAAAATAAGTTCAAATAAACATTTTAAACGACACTTTTCACAGAAAAGTATAATCTTCTATACACTACCAAGCACAGCTAAAAAAATGCAAAATCCACAAAATTGTAACTGCTGTAACTTGAAAATAACAAAACAAATTAATTAACTAATGAGATCAAATAAACATTTAACATAATATCCTAATAGAAGCAAAAATTTCACTGCACTTTCAATTTCTCTGAATAAAAAGAACAAACAAGATTTTTAGACCTGCTTAAAATGCAAGTTTGTCTTAAAACCTGGTTATTAGCATGTCTAAAATCAATAGCAAACAATTATTATCTATTGATTCAAACATAATAAAACAAGAAATCTGACACTAATAAGGATGTTCTTGATTAACATAAACTAAGTGCAATAAACCTTCATTCTGTTTTCATTTACAGAAAAGCAAAGCGAATTGGTTTTCTACAAACATAATTGAGAATACAGAAATAACACTAAGGCACATTAAGGTCTTAAGGCACATTAAAAAATTATTTTCATTTAAAAACGAAGCAAATTAAGAGATGTTCATATCATTGTAGGATTGTTCAGTTTCATAAAATATACAAAATTCTGAAGGCTTTGATAATATTTCTGTAACTGAATGATAACATATAGACAGACAAAAGACAAATGCATAAACTATGATAAGCTCTAGTAAATAACTTCTTTGGTATATGCATATGAATTTTTAAAAATAATTTATGAAAATTTATAAACACCAGGTACAGGAATTGGAGCACCAACCATTTTGTAATGTTCTTCAGGAGATTCTTCTTCAATGATTGGTGGTGGTGGTGCCATTTCATCTGGCACGTCATCTTCACATCCATTATTGTCTTTGGGCAAGCTCAAGAAAATGTTGGAATACTGATTGTGAATTGCACGAACTTCATTGGCTATATTATTTTTCTTTTCTTTGCAGGAAGTAAGATCAAAGTTTGGCACCGATGGTAAGTTGTCTATGTTTTTCAGAGATGACAGTTTATTGCCAACACAGCAACTTTTCACAGAACCGAAATTGTTTTTATTGGAAGCCACCTGACATGTACAAGCAGGTAAGGAATCTGTATTATCCATGAGTATAGTCTTTGGAAAATCATAGTCAGAAGATACACTATTAGATCGTTGTTGCACTGGATGAGGTATGGATGGCGGAATGTCATAGGATTGGTCTTCCTCACAAAAGGTTGAGTCTTGCTTCTGTGGTGGGGCTGATAATGGAAGGGGAGGAGGAACAAGGTCATAGTCTGTTCTAGGATCATTAAATGGAAATGCTGTAGGTTTCAGGAAAAAGTCTTTTGTTGGAGTTTTTGCAGAATTGCTAGGTCTTGGAGGAGGTGGACGATCATAGTCTGCACAAGGATCATCAAAGGAACAGAAATCTAGGGGAAAAGAATAAAAGAAAATTCATTACTTTAATAATGATTCCATTGAAGTAAATAAGTATATTATTTCAGTGAATTACAAATTACAAATAACTAAAGTTATTTAAACATTAATAATGAATATTCAATGCTGATATTAAATCCTTTTACAGAAATTACTAAATTTCAGGTAAGTAAAAATAAATTTGATTAATTCAATGAAAATATGCTAGATATAAAGGGGGGGGGGGAAGACAGATTAAATATTATAAAATAAATATTATAAGTTCAGATAATTTTCTATGATGATTATAGTTATTAACTATAATGTAATGGTATTGATTCCCAGATTTTAATAATAAAAATTACATTCAAATATCTTATAGCAATAGATTAAACCAAAATTCACAAACATTTTCATTTAGTTTAATAATAATAAAATCTATCAAATCAAAAAAATTAGTAAATTAGAATACAACAGATATTCTAAAGTTTATAGCATATAAATATTTAACAAATTTGAACAACTACAACACTCGTATCATGATATATATACTATTACTAATAGAAACTCCAGAATCACTTTATTAAATTTCTTCAAAAAAAAAACTTTAAATACAACTTATTCTTACCTGAACTAGATACAGATCCTTTTCTATCAGATCGGAAGTCGTTAGTAAGAGTCGAACTTTTGGAGTTAGGAATGGAATAATCCATCATTTTAAGAGTTTCCTCAAAAGAAGGCATTTTCATTTTCCTGGAAACTGCATATTGGGGAATTTCAGGTTGCTTGCAATCTTCTAAGCTTCGATGATGAACAGGGGATTTTACTGGCCGAGGCGGTGGGGCAGGAGGCTTACTATTCAGTGTCAGGCTTTGCATGGTTTTATGTAAATTGGAAGAATTACTCAATCCATTTGGAGGTTTCTGCTGTTGGTAACGAGATTCAAATTTTTCCTAAATAGCACATTTAAAATTTTTACAATAATAAAGTTGGAAATTATTTCACACTTAAAAAATAGAATCAGAAATGGAAAAATGAACTTAAAACAAAAGCTGAATAAAAATAAATTAGTAGAACTATAATTAATATTGCACACTTCATATCTACAGAATATACAGCAATATTACTAAAGTTTAGATTTAAAGGATGTGTGCGGCGGTGGGGGGGGGGGGGGGGGGGGGTTTGGCCAACCTTCCTGAACATCAGTTAAATATGAGAAAAATCAAATAATTGGATTCTATATTATATCTGTAAGCGTATTTATGCATTCTAAATTATACAAGGTGCCTGTGCTAATCATGATCTGAAGACTCATTTCGAAATTATTAGAAATTGGCATGTCCTTCCAGCTGGCAAATTTTTTTTATATAAAGCAAAGAATCATAAAATTTTTTGTGTTGTATGAACCAACACTTGTTTTGCTAAATCTAGCAGAAGTGGCATTAGATTCACAAAACATACAGCATTAGTAAAAAGATGCATCACTGAAATTATAATTTAGTTTTTAAGAGTTGTGAACCTGGCATTTTTATTAAAAATTCTAATTCAGGTGTAAAATTTATGAACAGTGCCTCCCATTAATAAATACTTATCTTTGACTTTATAAAAAAGTTATTTATTGACTTAAAATATTTTTTGTTGAGACAAGCACCCAGAAAAATATTTTCTTAACTCTTATGAATTAATATCTTAAACAGTTTCACTATTTAAAAAAAGGTGAAGCATAGTTAAATTTAGCAAGGTTTTCAGTGAAATAGTGGAATGCTCTAACAAGTGGTCTCCCCACAGCTTGCATATTTTCGAGTAAATGTAGAGCATTTATTATTATACCATTGATAAACAGAAGTTAGAGACTATTATCATGTAATCTTTGGCAATCAATACCTGGGATGCAGTTAATGCACAAGTACCAAAAAAACCTAATGTGTATTATTTTGAAACCATTTTTTCAGCCCAATTAAAATCAAAGTTTGACACAGAACTACAACTGTAGCCACAAAATTACATACCAAATTTCACATATTTAAGTCAATGTGTTTACATGCTTATGAAAGCACAGACTGACAAACAATCAATCTCCTTGACGATTGGGCTCCAAATTTGATAGTATCTATATTTTAGATGTTCAATATGTGTACCAAATTTTATCTATCTAGCTCTCTTTATTTTGTATTTATCGTGTTAATTCTTATTCCAGGGGTCGGATGGACACACTTTCTCCAAATGGGTTTGGTTCAAAATTTAACAGAAATCTGCAAATTTGGAGTAGAGGCCATATACCAAATTTCATCTATCTCACTCAACAGTTTGAGTTATTCATGTGCAAAGACAGAATTCCCAAAATGTGTTTTAAACTTAAGTAGGTCAGAGACGTGATTCGTGAATAACGTCCGATTTTTTTACTATTCTAGCACTTTCTCATTGTATAATACCCTCGAATCGGAGAACATTTAAACTTATAAAATATTTATTTTATGCAATACTTCATTCCTCTTTTTGATATTTTAACATATTGAACTAGAAAAATTTCACTCTTCTGTGATCATAATTCACCAAGTTATGACGCTTTGAATTATTTTAGCCAATAGTCGCTCCAAGGAAATATTGCACCTTCATTGCTGATGATCTACCTGAGGCACAACTATTAAGCTTTATGAGTCACAGATATTCAAAACTTCTAAATTTGCTCACTATTAATCTCTAAAGTGTAATTTTTTTTTAATACTAGTGTGTCAACAACATTTAATTAACAGGGTTAGGGAGTTAAAACTTTCAAACATCATACTTTTTTCAAAAGATACATTGAATCAAATAACAAATAACTCCTTGCTACATTTAGGAATACTTCCAAATGGAAAAACAATCCAAGAGCATAGCTATTGGTCCATGATTAGAGTGAATACACTGTATGTGCATATTATATATAGAGAGAAACTGTGAGTCGATAATACTTGACAATAAATATCTATAGTCTAATAATGTAGAAGTTATATGGTTTCATTTTTTTTTTGTAACAATACAGCTTTACTTTCTTAGATATCAATATATATTAAATAAGCAGCTCTCATGAATAATATCAATAACAGCATGTTGTTCGGTACATAAAATATTTAAAGAACAGTCATGAATGAAATATATATATATATCATATCAATATAAATCAGATAGAACACAAAAAAGTATAATGTGCATTCAAGTTGTCTTTAAATTCATACATACTTTAAATTTGTTGTTTCTGTCATCACCAAAATCAGAATGATGGCCGCTATCCGAACCTGCACTTACAGTACTCAGTCTATCAAATGATGAACCACCTGCAAAGTAAAATGTGTAAATCAAATTACAAAAGCTTTATTTTTCAGAAAATGTAAATACTTTTTCATATAATGATTTAAATTATATAGCTTACTTGAGCTGCTAGTATTTGAAAGCACACTTAAAGTACTGACAGGTCTTACAGGATCTGATTCAGCATTAATTTTTTCTGAACAATTGGAATCTTTTGAACTTCTTCTGCTCATGCTGCCCTACAAATATACAAAAACTACTCAAAACACAATAAATCAAATTACTGTACAAATTAATAGAAATGAAGCTTATTACAAATAATTAAACATCTGCATTATACCAAGAATGCCAGTTAAATGAATTCACATATTCACTACAATGTATATTTAAAAGTTCATTCATATTTAGTAACTGTTTCTTCCAAGAATCTTTAATAATTTATCCTTGAGCTGAAATTTAAAATGCATTTGCATAGACTTTAAATCAATATGCATCAGAAATGTAACAGTTAACAGCAAAACTGTCACATTATGTTTCCAAAATCTGCAGACAGAAATATAAGAGTTTGCTGAACAAGGGCGTTGGAAAATAAAAGTTTTAACACAAAAATTTGTGCATTTTACACAATCTATAAAACTTCATGCAGAAATATTGCTGTTACCAAGAGTAACAATTTCATAATAAGAGTAATCGCAACATTAAAAGCTGACCACACCACCATCCCTTTAAAAAAAAAAAAAAAAACAGCAACCATTTTTTATAGTTCATGTGTTAAAAGAAAGTAACAGATTCATGTAATTAAATATTCAATTTATGTTTATAACTTGAAAAAAAAAGCAGATTTAAAATCACAATTCAGGAAATAACTGATTATATAAGATTTAATAAAATTAATGGTTTCAAAAGATATTCATTTAACACATGAAATCATTTTGAATGTTTAGCTAAACAGTATATAATACAAGAAGTAAAAATTATTTTTCTTACCTTGGAATCAATACTCTCTTTTCTTCTGAGTTTAGAATTTAAAAATTGTCTAAGTTCAGAAAAACTAGATGAATGTTTCTTGTTGAGCTTTGCTTTCTGAGCTTTAGCATAGAGATTCCTTAAACCATCTAAAGTACTCTAAGAAGGAAAAAAATAGTTTTCTAATGTATTTAAATTTCTTAAAATGTCAATCAATACTAACAAATTTTCCAGAATTTTTAGTAAAAAATAATATTACATAAATGTATTAAAAATCAAAATATATAGCCCTTTTTTTTTATTATTATTCAATTCAAAAATACAAAACCGATATTAACATTTGAAAATAAACTTAAAAACCTTTTCTAGCCTTTAAAAGTAGTCGATAAAATTATGCAAACATTTTTTTTTTTATCTTTATTATAACTTGCAATGAAATTTTATTTAAAAATGCCTTAATTCCATCATGACATCCATAAGCACTTTAATATCATCTATTTAAATGCACTGGAAGATCAATATAAAATGTATGGATAATTTTTTAAAAACATATAAGAAATTCTTTGTTATTTAATCATAAGACATATCAGGACTAGTAGTTACATTTGAAATTATATTTTTAGTCATTTTGATGTGAACTATAGCCTTATGAAACTATCATTAAAGACATATTTCCAAACAACTAAAAAACTTTAGTAGGCAGCACAAATTATATTTTTTTTTATTGATTTATATACAAACATCTTTTTTTATGAAAAAATAAGGAAGTGTTTAAAGCCTCAATGAACCATCAATTTATATTATATGATATTATAATAAGAACTAATGAGATTAGAGATGAACCATAAAATAAGTTGTTAGAAATCTCAGGAAACTCCTATACTGTAACTGTGCAGATTAAATGAATATTTCCTTGTAACATAAGTATAAACCAATTTCGCTTGAAAAGTTAATAGTTTTCATTATTCTTTCATCCCTTGAAATACATGATCGCTTGTCAAAGGTTTTTTTTTTAAATTTATTTTTATAAATAGCTATCACTTCAATTCAAAGATCTATAATATGGTGGATACTAAAAACAAGACAGTGATACAGCTTCAAAAATACTGTAATGAATATAGATATATATCATATCTGAGAACTCTTAATTAAATTTAGAGAAATATTTGAGACACCCAAAAATAAAACTGCTTACAACAACATAAAACATACCTTAGCTTCCAAATCAGACACTTCATAATATTGCTTCCATTCATTATGCATTCTTTCGACATCTGTTAAGGATGCTCCTTTTTTATAAGCCTCCATTATTTCAATTAATTTAGCTTGACTTTCTAACAGACTTAGCTTTGCTTTTTCTAAAATAAAATTAACAAAAAAAATTAATAAGCAAAATTAAAATTACATAAGAATCAAACATAAAATTTGTAAAGACAGTTCAATAGCACAATGAAAATTAAAGTGAACAAAATTAAGCACTTAATGCATAATAGATTTAAAGATGACAGTTTACATTAAAAATGAATTTTGAAAATACACTTTTATAAACCGAATTTTTAATAAACCGAAAGTTAAGTTTAAAGTAAAGAGTATTAGTAAAAGTAGAAAATTTCTCTATAGAAGTAACCTATATTCCAAAAATTGTAAAAAGAAACCGAAAGTTCCATAAGTCAAAAATTGTAAAAAGCATATGGTACTAACAATACAATACAGAAATCTGGACACAATGAATGTTTAAAAAAAAGATTTATAAACGTTTTAATTAAAAATTAAAATATATTTTGAATGAGATCATAATTCACGTAAAACTATTTCTATAAGTCTCATTCTTTTATATTTTTGTTTTAATTACCAAGTTTTTAATAAAAATTACTTAGTATTACTCCTTTAAAAAAGCATTTACAATTTATTACTTTAATTATAAAATAATCATTTTCAAGTATTAACTTTTGAATTCCAGATTTTTTAAAATTCTTTTTCTTAATTTTTGAAAGGATTTTATAAAATTCATATTAGATAATCGCCTCTCACATCAATTCAAAATTTAATTAAAATTCATTGACTGACTAATAATCTCTGAAAATACATAAATTTGGGAATTTTAAAAGTCTATAAAAAGAGAAAAAAGTGAAAAAAATAAATTACAAAATTTCATTTTTGCATATATTAGAGGAATCAAGTTACTTATATAAAAAAAAAAAATACACACACACACCTGGACTGTTCACAGTTTTCATACTATCCAAATGCTCATCTAAAAAAACATTCTGACATGGCTCAATGTTTTCTAGAAAAAGAAAATCTACCATTAGAAAAAAAAAAAAAGGAAATTATGTAATTTAAATTAATTTATTTGAATCATTTAAATATAATACAGAGGAAAACTTACCTTTCTGAGCACCTTTCATTTTCATGTAATCAGATTCTCTTTCATATGCTGCATTTCCAACCACATGATTAGCTGGCAAATGCAGCACAGGAATCGGTTGAGCTGGAATGTCATAGTAATCAATAGGATTACTTTTCTTCGATTCAGCTTCTACAATTCAAGAGATGATTGCACTTGATATAACAGAATTTTGAATACTATGAATACAAACTAGAACTGAATACAGATTTGAAATAATTAACAGGTATTGCAACTCACCAAAAATTTGGTTACATGGAACTGGCTTTTCTAACTCAAATTTGTATTGCACAGGAACTCTCTGAAACAGAGAAAAGTCAAAAATAAATCCAAAACTGTATTATAAATTTCAGATATGTTTAATTACCCAATCCAACAAGCCAAATTAATAAATAAATGCTCAACATCTATTCAACAAATTCTCAACATCTATAAGGATTGTTCAACAAATAACAATTCAATGCAGATAGTATAGAAAGTATTTATTGTAGTTTATAGGTTTTTTTTATTGTAACTGTAGGGACTTTTATCCTAGTACAGTACTAAGACAAAAAAAAAAAAAAAAAAAAAAACATTCTATTCTTATTTTCTGAGCAGCTTTAGTGAAATATTCCTTAGCTTATCAGCACCTTTAATTTTGTAACCCAAACGTTAATGAGAAAAACAAATTAATTTTTAACATTATAATATAGTTACAGGAAACTTTCAGATAAACTCATTTTAAGTTTAATACATCATAGTAAATTTACTTACTAAGAAGTCATCCAAAAGAGCAGCAACCTTGTTGTGACCTTCATGGTTAGCCATTTGTGCAGGTGTCAGTCCTCTATAATTTTTCAATGCAGTTGCAGTCTTTGCACCTGGAGAGTCTAACAATTCTTTAACCAAATGGAAAAGACCATAACGTGCTGCAAAATGCAGCAATGTAGGAAATTCCTCTTTGCCTGGTAGGAAAAATAAATTTGCACATATAAAAAGATGAAGAATAAGGATCTATAAATGACAATTTCATATCTCAAAAACTGATACGTTGATAAAGATAAATCAGTTTTTCGTATAAGCAAAAATATACAGACACATTAACCATTTTCATTACTTTTCCTACATCAAAATAATGCTGACATGTGATGTAAAATGGGGTCTATTCTGATGGTAAAAATAAAACAAAAACAAAAAATTCTTGAAAGTGTTTAGAACATAAGAATTATTAATATATCTGAATTTAAATTGTGAGTGAAAAGAATACTGAACTCTTTAAATTTTTAACATTCATTTATAAAAATTGTATCCATAAAATGGACAGATAAAATTAAATTAACCTAATTATTTTGCTTCCATACTATCTAATACTCTCTACTAAGTGTGTAAATTCCAAAGTACAATAGTTTTATCCACAGCTTTCAAGCATACATTGTTGAACTAATGGAAAGTTTATCATGTCTTAGTATTTTACAGTTTTTATCAAAATTTCAGAACCTTAAAGGAAGACCTTTAGAGCAATAAATACCAGATCACTGTTCAATAACACTTTTTTTTTTATAAGTTAAGGCATGTATATATGTTGAAAAATAACGAAACAATTCTAATTGTTCCTTTAATATCTCTGTAGATACTTTACATAGTCTTCAAATCAGCTAATTCTAACAAGATACTTCACATATAGTCTTCAAACCAGTTAATTCTAACAATCAGTTGATATGAAATCTTAATGGGGGTAAAATGCAGCACACATAAAAATTATTTAGAATTATATATATTTTTTTCCCCTCAAAGTAATTATACTGCAAAAAATTAAAATCTTACTTGCTGATTTGTCTAGTTTTTCATTTTGTTCAAGTAAGTTAAATCCAGATTTAGGCAAGTTCTTCCTGAAAATGGATGCTAATTGAAAATCCACTTCATGCAAAGATCCAACACCAAGGGTACTGCACAAAAATTCATAAGGAGATGGAACAGAAGACAACAATGAGTAGAGCTCTCCAAGTTTTGAGGCACATTTCACTGAACTAACACCTAACAAATCTTCGCCACACCAGATATGAACATTCACCATATTCTGCACATGAATGCAATCATCTATGGAAAGAAAAATGGGCAGCATAAGGTAAACATGTCAAAACAGTACAAAAAAAGTGCAAATAAATAGTGTATTTTTACAAATTTATATGGCATTGATATACAGATTGCTGTATAAATTCAGCAGCCCATTAACAGAATTTTAAGTATTTGAAAATTAATAGTAAAATGTTTTATGAAATTTTAAAAGAATGTTTCATCCAGACATATTCTCTTTTAAAACGTGTGATGCAACAATCGTCATATGAAAGAAGACAAAAAAAAAAAAAAAACACTAGTAATAACACAACAAAAGAGATAGAAGGAAAAATAGGAATTTTTTAGAACATTTTTTAGAACAAAATCTTTTGAGTGAAATTCTATAAAATGGAATGTATGACATGCAGCAGTTCAAGTAATCCAGACAAAAATAAGATAGATTATTCAGGTTAACAAATAAATTATAATGAATGATTTTTTTAGATTAAGAATTTGAGACCCTCACACCCTCCTTTTAATTGTGACATAGCTAACTTTTAAACAGTTGCATGTTTAAAAAAAATAAATCATATGCTCTAGCAAAATCATTTGAGCAATGGAATAAGCAAAGGAGGAAATAAAAAAAAACCTTTCATTAGAGTAAATATAACAATAAAAATTGTTAATAATTATGCTATTATCTCAAATACCATAATAATGAAATTGAAAAAAAAAATCCGAGAACGACAATTAACCTAAAAGGTCCAGTAACAGAGAAAATTTCAAAATTTATAACAGTATGAATGCTTCAATTTTTTTTATTCCACATAATACCAGTAATGGATATAAAATAGAAATTTTAAAAAAAAAATCAGAATACCTCATTGTCTTTAAATATTTCATCTAATACTAAATTTTATGATTTTCATTATCCATATACACAAAAGGCATGCAAGAGATACGATAATTTTAAAGCAACAAATATACTATGTTTTCTTACCGAGTTTATACAAATTTAGAATGTAAACGTGAACTACAAATTAGTTTTTTTCCAGGAATTTTCTTTATACATTCTTTCAAAATTAGATAAGTAAAAATATATACCTGGAATGACAAATACAAGGGTGTATGGATTTCTTTTTTTCACAGGAACTTCTCTGGCACCTTTAGCTTCTAATGTAATTTTTATTCTTGCATTGGGATCCAAAGGTTTTGCAAGCATCACATAAACTTTTCCATTTCCCTATAAAAAACAGTATAAAGATTTAAATGGTTTAGTTTTCAGCTTTGCAAACAATAATATTATATTATAGGCATGCTTCTTAGTTTTAACAAATATGTATAAACACCGACTCATTTACAGCACAAATAAAGCAATATTTCAGTAAGCAATTTCTTTTCTCAGATGCTATCTAATTTTTTGTTTTCAAAGATACATACTTCTTTTTTAATCTCTACAAACATGTGGTAGAATAGGTTCCATACTGAACTGACCTTCCCTTCAGTACTTTTGGCTTTCCAGACGATCACGGGCACGATGTAAAAAAATGCGCGATTCAAGTGAGCAAGCGATTTTAACTATAAGTTCCACCATTAAATTCATATCCATTATATCACATTTTCGATCATACGTGTGATTTTTGAAAGTTATGATATTATAAGGTTAGAATACACATTTACGTACAAAAAAAAACTATGAAGTTTAACGTTTTTCCGATTCATATTTTAAAGAGCTGATACAATGTGAGCTTGTGATAAATGAATTGTTTGTGCGGTAATTCTATTTATTGTTAGCTTCTTCATATTAATTATTCTTCAACGTTTTTTCCATCCAATTTATAATTATTACAACATGCTTGTATGGACGGCATATTAAGATTACTAATACTTCGACTGCTTCTTTAGATTTTAAAGCCACCAAGTCTAATTATATTCAATTATATTTTTAAGAAATATAACCCCTTTCATTTAGACTATATGATGTCGACGATATGAGACGATGTATATAATATTATAAAAAGAGCAGAATTCCGAGAAATTTTTATAACACACTAAGAGCTAAATACGTCTACATCCATAATAAATAACAAATTTCTTTTAATTAGGAAAAAAAGACTAAGCAATATATAATAATAATTTCATGAATGAAAAAAAAATGTTCATTTAAAGGAGAAAAGGTAGCTCATTCATTAATACTGCAGTAACTTTTGAAATGATTTTTAAAAATTGCTACTTTTCGACAAAATAAAGTAAATGGATAATTTTCTGAAATGTTACTTTTACGAAAAGTTTTATAAAGAAAGGTGAATTAGATTTTTTAAAGAAAAAATGATGATTGTAGCAAATTATTTATTTCACATCTTATCTAATATTCATTTTTGGACGAGCATTTTCGAGCTGACCGCAAGAAGATATAGAGGAGGGAGGGGGGTTATATTAACGTCCCATTTGAAGCAACACTAGGGCTATTTTGGCACGGAACTCGTAATTTTGAACCGCGGTCAGATGACGAGGACGACACCTGAGTTGCCCCCCCCTCTCCACACCACACCAGCGGAAGGACATTTGGTCATGACGGATTTAACGTGCAACAGACCCTCTTACACGACGGTTCTTCGGTGGAATCGGGTAAGTGAA
Organism: Argiope bruennichi; assembly: GCF_947563725.1. Taxonomy (NCBI): domain Eukaryota; kingdom Metazoa; phylum Arthropoda; class Arachnida; order Araneae; family Araneidae; genus Argiope; species Argiope bruennichi. The sequence goes on from NC_079151.1 coordinate 86,265,950, forward strand.
GTGAAACCCTCCGGTTCCGAAGTCGAGACCTTACCACCAGGCCACAGCGGCCTGGTGGGGGGGGGGGGGGGAGGAGGACTCTGATACTTTTACTTGTCGAGACATCATTTCAACGCTCGCAAAAGATTGATGTCACAAACTAGCTATTTAACATGCTTAATTTTTACGGGCCGAGTTTTGCATGATGAAAATGTAAAATTGAGTGTAAAAACTGCTCTTTCTACGACACCCCAAGTAAAAGGATTTATTTACCCAATAAGAAATGGAATTTGATCTCTGAGATGTATAGGCTCATTAGGGTCGAAATGGTTAAAATATAATAAACTTCATATCTGGCTTAGAAATTTTAAAGTTTTAGACTACTTATTGGTAAAGTAACTTTTGTTTAAAACTGCAGTCTCTTGATTAAAATATTTTATGCAACACTGCTGATTTCCGAGCTCTATGATTTTATTACTATTTATCTATTTTTCTTGTTCATCAAACTTTCATCGTGAAAAAATAATCATACTTGTTTTTAAACAAAAACAAAAGCATTTAAAGTAATTTCATGGAATATTGTTGCTTTACAGCATTAATGGAGAAGCTGCCACTACTTTCTATTTACTAGATATACAATTCTGAATCGGTTGTTGTACGCATACATACCTCGTGCACTTTCCTTGGCACCAATTTAAATTTTGGTTTTGTTATTCTTTCGCTTTCCTTCGATTGAGCGAGTGTCTCGTGGATCATTTCGATGACGTTACGCACCATATTTATGTCTTTATCTTTGGCCTCTAGATGGCGCCAGTCGTCGTAGGAAACTAAAACATTCTGAAGAAAGCATACATTTTTTAATTAATACTTTAATTTACTAAAGATGTTAAATAAATTTAGAACGAATTATTACTCACTTTAATTTAGATATATCTCAATATACATATAGGAAATTATTAAGTTTTTATACTTTATGTCTCAAGAGGCAAGTCCAAAATATTTCCCTTTGGATAAAAGTATGAAATTACTTAAAATTATTTGGGAATAGTTTCAGAAAATAGCATTTTTAAGAAATCTGTTAAAAGTACAAAGAAAAGTACGTCATTTTAATAAGGCAATAATATTAAAAACTCAATACGCCGCCCCTAGAATGATATTTTTACATTTTGGTATTGATTATTAAGATTGGAAGCACTACAGAGTTTTAATCAAAATTCAAGGGCTTCTTGATCGAAAAATATTTCCAGTGAAATTCAGACCGAACAAAAATGACAGTCCATTCCTTAATTCGATCTAGTTTCACACTGATTTCTTACTTAGCTTCACACTGATTTCTCTTCGAAAATAGTGAAATGATAAAGATTAGCAGTAAAAACTGCCCAAGACGACGCATAGATATATAATTTGAATTTCTTATTAGATAATTCAAGATTTTTAGGTTGACAGATTTTTTTTTTCGATTTATATTAGTTTTTAATTTGATATGACCTCGGGCATCAGTTCCATAGTAATAATTTTATAATGCCAAAGATATAAATATCATATCTTTCCATTTTTCAATTGAATCCAATGTAAAAGTAAAACGCATGTTTATTATTGCAGATCATTATAGCATGGCCCTAACAATGGCCATCTTATAATGATCTATTTTAGATGATGATGGCTATTTTTAAGCCAGCCATCAACAAATATATTAGCGGACTGAGAGACAAATATGAAACAGAGAACGGGCAGCGACGAAATAATAAGCCTGCAATAAACAGAATTATGTTGAACTCGCAACGTTTTGTTTACTGCTTCAAATTATCGATATAATTTTAAAAACGTGTTATAAAGCAGTGAAAAGCAACTAGATTTGGTAAATCTTGATTCACGTCTATCACATAATTCATAAAAATAGAATCGTCTGCTATCATGTAATTCTTAGGCACATCTGAAACTCATTCGAATCTGACCATAATAATTTTAAATAAATAAAAATAAAGATTCATTACATAAAAATACCCTTCAAAAGCATTTTTTTAAATAATTAAATGTGATTAGCATTTTTATAAATTAATTGTCATAGTTTACAGATCGAAATATTAACTAAACTAGTATGTTTTTTTTTTTTTAATCTTAAGAAATACTTTTTTTTTTTAATGAAAATACAAAGCAGAGGCTTTTGTCTAGCCTCTGATCAAAATATTTTTTGGTAATTCGCAGCTGAAAATATCTTTATTAAAACAGATGAAGTTCTGGATCACTGATAACTTACTTTGACTCCTGCGATATTAGCTTGCGAAGCCCCACAGACCATGGCTATCGTCTTGCTCGGTTTCAGCAATTTGGTGAATTGGAAGCAATCCGCTGCTTGCCTGTCCAGGAAAGCGACCAGGGCGGGCGATAGTATCACCAGTACAACACGGGCGTCACTGAAAACGTGAGCCTTTGTGCACGGCAGCGGAAAAACCATCTTCTCCACCTGCTCGTGATGGATGACAGTCCCGCTGCCTTCGAACTGACGAGACAGGTAGGAATCCCACTCCACGACATCCTCGGCAAAGATGAAAGTCACGTCAGGTGGTGCCATCGATTTTTGCTTCGAATCTGAAAGAAAAAGCAAACTTTCACTAAGACTCAGAAAAAAAGAAAAAAAAATGAAAATTTCCTGCATTAAATTTTGCAGGTATAAAATAAATCCACCCTTTTCTGTCTTACAAAGCTCATGGCTGTTTCATTTGGGTTAAAACTGAAAAATGTTCAACGAAAGTGAGTCAGTCATTGTCACAATTCACAGCCTCATTTTGACGGACAGCTAGTTTCTAGTAGATAGCCATAATATTTGACATGAACTTTACGTAGATAGACATAGTATTTGACATGGACTTTACGTAGATAGGTAAAGTTCACGTCAAATACCCAAGACTTATATGGATATGACTTAAAATATCGCACATTACATTTAACATAAATTAATGATTGATGAAATTTTCAGATGGAAAAACAAAACAATTTATCTCTACGGTCAAAACATTTAAAATTAATAATGCCCAGGATTCAATTTCGAATAATTCTAATTTATCCTGAAACATTAATACTAATATGGATTTCTTACTTAACAGTCTATTTAAAAAAATGATATGAATTATAAGAATTTCTCGTTCGGTTATTATTATTTTTTTTTAATTTGCCACATATTTTGGTTCAAATAATTTTAATTTTATTAATAAATTATTCCTACTGATTTCCTGTGGAAAAAGCATTCATAAAAAAATGTCACCTAATTAAGCAATAAGAGAAACTTGCATGGAAGAAGATTCATGCTGACTATTTTTTTTTGCTTTTGAGGAGGAAATATATAATAGAATAATATTGAAATTAACACTTCTAGTAGAAAAGATTTAGTTAAGGCTTTTTAAAAATTGATGAAATTCTTGAAAATGATTGCCATTCCACGAAATAAGTTTTGCATGTAGTATTTAGCCAAATAAATTGAGATAAATTGAAACCAGACATAATTTTAAAAATACATATTATAATGAATTCGTATAAAAAATGAAAAATGCATATTATTATCACCAAGTAACACGATTTATGACCTTAATTTTAGGGACCTTACGATTTAAGACTTATATGCTTCGTCTATTCAATGAGAAACGAGATTTTCACCCAATGAGAAATTCAGCTAAAATCTAAGACGCAATTAAAGAAAGACGCATCAATAAGTGAAAGAATAACTCAAAACAAAATTCTCGACGTTCTTCACAGTAATGTTTGAACTAGGTCACCATATTACAAACTGTCTGTCTGCTTTTAAGAAAAAAAAATATCCATTAAAAACATATAAACATCCTTTAAACAACATTCTTCCTATTTTGAATATGCAAGTGAACTAAAAACGGAGAGTACTCCACCTTTTCATGCATTGAAATCGAATATTTTCATTTATTTTGATTCATAAGTAAAAAGATTTCATTAAAAAAAATATTTTTGTTCTCCAAATTTTTGAATTTTATTGTTGCCACAGAAGAGTTTTTCTTCTTTAATTTCTTCCCATAAATCAAACAGTATAGTTTGAGCACAAAGGGCATTTCAAAATTTTTAACTATTCGCTTTGTTTTATTACTAAAATATTGCAAAAAAAGAATGAAACATCGTCATTAGTATTAGATAGAAACATTGTCATTAATAGTCAGATTATTCATTATGACAAATGCTGCAATGACAGATAAAAACTGGAAGTATGCTATCAACTTTTTCTAATAATCTTTATTTTGTATAAACAATGTCAGTAACTCCCACATTAATAAGCCATAAAAGCGATACCTTTTGTAAATTTCATATTTAATATTATAATCTTACCCTTAAAAATCAGATATTACAACTGTAAGTTTTTTCCACACTAAATAAAATATTTTGTTTCGATTCTATTCTTAAAATAAAACCATATAATGGTCCGTCATCTTTAGTAAGAATAAAACAAATAACCATTTAAACGACATGCGATTCAGTATAAATCTTCAACAATCAATTCAATAAATCTAAACAAATTTATTTAAGATTTAAACAATTATTTCAAAGTGAAAATTGTAACTAGTCGATTTAGTTATAACACAGTTGATACGCATAAAAACATTAATTATCAATTTTTACTCGAAAAATATGTAATCATTCGTTGTCAAAAAGTAATACGTAAACTTAAACAATTACGTTAACGTCAAGTGTCAGAAATATAATTAACTTACATAATAAACAACTGTTTAAGTTCGCCTGAAGATGGCTATGAACCCCTAACAATAAGAAAATAAAATGACTCATAATAACTGTCAATATGCCTGCATGTACAGAAACACTGAGTCATCATCAACAACAAAATATTCAAAAATGCGTGTTATCAAAGAGTAATTCATCGAATTTTGATTTGAAAAACAATCATTCGAAAAAAGCAATAAAATAAAATCCACGACATCGTGCCTTTTTGTTTTGTTATTATGTAAGAGATATTTTTAAAACTATGACGCGAATATCATGATTATAAAGTGAATGAGCTTTCAAATAGCTGAAACAGAAGAACTTGTAAAAAATTAATTCAATGGATGATAACAGAAGATACTGGAGTAACAATTCAGGGATATCTCTCAAAACGTATTCAAAAACATTTTATGCATAAATTTCAGATTTTCCCAGTTTCTAAATGATGAATTGCTAAAGAATCCATTTGACATGGTATTTAGAAAGATCTCATCGTAATTAAAATGTGACAATCTCACGTATAATTCTTAAAAATAAATATATAAACTGAAAGATTTTTAAAATATAATTTTCAAAAGCAGACAAACAACTTGATAGATGATTTTAACCTCAAGAATTATTGCCCCAAAATCCAATGAAAAAGGTTGAAAATGCTGTTCACAGAAATAAATCATCAAAGCAGCAATAAATTATGTTATATTTAAATGACCTTCAATTATGAAAACCGGCATCTTTTTCTACCGTAATTGAATGAATGAAATAAAGTTCATATTTCTTCCTCAGAATAAGGCTGTCAACTTCTACCTCAAATCCTCTACACAGATACGTAGCACGTGAAATAAGCGTATTTCCTCTTAGTCAAATCACAAGTTCGCAAACATCAGAAAAAGAATGATATTTAACCGTCTCAATGTCACGGCAAAAGAATGTTGGTATTCGGAATGGAATGGGAAAAAAAGGGCTAAATATTTCTCAATGGAATGCGAGAAATTGTTTCTCTTGTATCCCAAAATATATTATCCGAAAGGGTGAATTATTGCTATTTTTTTTCGTTCTTTTCCGCGGTTTACAGCTTCACATTAAATTACAACATGAAACTCGAGAAGGTTTATAAAAGTAATCAACTAAATCTTTTGATCAAACACCTGCTGTTGGATATTCTACACGGAGAATGTGCGGCTGAATACATATCCAGCGATGTTTGGTTGCTCGTGTGAACATTTCTCTAAAATAGCACGCTTTTCACTTCTTCCGGAGATCTTTTTCTTAAGTTAAATAATACAATGCTGCATTAGACATCCTGCCATCAAAGCGCAACACGCTAGGCTACGTCATTCGTTTGATTTAGATAACTACTTCAAACAGACATTCTAAATCGAAAAATTGCACTTAAACCTTGAGGGTGGGGGAAATGGAATTTGGATTACTTCTAATTTTTACTTTCTCATATATTTAGTATAAAGAAAGTATAGTAATCGTCAAAAAAATTGAAATTCGACATTTTGACGAATATCCGGTTTTTAAATCTCTTCGAGTTCGAAAAACATTCTTGAAAATTAGCCATTTGTGACAAAGATAACTCAAAAACACTTTGAGCTAGACGGATGAAATTTGGTATATGGTCTTTACACCAAATTTGCACATTTCTAACAAATTCTGAGTAAAATTTGTTCAGAGGAAGTCCTTCTATTCGGCTGTTCGAATGTAAATTAACACGATAACTACAAAAGGACTTTACTACAGAGCTAGTAAAATTTGGTAGACAAAGTTAATATCTATAGCGTAGACTCCTATCAAGTTTTGAGCCAAAATTGACAACAGGTTAACTGTTTGTTGGTCTGTACTTTCAGAAACTTGTAAACGCGATAGTTCAAAAACGCAATGGTATAGGATTTTGTGACTACAAGTATAGTTTTGAGTCAAATCTTCGTTACAATCGATTGAGAAAAAAGTGTCTAAACCCCAAATTCGATTTTCGGATACTATTAAACGTATGCTAGAGATTAATCGCCAAAAAACTCACCAAGATTCAGGTAACACGATAGATTAAGTAAAAATGTACGCCAATGTCATATAAAGCGGTCTCTGGCATGACAAATTGAATGGAGAGTAGCGAAAGAGTTTTGGGGAGACTATTCCCGTTGGTTCGATTAAGATTAAGATTAAGTAGAAATATAATCAGATTAATTTTATGGTTATAAAATTTCCTGTTCGCTATAAAGACTTTTTGTAAGAAATCACATTTAAACTCTGCATATAAATAATAGTTTTTTTAAAGAAAACTTTTAAATTAAATCGCATATTATTAAAAACAAACGCAGTTCCATAGTAATTATACAATTTATTTATTTACTGATAAAGCTATTTAACCTGCTACAGATATGAAGGTATCTTATAATCGATTTTTTTACTCACTTCAGATGTTCCAAAATTCTGAAAATTTATCTCAGTGTTTTTTCGAATGACAATGCGATATTTTATCTAAATTAGAAAGTTTTTTTTAGAAGATATTTAAACCGAATAAATTTTAACAGAAAGAAAATATCTAAGAAAAATCATTATAATTAATGTTCAACAGAGAACAAAAATGACAAATATACGAGGCTATTTTAGTGCAATTTGTATTAAAAAAATTTCAAGTACTCATTAAGATTATTTTAAATTTTGAGAAGTTACTAATTTATATTTAAAAAATAACACTTAAATAAATTTTTTTGTCATTTCATCAGATATATAATTAATCGGTAATGTTATGTCAAAAAGACGGAAATATAAGACATAAGACAAAGTTATAAATCTTTGCTTACTTTGTGCGAAAGCAATTAAATTTCCAAGAACTTATGAAAAAGAAAACTATCATATACAATAAAATGAGCAGAAATGCTCTTTTTTCTCACCAATTTTGACATATTTACATTTTTTATTTGCATATTATAATTTGGGGAATAATAGGAAATTGTTAATTTAAGTGATACTAGTAAATTTGAAACAAAATAAAATAAAATACTGAAAGACTTCCAGACTAAAAACAATAAATAATAAAATTATTTACTAACACTATAAAATATCTTTTAAACAACTAATTAGGAGCACATTATAACGAATGAAAAAACAAACATTTAATTAAATTTAAGTATTACTTGTAAAAGATTAATTTTAACTAAGAAAATTAAACCGAAATAGAATTCTTTTCTATCTAATTTAATTTTTATTTTAAATAAATACATATGAAAGGAATACATTAAAATTCATAAAAACTCTACTTTAAAATTACACTTACAGTATCAGTATTTAAACAATATTTTATCAGCATCGAAACCATCTTATCAGTATTGAAACAGCACACTTTAACATTTCAGAAATCTTGTATTAGTAGTCGGCACATATTTTCTTCAAGGAAAACAGAAATACAAGCCTCAAAATAAACAACTTTTTTAAAAAGTTTTCTAAATGAAACCATTTTATATGTGATAAACGATGAAACCCTACACTCGATATTTCATGCCAATTTTTAAATGACACTTTTTTTCCGACTACTGATAAAATCAAGACAAATATTTTCAGTATTAAAAGACAAACCAAGAAGTTCCTAACTTCTTTAAAGCCGCACATTTCACCAGACCACACGGGTAGAAGAGGATATCATTACTCAGTTGAAAATAGAAATGAGCCCAAGTGTCAAAAAGCTACCTTTTTTTCAATACTTTTTAAAATATTAAAGCTCCCGGTGAACATAACCAAAGATGAACTGGAAAAAAAAAAAAAAAAAAAAAAAAAAGCGATATTTAAGAAATGAAAACGGGAGACTGATGACACCTCAGTTTTTCGCAAGCGTCATAACAGATGACGACACCGACTGTCGAGGTACAGGGTTCTTTGTTTTCAGTTGTGCATACGCAAACACATAGAATGAAGTTATTCTTCACAAAATAGACCGTCTTTGAAGCAACTACGTCAGTCTTATCAGTATTTTTGCATTTACACTGTCTTCTGACGATTTCATTAGCAAAATATTCAAAAATATTATGATAACGAAGTTTGATTTAGGAAGCAATAGCAATAAACATTTGCTGTTACTAGGGTGTCTTCAGCCACAAAAAGACACCGAATAAAACGTCAGATGGGCGGCAATGTTAATTTCTTTGAATTACTAGCAAGACCAGCAAAAAAAAAAGCAAATTATTGTATTGTATTAATTTTTTTTAAAAAGCACCGCAAAGGATACAGAATGTGCGCATGGATCTAGTTAATTATTATCTAATTAATCAAGATTTCTCCCTTATGCAGAAAAGCGTAGAAATGAATTTTTAGAATCTCTAAAGAGAAAAGAAAAGAAGATCTTGAATTTCCATATTTAATTTTAAAAAATTATTCATATTTATAATGTTTAATTTATCAATGATAATTAATTCAACCAAATTAATAAATCACTTCAATTAAAATTTTATATCTAATAAGAGAAAAAAAATTCTGCCCACGCAAGTGAGGTAAAAGCAGATTTCAACAATTAATCCAAAAATATGATAGCAAGATAATGTTTTAATCTTTATTCGTTTATTTTTAAAGTTTACTGTGAATTATATAATAATAATGTATTAAATAAAAAAAAAAGTGTATCTAATATCGTTGCAAAGCATATGAGTGCAAATCTTGTCACTAAATCAATAAAAAGTATTCTTATAAATACATTTAAAAATTTAATAAAGTAAAAAGAAAAAATTGAACTTATATAAAATTGGTATAACTGAAAAGTTTATTATTATTATTTTAATTTTAAAGCGAAATCAAAATGGTTTTTATGTACTAATATGCTATGAAATTATAGAACAAAACCATTAATTTTGATTAATTTCTTAATTAAAAAATCAATTAAAATTTTGAAAAATCCTTTCTTAGCGAGTACCTACTACCCAAGGAATAGTTACTTACCAAATTTGGGAACTAGTTATATCAGTCTGCTCTGTAAGGTTTTTAAATGATTTTTTTTTATTATGAATGTCGTATGACATAATTTACAAATAGTAAGTATGCCAATTTATAAACATTGTATTAAAAAGATGAAATGCATTAATTCATGTTTTTTTCAAACGAACAGATTCGAAATTAATGCATTTTAATCTAAAATTACATTTTTCCATAAATTTTATATTCAAAATGTTTCAATTTTACTATTTTGTATCATTGTTTGTTGTTAAAATACTTTAAAGATATTTATGAAATAAAAATTAAGCGATGCAAATTTCTCTTCTCTAGACAAAAATCCCAAATAATAATAAAGTTTTAATTTTCTAATTTGTACTGTAGTAAATGGTAAAATACCTAGAGGAGAAATAAAAGAAATTTAAGCTACGCAATCCGCATTTAAATTCGTAGTTTAAACGGATCACGCAATCGTAGTTTAAATTAGCCATACAAATTAATAATTTACGGTTGGCAGCACATCTGACGCAACAGATGGGGCTCAATTTTATTTGCATCTTCAAACAAATTTATTATTTAAGCATCACAATTAGAAAAGAATACCCAAAGGGCTGAGATTTGATGGTAGCAATCACCAATGGATAAAAAGGAAAATCCTCGTTTTAACAGAATGCCTTATTGCATTTAAGTTTTTAATTCAACGTTTTAAAGGGTCTCGCGATGAAATCTGACCCAGACATGAACTCTTGGTCAAAAACAATCAAGAAAATCAAAGCGGTTTACATTAACATTATGAACAGCTGGTGAAAAACATTTATATTACATAATATAGATATGTCAATCTCATACAATACAGGTAATCTATGTATAATATAAATATGTCAGTCTCATACAATACAGGCAATATATGTATGATATAGATATGTCAATCTCATTTAATATAGGTAATATATGCAAATTTATAGATATGCCAATCTCATACAATACAGGTAACATATGTATATATCCAAACAGATGGACAAGAATACTAACATAAACATATTCGAAAAATTGCCACTTCAAAAAAAAAAAGGAAAAAAAGTACAATTTCCGAAAGGAAACTGAAACTTCCCTCTACTGCACCCCTTCGAGGAAATACCTCTGCGACTCATTAAAAACCCACAGTTCGCGCTCTAGTCGTAAAACTTAGCAAAAACACTCATACATAAACCTCAAATTAACGAATCTCGACAACCAACTCGACATATGTCATTACTTTCACACCGAAACAAAAATCATATTTTATACACATTTATAAAGAGAGAAAAAAAATAATAGCATTTTTTTTTCCAGCATTACCAGCATCAAGAGCTAGAAGCCTTCGTCGACCATTGCAGCATGCGGCCAAGGAAAATAAATTGTGCTCCCGTTTAACGAGGCTCCTTTACAAATCCAAACAGTACTTTAATAACAAACTTCATTGCACTTTGCCTTGAAAAAAGCGAGAGTAAAAGGCCGACCGGATACGGCATGACAGGAAGCTAGGAAAATACACATGAAAAAGGCCCGAGATAACTGCTGTCGCAGCTGTAAAATGGCGCGGGGGTGAGTTTCCGTATTTTTCTCAAGTCCTCGGGACACGCGTAAGAGAAAGGGGCCCCCTCGGCGTACCACGTGTCAACCGTATGCTTTACAATGGTTTGTGTAAGGTTTTTATTGCTGTGGAGCGGATGTTTTATAACAAGGTTCTTTGGGGATGGTAGATGGGAGGATCCCGGGTGGGGTTGATGACACGCAGAATGTGAGTTACGAGGGTTATAAACACAAGAGTGCCTGTCTCCGATGGAATTGATTCTGCCAGAAATGGGACCCTTTATATTAGTTCTTTTATTACTTTATTAGCATGTTATTTCATTAGCTAGCTACAGCTTGTTCGATGAGAATGTTTATAACCCAATAGTTGTGGTATGTACATTGTATGAAACCTATAATATGTTATTTTAGCAATCTGACATCAATTCTGCTGTTTCTCCTTAATGGAACATACACACATGGCATCACAACAGCATGAAAATTTTAAACATGTATACACGACAACGAATTTCACATTCTGATCCTTAAAATAAAAGTGAAGTTGCATTTTACTCGTATTATATGAACACATCAAATATATTACCTAATATCTCTGGTAACTTTATTTAGAAATTTATTATTATTATGTTACAAAATTTATATAAGAAAAATTTCATTCAACTTTGCTAAAAAATAGGAAGAATATATATATATATATATATTTCATCTCAACGCTTTTAACAGTGGAGTTAAACACACAAATATATGTATATATAATCACACAGGTTTGAATTTCTATTTAAAAACTTTTATAGTATTGTTGCAACATACAAATAAAAGTATTTTTGAAAATTTACTAAAATTAAGAAGAGAAAAATTCAGAACTAAATTGGTATCATTAGAAGGATATATATTTTTTAAAATTCTGAGATGATATAAAAAATCATTTTGGGGAGGATTATAATTTCTAGAAAAACAAAGGAAAACATTTCTGTCCTCCCCTTTTAATTGATTTTTTTAATGAAGGATCATCCTAAACTCCCTTTCAGTGAATCATACCGAAAATCCATCTAGACAAATTACTGAATTTTAAAAACAGAATATGTCCTTCACTGACACTGCTACATGACTAACAAGAATAATCAGAAAAAAGTAAAGAAAAATTGCGTAACGATGATGAATCATTGAATGAAGGATACATTTCAGAAATGAGTCACTGAATGACAGATTCATTTCAATGGTTCCGTTACTATACCGAGATTATTTAAAAATCGCTGACACAGCCTATTCCAAAGAAACAAGGAGAGATTTCGTCATAAATAAATAAAAAAATAACAATACATTACATACTTTATTTTAAGTCTCAAAATTTGATAGACGATCACGGAATAAAACATTGAGCTATATGTTTTATCACTTATGAAAACTCCTTGCTGAAAACTTCCAAAAATATGCGGAAACATCTTACAGAATCAATCACTCACGGTTTGTATTCATTATTTGATGATTTTAATACAGGGAAACTTCAATTCTTCCTGCCATGAGAAACAATAGACAGGAGGCACTCATTTTTACCATGGACTGTTGAAAGTTGTTATTGTTCCTTAAGTAAAATACTTTTAATGAAAAAAAATCATCTGAATAATTTAACTTGGATTAAATGTAAGATTGTCGTTATTTATCCGGTAGATTTGTCCGGAATCCTCAAGAATGATAGCTAATACATGTGCCTACACGGTCACTTTTTTTTATTGAATATAATAGCATTCTTATTGAATAGGGAATTGATTATTTTTAATTAAAATGAAACATTTCTTAAAGTGCGAAAAATTCACAACCCAATCAATCCATTTTTAATAATACTCCATCAGCCACTAAAGACCAATATGTAACGTCTCGTTAAGGCAGCATCGATGAGAACGCATCGCGTGACACAAGCCATCAAACCTGCATATAATACGAAGAAAAATGACGTAGAACTGAAAGGCAATTGTCTGTATTAACCTAGCTAAATGGTTTTAGAGAACAGATGTGGAAGAATCAAATTCGAATAAAAGAGACAAGCTTAGCATTGAGATTGAGGTGAGGAGAGGGATTCATTGCTCAAACAGCAAATTTAGGCAAATTTCCAATAATTCAGGTGTACACTGTACACGTTACTGCACCTTAATCGAAAATAATTAATCAACTCTAACAAACTAACTTCAGCATTGCAATTTTTTTTTTTTTTTTACTTTTTGAGAAAGCAGTTGTGTTATTAGTCCCCAAAAAAGCACCCAACTCCCAAAAATAGTTCCAAGTTTCCAAAGCTCCTTTTCCATTCGCGAAACCTGTCGTGCTGCTTTTATGACTTACAATGGCATGAGCAGATGATTTACGTCTGCCGTAAACAAACGAAATGAAGAGTGGCAGACATAACAGACAATTTTGAAGGTTGCCGTTTCCGAGTTACGAGTTACAGCAGGGAAGCCCTGAGCCATCATGAGGCTAAGTTCTTACTCCAGCAGTTGACAGCTATTATCTAATCCCCAAAGAGAAAAAAGTTTGGCAACAGAGATGCTGGATGCATGTATTATAACATAACTATGCTGAATGTTGTCTACAATAGAGATATCATTTCCAGCAAACACATTTTTATAACAGCCTTCATGAAGGCCTGAGAAATTAAGTAACCATACTATTGCTTTTCCATATGCCGTTCACTCAAATATGTTGGAAAAGTTTAAATGTTTCTTCCCAGATGTTGATATATTTTTTTATTGTGTTATGTAAAATGCTTAAGTCACTTCCCTTATTTTATGAAGTGAAATAATTTGCTAGGCATACAGGAATTTTCAAAAGACAAGAAAAATGCAGAAGTCCACTTTTTCTGATATTTATTTCGAATCAAAACGAAATTACAAATGCATTTTTTAAATCAGTTTTAGTATTTAAGTAGAAGCTATTACTTCAAAGTCAAAAATTAAACAATTAATTATAACTTCAAGTTGCAAAAACCGGAAAAGTAGTACATCCTAATTTGAAAAAAAATTCTAAATATATATTAATTGCAAGAATCCTTTTTTTTTTTTTTTTTGTAATAAAAATATATATCAATTACAAGTTTTTTGGGGGTTTTTTTTTTGCTATAAAAATAAGTATCCTTTTTACCAACAATTATCAGTAAAGTACTTCAAAACAGAGAGCAAAGCTTGACTTCTCTATCTGGGTACCTACTATACGCTAGTAATTTAAGATCACTCCAAGCCACGCCAATGGACTGGAATCACTCCAAAATCTTTTGTCAATAGGAAAAAAAAGTTAAGAATTTTCATGGCCGGAACTGAGAAGTTGGATATCCTATACATGCCAATTTCTTCTCGATAAATTTTTCATCAAAAACGATTTGGATGACGTTTAATGAATGTGGATGGGAAGATAGAAGTTCGGGAATACGAAGAAAAGAACTTTGGGGAATACTGTAAGCCCCCATTCCCACGGTAATTGCGCGCCTCGCGACCTGAACATTTTGCCCTCCTTCTCCTTATTTGAGGTTTACCGGGGAACTTTGATGTCTGTTCATTTTACCGACAGTATTCGGGAAGCTCCGGATCGACGTCCACAGGTCAGAGTGGTCCTACATGGTTAGATGGCAGATTTACGACCATAACTGTAAAGGCAACGGCCATGGGAAGGGGGCTCGACAAGACAAAATATGATGGCATGGAGTGACACAGTCTTTTGACATGGCCTGAATGAATGGGTCAAAAATGAGAAGGTGAGGAACGCTACAATCCTATAGCCTGATGTGGCGTGATCGTAAATGACTGGCTTAAAAAATTTACATATCACTTTATCTTTAAAACGCCTAAATACAGACGCTGATTAATCATTTAACCTTCAATTTTTTTCAATATTTCTATGGATTCGTTAAAACTTCTACACAAATAAAACACCAGAACAAGTTCTCAAGAAATTAATTTCAACGTCATTGGTCACCACTGCAATTTAAATCTTGTCACGAGAATTCATTTTCCCCACATCTGCATCTCGAAAACAATAGCGAGGAAATCGCCCTCCACATTGCATAAGTCACTGACCTTTCTGTCGTCGCAAGGAAGCGCTTACAGGGGTTGACAAATGACTCTAAAATGAATTTTCATTTACATATATCGAAAATTACAGTCACGTGCTGGTTTAAACATCAGTGATTTCAATTTTCCTTTCCTAGATAAAGTGGGTATCATCAAATCGAATTTATGCACTAGTGAATTTAATTGCCAATTCCTCATCTGCAGAGCATCCTTCATTTGAAATAATTTTACAAGGGTTCAAGAATCTCTCAACCTTGACTAATGCTTTTGAATTACGATGAAGTTGGATATACAAAAGACTTTCTTAAATAATTTGGCATTCATTGATTTACAAATGTAACATTTTTAAATTTAATTCCAATATTTAGGGCAGGCTAATCAATCACTCGGGCGGCTGAATTAAAAACCAGTAAATTATCCAGATTAGAATAAGTTGCAATCCCAAATGCGGTCACATTTCCAGTTTTGAGATCAATAATTTAAAATTGTGATACAGTCAGGTTTTCCAGTTCTATTCAGCGAGAATACTCAAGAAATGGATCACTAAGCTGAAATTCTATTAAAAAATGATATCAAATATCAGTTTAATTTGTTCTCATATCGGGATCTTGATTAGAAACTCCACTGTACCATTTCAGTGCTTAGTTATTTTGATAGGAATATGTTGTGAGAATTCGTTTTGCTCCCCGACCCCATGGCATCAGAATGTTTTTACATTCAATAATACAGTACACTCCCATGTATCCGGCCTAAAGTGGCGGAAGGACAGACTAGATAACAGAAAAGTTGGATATGCCGGAGTGAGCTCCATGAGCTCATTTCTTTGCCCAGCAATACCAGAGGTCAAAGTTTTTATATCAAAATTCACTTATGATACGTATTTTCTCACTTCTTCTTAAGTACTAAGCCCTCCATTTATCTCAAGC
Source organism: Argiope bruennichi (assembly GCF_947563725.1). Lineage (NCBI taxonomy): Eukaryota > Metazoa > Arthropoda > Arachnida > Araneae > Araneidae > Argiope > Argiope bruennichi. Next base: position 86,282,133 of record NC_079151.1, read on the forward strand.
CACGTAGAATGTAAACGCGACCGCGGCCCGGTGAATCACAGAAGCAGTTGCTTGGTAACGTATCGAGTTAAAATAGAAGGTTCTGTACTGTTAGTTTATATATTGCATTACATTGTTTCAAGAACTTATTTGAGAAGAAGTACGTTAAAGGATATATAATGTTTGCATTTTAACATAAATTCTGTAATGCCTAACATAAACGCAGGAAACAAATAAAACTGCCAATCCAACGCCTTGCCTTCCTCATCTAATTGCGATAAAAGAAAATTAGGCTGGATAGTACGAAAGCCGATAATCACGAACTGGATACTCGGAAGATTACTTTATATTGTTTTTGTCATCACAATATTAATAACCAGATATAAATCTATTTATATTTAAATTTATTAATTCTTTCTTATTTATTTTCTATTCTTTATTTATTAATTCTTTTTATTAATTCTTAATTCTTAATTTATTAATTCTTTAAAAGCAAAGGGCAATACTGGATAGTCAAAAGACATTTCAAATACTGGATAGACAAAAGACAAAGAGGCATTTTATGATAACAAGAATAAGAAAAATTAAAATTCATTTTACTGTTTTAAAAATTTCAATAAAATTTCAAAACTACAATCAAGAATCCATCTTATAGTATTTAACATTATTCACCACACAAAACATGCAAGTATATTATATACAGATGACAAATTTGTTCATGGTGTGAGCCTTTAAAAAAATAAACGGAAATTTAGATGATACATGCATTTAGTAAAATAAATAGTAATGAAAACCCCTAACAAAAATAGAATAGGAAAGTTTGTCGCAATTGCAGCTCATAAGCATCAACTTATCTACAACCATCTTAAGAAGGAAAAGGAAGTATTTACTAAATCGAATGAACAATGTATTTTACTCATCCTCTCTATTAAAAGAAATCTATTCATATCAGGTATAATTTATTTCCTAATGCAAATTTTTACGAGAAAAATAAGTTAAATTCCAATAATGCAAACATTACAATGCAAACCAGCTCCAAGCTTAACTTTCTGGTGGGTTCAAAAATAGCTGGGAAAAAATAACTATCGAAAGCTCAATTTGCGTTTTCATTTTCAACAAATCTAGAAGTTAATTCTAAGTTTTCGATTTCTGACAAAACATAAAATGTTTTAGTCATAATTTCTAATCTATTTCATGCCCACACACAAAAAAGTACATTTTCATTCAGCCATAATTGATTTAATAAATAAATAAATAAGAAAAAAAGAAATAGAAAATAAAAAATAAATAGAAATTTTCTTAAGTATTATCAGCTTACTTAAATACTGAGAATAATAAACACCACGAATGTTATATTCAACCTACACAAAAGTCATATCATTATAATATCAGTCTGTCAATTTTAAGAATATTTATAATGATAATTATTTGTTATCGCACAGTAAAATTTTAAACCCTTTGATTATTTATTCCGGAGAAAAAACTTCTTAAACACTAAAAATAGCAGTTATTAATTTTGTTATTAAATTTTCTTCTTTTGATTAAGCAGTTATTACTAAATACATAAGGAAAAAGAATCACCCATAATTTAAGTAGAATTTTACAGACAAAAAAAATCCAAATTCTAATCTTATCTGTTATTAATTAAGAGTTTGATTTTCCAACTCGGAGAGAGAGAGCGAATTGCGATTTCCCCCCCCCCATTCGAGGATGAGACATTTTCACTTACTGACTGATAAAAAGAATATAGCACCAGAAAAAGTTAGGAATTAAAACACTGCTTTTACTTTATTAAATGAACAGTTAGTTCTATGAAATTATAAATAACATTGTCGGAAAGGTCTTCCTACCCAGTCTTTCCTAAAAAAGTTACTCGAATTGTGACAGATTATTAACGTGTTAAATGGGAACTGATTTATTTTGCTACTTTTAAGTCACACAAAAGAGAAATTGTTATTACATTCGGAGGTTCTTTTTTTTACTATTATTTATTTTTAGTTTCATAAAATTTTGTTGCATATATTCAGCAAATATATATAAAACTTTTTCTTAACACTTCAGGATTTTTTTTGCGAAATTTGAGTTTAAATTTGTTTGAAATGATCACGTGACTATTGTATTGCTCAATCACCAACTTTTAGAAAAGCGATGGGGTTTTTTCCCCTCTATCTCAAAATCATTCCAGCTCTAAAACTTCTTTGTGCTTCTTCGGCCTTGCCCTTTATTGGCCAGACAAAAGAATCCGGTACATGGCGGACATTCGTGCCAAGTTGTAACTTTTTGCACGCGATAAGCCGCCAAATGTGACAAACTTCTTTATCGTTTTCTAATAACGTAAACGCGAAAAATCGATGCCTCAAAAAAAAAAAAATCACCAGTTTTTTTTTTTTTTTTTTTTTTTTTTTTGCCCACAAAAAAAACCTCGAACCAAAACAACATCTCACATGCTAAAAAAATCGGTCATTTACCACAATGAATGAGCAAAAAACTCCTTCTTTCTAACTTTTTTCAGAAACTTATTTGCCTACGACACTTTTTGGCAGCAAGGCATAAAACATTTTGAAATCTTAACTAGGCACAAAATTTTTCTATCACTCCAAGTATGCATTAAAGACAAAAATTTCCCAGTGATGTAATTAAATTATTTTTGAGACATTTAGTTGGTAATGTTTCAAATATACATGCTTTAATTTCATTAATTACTTTATGCATGATAATAGTGAAGAATCTGACAGATGTATCATTGGCTATAAAGCTTTGTTTGATACAAAATTCAAATAACCGATCCATTTAGGATATCGATCTCTACTTTATCATGCCATGGCTTAATATATTGAAAAAAAAAATCAAATTTATCGAGTTATTACAAATTTTTCCCTTCCTTACCGTAAAGACTTAATTTAATTTAATTGGAAAAAATTGAACTTAATTTCGAACAATTTTGCCTTATTAAGATCCTATTCTCTTTACTTGCGTAAAAAACGAAAAGACTTTAAAAAAATTCGTAATAAAGGGGTTAAAAATTACTTATCTATGTCTGTTAAATTCAGAATTTTAAGATCAATATTATATAAAGCGAGCCTTGCACATTACCTACTGGCAACAGATCACAATAAAATCCTGAAATTAACTAAAGCTATTCGAACTGGGGGAAACGTGATTTCATTTTATTTGTTATTCATATGAAGCACACACACGTTTCAAGATTATTCCGATAATAATTTACGCGCATTGCTCTAGCCAGGATCTTATTTACAAAGCGGCATTCCTTTGAGTAAGAGCACGATCCCTTACGTTTATTTAAGTTCGAAAAGTGCCAGGAGATGTTATGACTGCTGCAAATTTCCGAACGAGGCTCGCACAATGTGAGCAACATGTGTTCGAGGGCTAAAAACAGCAAGAGAAAAGGAAGCGCAGGAAATGTGTGGGTGAAAAGAGAATCACTCCTATTTCTCTCGATTTTTCACTCCTTTATAATATCGAATAACGCCCATAATTTCATTTTTTTTTTTTTTTTTTTTTTTTTTTTTTTACAGAAAACTTGTGCAACGAGACAGGCGGAACTGTGTTGAACTTTCAATGTCAAATTTAAGACCACTTAAGAAATCAACTGGAATGTGTTAAAAAATGATTCAAACATATGATTGTGATTTCAAAGAACAGAATGGGTTCCAAAACTCAAAAGCAGGCAGGAATATATTCTATCGAAACGAATGTTCAACTTCTTTCAAATTAAAATCTAGAGAAAATATCCTTGTTCGAAATACAAGTTAAATAAGAGGAATTCGTACTTGTCACACATTTGTGATTCAATTAAAAAGGATTTTCGCATATAAATACACTAGAAAGAAAATGCGACAAAACAAATTTCTAATTTAAGTTATAGCCAACTTTACATAAGAAAAGAAAAAGTTGCCAAATGGCGGCAAAATTTATACTGCTCTATGAAAAAAATGTTGAAATGTAAATATCTGAAGATGTTAAACTAATTGCTTTAAATTAAATATGATTTTCTGATGGGAAAACTACAAAGTACATTCCTAAAATATATTTTAGCTTACCATTTGTCATAAAATAAAAATTTAACATATGCATCCAACAATTCTGAAAGCGAATTAAAGAAATACAATTGAACATACATCTTTTGTATATAAGCTTTGTATTTGTATTATTATTATTATTTTAAAATTAGTATTTTGTATATTTACAGAATTTATTTATATTAAACTTTGCATTAATGTTAAGAGTAAAAAAAATAGCAACCGCGTATATAAATATCATATAATAATATAACATATTAATATGAATACAAAATCAAATAAAACGGATTATATTAGAACTACACAGTCAAACAATTTTTACAATATATATGAACAAATATTAAAATATGTATTCAAAACAACTTATAAGTAATGAAGTTTTATACTGCCGTCGAATTCAAATCATTAAATTACCTTAAACAATGTTTCTTTATTCTTCACAGCTATTAACAGTCAAACGTAAATCCTACTATTTGATTTTTGCAATTTTGATCCGCTTTGAAGCTCAACTGTTCCGAAACCTCCACAACAAAAACTAACAATATTTCTTTAAGCCAACACGAAGCGATCCATAGATTAAAATAAATCATTCTTCATATTCGAATTCACCAAATCCTAGCTTATTCTGGGATCTCCTGCTTACTCTTCAAAGCAAGGGTAGAACAATTGCCTTTACGACAGTCTCCGAATAAGGATATATGGGGCGGAAGTGGGCCCAACAGGAGGCCCTAACGTCCAGATAACAAGGGAAATGCGCGTTCTCGGAAAACGAGATTTATGCCTTCTCTGCCAGTTGATACAACACACGCAGCAGGTGTCAATCTTGTCGTCAAAATGTCGCTTAAAGTCCTTTTTAATAACCCAGAGGCAGTCAATTTAAATCAAGCGGTTGCAATTAGTTTCCTGATAATTGAGGTACTCGATAACCGTCAAGATGAAAATAGATAAGCTATCAAACAAACAGAGTGGGAAACTCTGTTATCATTGTATTAGCAGAAAGATATAGGAAGTTCACATTCTATTTAGGAACCCTTTTTGTCATGAAGCATTTCCTTTCAATAAATTTTATAATGGATGTAATGTCTAATCAATTAACTCAAGAATCAATCGATTTGTAATAATTCGATCGTGTTATATTCTATAAACCTAACAGTTAAACAACTGTCTAATCCTTTTTTTCGTATTACATTTTTAAAAAATCAAATAGTTTTCAAAAACGCTTTCTTTTTGTATCATAATTATAACAAAAAAAATGTTTTAAATTGGCCTACTATGGTAATAAGTGTACAACAAATTGCTGCCTTTACTTCATGTGAAAAATAAAATGAAGGGGAAAAAAAAAAAAAAAAGAACGGGAACAAATTTTAGTTAAAACTTAACTATCAAACAATTCCTGGACTGAAAAAAAGAAGAAAGTTTATAATAATATAAAAATTTAGAAATTGGATCTCATTCCAATTCACTTAATATCAAGAAGATTTAGTTAAGATACAATTTTTTTTAAAAATCTCGATGTATATTGAGCATTAGTATTTTAAATCCATCTCAACACTGAAAAAACACTTAAAAAAACTGATTCTGGCGAGTTTTCCGAAAAAAATTCATTCCTGATTATTTGAAAAACCATTCTTATGATTAAGATAAACTATATTATATGATTAAGTTGATTAATAGAAAAAAAAACAACTTCAATTACCAAATATAGAAAAATGGCAAAAATATGTGCACTCGTTCATTTACCTACCAATAACTCCGGTTTGTACAAAATGTTCAGAAACTTACCTCTGATAATAATACCTCTTTGCAGAAAACATAAGATAAATTAACTGTTCGGTGTTAAAATGGGAAGCCTACAGATAAAATAGATGTAACTAAGATAATGGTGATTTATTAAATGAAAAGCGTTACAACTCTCTACTGAGCGCCAAAGAGTTATCTGGAGCATAAATAAGCATCAATTTATAAAACCTTCAGAAGAAAAGGAAGATTTAATGAACGTCATTTTTACTTTTTACCCGTGTTTTTTTCCCCATTCTGCCATGAAATAATTTTCTATGAAATATCCGCACTATACAAGTGTCAAAAAATTGCATTATACAAGTGTCAATTTCAAGTGTTTAATTCTTCCTCCCACACAAGCAAATTGAAAAAAGATTAAATGCATAATAATTTATTCCGCTACAAATTTAATATTAGCAAAAATTCATTGAAAAATTGTTAAAACTACACGCTTTCAATAATATCCCGAGTTGCTTCTGTCGGAATTAAAGGTCCAAGAATATGAAAGTAGCAATGTTTCACAAGTAAATCATTGTTATCTACACAAATAGTAATTCTCCGTGTTTTACCGACGTTTTTCTAATATTCCACCGGCTAGTTTTCAAGATTACATGATTTGAGTACACATATTTCACAGAAATTTATTTAATGGTAGTTTTAAAATGCACAATGTCAACGTACCTGAGAAAGTTAAATGAAGAGAAATTTGGATTTCTATCGTATTTACTCAAATGGAACACATTGCATGCTGAAGTCAAGCATACAACAATCAATGAGCTGCCATAATTTAGCTGAAATAAACAATTTTACTCTTTATCAGTCAAGTCGGACGGATCGATAAGTTGCAAACACAAGAAAAACAACTTTAGCAAAACCAGAAAACCTCAATGACCTTCAATTTATCATAAATCAAAACCTTTATCATTCACACAATACCTTTTATCACCGCCATTCCATTACAACCAATCTTTCTTTAAGTAACAACCATGCATACTCTCATACAATTCCGCTCTCTTTGTAATTTTCAAAAATATGCATAAATCACAATTTTCAATGATATACGGACTCTCATTTCCAAACTGACTGGACAACTTTTAACTACAGTCAGATAAGATATTCCTACTTTTAACTGCAATCAGATAAGCTCGATACTATTTCTATAGCTTTAGAGTATATTACCCCCCCTCCAACCCCGATCACAATGGATATGTGATGAAGTCGAGTATATTATTTTATCTAAGTCTTTTTCTACTGTAAAAAATATAAAGATTTCAACTTCATTAAATTAAAATAAAAAAATTAAATAATTAAATATAAAATATTAAAATTAATTAAAAATAATTTAAAATAATTAAGGGGTTATAAACAGCGCACGGATACGCGCATACGCATACAAAGCATTGCTTTTTAAATCCAAAAACTTTTTACTACTATGTATATGGCAATGAACTACCCTATCTTGTGTTACTAATATATCATTCCGCTTCATCTTAGCAACACGAAATTCTTTCATAAATTTGTAACTACTATGCTGAAATTTTATACAGTTATGATAGCTCTGACATATAGCAAAATTTTCAAAATATAGCATTTGATCTATAGCAATATTTTCAACATATAGCAACCCATACGAATATGACAGTTTTACATGTTTTTTTTGTTTTTTTTGAAACGTAGAAGTTTGAAATTGAATATAAGACTATGAATTTTGAATCAAGTCCTTTTTAAAACATACGCAAGTATTTCATTTGCGAAAGTAAGTCGAGAGATGAACAAAGATTCAGTAAGTGTTCAGCCATTTCGGTGAACAGATGTAAATAAGATATATATAAAAATCAATGTTTAAATAATCGAAAATCTTAATTTCGTTTGGTTGGAAGTTTTTCAAAATGGTCTAAAACCAAGAGAAAAATAACACTTTTATAAATTAAAAGTTTTTCGTCATACACAATACGACCTTCTGATAAAAAGCCGCAAAAAATAACTAAAAACCGAACACTTTTATGATTCGCAGTAGCAGAGGATGTAAGTAGGCAGAGCAAACCGCTGCTTTATCACGGTATCCTTGAAAATAATCGGCATTCGTCACAATATAAGGTGTTATTTTGTGTGAAGCTTCAGAAAACTTGAAGGTGTCAATTTATGCCCACCCTCATAATCTATGGTATGGACACCTACAGAAATTGCCCGAAAATCGAAAGAAAAGTAACTTTTCTATACAATAGTGATACTGAGAGAAATACCTTCGGAAATCCTACTATCAAGGCCGATTTAATTTTCATCAACAATCATTTTGCTAAGCTTTTATTATCCCTTCACTTCGGTAATTAGTTACGAAATCTTTACATTAAATGCAATCTAAATGGCAAATTATCACCTTCGGAAAGCTCTACGTTGCATAAAAGCGAAGGAAAATCCGTTAAAAATAAAGGTATTGAAAATGAAATGTAAAATACAAGAATCTATTTTTAGTTTTAAATAAATTTATTGGAATCTGAAAAATTGTGCAGTAGTTTACAATACACACAAGCAAGTAATTTCGAGACAACAGTTAATCTCAATATGTCAGAGCATTAAATTATCATCTATAACTACTTAATATATATATATGATTAAACACTTATAAACTAAAAGAAGCAAATGCATTTCTCTTTTAATAATTTTCCCGTTTAGGTGGGGGAGGGGGAGAGTATAAAAGTCTCTAATTGTTTGTCAAAAAAAATACTCACTTCATTTTGATTTTATAAATTTTTGTTTTTGCTTAATAAGATTAAAATATTATGGTACTGCAATTTTCCATTTTTAATAACTAATAAAATTTTAAATTCAACAAAAAAAATTATCAAAATTGAAAAATATTTCGATATTAGAGAAATATTTCGCTGTGGAAAAATCACTTAAGAAATCGATAGCATCCATGGTAAGTATATGAATCTTCTCAGTAGCGGATTTTCAATTAGGCAGACTACGTAATTATCTAAGGTCCCAAGACTGAAAGGGGTACGCAAGCAATTCGATTTATTATCGACATTTAATTTTCCTAGTTAAAAAATGAATAAGTTAGTAAAAAAAATCCACATTCTATGAATTATAAAATGTTAGGATAATGTTAACACTTTCTCAAGTATGCCTGGTCAAGATTCGGTGCTTTCACTTAGTCATTAGAATATCAATAAATAATGAGTCTCTGCTTCAATGTTATATAGAAACATAGATGTCTGGTCACATGGAATGATAATAAATAAATAATGCCTTTCCACTAGTCAATAAAATAATGAACCTAAAACAAAGCATTAACATGTTCAAAAGAAGTTGAAATATGAAACTAAATTCGACATTTCATTAAAAGAGGAGTCTCATAATGCCAGAGCCCACGGCCTCAAAATATATAAGCAAATTCGATTTTTTTTTTATTTAAGATCATTAAATACTGTTTTTTACAACACACACAGCACTTTATTTCGATGAAAGTCGTTAGATATCAACGTTTCGTTGAAAAGTTCGATCAGATTTTATTACTGTTCTTTCGTCACTACGATAATCAATTTCGCACAATAAATCCTGAAATTTATTCGTGAACACAGTTTCATATCTCTTAACTAGCGACACCATTCGATGACTAACAGCCGGTCCCGATGACTTTTCACCCACTGCAGAATGACTATAACAAATGTCCAACATCTGAAGGCGTGTGAAGACGCCATGTCCTTTAAAAAATGTACGACAAACCACTGCCGGGTCAAATTGAAAAACTGGGTCTCGCCTGCGCAGTTTAAAAAAAAAAGTAATTCAGCACGAAGGCTACGATATATTTACACGAGACCCTGAACAGAATAGTTTTTATCAAATAAAAAAGAACCAGACTATGTATTTTACGCCCAATTATTCTTCGTTAGAACGGAATGACGTCAGATTTCCGCGCAAACAGCAAGGAAACTTTGAATCAAGTGACTGAGGCGCAGAGTTCGTCAACTTTCTCAACTGGCGTGACAACGGACCCTAATTGAAAAAAAAAAAAAAGAAGCCACAGTATAAACAGGGTGTGTAAATAAATCCTATTGAACGCGAGATTCCACGAGCAATGACCGGATCAACATACACAGGTTTGGGCTTTGTAACAAGCATCTATCCGTACGCCTAAGAAAAATGCAACTTAAAAGGTGATTCTGTTTATAAATACTAACTTGTACGATGTAAACTGTTTAAAGCAAAATATGAATGATCGAAAATATTGTGTACATACAAAATAAATTTCATAATTTTAAAAATTATTTATGAAAAGATTCCAAATGAATGAAGACCGTTCCTTTGTTTTAATTTTGTTGTTGTTGTATTAAAGAAAACACGTTTTACAAAGGATATGTTTCACTTAATTTTATTATAGTTAATTATTTTTTTATATTTTTATTTATACCTAAGTTTGTAGTCCCGAAAAACAATTTATTTCATAATGGAATTTGAAAATATATTTATTTTGGAAATGAAATATGAATGGACTTTTTTTTTTTTAAGATTAGGTTTATTGAATGAAAACTGACATTTTACCTCCAAATTCGAGCCTCTCATGAATATCTAAATAATTTATAATAAAATTTTCAAATACGAAACTAAAACCGTGACGGCATGGCAAAAATGAATTTCATTTAAAACAATGCTGGAAACAATAAAACGTTCAATAACGTTCTTTTTCTTTTATTCTGAAAACTACTTTAATAGTGAACATCTGAATTATTTGAAAAATTTTAAATAATTTTGAATCTAAAATGTTAATGTAAGTGTAGGACACTATATCCAGTGAAACAGATAGACAGTAGAAGAATCCAAGGAATTGCTTCTAACGGGGCCTCTTTTTTCGGAGGTAGGACAAAAGCAGAATTTATGCGCTTTTGTAATTCAAACATTTCGGAGTAGAGCCCTTGATATTTTCAAAGTCATCACATTCCATAATTTCGCCACCGATTTCACTACAGATATAAGAAAAATTGAGTTTCATCAATTCATAAACTCTGAAAAAAAATCCGACATATCTAGAAAAAAAAAATCAACCCAGGATTCATTTTAAAAAGTTCTAAGAAGAGAAAAATGCATTACTTAAAGGATTGCTATGAATGTGTCAAAAAAAAAAATCGAAACAGACTAACAAAGGAAAAAACTTAGTAGATCAAAGCACAGGAAAATGTGTCATAAACATATATAAGAATATACAGCCTCTCAAATCGTGATATCCAATTAGGTAACCATAAAATACAGAGTCATAACAAAGGTATTGAACTTTTGATAACGATGGCCTAGACAAATAATAAAAATATGTTACAACTAGTTCAAAAATAAAAGGATAATGGTAAAGAAACTTGTCGTTTTAAGACAACAGACATGATGCAACCAACTTTCAAAATATTCAGGCTATTATGTTGTTTAGAAAATTTAATTTATTAAAAAAAAATATTGAAATGGCCTTTTGACCCCGATTTTATTTTATATGCATTCATAGAAATCAATTGAAGTTACAATTAAAAAATAATAAAATTTTTTAATCAAACAACTAGATAGTAAAATTAGAATCGTTAAAAATTCAATTATAACTTAATAACATATGGAAAAAAACATAGATTTTGAAATATAAATAGAAATTAGTCAAGACGAAAAGACAATACCATAAGGCATTTAAAAAATTTAATAAAACAACTCAAACAAAAAGAATCAGTGCACTTTATAGGTCAATTCCTGTTCCCAGCTCATGGGTGGGGAGTATGACTCGAAGTTTAATAAATCTTTTGTTCATTCATATAAAAAATTCAATCACGAAGTGAAGCTAAACGTCAAAGATTACATTTTGAAAACCAGGAGAATTTTATATATTATACAAGGATATAAATAGTGTGGTATTAAATACATCTTTCTATGAAAAGTCTGATTCGAATCGTGCAAATCCAACTCGAAACGTTCCAAGAAAACCTGACACGCAACCAACCACTTATTCCAAAACGAGAACGCATTGTTGTCTTGTCAAGTTCATGAGGTGTTTCTGCGTATTTCACTTTTCTTTTTAACAGGTTCTTCCCTCGGATAAAACATAAACCTAGTTTCGTTTTCATTCGCTGCGAAATTCTGATAAATCGCGTTTGCAAACAAATGCAAATGCTCTTTATTTTCTGAACGGAGGAGTGAAGGCGGACGTGCGAAGGTGTTTTTGTTCTGCCTCCTATCCTTGTTCCAGAAACCCCCAAATTTTTGGATAGCATCCAGTTATTGCAGGTTCTATTACGTCAGGTGGAACCAAATTTTTATTTTTAAAAATGTATGTTTTGGAAGGAAGTATGGGGATTGTAAACAAACTATATGGGCCTAACCGCTACAGTAAATTGATTTACGTGAGGACATTAAAAAAATTCTAGATTATGGGCTAAAACAGAACAAGCGCACTGAGATATCTTCAAAGAAAATAAGGAGACAATATTATAAAAAGATTATCACTGAAGAATTTTTTCTGAAAACTATTGCTTATGATGCAATTTTTATTAAACGATTTTGTCATGTTTTATTGATTATACTTTGTAACGTCTGTTTCTCTTATTCCAAGACACGCTGTTTCCAAAACAATCGATAAGACAATTTTTTCCTCCTCCAGACAGAACAATAGAAACTTTAATCGCAACTGCGTTAGTTCACACTCTCCAGGTCAACGTAGTGGTTTCGAAAGGACTTTTTGCTATCTCGAAGTTGACAAGAGAATAATAAAAATCAAATTCATCCGAAAAATTCGAATACAAAAACTGAAAAATCAAGTTTAAAAATGTACAAGGTGAGAAAATATTAATTATTAATTTCGGAATGCCATGAAAGCGTAATTTTTAATAAAAAATGTAATCAACAAATAAACAGTGGTTAATTCTGATTAATAAAAATAATAATTTAAAAATAATTAATGAATAAGAGAATTAAATAGATGAAAAATATGCAGCATTCGAAACATAATGAATTTAAAAATAAACAGAACCATCAGTGATGTAGCAATTATGGGAGGGAGATGACAGTTGTATGGATGTTAACATGACAAAACATTAGTGCGTTTATATAATTTTTTGAAATAAAATAACCTGCAGGGATAGATAAACAATATAGTATTCTGAGTACTATCTATAGTTAACACTGATAACATCTGGGAATGATAAAATAATATTATGCTTCACACGCATTTTACCGGCGCCTCTAAGAACAACTCCCGTTAAATGGCGTTCAATATTTTTAAAAAAGTGAAAACAAATTATTAAATTTTTTGGTTCAATATAATATAAAATTTAAAGTAATCGAATGAATTAAGGGCTTTACAACATCATTCACTTATGATCACAAACTTAGGACATATTTAGCTATAAAAAATACTTACATTCCAAAAAAAAATAGTAAATATGAATTGTAGAAATTTTTACATCATGTCAATAAGAAGTACAAACAATCAGAATGAAATCAAAATACCGAAATAGAATTAAAATATACGAATTTGTCTCAGTTCTACTTTATAACGTTTGAAAAATTATTTAAACTGACCCTACAGCAACTGACAAAAGATCTTTTTTTTTTTTTTTTTTTCAATTTAGGAATATTTAGTTAATAAGAGGAAACAGACGGAAGAAAGAACAAATCAAGAACCTAGTCAGGAATAAAGTAAATAAATCGAGGTTAAAGGTAAAACCAAAGCGCGTAAGGTGGATCTACAACTTAAAACAATTCGGCGGTCTAATCTAAAATAGATGCTGGACCCTCCGGTATTTCCTCGGTTATTCTGGTAAAATGTTGAACAGAAAAAGTAGGGCAAATTTACTGGACAAATCTGACGAAATGCAGCTGTCGCTGTCGCTATTTCAGCTTATAGTAATACGTATTAAAGGTGAAAAAAGCTACGAGGAACGGTAACCGTGATCAAACAAACCACCATGGTGCATAAAATTAAGAAAACTAGCAAGATTATGAACATTTGAAAACATTTTATAGAAAGGGATAAATAGTATAATTATCCCTTTAAATAGTATGTTATCCTTGCAGGGATAAATAGTATTTTACAGTGCAATTTATCGTCTCATTGATTTCGATCTGAATTCATTCATCACATATAAATTAAGGCATCGAGTCCAGTCAAAAAGTTAATTCATTTATTACTTCTTTTCGTTTATTCAATAGATAACAAAGGAACAAAATTATAAAATTAATCTTACTGATAAAAAATGAATGCATCATCGAAAACATTTAGGTCCAGAGAACACATCGTAATACGTTAACAAACAAATTTAATAAAGAGAGTCAGTAATTTCCTTCTATATAAAAATTATATTATAAACTCTTTTTCAAAACAAAAGCAGAAATCTTGCACAATTAGCAATAAGTGGGAAAAGACTGCAACACATCTCCGACAAAAACTAAATCAGTTTATAAAAGATATTTTAATGAACAGAAATAGCTAAATCATGTTTACTTTTACAGGAACATTTGAAAAGATGATTATTACATCATTTGATCAATAAGCAATTAAATGTTACCCAATGTAACATTTAACTGCTGATCGCTGCCCTCGTCAAGAAGTACAAATAAAAAGACAGTTAAAAACAGTAAAATAAACACAAATACGCAACATATGAAAGAATGACAACGACCAACGCATAGATATCAGAATTATTCCAGGAGTCAAGGTTTAGATCTAGATTTAAATTTTGATTTACGTTAGAAACCTAAGTATTTTCCGTCTATTTAATGTATCAGAGAATATTTTTAAATGCTAAATAATTTTCCATTTCCTTTTTATTATTACCATTTGTCGCCTGATAACCTTAGAATTGAAATTAAGAATGATACTAGAACCGGCAATGTATGCACCAATATTTTACCACTATTATTTGCAAGGTTTTATTTCAATGAAAAACTTTTTTTGTATTTGATTCCACCTGAACCAAACGCAAAGAAGATATATTTTAAAATTTGTTAAACCGCTTTTTTTTTAAAAATTATTTTTTCTCTGAAGGAATATTTGGAATCCGTTTATATAAATTTATATAAAGGCATAAAATGTAAGGAAAACGCGCGTAGAATATAACAGCACAAATATATATACATCTCATGAAATAAATTAATAATTACTCGTAACTGCTTGTCATTTATTTGTATGCAATTAACGGTTTAAGGGTCAGACAAGCTTCAATCAATAATTAAAACAAATATTTTCCAGAGCAAGACTAAATTACTTCCTGCAGATCTAAACATGTGTCAATTCCAAATAAAAACAGAACACAAAAAGCGAAAGATAAAACATTAAAGTACTCACGTTTCTTTCGACCACTTGCTAACATAGGTGAAATATCACGCATATCAAAAATAAATTTATCACCAGATAATGAAAACAAAATCAATCCAGGCGGGAACAAATTACACGACCGGGGCACTCACATACTCATCTTGACCACAAACTGAGCAGTTGCAATTCAAAAAGTCCGCACCGCAACGACGGATGAGCACCATTTGGTTGGACATCCCTTCCGCCGTTCGGCACCTGGCACCGTCATCAAGGGTTGAAGGGTTGCTAAAAAAAGATGATTTCCTCTATCGCCAAATGGAAGCCAACTGGCGATGAAAAATGCCGAAATGTCACTAAGTTGCATGAGATAGAGCGCAGATGTTTGAAAATTATTTGGTCAATGGCCTGAGCAGCATTTATCTTCTTAATGAAAATTAATTATACTGTTATATCAGTAGAACTTAATGTTTATATGGTATTTGTTTTCGGCTCATATTTTTTAAATTCACCGGAACCTTTATCGCAACCTCTATTTATAACTTTTATTTTAAATTACTCCCATTCATAAATTTTTTTAATATATTACAATATTTCTCAAAATTCAGACTTTCCAATCTTGTGGTACTTTTTTTTATTTATAATTGCGGAGTTTCAGAAAAAAAATTTAACCAATTTCAAGATGTTAATTTTAATGTCCCGATTATTCTGGATTCATTTAATCGATATGATCTTCTGAAGATAATGAACATCTCAAAGCTGAGCTACATATGGACGAGGGAAAGTAATGTAATCCCACGCGCAACTCATGCAAGTGTAAATAATATTTTCTTTGACTTATAGAATTTACCATAATTTAACATACAATAATTCAAAATTTATTCCAATATAAGGATATCATCCGGGTGCAGATTTAACATCAGGTTTAAATTGAATTAATTTTATACAGTATTTCTTTAAAAAATTGATTTATACCATTGCAACCTGTTCATTTTTTCTAAAAACTAGACACTTCATATTGATTATATTGACTACTCTTGATATTAATGATAAAATAAAAAGCTTGATTTAAAGGCCTTAATTGAAAAATTTCTCTTTCTTCTTAGAAAAACTATGAAGTAACAAATATATAACTAAAGGAATTATTTAAAAAATAATCTACTTTTATAATAAACTAATAGAAAATTTGACAAGAAAATATTACTATTAACCGCTTTAACCAACAGCCACTTCACCAAAAGATACCAATATCTTACATTTGCAATATTATATCGTCACGACTAATGATATTAATTTTTTTAAAAAAATATATGTTTATTGCAAACATTTTAAACATTTAAGAAAACTTGAAATAAATTAATCTCCCCTTTTCAAGTGATAAGAGAAATTAGGAAAATTATATTTACTTTTTTTCACTTTTTGCAAGTCCTTATTGAAGTGTAATATTTCAAAAAATTAAATCCAGCATATGATTCATCAAATGTAAATATATATATATTATATTTGGCTCCCCTATTTTAAAGAATAGGAATTTTGGCTATAAAAAATGGAATAAAAGTAATAATATTTTGTCTTCTCACCATTTCCAAAACAAGGCATCGATACCCCACCTCACCCCTTCCTTACATTCCAAAATTTAAAGAACAAAAATTCAATGATCTATTAATCATCCCTATTCTTTAAATTATATTTACGATATAAATGTCATCCAATCCCATGTAGATTCTTAAAACACGTTTTGATTCTTTTTTTCTTCAAATACTGTGGTGGTGATATTTTTATTTAAAAAAATATTTATGGTTTTGAAATATTAGGTTAAAAATGTTTTATAAATACGTTAAAATGTCTGTTTTATAAATACGTTTTACATTTAAAACTAATTCCCATATTAGTTTTTAAATGTAAAAGAAAGAAATTAATAACTCAGAATGCAATGATTGGCAGCTATTGTTATACTGAATTCATTCAAAAAGGAATTTTATGAAATGAACCATCGAATAGGACTTTTTTTGCCCTTTTCCTTCAATGAAATTTACAATGCGGGATAACAACTAAATTTCATTATATTTTGTAAAATTTTAAAAATTATTTTACGGAAACTGAAACAATATATGAAATCGATAGCACATGTATAGACTAATGAGAAAGTTTGCAATTTAATTCCACTTAACACCATATCACATTTCTATCTCCAAGTCTCTAGTCACTTTCATCTGATAATGAAATTTCAATGAAATATTGAACCCATACCACTTTTATAAAAGTGGTGTTCATAGTTTTAGTTAATTTTTTTTTTTTAATTCGGTAGTAATACAATGTCGAAAGAAGATAAAAAGTTGAATATATAATTTAAAATTCGCTCAAATATTTACTGATAAAAGTGAAGCTTCTTCTTTTCTGCCTGCTATTTATCTTTGCCGGTCAGTCACCTATTTAATCTGTTACCTACTTGTGAAATGCGTCGTCAATATTGCAAACGATGAGTTTAACCGTTATTCCAGGAGACTAACATACATGTAGGAATTTCGTTGTGTCTGTTTAATGTATTTCTTAATGTATTATTTCTTGTTTGTAAAGTACACATGGTTGTTTACAAGGTATAAAAGCATTTCGGTTTAAAAAAAATTATAAAAAATATGCATTCTTTAGAGCCACCATATGATGTGTTATTTAATGCTCAATATACGAAACATTTATATTGCAGAGTAACGTTTATATATTAATCGTTCTTTTTCAGATGAAAACATAAGGCAAGATATTTTACATAGAAATATTTCATGAACCTATTTATCATTTGCAGGTCAAAATAGTTAACTTCTCCAACAACAAACAAAATTATCTGAATTTACAAAATTATTTAAATTATTAATAGAACAGGATATTCTGTATACTGGTTTGTCAAAAATAAGATACGGTTCCCAAAATAACAGCCACACATAGCGCATAGAGTATAAACGTATTTTAAAATCAGCTCCTCGATTACGAATAACAAACATCAATATCCGTTGATTATTATCTGAAACGGAAATCTCAATAAAACAAATATTTCCTTCAAAATACAATCGCTGATTTCGGGTGAAATCTAATCTTGTATCAATGTATCATCGTATTCGATCAACAATGCACAGTGGAATTCCAGTATTTAGATAATGAATCAACAGTAAAATGTCAAGAGAAGGTTAATGCCATTTCCTTCCCTCTTCTCTTTCACCCAGTATAAAAATCCATAAATTTCTAGATATTTCTATAACTGAAATATTTTTTTAAAAAAACATGTAAATGACATGGAATGAATTAATTATTGAAAGTATAATGCTTGAAATAAAAATTTTAGCACAAAATCTATCACTGTTTTGTGTGCTTTTATTCCTGTTAGTACTTGATACTTAAGTAGCGGATTTTTAGAAAATAATTTACAATAAATTTTATAAAAGAATAAATACCATGAGTTATTGCAGGATATGATACCTACCTACTTAACTTATTGTACTATTAATTATATTAACTTATTGAACTACTACTTATTGCAATGATCCAATTTTAATCTAAGGTTTTAATTAAGGTATTAACATTAAGATGTGCTTTAAAAGATTTTATCCAAGGAAATATAACTTAAGTTTGCGATATAAAAGAGCATAAACAAAGACGAACAAAAATTTTCGCATAAAACTTATGCATAATTTTTTATTAAAATTCTTATTTAAATTAATTCTTGTTTAATTATTCTTATTTAAAATTTCTTACAACTCTGTTTTTCTTTCTTAGTCTCTTAAAATTTCAATCAGCGCTTTATGATTTCGCACATAAAAAGAATTAAAAAAATTTTTTTAAATGCTTCAACGATTTTCACTGTCACAGAAACTCATGGAAGACTAAAATGTTGCTTGTGAAAACACAATTAATACATATTAACAAATCTTATTCTTAACTTCTTTTCTCTTTCCTAACTTAACAGCAGATTTTTTCTTTACATTCAGTTTACTTTTAGATTTCTTATAATAAACATACCTCTAAATAAAAAGAAAATTCAACTTATTAAAAACGTAAAGTATGTCCAAAAGTAAATAAAAACTAAATTTTCTGTTTATTGTTGTATAAAAAAATTCATGCTTGTATACATTCTAAGTAAATTTGTAAATTATATGCATATTTGTAAATTTTGAATAATTTTTTAATAGTTTTATTTTTTCGAAATCTTTAATAACAGCAAAAATTTACACATAGTAGTTTCTATTAAGAAAATTATGATGCCTTTGCAATCTATATTTTTAATCATCGATTATTTTTTTTCCGGG
This sequence comes from Argiope bruennichi, assembly GCF_947563725.1. Taxonomy (NCBI): domain Eukaryota; kingdom Metazoa; phylum Arthropoda; class Arachnida; order Araneae; family Araneidae; genus Argiope; species Argiope bruennichi. The sequence goes on from NC_079151.1 coordinate 86,301,506, forward strand.
ATTCACCAAGTTTGGTATATAAAAGTTCTACTGTATTAACAAAACGCGTTCATCTCTTATTGCAATTTAAAAAAGGAGAAATGAATTTAAAATTATCGGATGCATTTGAAATAATGTACGAACTGATAATGATGTTTCGGTCATGAAATAAAATATCTTCTTTTTAATTTTGGGACAGTGCCACATTGCCTTCCTTCTATTATTACACATCATGAAACTTCACTGAGACAGATACTTTCAAAAAATGCTAATTGCATGCTCAACAGCCACTCCCAGAATCTGCAGCGGTTCCATTGACAGACTGCAAAAGTAACAATTAAAATCGTTAATTAGAGAGCAAACAGACAAGCCATTAGAATATTTCAAGAAACCGCATCTTCCAGCTTAAAATGGACAACCTAATGACAAATGAAAATAGCAACACAAACAAAGAATATTTCATAGAAAGTGTCGCACATAATAACGATGACGGCAGATGCGTGTTTGAATGAAATAAGTTACTCCAATTAGTTGAAATACTGGGAACTATCCTCCAGAAGAATGCTAAAAATTATTACATGAAAGAAGGTTTTGTGAGAGGTATTTCCTGCACATACAATGGGAAATGCACAATGCTGTAGTTTTATAAAACACATGTTATCTTCCGCAAATAACTTGTTTAATTAAGTTCGTGTAAGGAAATCTAATATATGAACAACCCTTCCAGTAAACAAGAGAGAGTGCACTCTTCCGTCATTCTTGTATGCAGGATCGGATTATAAAACAGGCAACTGAGTCTCAAGATTTGTTTTGCGATATTTCTTTTGGAAAATTTAATTTTATGCATTTATTTATATTACAAACACCATGCACTCGAACGTATTCAAACTCAAATCAAGTATCGTTTAAATCATAGGTTCCCAAAGTGGTCCAGGTGGTCGTGGAAAGAAAACAGGGGTTCACAAGTTGTAAATGGGGTCCACGAAAAATTTTCTGGTTTTCATAATAAAAAACAAAAATTTTGGCTTGGATTTACCTATTAACGTAGGCAGGTAGTATCATTCACTAGGTAGGTACTCAAAAATATTCGGGACTCAGTTCAAACACAGAATTGAATAGAACAATAGATAATAGTACAAATGTACACCACATGTCGAGACTTGCAAAGTGCCGCCCGTGCGCCCGCTCGTCCGGGAAAGAAGACAAAACTGAAGCCAAATATTGATAATTTGCTGTCAATTCATCAAGTACATCCGTCTCATTAAAAGCATGACTATTTTTTATTGTTGATTTACATTTCAGAGTTCATTGTTGATTTTTTGTAAATTGTTGATTGTTTGTAATAATAAATGTTTATAATTTTGTATAACCACAAGTATTATTTTAATAAATAGGACACAAGAAAATTTGCTACTTTTTTTTTTCTTCTTAACACCCCCAATTTAGGGTGATATTTTTTAGGAGTTTTGTGAATACTAGAAATGTAGCAGCAGGGGGTCTACCGAAAATAGTAAAACTTTGAAAGTGGTCCACGAGAAAAAAAAGTTTGGGAACCTCTGGTTTAAATTGAACAGCAATATTTTCAGGATTTATATACTTATGCTAGCAGATCAGAGTGATTTTTTTTCTTCCCATCTGTGTGTTTGATTAATAAGACAGAATTTACAAGAAAGTTTAATACTAAATAGCTCTCGTAAACTTTCCAGCAAAGTATTTCGATTGTGTTAAAAAAGTTTTGCAATTACTTTAACATTTAAAATTATTTTTCTATTTCAATTTTTCCCCCATCCTTTAGACCTTAGAGCTAACTCATAAAAGTGAAAAAAAATTTTGTTCAAATGTTTTATTTTTTCAGTTTGTCATAATATTTTTTTATTAAAAAGCTGAAATCAATAAAAAAAATATCCGATTTCGGAAGTTTAGGAAGAGGTAAAAAAAGTACTAAAACTTGCATTGTATAATAGCCCCTACTGAGTTTAATACTGTCCTGCTAAATTATGATTCATTTTATGTTAACGTTAGCCATATAGAGGTACAAAATATGCAGTTTCTAATACTTTTGGGGAGAATTTAAAATAAAATAAAAGTTTAAAAGATTTAAACGTCTAGTAACATCTTTGAAATGATGGTAATTCAGTAGAGTTTTGAATATTTTGTTTTGTTTTTTAATTTTATAAATGTATACTTAATTGTAAAATAACGGTAAGTAACACAAAAATTATATTTGATATCAACGCGATCCGTGATTGCATATAAGTGCAAGAATTAAAATAATGAAACTATTTTAAAATCTGTTTTAAAATATTTCGAAAAATTTACTAAAATTTGAGAAAGAAATTGGATGGAAAATTATTGAACCAGTATAATTGAAACGCATATTTTTAAATTTTAAAGTAGTATTGAAGTGATTTTGTTCAATAATATGCTCCAAAATTATTAAGTTGATAAAATATTGATCAATTAAAAATCTAAATAAAATTTTTTTAAAACCATTTTTTATTGAGTACTGGGCGCCAAGAAGTAACTACGCGCTAAATCAGATAGATATGGATCATATCATATGTAGGTACTACAGAGTGTTTTGAACGATTTTTATATGACAATGTTTAAAAGTATATCAGCCTGCAGACATTACCTTCAGGAAAAAATAAAGTTTCAAATGTTCAGCAAGACACTGATGTAAACAATAGTTTTTCCACTAACGCTTTTGACATTATATTAGAGCTTAAATACGATTATTAGCACTGCATATTAAAAAAGTTTCGGTAAATAGGTTAGTAGTTCAATAAACTATCCCTAAAATTTACCAATAAAACTTTAAAACATTTTCTATGTCAAAAACTTACCATGTAGTTTTGTTTCATGGGAATAAATCTTATATTAAAGAGAATATAATATAATAAGTTAGCCTCTCATTTTAATTTTATATAGACTAAAAATTGAGATTTTATAAAATCCTTGAATGATATATCTATTCAAAACAAGATTTAAACAATACAATGAGTTTTCAAAAATTCAGTTCTTTACTTCAAAAATCCAGAAATTCTAGGAAGAAACCCGGAATTCCGGCTTCATAGGAACTATAATTACTTTTACGAAAACCCATTACCAAGCGTTTAATTATGATTGAATGGTCGGGTATAACTAATTGAGTGGAGAAAATTTGGTCATTAAGCGCGTCTGGCAACGATCTGCTTAAGGCAACAGATGCTTTGATGCCTACTCATGGTATTATTTATATCAGTTTAATAACAGTGGCACCCAAGCTAAGTGTCTTTACGATGCACACTTGGATCAATGAATTCATTTCTGTCTTTTGTCTTGCACTTTCTTAACTTTGATACTTTAATTGTTCCCAATTCAAATACCGGCAAAAGAAAATCGTATTTTCTCTGAATACTCATACTTTCTAAGCAGTTCAATTGACACCACAGTTATTGCAACATCCAAAAAAAAAAAAAAAAAAAAAACATATTTTTTTAAAAATTTAATCGCTAATAAAAACAATCAAGATTCAGCATTGATTTTAATGAATAATCAAGTCTTGAACTTAATTTCCATGTTCGTTTTTACTAATCCATTCTTCAAAATTCGCAACATACAATACTATATGATATAATAATGATAATACAATACTTCTGTTAGCGAGATGTTTAAATTCATTAGCATCCTCTCCGTTCAACTTTATATGTCCAATTTGTTTTTTCTTTCCTGTCCAATATTGTAAGTCAGATTTTTTAAAAATCAAAAGAATTCACTATTTATTGATTTCAAAATAGACTGAAACATGCATAACTAAACTCAATTACTTTTTTAGTTGCATATCATAGCTAATAATAAAATGTGACGATGACACATTTTGGCTTTGATAGTACCAACAGAAGATCATCAATTCTTTCCAAATTATGAGACAGTGGTAATGGAGAAGGAGAGCGCCATTATGGAGATTACTGGTGCTTTGTGTCACTTTTTAAATTAAAATATGATGAATGGGAAATAATATATTCTGGAATCCTTAGCTTAATATATTGACTAAGGTACTATTGATGATTGGCGGGGGAATCGTACTTTGCACAGGCGTGCATTTGCCTGTACTGCCATTGAAGTTGTCTTGTCATGTGAAGCATATTTTCTGCGTTATTTCTCAATGTGTTTCTTAATATTTATTTCCACCAAAGTTCATAGGAATAGTTCTTTAAATAACAAAAAATTAATATTTCAGCGAAAAGTTACACAAATTAACATTATACTGTCGACATCAACTGTCACAAATAGCACTAAGAAAATAAAACGGAACAAAGCATCCTAATTTGGCCTTTTTAATTAAAAATCAAGGCAATAACACATGCATATGTTTTATATTGATCTCAATTAGGTTCTCATGTTTGGCGAAGCCCTTTCCTCAATTTCACAGAAAAATGGTAAACAGAACAACAAAACTAGGAAGGAGAAAGTATTTTATCATTTAAATGATAATAGAGATGAGAAATGATATCAACTTGGGAAGTATTTATAATTTTTGCAACAAAAGTTTCATTAGTAGTATACAAAGCAGGTAAGGAAAAATATATAAAGAAAAATGTAAAAGATATTATATAGGGTTAAAAAAAAGAAACTCTTGTTTAAAAATGATAAACAACAACAACAAAAATTTCTTCAAAAAAAAATCAAATTTATATGCATCCAATTTTTTAAAAGAAAAAAAAAATTTTAATATTAAATATTCTGAAATTTTTACTTGAAGTTTGACCAAATAAAGAAAATTAACAGAACATTTTTTCAAAATAAATTTCAAAAAGAGGATGGATAAGTATTTATTTAAATTATTTTTTAAGTAAATTTAATCATATACAATAGTAATTATGTCATAAAAATAATAAACTTATTCCTCTTTTTCCATACAACCAAAGAGATGTACATTTTATAGAAAAAATAGCTCTTCAGCAAAAAGTTCAATTTATAGCATAATTTTCTTAATGTTTTCTTTTCAGAGAATTGCGAAGAATTAAGTACTCCTTTCAGAGAACAAATATTTCGCATTCCTTTCAGAGAATTTTGAAATATTAACTAATATTTTCAGATAATTGTGAAATATTAATCATTTTTTTTCAGAAAATTGTGAAATATTAACTATTCCTTTCAGGAAAATGAAATATTACTTATTTCAGATAACTGTAAAATATTATTTCTTACACAGAATTGTTAAAAAACATTTTTTTAGAATATTGTGAAAGTATTAATGTTTCTCTCTTTTTTATATATAGATTACAAGGAGCATCTAGAAAGAATGGTTTAAACTACGGTATCTTAAGCAGAGTGTCTTGACCGTGAATGGTATCACACTATATAATTTTCAAGCCATGAAAACTCTGAAATATGAAGTTTCATTAAAGATTGTTTAAACTAGCACTTCCAATAATATTAATCAATTAGCTTTTGTTTATACATGCATGCTTTCAACAGTAATAATCAAAATTAACTGAGAAAGTTATGTTAAAATATTTCATCAAAAATTATTTAATAAATGTATTAAACTATTTGATACTCATTTATCAGAGTTCAATTATACCTTTGCATTAACATGAAATTAAATATTTAGCATTACAAAATCTTTTTCGATGAGTAAATATTGCTTTAAAAATTGTTCACACAACCACGAAATTTGACCGATATGAAACCATATTACATGCCAAGCACGAATTTTCGCCAAACGCCGAAGTGCAGCCAAATATGGCGTTGGTGTTTGGAGGAAGAGAGTGAATAGGATGGAATGGGTCAATGAGGGAGGAGAATTGAATGAAATGGGGTTCAGAGAAAATAGATGGGTGATGTTACGCAAGAATTGCAGAACTAGTAAACTTTTTTTTTTTTTTTTTTTTTTTTTTGGAATTATACAATTAAAGGCCGTTCTTTTCTTTTTTTAAAAAATGAGATTTTATTTAAGTTCGTAAGTACTAAAAAAGAACACAATAATACTCCTAGTGTTTAATATTTGGCAGTTGATATATTCGATATAAATACGTAATATGTATAAATGCGCAATATTTATAAAAACGCAATGTTTTAAATAGCAAATAAACTATATTTGAAAGTTCTATAATCAATTCTTAAGTTGGATGATGTCAAGTAGTTACTTTTTAAAACTCCCAATTACTAATAACATCAAACAGTCTTAGCAAGTCACAAGAATTCGTGTGCCGTCGTAGCAAGATAATGATCTAAAGCAGCGATATAGAGAATAGCGATATCTCAATTAAGAATTCATTAAAATATCGGGTTAGATGGATTCAAACAATTAAAATATCGAAGAAACTTGTATATGATCCAAAAAAAAAAAAAAAAAAACTCCCTTGGACCTCACTTAAATTTAATTATATCACCTAAAACATCAAACAGTCAAACTGATATCAAAGAAATATAAGAATGGGAAGGCAACAATTTACCCACTAAATTTTACTATTTAGATATCCTTTTCAGATAGATTCTGTTTATTTTAAAACGAAATATCGATGTTATTTTTGTCCCTTTTTTTGCACCAAAATTTTCTATTCAAATGAAAAATTATTCAGCTATGGTTTACCAACACTTGCCAACATAGACTTCAGCAGGGAAATCGAAGCCGTAAAACATATTATCTTTACTTTTCAGAATATGAAACAATACGGTACCGATATTGAATAAAGCTAGAAATCGTGTCACTGTCTGCTGAGGGAATTTCTAATCAATCAGAGTTGTCAAGCAAGAAAATCAACGACATTCTTCGGGGGTTTTAAAAACATATTTTTTATCGCAGCGTACTGAAAAAAAGCATTCTAAAGTCCTCTTACTACTTTGAAATGTTGACCCCCTTTTCCTCAATTAAAGACACAGTGGCTGAAAGAATGTATTAGTTTGAAATACCACAATGCACCCATTTTTTTTTTCTTTTTTTTAAAAACATTTTGAACTACAGATGATTATTTAAATACCACAGAATTATAATAGCATTTGTAAATACTTGTAAATATTTATAAAATAATTTATTCTTGTTGTCATAATACTTGAACGTTCAATTAAAACTCTTATCTGTATTGTAAAATCAAACGCTATGCTAAAAATTTAAAGAATATGATATAAACTTAAAATGAAGTCTCTAAACTAATGCTAATAAAGAAAAATTTAATTTATGTAAAGTTTTGAAGAATAATAAATGAAAATCGCAGCAGTAAATTAAAAAAAAAAAAAAGCTACACACCATTAAAGCAAATTATGCTAAACTTTTTCAGCTGGATGTTTGCCTATATCGAGATATTGAATGCAGATCACCCATCTTGTAAATCCATGCTTTATTTATTTAGAACGCCACATAATATATCCGTATGTTATTTATATTTATTACTCATGTTGACCCAGTGGATAAATAATTCAAATATTCGGAATAATTCAAAAGTCACAAATTTTATCTATTTATTTTTTCTTACAAAGCAAATCCGTCTCATCAAAAATTGAGGGAAAATAAATAATTTTATATACCATTTTGCTATAAAAAATAGATAAAAATAAATCTAATTAATTTTATAAATTTCTAAACAAAAATAATTGGCGATTGTAAGAGTACAAATCCCTCCCTTATGGCTATAATACAAATCAAAATATTATATTATGCATTTATTTTATATTTTTATTCTTAACTATTATTATATTCATCATATAATTTATTTTTTATATATTTAAAATATTTATTAAATATTATTTATTAGTTAGTTAAATATTTTATGTATTTAAAAATTATTTTATAGTGCAATAAAATGAACACCCATTATATTAAACCAAGTGCAACTTAATTCGAAAACAAAAAAGAAACGTAAAAATTATAAAAATACAAACTCTTTAATCACTCACTCCTCATTACGAAAATTTATTACAAATCTTGTTTCTAATTTTAAAAGTCTAGAAGAAAACTCTCAATTTGTATTATTATTGCAAATTAAATATTTTAATCATTTTTTTTCTAATTATTTAATTAATCGATGTTTTGTTTCAATAAAATTTCCTAGTACGAATACAATTAAAAATATAACGGAAGAACATATTTAATTTTTCTGCAACCACAAAAATTCGATCAGACTTTTTAATGCTACAAAAATAAAGGGAGAAAGGGTTGGTGCTCTTTTAGAAAGTATATAATAAATTTATTGGTGATTAAAACTATAAGATCTATTAATGAAAAGAAGACTTAGATTCGGGTAAACGGGCCATATTCCAGAATTCTTGCCAGATTTGTATATAATTCTTTTTTTTTAATTTTAAATTAAATTTAAAAAACGAATAATGGAGGCTGGAACATGGTAAATTTGCCTGTTATTGTTTAGATTTTAGTGAAGTGATCTGCTAGCTCATAATTTAGGTTACTGACCTGTTAGATCAAACAATCTCCCCGCTGAAAATAGTATATCTTATTTGTTGTGAACAGAAATCAAGGATTCGTTGAATGATAAGCTGATAAAATAATTATTTTGGTTCAATGCTCCAAAAATCAACTGATCGTAAAATTAATCGCCGCCAATTTAGATTGTTAAAAAAACAATTTATAAATAAAGTAATAATATAATTTTTAAAAATGCTATACGATGAATCCAAAATAATGACCAATCTTAGAACCATCCGCGTCAATTTTAATAATTTTATCATTCATGCCAATATCTAACCCTGCCCCCCCCCTTTTTTTTAGACTAATAGCATTAACCTTCATTGGAAGAATAAAATTTTTTCATTAAATGACATTGTCGATACTTCAACAAATCTATCTAAATTATATGAGTTTATAAAAATACATGGAAGTTTGAGAATGGATTCAGTTCGAGCATCCATTTTTCTATTTCTATAGTTATAACTTAACTTAAATAACTTAGTTATAACTTAAACTCTAACTTAATAGTTATAACTTAAACTCTTCTGCAGTGGCGTAGCAACAGGATGCAAAGGGGAGTGCACTAAGTGTCAGTCTTAGGAGGCATACAAAAGCATACAAATAATAACACATTTTAATAACTTAAATATCATGAAAAGAGGAAAAATAACACCCTATCCTGGAATTATTTAGTTTAATCAGTAATGACAAAATACCATTACTATAATAAAATACCAAGTACCATTATTACATTATTGCTTCATTGCATTTACGATTACACGTTAAGTAATTCAAGAATTAAATTTTGCATTAAATAACTATATTATAACTATTAAATAACTAGGAATAGACTGTCAGTTGATCTGTGAACGTTGCTACCACAAAAATACGATTAATTTAGGCAAATTAAATTTAATATAACTCTCCTAACTCCCTTCAAATTTAATATAACTCTCCTAACTTCCTGGTACCAAATGGATAAAATAAAATCATATTAGATTTCTTTAATATACTATGAAGTATAAAACGGTTATATTGTGCTAGTCAACTCGCTTTTAAACTCGCGGCACAAGTAAATATTACAGTATGCCAAAAAAAAAAAATTATAAAATATTCAGATCACTTTTTAAATTTCCCGACTATTCATAATAATTCAAAAGTCGGTTTCTGAAATCATTTTCACATTGAAGTACTTAAAAGTGTGAGCAATTATTCTAACTCTTGAAAGAAAATAAGTCTCCTCTGAGATCCAGGATTATTGACTTTTATCTTGGATCAGTTTTGAAATGAATCACTGTGGGATAGGTTATTCCTCCGAGTAAGAAGGATGGCAGAAGATAAGAGATGCCAAACATGAGAAAGAAAACGTTAATTTAGCCGTAGTCCTCGTTTCTTTTTATATCGCATTTCCGAAATAAAACCATGTTTCAATAACAAAAAAATGATGTTTTTTTAGGCTCATATAAATTGAGACTTTGTTTATTAGACTCGTATTAACATACGACACTCTTGTTACAAAAGAGTAATAGGAAGAAAATTTCAGAATTTATTTCCCCCTTCAACAATCTTTCCTACTTTTGATCGTCCTTTTCCATACTTAACACCTTAAGTATGGTTACTATATATCTTATGAAGGCTAAGAAAGATAATATCTTCTTTGGAATTCAGCATATTTATGCTATCAAATTTTCCTCTCTTAAATCCGAAACCAAATCTTTCTACTTCACACATAAACTAGACACTTGCTCATGCAATATTAAGACTTCTTAACAAAATCTTTTCCTTTCAGAAGACTTAAGCAAGAAAAATTATGCTAGTGACACAGAAAGCTTTGGGAATCTCTGGAGCGTATCCTGTATGAGAGAGAGAAAGCAAAACCGCTCTGTAATTCCAACCTTGACTCGCAACAGAAAAACGTGGAAACCGAACGCGATACATCTTCAGATAACTAAAACCAGGAATCGGCAATTAGCTCAGTCCGACGTCGCCTTCGGTTTCTTTTGAAAAGCGCAGAAAAACTACGGCCCTCTGCAGTTACCGACTTTTTATTTCGGCTTGGGAACTAGCACTTTTTTGTGCTAATAGTTCTTCTGGAGAAATATTGCCAGTTCCTTCCTTGCTAGCAAGACGCATTAAATGGCAACTTTCCTCCGAATTGAGACGCATGAATAAATTTTAGAATCATTTCTGTTCGATGTGACTTTTACAAAATGATTGAATTTTTTTTTTTTTTTTTTTTTTTTTTGCCGAATCTGTGATGTGAAAGAACGCAACGATTTTTTTTTTTTTTTTTTGCATTTTTGCATTTTTGTTAAAGAGCTATGTCTGATGATTAATTATTTCAGGTATTTACACAAGCTTATCAATGTAGAAATTGTTATATAAGGTAGTCATATACTCCAAGTTTTCAAATATTTCCACTCCTTATATTAACTAGTTAATCGCTTCGACCTCTTCGGATAATGTATATCTAAATTGTCACTTAATTATATTGGGACTATATAATTGCATTGTATTGTATTAACCAGTTAACTGTTTCGATCTCTTCGAAAACTGTGTATCAAAATTGTCACTACTCATTACTCCTGATGAATAAACTCGTCATAACGCAAAATGTATTTTTTCCGTGACGAGTATACTCGTTAAAGACAGTTAACTGGTTAAAAGCATAAACAAATTATCATGAAGAAGTTATTTTTAATCTATATTAATTAAATTACAAAAACTCAATACGATAATTTCAATATTCCTGGAGTAGAATACTGTGATGGAAAACTTTCACTTTAATTAGCTTTCATTTAGCTCAAAAATGTGCAAAATTTATCTTCCTCGATCTAACATTCATTTCCTTTTCAGAAGGCATCCATTATACATATACAGCAATCGTATATTATTTGCAAAAACTCCATCAATTTCTATTTCTAATTTGTCAGAAATTATAGGATCTTATTTTCCAACCACAGATTTAAATAAAGTAACCAAATTCTTAGGCTTAGTCAGAAGACTCCACTACTTATGCAGGATTTAAAAAGGTACCTTAGTTTCGCTTTGGCATCCCAATTAAATGTTCCAGAATTTAATGAGCAATGAGTTCGTATTAATTGAATTTTTCACTTTTACTTTCTTTCGATTTTTTTGCCATATATATAAAAGAACCAAGTGTCCTAGAATGGATGGAACCTGATTTTTGACTGCATGTCTGCTAAAGAGTCAGCCTTGAATTGAAAAATTATCTAGTATCTAAATTAAATATCCTGCATTGCTATTCTATTTTCTATTTAGTAAATAGTTCGTATAAAAAAAAAGAATTGGTCGGATTTGATTTCCAAAGAAAATTTATATTTGAATTATTCTTTTTCAATATTTGCTATACATTAAATATAATCTCCATAAACCAATCTATATAAATCAACCTGAAAGAAAAATAGTAAAAACAGTAAAAGATTCCATTTTAAGCTACTTTAATTCTTATTTTATATAATTTTCATACCAATTATTCCATAGCATATTTTTATTATAAAATTGCTATTGAGATTATTGGATACTAATCAATGTCAAGGATTATGTACTGGAATTCCACAGCAACTTTCAGTCGATGTTCAAGAAAAAGAAAAGAAAAAGTAATAAATAAAATAAAAGAGATTTGAACCTTTAGTGAAAAACATGATTGATTTATCTACTTTTGTTTAATTTTTAAAATTTGTACTTAATTATACAGCAATGATAACACATACATACACAAAATATTTAATATCGCCATATGGGGTTTGAGTGTAAATCCAATCCAATGAAAATTGTCATAAAATACACTTAAAATTTGTTAAAATTCGAGAAAAAAATGTACAAAAATAAAACCTGTTACTGAAAAATTTAATTTTGAAATTTTAAAGGGGATTAAAAATGATTTTCGACCAATAATATGATTCGAAGAAATTGAGGAAAAGCGCTAAAACTTTGAATAGTTCCGGGCTAAAAATCTGTCCTAAAGAGCAATTTGCACAATTTTAATCATGCATATGGCACAAAACCAATAACAGATCATTCAGTTGGGTCTCACCGAAATTCTCTTGCATTATTAAACGCATGTCAATAGTGACCTATAGTTACGAAAAAGCTAAAATAGCCGAGATGATGTTAATACACAAGCACCAAAATACCAAAAGTATATTTTAAACACCTCTTTTTTTTTTCAATCGACAAAAACCAAAATTTGACGCAGAATAACAATTGTGATCACCTACCAAATTTCATATATTTAAGCCATTGTACTTTTGAGAGTTATTGCGTTCGTACGCTTGTGAAAGTAAAGAGGAGATAGTCAATCCCAGAACGGATCTGGTTCTAAATTCGATAGGTATCTGCACTTTGGATGTTAAAACTGTGTTTTAAATTTTAGCAATTTAGCTCTGTTTGTTTTAAAGTTACCGTGTTCACTTGTACGCAGACAGCCAGACAAATAAATTTCTTTTCAATGGATTTCGTTCAAAATTTGATAGAAATCTACTAATTGGATGTTAAATCCTTACGCTGAATTTTAACCTCCAAGTGCAAAACGTTTTTGAGACATTTAATTCACATACAGACAGACAGGCAGACATATTACCAATAATATGTTTTTTAATACTCAAGGAAATCTGAAACGTGAAGATTCGTAAAAATTTCGAATTCAGATTTTTTTGACGATTTCAAATACAGGGTATCCCACAAGGTATGCAGCGTTTATTAATTACAGATTCGGATAGAACACGTTAAGACGAGTATTTTAATGTATAACATGTGGATAACTAGACTATTCGAGGACCTGCATGTTTATAACACGTGGATAATTAAACTATGGCTAGACTATTCGAGGACCTGCATATTTATACATCAAAATACTCGTATTAGCGTGTTCTATCCTAATCTGTGATTATTAAACGCTGCATAGCTTGTGGGACACCCTGTACTTTCCTTTGCATATTTCGGATACAGAAATGTAATAACTGTCAGCTTATAGGTATTAACATATTAATTAATTATATAATTATATATTATATATAATTATATAATATTATTATAATTGTATTAACATATTAACTAATTTGATTATCAGCTTTGCCACTATACCTGAAATCACTAATTGGATCACTGCATCTATACATGTGCAGGAGAAATTGTTAAAACGATACTTTTGCTACTTTTCTTGAAAGCAATTTAATTAGCATGCATTAAAAAAAAAATAGGGCTCAATTCTGAACAGGAATGAATTTCTAAAATAATCAATCAACTGGCAATTCAGTTTAGAATCATCATAAAAAAATATAGTCCGGAGAATTTAAATAAGATAATTCATATTAAATTTCTCAGCAATTGTTTTAATTTCATTTTTTTTATTTATGTACATAAAATTGTTTTATTTAAAACTAGTAACTTGGAAATTCGTACCAAGTAATGAAGCTAAAAATAAATAAGACCGTTGCATAGTTCCGGGAAAAATGTTTTCTTAAAATAAAATAATTTTAGTAGTAAAATTACTTCTGAAATAAAAGGATTTACATTAACAATACATCAGCTATTGTCTTGATGGTCTGGTATCAAGTATTTTCAGCCGATACTAATGTTTTTTTTTAAGCAGTTAAATTTTTTTAAGTTCAGTAACTGAAAAGCTAACGATGTGATAATTTTATGACTAAAATATACTTATTAAATTTAAAACTGAAAAAAACAAAAACAACTTCATTCTATATTCGTGTTTTGCAAAAGATATTGGATACATTTCTAATTCCAAATGAAGAAATTGTATATTCAAAGAGGAGGGTTTTAAACTAAAACAAAAAATTAAAATTAAAAATAGTTGCATTATGAATTTATTTGTAATAATAAGTGATTTATTCAAAGAATATATATCTTACGAACAGACAAAATAAAAAAATATCCATGAGTAGAAAACAAAGATTTTACCTACTATGAAGCAACAGGAATTTCCAAGAAAATATTTACAAATCGCATTTCTTAAAGCCGACCTTGAAGCTCGAAATGGAAATTTTCGATGAAGAAATACGTGACATTCAAAAGTGAAATGAATTTGAAGGTTACAAGAAAAAAGTATGAGGACTGTGCTTTGTTGTCTCCTGTATTGTTAAATAAGTGAAAAATATGTTCAACATTTTTTTTATTTAATTAGTTTTAAGAGCTAAAAATTTGAAAAGGCAAAGCTACCATGACAGGGAAAAAATTTGCTTTTTTTTTAATAGCAGTTTTAAAAGCAATGTTATTTAAATTTACATGAATTTGTTAAAGGTTATAAATTAACGACTTTCAAGCTATGTGTTGAAATTCTGAGTGTTATTTAATTAATATTTATAGGAATATTTCAATTCGATTTTCATTCACAATATTAAAAAATATCAAGAATAATATTTAATAAAAAATTTTCGATTTAAAAATATTTCAAATAATTATATTTTTAATTAAATGAATATTATATTTTTTTGTTAAGTTATAATTAATTTTTTGTTCTATAGTCATTTCATTTAATATACATACATAAACTACGATTGTAATTTTTCCTTATATAAATAACTAGCCGCCTTTGGCGACCAGCCGGTTCGCCAATCTTAATGTCCGTTAAAATTTTAATAATTAAATATTTTATGCAATTCCAACTTTAATAGATTCTTCAGCAAAATATTTTAAAACTTCAAATTTTGATAGTCATATAATTCACTCATAATATTATAAAGGCCTTCAGTTATAGCGTGATATGTATCTCTCTAATTTTCTGTTACCCCTCGTAGAAATTATGCTTTAAATTAAAGTGTAAATGATTAATCTGCAATTAATATAATAATATTTTTTACTGAAACAAAGCATTTTTTTAATGATATGATTACTGATAATAGAGTCACTGAGCGTTTAAACTTTATGGTCACTAAAGAATATCTTTCTTAATTTATGTAATATCTCAAGAATTTGTCAACAAAAATTTCTCAGATTCATCATGAACAGATCGATTCATTAACAATGTTTAATTTTAAATGCATCAAACACTAAGAAAATAAAATGAATCGTTTAAAATAATCGGTCTAAAACAGGTTTAAAAAAACTACTTAAAAACGATGTACTTAAAACTATAAGTATATACAAAAATATATAACTAACATAAATACAATTTACTTACAAAATCATGCAACTAACCTAAAAAGAATTTAAATCATCCGTTGATAATGGTTGTCATGACAACAATCAGAACAATGCGCATGCGTGAATTTTCTTCGCTAGTTAGGTAACGCAAATACGTGATTTTTTCTACGCCAGTTGGGGTAACGCTATGCGGAGTAGACATTTTTAATTTCCTTTATTCTGTGTTATTTTAATTCAAAAGTAATTCAGAATGAATCTGAAAGATCGATTCATTAACAATGTTTAATTTTAAATGCATAAAACATTAAGAAAATAAACAGAATCGTTTGAAATAATCCGCCGAAAAATATTAACCCTAGCCTCATTACTGTTGGGAGAAAAAAAAATGAAGCCTTACTCATTTGGCGTTGGGGAAAATGGAAGATTTTTTTGGCGAAAAAGTTGGCGGAGGGGAAAATGGAAGATTTTTTTGGCGGGAAAGTTAGTTTTTAATTAATAATTAAAATTCTAATTAAAAATTCGAAAAAAGGAACCCCAGGTGCACATTCCCAACCTCCAAGGTATACATGTACCAAATTTGGTAGCTGTAGGTCAAACGGTCTGGTCTGTAGAGCGCCAACACACACACATTGAGCTTTATTATAAGTATATAGATATAGATAATCTGAATCCCCAAACTTCCTTTTTATTCGAAAAAGCACAGCCAGAAGGAAAGCTATTAGAGAGGGGTTCTTTTTGTTTTGTTTTAATTAACCACAATTATTTGGAGGTGTATTGAAGGAGTCAGTTTGGATTGGTTTTTCATTATTCATATCTCAACTTTCACGCAATTCGTGGTTATTCAATACTCAGAAAGAAAAATGAAGGAGAAAATGCGGTTTCTTGATGGAATGTAAAAATAAGTAAATTTCATTATCAATTTTTCTAAATACTTGTACAGGTATGGCAAAAAGTAAAAACACCTTATTTTATTTTCTATTTTTAAGTGTTCAATTTACAATTCATTGATATAAATATTTTGAAAAGTTCAATATATTTTTAATACTGACAGTCAGATAGCGCCACACGAGGATACCAAATTTTAATAAAGTAATTGGCCTGGAAATTTAAAATAGTACACGACCATCGATTAATTTATATTATATATTGCTCACAAATTTTAAAATGTTAGAGAGGAGAACCGAAACAGCCACTGTTAGTTCTCAGAAACTGAAACCAGTCGAGATTCATTTTACCCGGAT
This sequence comes from Argiope bruennichi, assembly GCF_947563725.1. Classification (NCBI taxonomy): domain Eukaryota; kingdom Metazoa; phylum Arthropoda; class Arachnida; order Araneae; family Araneidae; genus Argiope; species Argiope bruennichi. Next base: position 86,318,237 of record NC_079151.1, read on the forward strand.
TGAAACTAGCGTTGACTTTACCATAAGAGAGAAGATATTTTTACATTTAACAATAGTTGTCCTTGTGAGCAAAATATATTTAAGTTTCGAATTAAAACAGAAGGGAAGGAAGACAACAAAATGCTCCTAAAGACGCAGAAATTAAGGTCAAAGCCTAACAAAGGATTTAAAAAATGAGTTGATTTTACTACGTATCACCCCTTTGATAAGTATAATCATCCAAAAGTGCTACTTTCAGGATCTTGAAACAGTACACACATACAAGAAATGAGTTAGATAAAAGTGGGCAAAACTGGTTAGAGATATTTAAAAACATACATTCAACATTCATAAGATCACTTTAAAGTTTCAGGTAGTGATTATTATCTTTAACCGTAGTGTCCTTGCGCCTATGAGCAAGCAATAATGAGTTCCAAAACTTAAAAACTGAAATTGAATCATTTTAAAACGCTATAACTTGGTACAAAAACCATACATAATACTTCAAGCGTCTCGCAGATTTTTAACATTTCTAAAACAAAAGGATGATATCTGATTAGTTAAAAAAAATGCACGATAATAATGGGGTTAATTTTCGGTTCAACGCCAATTTCAAAAATCATACATGTCATTCATTACAATAAATATGAGTGGAAAATACTAATGAAAGGTAAAATTTGTTGTTTGGCATTACGAATGATAACGAAATGAAGTAGGTAGCAACTATAATTGAAAAAAAAAAAAAAAATTAAATAAAAATGTCAAAACGATCTTATTTGGTGGAATGATACAAAACATATATTATACTACATTCCAAGACAAATTAGAAAACGGTATTTTAAGAGTGATTTTCACTTGAATCGCATTCTTAATAATGAATTTTCTCATTAAAAGGCAAAGTATATAGGAAGAAGAGATGGAACTGTGAACTTTTTTTCTAAGCCTTTTTTAAATTCAAGATCCTAATAAAGATAATACTGTATTCAGCTGTACTTTATCACAATTAACTTTCAGAATTAAGGAAAATAATGTCAACTTTATGTCTAATAAAACAATTTCCGACATGCAATTACAATGGAGCTTTCTGTTACAACATCTTATCACGTGCTTGCGCGCTTAAAAGGACTCCGAAATTACAAGCAATAAAAGAAATATATCCTTCTTGCTAATAAAAGCTGCCATAAAAGCGATGGTTCAGGGGCGAACACACCCTAAAAATCCATAAAGACACAGCTGTCTTCGAGCAACGGAAAACCCTTCAAAGGCTGATTTCTGCGACAGGCGCGGCTCTGAAAAAAGAAATGCAGGACAAAATAAACAAACAGAACGTTCCTCATCCCTCCAGTTGTCCCCTGCAAGGCAACCAACTCCCTCACCAAAAACCCGATACTACTTTTTTTCCTCCAAATCGTTTTCGCACCCTCTTCCTCTCGGAAGTATGAGTTTGCCACGTGACAAGATGCTATCCACATGCTACCTCCCCCATTTTCTAGGGGGTCACTTCCGGAGAATTCTGTTTTTTAGTTTCGAAGAAGGGGCTGAAGTTCGTTAAAAACCCAAAAGACGAATGAGTGCCTTGCATCTTCTAGAGATCAGAAGAGACGGGCTTTGATCAGACCAGCTTAAGGCACAAGCCTGGACTGTCATCAAGTTGAATAAGGAGATTTGGGTAGAGATATCCAAGATGCCTTGTGCGTTTTTCCGTCAGAAATGCTATAATTTGGTGGTTTTTGCTAGATAATTAATTGGCCAGATGACTGATCGAATACTTGCGATTCATTAACTCTAAATTCTACTGAGGATACGCAGATGTATCTGAGTCGTATATTTCTTTCATCCGTCTCATTTTTAACGAACTTGCTCTAATTTGAAAATATCAGAAGACAGTTTCCATAAGAGTGAAGAAGAAAGAATACTTTTCACGCATTTATAACTATTTTGAATATCCCAAATAACTAGTTCTGATTTTAAAAATTATCCAGAGGAAGAAAAAGGGATGGAAGACTACTTGTCCATCATCAGAATTTTATTTCAACATGCCGCCTATCCAGCCGTTAAAAATCTGTAAAAAAATCAAATTATCCCATCTGAAATGTAATTTATTTTATGGTAAAAACGTGATTTCCGATTCTCAATACTTTTATATAATTGTGCAGAACACAGAACAAACATAGCATTTTTTATATGCCTAATTTGAGGTAACATTTTCAAAGTTATTTATGATGATATGTATTGTGTTAATGTCTGTCAGTAATTATAAATTATTAAAATGGGAAATATAAAGCTTCCGTAAACAAGTCGTATAAATGCGGGTAAGATGACCTGCTGATATCTTTTTTGTGTCAATCGAAAAACTGAATGAAAGAACCAGCAGAATGTTTTTAAGTCAAGTATTGGAGTGTTCAACTCATCACTGGCCTCTTTTCTTTAAATATATTAGGAATTTACATTGCTCCGTGATGTTTTTTGCAGTTCCGTTCTTGAAATGCCCAAAGAGCTGCATTTACTTGTTTTTAATCAAAAATTTGAATCCAATGTAACATTTAATAGCTTGTAAAATTTTTCACAGTAAAAACTATCAAAAAATAATATATAAATAAGGTTTGCTCTACGAATCTAAAGCTATAGAAAATTAATAATTACTCGTATATTTATCATTGCTTTAGACTGCGATCCAGTTCAAGATGCAATAATAGTTCAAATTATGCATAATAAATAACATAAATGCACTCAAATTTAGGCACCTTGCAGCCCCTGACAGTGCTATGAGGCCACTTTTTTAATAAATGGTCAATTTATTTAGAAATTTCGATACATTTTAACATATAAGTAATTTATTTCAGGTAAATTTTTTAAATACTAATAATTTTTTAAAACCTAAATACTAATACTATTACTCAGATAAATTTTTTACCTGAATTTTTTAATAGTTTTGTGAAAATATATTTATATTTTCATTTTTTTTAATATTATGTCATAGAAAAATATATTTAAATTTTAATTCTTGAAAAATTAACCATATCTACTAATTGCTGATTTCTTGATTTACAAACAAAAGCATTTAATTAATATGATATTTCATAATGAAATCATAAATTCCAAGCAAATATAATGTTAAAAAATATCTTTTTTACTGGACCTGTCATATGGAGTATAACATAATTGTGAATTCCAATACGCTAAATGAACAATTTACAATTCTTTAATTAATTTAATAACGATTTTGATAATTCAATAAAAAACATTAAAATTACAATAAAAGCTTGTAACTCAAAGAATTTGTATTTTTTTACAAATGTATTTATTTCGCAACTTAATTACTTAACAGTGTTTTGTAATCCATCAGCCAATGACTACAAAAGGAAAATAATAATAGAATTTCAAGCGAAATCTTTCTAAAATTTTTATTACTTAAAAATGTATTCAAATCTTATAACTTAATACATTTTATATGTTTGACTTTCACAAAAATACCAATCTTTTACATCCTGTAATAATATTCCAAACTGTACAAAATAACTTAAACGAAATTTAAGCTACAGAAACTTCTGGCACAAGAATGCCAGCGCTGAAAATATGGACGACATTCACACTTTTGTTCTTAAGAAACATGAACTCGCAGTGAATGCCAGGTGAGACTGAATTAAATGCACAGACCATAAAAAAGGCTTGCCATGAATTCTCCAGCGAGTTGAAGAAACACCATCCCTACACAAAGACACACATCGAATTTCCTTTGTTTCACCTTTCACATTGTTCTCTGAACAAGGCCGTCTCCGTTTGCACGGCGCCATACAATCTGTTGGGTAATATGACAAGTCACACGAGATGTCCAGTCTGGAAAAATACTCAAATTTATTAGGATCATCGCGAATAGACCAATTTGGATTGCAGATCGTTAGCGAATTTTGTAGGCTAGTAAATATTTCTCTCACAACAATCGAAGACGATCCCCCCCCCCCTCCGACAATCTCCTATAAAGAAACGGCAACTGTATTTGCGAAAAATATTTTATTAATACGTATCTAAATATCATATATTCTGGAAATTTCGAGAAGTAAATACATATTTTTATGGTAATTCTTTACGCCATAAGTTGACATTCAAGTGCGTTATCTATTTGGATATAAAGTAGAGGGGGAATTCTAGCACAGCTTTGCAATTGTTTTTTCGAGACTAAAAAAAAATCAAAATGGTTTACATTTGATATTTAGTTTAAATGCGATTTCGAAACGCAAAAGATTTTTAAAAAAATACCTTTTTTTTATTTTTAAAAGCTACAGAATCAATTGAAATTTTTTAAAATAAGATATAATGCCCACTTCTTATTCAGAAGTTTCGTATGCAGAGCATTTGTAGAGGGGAGCTATGAGACTGATGAGACTGGGTTCATTTAGTTCAGCTTTCACGAGTGTTAAAATCCATTAATAATTAAAAGTATTTTTTTAAAGATGGGTTTCTTTTAAATCCTAACGAACGTTTTTTTTATAAAAATGGATGTTTTTCAAAATTACAAATGCTAAGAATTTATAAATTCTTGCAACTCAAATTATTCTATACTAAATTTGGTTATTGTAAATAATTTTCGTAATCTAAAGATAAATATCAAAAATAAGAATTCAAAGAAAAAAAATTTTAATAAAAAAATAAAATAAAATTGTCATTTAGTACGATATCAATCTTTGCGAAATGCTAATCAATAAGCCTACGACATATTGGATTTCATTATAGAATAAGAATCTATTTGGTACTTATTTGTACAGTTATTAATTAATTAGGATATATTAAACCAAAAAAGTATAGTTATTAGGATATTATTAATTGGGACAAAGAAGTATTATATATAGAATATCTAATTTAGAACTAATAATTGTTAAAATGCAAATATTTCTCATAGAAAAGTGCTTTCAACTGACATAAAAAAATTATATTCTGTGTTTAATCAATTAATAGATTTTCAAAAAGTTACGAAATCCAAATTTTTATAGTGTAACGGTTCTATCAATCATATTTAGCAGAACGTTTTTATAACAAACATAACGTTTTTATATAAACAAAAGCCCCCGTGCTTCTGCTAACACAACTGGCTGTGTGAGGAAACTTCGAATATTATCATTATAGACCAATCAACGATCGAAGCTTCTTTGAGAGGTCCGTCGATTTGCAGATCGACCTCCAGGAGGACACTGAAATGGTCTAAAATTCACCATAATAAAGATATTCAACACAAGTCAACACTGATATCCAAAGCCTGCCATTTTATGGCAGTTACAGACGTAGAAGAGAAATATTTTTTGCTTAAAATGTTACTGTGTCAAAATATTTCACTATATCCGACTAACTAGATCAATGTCTACATAAAAATTTAGACTTTTTTTTTTTTTTTCAGTTGAACATTTGTTGAATCCAACAGCATAAAATATAATAATTCTTTACATAATTTAAGAAGTTTTTACAGACTGGAAGTATATATAAAATTTAGTATCTATAACTTATAAAATTTAGCAAAATGCGTCATGATTAAAGTGCTAATATCCGTATAATAGATTCTGTAAATAATTTGAATAAAAACAAAATCTATTGCAAGTTGTTTCAGATAATTTTTTTAAAAATTTTATCATTGTTTTATTAATTCATTTTTGTACGAGAAATAATATTTTGAAATGAGACAAAATCGAAGACTATTTACACATGTGTTTAAATGTCTGCAGAATTTATATTGATAAAAATAATGTATTTATTAAATGCGATTCGATCAAGAAACAATATAACAAAATGCTAAAACCGACCAATCTAATTCAAAATAGTTAACAGAAAAAATAATGTATTCATTTATATAATGATAAAAAAGGAGCAAATAGTGTCTTACAAAATATTATTTCCCATTCGTTTTTCTAATATCAAATAGTTTTTGTTTCTGCTTCAGTTTATTAATGTTTCGTTTCATTAATTTTATAAGATAGCGGGTAAATAATTCTAATTACTAAACTTTTATATAAAATTTTTAAACTTGCTTTTGTGTCGTGTTTTACAATCTAATAAAACATGACACAGACATCCATTAGTAAGTTATTATAAATTTTCACTGTTTTTGGAAACAAAAAAATAAAAGCGTAGCTATTTCAATAAGATTAATTGTATTACGCTATCAGGAGTCGTATCCAATTAGAGCATGTTTTTTATATGGGCCAACTGTGTAGAAAAAAAAATTGTGTTTACCCAAAGAAACAAATTTTATTATCAACTCTTGACTTATTTACAAGTTGGAAAAGCGATAAAGCATCCTTGGTTTTTGGCACAGGAAAGAGTTCTTTATCTCCAAGTCGAACGGGTTAGCTCGGAGAGTGAAAAAGCTCCCCGCGGTCTCAAAGATAAATGGTTGAGTGGACTTGCAGTTCATTCCAAGACTTTGTGACTACGCTTTCGAGGGGGTCATCAAATTTCACTCCCTAATGAAGTCCGGAAAAGTTGTCTCCGTTACCACCGACAGCTTCCGTTCTCTGCAAGTGGTCAGCGGGAAATTTTAAATTGAGAAGAGACTTCCTAGCTTTGGCACCGGTCGTCTGTCCTTGAATAGTGGTAGGTTTGAAGGGACGCTATTCATTTTAACTGAGGAAAAGTCGTGGCCATTCTATCAACTACAATAGCTATCAAAAATCATTAGCACGTCATCTATTAATTAAAAATAATTTCTAAAATGATAGTTTATTTTATAGCCTTTGTAGTTTTACTAAACCAGGTAAAAAACGATTAAATTGTAAACAAAAAAAAATCCATTTAAAATCTACTAACTGTTATTACAAATGACTTGAAATTTCTAGAAATTGAGAAGATAATCATATTTAATCAATCAACAGTTCTGGTGCTGTTTGCTTTAAAGAAAACTCAATTTTTTAAAATAGAAATTCCTTAATTTTTATGAAACTATATTTTATTTCCAAGTAGCATGACAAATTGCTCGATGTAGTGCTATATTGTTTAATATTATAAAATATTCATAATTTTATATAGTGCTATACAATACTGCAAACATTGTTGAACATCATCCAATATTATGCTCTACCTTCTGTTATAAGCAATGGAAAACATTTAACAGAACACAATCTCCTCTAAAATGTATTTATGTTCGAAATTAAAACTGCAAATTTCCTTATGTAAAAATGAATTTTCAATGAGATCGCTTAGATGAAAATCTTTAACCAACTAAAATTATTATTAATGTATCACGAAAAAATAACAAATTCAACTATTTAAAAAAAATTGAAAATTATTGATGAACTTGCGAATAAAACAATATCTTTTAGAGATGTTCTTTCAAAAGCTCCAACAATAAGCATTTGTCTAAATTTAAGCTAAATGAAAAAGCATAAAAATTTCGGCAGAATATTGAACATTTGTATGGTATCCAAGAATGTTTTCATATATATTATATATTTTGATGAAAAACCTAATATGAGATCAAGTTATATAAAATAATAACTCAACCTTTTAACCGGCATTAATACTGGCGAACTATCTGGTCTCCAAAGACGGCTAGTAATTATTAAATGAAATATCGTGATATTTATTATTTAATAATTGCTCGATGAAATCAGTTAAAATAATCTGGTTTGGGGAAGTTGGGTAACGTAAAATAAAAGCCCCCGAATTTTTCATGGCCCAAGAGCTTCCAATAGGACTTAAATTGGTTCCAATTCTTGTACATGACGAGCTATAGCAATAAAAGACTAATAATATGTATTAGAATCTTTTAAAACGAAAACCACCGTAACCAACCAATTCGACGTAATCAACGCACTTACTTTACTTTAATCATTCTTGTTTATATATTTCTAAAAAAATAAAAAATAAAAAAAAACCACATTTTCCGATATGCTAGAATAAGTTAAATGATAGTACACATTTTGTCCAGTAAGAGTAGGAAATGTACCAAAATATGAAATTACCAAGTGACAGCAAACGAATTTAGTAGGAAAATTTACAAATATGCAATATTTAGACAGATGGATTTGGAACAACAAAAAAGCCTGTGTATATATTTTATACACAAATTATTAATAATCAGTGCCACAGGCATGCAGTGATAGCACCGATAGCATTTTATGGAATCATACAAACAACTCAACATTAATGAGAAAATTAAATAATAAATCTTAAATTACTTTTTTTTTTTTTTCCATTTTCTACTTGAATTTCCAAAAAATTTTTTAGCCTTAAATATACTCTATAGGAAAACGTATAAAAATTCACGTTTTTCTAGAGAACTTTTTCACCCATTAAAATCATGTCTCTGCTGAAATTTATATTACACGACTGTTAAGTGCAACTCAAAAATGACGTACTAAATGTCTGGAATCAGAGAAAGTTATCTTCCTTAAGTATCATAAGGAAAGGATTAATTTTGAAGACGAAATTAGACAGTCTTTTTCTTTTATTATTTGGCGGAATTAACCCCTTGGCACTGGATCTCGAATGACTAATTATCGCTTGGCAGATAGACTTCTAAGCTAATTGGGTTGCCAGTGTGAGAGCAACGGCGTTTTTCCACACGTCGCGGACCGAATGCTAAAAGGAGGCGGAAAAGACAGCAGTTGAGCAACTTTTTGGTTCTGCTACAATAAATGACTCAACAATGAGGTTTCGAGAGAGGTTTATTTTTGAAGCTTCGGTGGAGAACTGCGGTTTCAATCCTTTTCCATTTGACACCACATAAACTGTTGCGGTTTATTTCTTTCGTTTTCTGTAAAACCATGTCTTCTTCTATTTCGTTTATTTTTGGAGCCCATTTTTGTGTTTAATAAGGCATTTTAAAGGGTTTTAGCATTGGTTTAATTTTGTAAGATGGCATTTGGAAACAAGTACCTGTTGCCAGCCAAGATTATGTTGCGCAATTTCAGCTAACTTCCAAATTAAATTATAAGTTTCAAAATACTGTCACACATTTCAAACTGCTTGATTAATTAAAAAAAAAATCATGAATATTTAAGCAAAGTTTCTCACAATAAAATAAATATGTTTATATTTTATTTCATTTATGAAAGCAGTAACTGCAGGCAACCTACTCATGACGCAATTCAGAAATATTCAAGAATAAATTCGAAGATCATATTTTCAAACTTTTATTATTATTATTATTTTGTTCAATAAGAAGAGAAAATATTGTAATTGTTAAAAATTTCTACGATATTAGACGAATTATTGATTAGATGAATCTTCACATTTTTAGTACCCCGTGTTCAAAAAAATATAGAATTATATTAGTTTATCTGTGAATATGGTAAATTCTCGAATGCATTAACCTTGAGGATAATTTGGTATGTTTTTCTAAAAAATCAAATTCATAGATTTCTATCAATCTTTGGGCAGAATCTGTCTGACAGAAGTTATTTGTCTTTCGTCAATATAGATGTGAACACGATAATTCGATAATGCTAAAGAAATGATGAAATTTGTTATATAGTTTTACTATCGAAATTGCGTATTAAATTTTGAATGAAGTTTGTGAAAGGGATGACGATCCATTGCTTTGTAAACTGTGTGTATGTGAATGAAAAAACAGAAGGATTAATAAAATTTATTATGCGACCTTGACATTGAAATTGTAGATAAGCATAAAATTTCGGGGGAAAAGTAAGGAGTCCAAAATGGATTCCTTTATTATCATATAATACAAAATTCATGTAATACAAAATGCGCATTATTGCAATGGTACACGAGAATGTCGGAGGCTATCATTTTTGCTTGTCGGTTTTGCCGCAACTTCATTTTCCTCCCTACCAGCGCAATACATTCAAGAGATTCAGAACAGAATAGAAGAACTGACAAGAAAGAGCTATATTGTCTTAAAGTCGAGGAGCGAAGACTCCAACCTATTAAGTCGACACTTAACGTAAAAAGAGTCTCTTAATGTTAGTTTTTTTATACTTAGATCTTATAAACATAAAAATACTATATAAATTAGATTCAAAAATTACCTTAGTCATAATTTAAGGTATCTTGACAATTCGTTGCATTTTTACGAAAGGGAGAAGACGGAGGCTTTCTTTTTAAATTTTAACTTCTCAATAAGGTTAGGGAAAGATTTCATTTCCTTCTCAAACAGTTATTCTATGTTTGGACATTAACAGGTATTTTATTTAGGTACTTTATGAACCAAGGCAGTGCACATTACGAGGCTCCTCTTTTAATTTAGTTACATTTCAACACATGTTAATACTTCATTTTAAACTAATCTACTTTTTTTTTTTTTTTTTTACGTTATTAACTTTGTGAAAATATTTATGGTTACCAATCATGATTCCAAACTGTCCAGCATTCATGTTTCTAAGCAATATTATTGAACCAATGCCACGATGTTTTTAAATATCTAATGACTAAGTGAGCATAATAATACTTATGTAGACCTAATCAATTATAAAGGGTGTCCCAAAATTAATGCAAGATTTGAATTTTTCACCATTCATGCAGTAAAGTGTTGGCACTTATTAAAAAACATTTGACAGCTGATAGTTTAGATAATTACAAGATAAAACAATGTGTTTTTATTGTTGAATAACATTTCAAAAATAATAAAAGTCTGGTGGTCACAGTTCGAAATTCGATAATCGGCATCATAGATCGTGTGATTTAACACCACTGGATTTCTTTTTATGGGGTTATTTGAAAGCAAAAGTCTATTCCAGCAAACCGACAAGCGCACGTGCATTGATGGAGGAAATTCAACGCTGCATCAAAAAAATTCAGTCACATTTATGCAAAATGGTCTTGGGAAAATTTCTAACAAAAGAGTGTGTATGTACCAGCAAAGCCATGGCCATTTGCCCTATTTGTTACTCTATACATAACCTTATCCTGTGTACTTTACGATTCTATAAAAATATAACAATTTGAAGGGAAAAAAAACTTTTATTTGATTTAAATCTTGCGTTAAAACCCTTTGATGCGCAGTGGTATCACAGTGAAACCACCACTTTCTAAAAATTATTTCTAAACACGCGGTGGTTTCTGCTCGAAATCAAAGGCTCTAAAATAATATTCGAACTTTAATAACTGCCTATAGATGTCAGAATACTAGATAATATCCTTCTTACATACAAAAAAAAAAAAAATGTGTCATTTTTAATGCTTTTTGTCAGTACTTTTAACTTTTTTTTCAGCAAGCAAAAAACAAACAAAATTCAAAATGCACTCATAAATTTATTATATGAAAGCTGTCTGCAAAATACACATTTTTTTCAAATCAAATCACGAAAGAAAAGTTCTTTGTACTTGATATCTTCTTAGGTGGTTTCAGAGACATACCAACGCGCACCTACGGCATGCGATTCTCTATTATTTGAAACGAGTTAGCAACACAAATCTGTTTTCCTTTCCCTGACTCTGTTAGTCAAGTGGCTGATAATTTATGGGGGATTTGATATGTGTTTTGTGGATGAGGAATTTATTTACATTTGAGTAAGGTTTATACGAATAGGATATAGTTCAGCAACGGATTGTAAAACCCTCCGCGCTTTTGTGCATGCATTAGGATGGGTTTTATTTGTCAAAATAGGGGTGAAAGGAAAGATAAAAGGAGGAAATGTTTACATTTACTAATATCTAATAGGGGAAATCCAAGGTCAAAGGGAATACCGGAAATGCACTCATCGTTCCGCGTTTCACCACTTAATGAGATGGAATCGTCGAAATGCGGTCGTCTCAGAATCTGTTACGAACTATAGTTGAAATTTACACTTTTCAGTTGTGTTCTTCTTGTATTAGCAAGCAACCATATTATGGGAATGTTAAATATAATTTCTAATATAGTATAATTTTCTTAATTTTGAAATGGTTAATTTAAATATTATGTTTTTTCATAACTTGAATATAGTGTTGATTGTATTTTAAGTCTAAATGCCACGTAAATAACTTACCATTGTTAGCTTTATTTGAGGATTACTTGTTATTAAAATTATTAATTTTTCTTATATATTTCATGTTGTTTGTATAAGTAGTTTTCATTCATAATATTGTATGTTTTAGTATTCCATAAATAAATAATGAATAATTATGTTACAAAACGAATTAAAAAGTATTAATTATTCATGCGAAGAATATGTCGTAGGTGCGCGGTGGTACTCCAGTGACCCCCCCCCCTCAAGGTGCACTCCATTATAAAAAATTTTTAAATTTTTTCTTTCTTTAGACCCTAAACATGTAAATTAATTACATAATTTTTACAAATTCATAAAATTTAAGTTTGTGAGCTTTAAAACACGTTGTTCTATAGTGTAACGCTTCATTTTTACTAACCACGAATTATCAGCTGTTAAATGGTTTCTTTTTAATAGGGTTGCCAACACTTTACAGCACAAATGGTGGCAAATTCAAATCTTGCGTGAATTTTGGGACATCCTATATTTGATCCTAATAATTCATCAGTTACAGAATTTGTATTTTTTGTAAATTTATTTATTTCGCAATTGGGAAAAATAAAGTGTTTTTTAAATCGATTTGCTTGCGGTCTCAACCTGTTTAGCAACCTTAAACGGATGAGTTCGTCAAATTCGATATCCGACGAGGCAGCTATCTAATTTGCTTAGTTGTTATTTAGCCACCTCATTAATCTTCTAATTAAACATCTATTATCTGCAAAATATAAAATCTCTCCGAATGCTGAAATTCTTTGTTTGATTAAAACCACGTGGTTTATTTAGCTTTTCTACAAACTCGGTTATTGCGTTCTTAACTAAACAGAAAAAGCAATATTAACACTACGCAAAGTAAACAAATATTAGAAACATGGTAAATGAATGAAATGGTGGTCGAAACAAGATCCGGCCAACGCATAACTTGATGACAGCGAAAGTAACAGAGAAAAAAAAATAGCAACAAATCAACAAGGTCATTTGCGCTTACGAAATCGGAGTTTCTATTTCCTCCTCGCTTCATTACTTACTGGATTAAAACCCGAGTTCATTTGAAAATAGTTTTTGTTCTTTATTTGTATTTGTGTGCGAATCGGGATGACGAGGTTGATTAATATTTCAAGCCTAAATAAATCTCCCGCTGTTATTCTTAGCTGGAAAAGGATAGCGGCTCAGATATCGGGCGCTTTCACGTTTGATTTAATATGAGGATTAATGATTTAACAAAAAATTTCGGCGAAAATAAAGATGTTTGATAATATTAATCCCATTGAGAAGGAAAGTATTCACAATTATGAGCATTGTATGCTTAATTTATTATTGGACATTTCTAATATTTTTAGCCTCTATGAATAAAATCAGTCATACATATTTCTTTCTTAAATCCAAAATCTTATTCAATAAGAAAAGAGTATCATTTTTTTTTTATAACTACTACCCCATTGTCGCATCATTTAACTCGAGGAAATCCTGGCCTAGCTGGCAGGAGACGAAATACGCTAAACGTACTGAAGTAAAATGAGAAAACAGTTACAAAATAAGTTGGAATATTATTTTAAAAGGTACATACAGCTCTTGTGAAAATCAAAACTAATTTAATCTGTGTGTGTGTGTGTGCGCGCGCGCACTTTACTAAAGCAAACAGCACATAAATATATAATGAAATACGAGATATCAAGTGGATGTCGCCAAAAAAAAATGTATTAACACGATATTTAAAAGTAAACCACATATTTTAAATAAACAATTGAGAACAAATTGCAACTGACCACGAGTTCTTTCTTAAAGTTATTTACAGCGTCGATATGCTAGCAATTGCTAATACAATTAGATAAATGTTTGGCCTGTGTATGATTAACAACTCAAAAAGAATAAAGCCAGTATCTGAATATGAACAGTATATGATCCAATCCCAATTTCACGAGTATGATAAATAGCGATCATGTCTAACAGATATTTGGTTCCATGAGTTAACTCATGCTATTCATATTCGGTCAAAAATTGTTATCACATGTCAGACTTATCAAAATACTGTAAAAATGTAAAATTTTACAGTTTTTAATTTATTTATTTTAGCATTTCCTTTTAAAGCAACACTAGGGCTACTTTGGAGACGGACTTCGTAATTTTGGTACCACGGTCACATGACGTGGGAGACATCTGAGCCTGCATGCCCCCTCTCCAAACTTCCGTCTCTTTCCAGGGGGAGGACATTTGGCGCTGACGGATTTGGTATACACCATAAAATTTCATTGACGTATTCATTTATACATATGGAATTATTTTTTGTATTGTTTGATAAACTCAAACTTGAATGCAAGATACATTAAAGATCATCTTTTATGTTTACCCTAAATCCCGCCAATGGAGTAGCGGCACTCCCTTCACACTCGATTATTTCAAATGTTTTTGGGGTTTTTTTCCACCTCAGAATTGCTGCGTTTTTTTCCTATAATGAAAAGTTTAATACCAACAGATGAAATCATATCATACAGCCTCAATTTACAAATGGAAATTAATTTCCTATCTATCAAAATTCATCGCAAATGGGAAAATTATGTTTAAGCTAAACTTTTATACAACAAAAAACTATCAATAGATTTGCTTTATTTCAATGGGAAAAATGATTTATAGCAATACAAAAAAATTACACTTTTGGTGCACATTCCATGCGAGATAAAAGCAAACATTTAATGAAAAGGAAGGATCAATAATTGGCTATGGGTCATTTTTAAAAGTAAAAATGTATCTCGGACAGATTGGCTATTTTCTTAATATCTCACATTAATGTTATCATAAATGAAATATTTCTCATTTTAAAACCACATACTTAATATTTTAGTATATTTTTGTTTTGAATCCATAATTTAGATAAAAATGAATCATTTTATGCAATTAAAGTCATTCAATTACGGATCCATTTAAGCAATCGGCCATTCTAACATAGAATACTTGAATAAATATAAATAAAAATGAATAAAATAAATAAAATTTTTGGTGAAGATATTAATTTTTTCATGTATCGTGCGATTCTGACACGGACTTTTACCTTAAAAAACATAATTTGCATATGGATGTTGAGTGAAAAAAGATGCCGTTTACAAAACGAATATAAATGATGCATGGTTATTTTTGTATTTCTTATTATAAAAATCTGAGTATATTGGTGGCATAGTTTAAAATTTAAATCGATAAATCATTTTGCAGTAACTAGACGATGCCTTAAATAGAGTAGCAGATCTCTGACAAGGCGGATCAAGTAGTTGCCTAGAACCGCTGGGATGGGACAGGAACACAAGCAGGTCGATAAAAAAAGATTTTGTCAGCATCGTTGTCAAATAAATCAATTGTAAAAAAATACACTTTACTTGGATTTTGATGTATTAAATTAATATTAACATTAGTCCAAGTATAACTAATGATATTCTTATCAATTTCATCTTGTGCATTTAGTTGTTACATTTATAAACAACAAGCAGCTACTAATAATATTGAATACAAAAGTGAAAGTATCATTATAAACAAATACATTGATTAGTCTTGAATAATTATAAACAAAAACATGATTAGTTTTATAAAGCTACTAACACAAAACCAAGTAGCTTAAAACAACTTATTTGCATGATGTTAAACTAAAATTTTTACTAAATTGATTAGTTCGTTATTAGAGAGATCTTACAGTAAGCAGTGTCTAGGGCCACAAAATTCTATATCCATCACTGGTTACAGGAGACAAGGTTAAATTAAATTTGAATAAATGGCCTACTCCTATTCATTGCGTGCTCTTCCTTTTACAGCACAGCTGTGAAACGAGGAACCACACTTTTCGCAGTATTAGAAAAGATTTTTAATTATATGACACAGTCCGAGTAACAGAAACCATTGTTAAATGTTGTGAAAAAGTTTTCTCCTCGTCTGACAGCTGTGTTCCTGGATAAAGGACAACATATTGGACATTTTCAAATATTACTCCACCCAAAGTTTGATTCTAAGTAATTCATCGCACCAGCAATTGCAAAAGAATTCCTTTTAATTTTTAAATCCCGTTGCCAATAAATATTGGTTTAGAGACAACAGAAACAAAAAAATTGCTTTCATTTCCATCCTCTATGTTAAATGATATTTTTTATTATCATCATTTAAGAATTATTTATTTTTAAAGTTGACTTATTACATTTATTTGAACCTTAGAGATGGAGATAGAGGTAGCCTGATGTTGAAACCTCAGCTTCTAGATGGGGGTCAGCTTCGAAACCCAATTCCATCGAAGAAAGTTATGCAGGTGAATCTCATGTATTTTAAATTCGTCGGGTCCAAATGTCGTCCTGATTGATTTGTTACAGAAGTTTGGGTCAGTTTAGTTATATTAAAGTCCCACTTTTAATGCAACATGAGGACCATTTTTGGGACGGACTTCGTAATTTTGAGTCGCGGTCAGATGACGAAGATGATACCTGAGCTGGCATCCACTCATCAAATTTCCGCACTACATCAAAGGGAGGATGTTTAGGCCCTACGGATTTAACGTGCACCAAACCCACTTACACAGTGGCTCTTCGGCGGAATCGGGTCTCGAACCTGGAGCTCTCCGTTTCCGGACTTTAACACCAGGCCACTGGGGCCTCACAGAAGTTTGGACAGGTGTCGTTCCCGTCATCTAATGGCGGCTAAAAATTACAAGCACTATTCCAAAATAGTTCTGATATTGCTTCGAAATAATAATGTTGTAAATAACTAAAATTAAACGTTTTTGTTGACATCTTTAATTTTTTTCAGCAAATGAGCGGAACATTAATTTATTTCGATAATCAAAATTATCATTTTGGTCAATGATATTCACAATTTCAAAGTTAGATATTTTCTAGTAATCTAAAACAGATATTTTCTCTTTATATAATATAACATTCCGGATGCAATTTTGTCTTTTTTTACTATAAAAACCTACCAGAATTTATATTTATTTTGAAAATGCAGGGAGGGGGTGTTCGAAAAGCTAAATGCTGAATTCTTTTCTCATGATTATTATAGATTTTTACCACAGACCAGAAATCATATCTTTAATTAGCAAAGGAAATTCTCAATATGAAAAATAAACACGTACCAAGCTTTAACAAACTCTGCTTTCATTCTTTTTTCGTTTGGACTCGGAGTAAAGCAAATATTGGAACGTTTGCCTTCTCCTTCCGCTGTAAACAGGCTGATTTTTACAACGCGGAGGAAGGAAACCTACTCCTTTCATCTCCGATGCAGTCTGAATCATTTCCTTGAAGAAAAGTAGACTAATTGTGAAAGGGTATTTCCTTCCCCAGCATATCGATCAAAGGATTAACAGGATGTCTAACTCTTGACCTTTCAGAAGCAACGGAAATTCGTCAGGGTCTGCCGTCAGACGGAAAATTAATCACAATTATTCATTGTGAATTATCCATCCATCCATTTTGGAAGACTGAAACAAAAATTAATAATACGGTAACCCTCCCCCCCCCAAAAAAAAAAAAAAATCCTACTGGGAGCAAATGAATATTTAATGTAATGCCGACTTACAAAATTCGCATCTGCTTTTCGAATCTGATTATAATCGAATTTATAAAGAATTCGATTATAATCAGATCAATATATTAGAATATTTAAAATAATATCTTAGTATTTATTAGCCAATATCTTATATTACTAAGAATTTATGTTCGGTAATCAGCACTTAATCCAAGTATCGGTGTTATTCTTGTATGAGGTCCTTTTTAACACCTTTATATCAGATAGAGAAGTGATGAATTATCTTTATGTCCATATTTTTGTTATGCTTATAAATACAAATCTAAGTTCAATTTAAAATCTACGCCAAATCGAATGGAACCACTAAGCTGAACATTAGACTGAAATATAAAAACATAATTCAAAAACAGTTTTTTTTTTTTTTTTTTTGGAATCAGAAATTTAAAACTCAAAAAAATTATTAAAATGCTACGGTTCTATGTCACTTGCGCTCGGTAAATCACCCCCTTTCCGCTCAAGTGTCAAGAAAGACTACCACATTATAAACTTTATCTTTGCATGTAAGATTTGGCGATTTTACAATGTACGCCAAACTGTACGGTCAACTGACCCATCAACCACCCCCAATAAAACGATTAACCAATAAAACTTTCCCTTACTCTCTGAAGAGGTCACTGTCTTTGTACATCACGAGAGGGGTTTGGTGGGGTTAATGAGTCACCCAAACTTGTTTGGAAAAAGTACTCTTTGAGTTGGATATTTTAGATTTTCTCTGCTTGCACAGAAAATCATACTGAGGCCCGCGTGAATGTTAGAAGGGCTCTTAGAACATAGAACTCATCACTGATTAATTATTGAAGCACTTCGATTTTGGGACATTTACTTGTTCTCTATAATTCTGTTAATTAACATTACCGAATTCTGTAATTTAGAAGGAGTAATTCAATGTTTATAGTATTTCGTTTGACACGATTTTATTTTTATCAATAATTGCTTTTATTAATTTTTCAATCCAGGAGAATCGGCCAACATCTATGTGCCTATGAAATTGTAAGACCTCGGATTCATCCCAAAAGAATGGCTCAATCCTTTCTCTCAATAGTTTTAGTACTAACAGCGAATTTTAATAAAATGTCCCTAATTTGTTTTCGAATTTTATAAGTAAATTATTTATTCAAAAAATATTAAATAGGTTTAATTGAGAAAGAAACGAACAAAATTAAATTGAATTTTTGTATATTTCGTTATTTCGTATTAAAGTTCTGGAATATTTCAGACTGAATATTCATCTAGGAATTGTTATAATTTTTACTTATACATAAAAAAATAATATGAAAATAATAAAAAGGTGAATTAAAAAAATGAATATAATTTCTAAATAATTCTTTTTTTAATATGCATTCACAATATGCATAGTATAGTCACTTACATTTAACAAAAAGAAATAAAGAAATAAAAAAAATAAACTAACTGCAAACATTTATCTCTCTGACATTCAGCATAGTCAAGACTGTTCCGCATTTCTGAAACTTAACGGCATTTTTTGTTCATTTGTATGTAATCAAAATTAAAAAAAAAAAAAGTTTTGAGAGATTCCTGGAATAACTTGGTAGTAATGTTGCTTTTTTCAAAATAGAAATTATGATTACTCCTATATAACCATGAATTGAAGGAAAATAGTTGCAAAATATATTGTTACACAAATGCTAATAGACATTAAAAAGCATTTTTTTAAAAAGTTTTTATGAAAGCAATGGCCAACTTAGTTTTATAATTCAGATTTATGGTTGCTAAAGTTTACTTAACTTGTCATTGATCGCTTACTCACAAGAGCATATTTAACTTCAAATTCTATTGGACATGTAACATTTACTATTGTTCTTAAAACCGTATACTATTCCGCTTTTTGCGCAATGCATCTTTTTTAATTTTCAGTAATCTCAACAAAAAATGGGAACTTGAAAAACGAAAGTGTTTAAATTTCAACTAATACGAAAACTTTCTCAATCAGCATTGTTTATGAGCATTACAGATAATATACTTATCTAATATTAATTCATTTCACTGACATTGACCCTTATACACACAATAATTTGTTACATTAAGGAGTAACAAGATTTAAAAATGGATACACTTTCTAAAAATTACAATGCTATAACTTCCGAAAATATTAAAACACAAAATTGATTTTTGCATCAAGATAAAGCTAAAAAAATTATCTTTTTAATGATACCAATGCTTTAATTTACAAATTAAGTTTCGATTTTTAACGTGTTTTTAAAGAAACATTTTAACCATATTTTTCAACAATGTACTTCGCACAAAATAAAAATAAAATTTAATCTGCATGAGCACGTCAATGGGAAAAAATTAGCTGTTATCCACCTGTTGCCATCACATTGAAAGAAGTTCAAATTAAAAACATAAATCAAATATTATTGTAAATTAAATATATAAAAGTGTAAATTTCAGCTAGTGTCTGTATGAAGCGAACAAATTTGAAATATATTTTCTAAAAAGTAAATGGAGGAAAAGATTTCTATGAACTTTTACAATATCTATATTATTAATTAAATCAAACAATTAAATTTAAGGTAAACAGGGTTTATATATCTATTGGATAGTCACTGTAATCAGCGCCCATCAGTCAATTTTAATCAGGGGCACGCATCTACTAACAAAATGGTCTAAATGAACTAAACAATTACAATTTATGTTACTGGAGTCAATAAAAGCTCCGATGAATTAAGAATTTTAAATTTTTTCATAGGTCCTTTCAATTACCCTTTGTAATCCGTTTACATGTTTATCCTTTTACATTAACCTTTGAATCTTATTTAACAAATTGTTTTGAGACATGAATATATTTACACTTAGCACTTAGATCTCTCCTCTCAGGAACAATTCAAGGCAGTGCATCATTTTGGCGTTTTATTTAATTATTTTATTAAATTTTGAGTGATAAAAATATGTAGATTAATTTTCTGGGAAAATTCATATATATTAATTTTTCGGAGCAATGAACAAGGCTCTTATTAATAATAATAAGATAAATGTATGTACAAGATCTCATAAATGAAAGATCAAATAAAATTTTTACAAAAATTATCGCCATTCCATTATTACCAATAAGCCCGACTGGAAATGCAGCTATGGAAAACTAAAAACCGTCACCCGCGCCAAGTTTTCTTGCCAAAGGTCCAAATCCCAGTAAACCTATGACAGCAACAGGGGTAGGGAATGATTTACCGAGCGCAAAAGTTCCGATTCCCTTTAGGTTGGGATGATGTGGATTTATGTAGATGGGTGTGGGGGTGAAGGCCAGACTGGAGAGTAAATAGGAAACAGGGATTGAACAGAACAATTCAAAACGTTTGGCCACTTTCTTATTTAACTGATGATACCACTAACTGGCACACGGTAGTAACATTCAATGGAATCGTGAAATGGATCTGTATGGTGATATTTCTAATAAACTTGTTAGTCTTCTTATCCTGGTATAAGAATTGTAAGCTTTGAACAAGAATGAATGTTCACATTTTTATTTTTAAAGTCCTGCAAACATTTGGACAGAAAAAACATTTGGATTTTTTTTTTTTTTTTTGTCGACCGACAAAATAAAATTCGACATATGACTATAATTTTAAATAAATGAAATTTGGTATAGGATCTCTGAATTAAGTCATTCTGTTTTTAAGTTATCGAGTATGCATGAATATGTACAGATGGTCGCATGCACGTGAATGGATTTAATTCAAAATTTGATATGAATCCACACTTTAGATGCTTCAACTATGTATCATATTTCACCCATCTATAACGTAATATTTTATAGTTACAGCGTTCGTTTGCTCACAGACAGATACATAGACAAACACTTCCTATTAAAGGATTTCGTTCAAAATTTGACAAAAATCTACATTTTGGTGTAAAAATAAATGCCAAATTTCAAATATCTAGCTCAAAGCATTTTTGAATTCTCTTGTCCACAGACAAACTTAATTCAAAAAGTATAATTGTCAAACCCAGAAAGGTATAAAAGATGAAAATTTAACAAAATTTCGAGTTTAAATTGTTGACGACTATAATATTTTCTCTTTCCATACTTCGTATATGAGAAAATATAAATTAGTGAAGAATTATTCGGCTTAAAAATTTGACGTTTCTGAATTATTCTAACATACATATCAATACTACGTCAGGAGTTACACCAGAAGAATTAAGGAAACAGTGAATAATTTCTAATATGTTTTTTTATTATATTTCTATGAATTATATTTCTTCAGTTACATTACAAATGAAGTATGCTTTTAAAAGAATTACCTTAATAGGATTTAAAACGAATCCACCCACCTCATAAGACTTAACGAAGGCCGAGATTGGCCTTGTCAGGTCAGCCTGGTTGGTAAGGCGTTGGATTCGCGTCTCGTAGGTTGCGAGTTCGAACCCCGCCGGCCGAAGATTCCCCGTTTGCTTGGTGGCTGACGCGCGTATAAATCTGTCATGGTCACAAAGTCCTCTATGTCGAGAGTAATTGCACTGGGGGTACTGGATCAGGGGTGATCGTTCTCAGATTCAGGTCTAAATTACGATCTGTGGATGAGTGAATGAAATGCATAAATGAAAACCGCCCCGTAAAAAGGGTTGTGACGTGTGTGTAGCTAAGTTGTACTCTTGGCCTTAGATGGCGCTACTGCAAAACAAGAGACGCACCCTTGGCTTAAAATCACTGACTTCTAAAGTCAGTGGGCTTGCCTATAACAAGTGCCATTAGAAACAACAACATAAGACTTAACATTTGCAAGCACAAAAGAAGTATTTTTTTAATAATTCAAAACATTGCACTGGCCAAAAATGTGATCTATAATATCAAAATATCACTTGCAAGTTCCATTTCCCTTATATTATTATTTTTTTTAAAAAAATTGAGTACTTTCAATTTCAAGCAGCTTATTAAAAAATTAAAGATAAGAAAACTATCGGAAAACATTTTTCTATAACTTCTTTAGCAATCGTACCTAATTTTGTTTTTATTTTATTATTTTCTTTCGACAAAATAAGACCAAACCTGCAGTGTCGATTTAAACAAAGAAAAAGTCTTTTAAATTTCCACGGTGACTGCAATATCGCACGCAAACACAAACAAAAGATGAGCACTAGACTACTAATTCGACCTTGATGCCGACCTTCACAAACAGACACTTTCAACGCGAATCGTAATTTTTACGAGAAAACTGGAAAAAGACCCGTCGGTACAAAGCAGCGATATCATTATGTGATGGGGGGGGGCACTGCAGGTCGCCAACATGTGCAATAGTATGGAAACATGTGCATTAGAGACGAAATCGTGACAGCTGATGAGCACGCCACCGTATTTGTGACAAATGCATCAAACAAAGAGATGCAGATAAGAATCTAATCCAGTTTTTTCTAGTTTCTAGGGGAATAAACGAAAAAAAATGTATGTGGTTGTAGTCTATTCTTTTTCATGAACTCCAGCATGCATTAATTCGCAGGACAAATGCCTAAATGAACAATTTGCTTACAAAAATTAAATGCAGAACTGTTTATTAGAGGACTAATGCTTTCAAGTTACTATTTATGTATCATGGTAACATATACTAGAGTGCCTCAATACCATTCTATGGTACTGAGGCAGTTTAGCTTATATCAAAAGTAAGGAAATTTAATAAGATAAATAAACCGCTTTCGGTAACGAATTGATCATCCACCATATCAACAGCATTAATGAACTAATTTTGGTACTTGCCCGTTGTGTAATGGTGACCAAAAAGGGACAAGAAAATATTTCGCCAATTTGACGATTTCAATCGTCAAACTATATAGCATGTGATTCGCACGTTCAAAATTTTTCATAAGAAATAATAGCGCACTTAAGTATATTTCTTTAACTAGGCGAAATTTTTTCTTTCAGCTTTTTGGTCGCCGTTAAAACCGAATTGTACCCTAATTTTGATGAATTACCACGCATCACATTTAACAAAAATACTAATTTAATTATTTTTGGACAATAAATTGATTCTGATTTTGTTTTGTTGCATTCTGATTGATTAGCTGTATTCACAAAATGGCGAAATTGGTGCAGTTGTTGAGGCTAGAGGTTGCAACAAGATTTTATTTTGCAACATTCCTCGAAAACAGAGAGTGGTAGAATATATAGACCTCGAAAAATGATTGAATATATAGACGTCAAAAGTTTTCGAAAAAAATAAAAATTGTCGAAATCGGAACAGCGCGTGAAAGACTGATTTTTTTTATGCTGTCTTAAACTTTATGTCTTAAAAAAGAAACTTGTCAAGATATTATAATGCCTCATGTTACAGTTATACCTTAGAAAAATATGACCAATCGTTCGCGATTACTGTGTCAAGTAAATGGCATGACGACACTCCATGTCACTCTAGGACATAGCTGCTTTATTCTCATCCCATCGGTGGCACCTTGCAAGATTGTTGCATTATATTCCAAACTTTCATAGGAGAAATATCTCTTCAAAAATCATCCATTGATATATTTTTTAATACAATATTTTCTGTATCTTCCTATAAATTTATTATTTTTTGCTTTAGCTATGCATGAATATTGTATTTATATTTTCATTAACATTAAATGGTCTTTATTAATTTTTCTTAAAAAATATTGTCCTTTAATTTATGGACAACAGTGTACTTATGCATCATTTGAATTGTAATGCAGGTCCTCCAGCATCAAGGCCGGCAAATATACTCTGAATGATGCAGAGTGATGAAAATCTGCACTGAGAGAGCATCAACCCGCGCCAAAACTGATCGGTTTCCACATTTATTCATGATTGTGGCATGGAATGCTCGTGAATGATCCAGCTCATGGGATGTATTTAGGAGACGCATGGCAAAGCATTGTCGCACACAGCTTAACTGAAAAATATCTTATTGTGACACTCTAATATCGTTTAATTATGTCAACACCTCATTTAAAAATAACACAAAAGCTATACTGGGGCGAACCTCATAATTGTGAACAACATTCAGATGACGAGGATGATACCTTAGTTGACACCCATATTCTCTCTATAATTCCGTATCACTTAACGGGGGAATGTTTCGCCTATTGTATCAAAGTTAACATGCAATAACCCGCACATGTGACTAATTTTCAATAGAATCGGGCTTTATGTCTAAAAGCCTCCGGTACAAAAGTTATGACCTTATCATTAAGCCATCACAGCCCCTGTTGTGACTCTTGAAAATGAATGACAGCATCTATTTAAAAAATTCATAGATAATCTGAACGAGTGTATATGCAACTGATGTTATGCATGTGTGACAGTGAACGTGATTTGCCTTAACATTAGCCAGTTTTTATTAATATTAACAGAGGGAAATATTAAAAATAATCAATTAACCATCTGATTGTAACATATGCATTGCAATAAGAGGCGTTCCATTCTAAGATTTCATAGAAGAAATTGGAAAAATTATTAAATCTTTAAAAACTAAATATGATTCCTTTTTGCATGCAATTTTTCTTGTATATTTATATAAATCTTATTATTTCAAGCATTGTATTTTTGCTTTAGTTTTGTATTTTTTGTTAGCATAAAATTATTGCATTTTTGTGAAAAAAAAAATGATGTAGTTTTTATGATGTCGTTTTTCTTAATTTATATAGTGTACTAAGAACTTACACATGTTTACATTTTCGTGGAAATTATAAAACGAAATATCAAAGTTAACCAGTTGATAGTAAAATCTGACACAGCTGACAAACTGGTATGCATAATTAAGTAATTTAATGTATATTTATGACTTACATATAAAAATATATTCATTAATTAAATATAAATTAGTTAAATGTGAAAAGACAAAAAAACTTTCAAGTGACAAATGCGCATCAAACAAAAGATATCCGTGACGTCACAAGACGACCTTGTAGGAGACGAGACACAGTAGGACACTGACTTGATTGGCTCAGAGAAAATTAAATCATCAAATGAGAGATAGTTCCCTTGATCCTGAATTAGGTAATAGCCAATTGTGTCGCAATGACGTCACGGCCTTGCTGGGAAAAATAGAGCGGGAGCGAGATCCAATTTTAATTGAATCATTTATGGTGCGCGGGTATTTTTCTGTTTCTCAGTAGAGGTACAGAGAAATGAAAACATTTACCAGAAATTAAAATGGAAATAACATGCTAGGAAAAAGTTAATGACGGCATTCTTTTGAAGAATCTTATGATATGTTTATTTAAATCGGATGCTAAAAATAAAAATTAAAAAAATAAAAGGACTTGTGCTTTTGAGAGTTTATTTCCTTGACATACCACCTGTTAGATGTTTTTATATGCAACGACGATTACTTGCATATCTCTAATGCAAGATCTACAGATTACTTATATTGATCAAATATGTGCTCCTCAAGAAAAAAGACATCTTTTACTTCCAACGTTAAAAAGATAATTAAAAATGAAGCAACTTTTGGGATTTTTGCAACTGTATCTTCTGAAAATGTTATCTCCCCAAAATAACTCTTGTACTATTTTAACCCTCTGACTGCGTAATTTTTTAAAAATCATTATTTAGATGCGTTGTTTGCAAATATATTAAATATTTTTCAAACAAAGTAAAGTGATATATTATATATATATATATATATATATATATATATATATATATATATTACATGGTAATAATATAATATAATAAAAATCTGTAATCATAAAATTAAAGACACTAAACTGCGAAAAAAAGCGAGATGCAATAGAAAATGGACTGATTGGCAACCCGTGGGATAAGCAGCTGGAGGGTTAAAATTCAAGAAAATACTATTTTAAATTTACCAGTTTTATTTTCCTGTTATTTTTCTTTAATTTCAATGATTTCTTTAAAAATGTAATTTAATACACAATCTGCAACAATGTTTTTTATTGTAAAGAGAAATTCAAACTAATTTTATGGTTCCATCAAAACATTCAATTCTATTCTTTTCAAATATTAAGTTTTTAGAAAAACATTACTTCCGAAGAAGCATTTTAACACTCGCTTTTATTTAGAAGCATAAATATATATATATTTTAAATTTGTACGCACAAGAAGTTGTAGCAACTCATTTCATAAAACATTTTTTAGTCTTATCAAAACAAGGTGAAAATTTAAATAAATGCAATTCATATCAATAATTTAACAGTAATGTAACCGAATAATTCGGGCATAAAAATTGCTCTCCAAAGGCGGTTAGTCGATTATAATACCTAATCAAAAAATATTTTTTATCGACGTGATAAGCTTACTCAATGAAATTGCCTGTTCCACTGAAAGTTTGAAAACGGCGTTTCTCCGGATTCTGTAAATTACGGATTCCGTAAATTTTATAACTGATAATCCAGAAATTATTGCACACACACAAATTACATCATATTAAAAAAGATATTAAATTCGAGATATAATTATATTATTGTGCTTCTTGCTCTGACTTCCGCAATCTTTTAAAATAGGCGTTTTTAAGCTGGCATACTTTTTGTAATCGGCATGATGTGAAACTCGTAAAACAGAATAAAACCTCCACAGGGCAGGCCGTTTATCTACAGATATCAGATCTGACCCTTAGTTATTTATCTGAAAGTAATAGTTCATTCAGAGAAGATTTTATAAAATTTTGATTAGATTTTTAATTAAAAATTAATCAAAGTTTCAGCCTTTTTTTTTTCCTATCGGACTTTTTTGAGCATATTATCGTAATAAAAACATTTTTGCATCTCCTTAAAGTTAAAAAAATTAGCTGCTCATTGAATCCGATAGCAACCCTCTACAATTTTCCCTCTAGTTTTAATGAATTTCTTAAAAATAAATTTTCGCCACATATTGCAACAATGCTCTTTATTGTTGTAATGGAATTCAAAACCAATTTAATTGTTTTATCAATCTTCAATCTTTCATTTGCCACTTTTAAAGTTAGAAAGGAAAAACAATTGATAGCATCGGGCATTATTCGAAAGTTAAATTTTCACTATGTTTTTTTTTTTTTTTTTTTTTTTTGTTGTTGTTGTTACTCTGATATTCCTTCAGTAATTTATTGATGTGAAAATCCTTAGGCATAGAATGAAACGGGTTGGTGCAATGTAGCTCACAGCTTATCATGTTTAAATGTTTCGGACTAAAAGTTCGAATGTCCATCAGTTTCGTTATCTTTTTTTTTTCTTTCTTTCTTCTGAGAGACTTATGTGATCAGCTCGTTCGCAGATCTTTGTTAAATCAATAAAAAAAGTTACAAATTTAAATTGTTGAAACAAAAAGGTTTTATTTTTGGGGAAAAAAAAAACTAATGTTGACCTCTAAACACTACACTAAAATATAAATAAGAAGTAAATTGTTGGAATAAACTTCAAAAAAAAAAAAATGTCAAATGCAGGTAACACCAAATAAACAAAAAATTTCAGATATATCAAAAATGAAACGGACTAAGTTTTTTCTTTTCACTTTCAGGTACATCAGTCAAAATATTAATATAGAATTAAATAAGAAACTTAGTCCTTTTGCGATATTAACAAAAAATTAAATTTTGTTTATAAGTAAACTTAATAAGTTTAATTTCTTTTAATAAGTTTTAATTTTTACTAAAGAATAATTTCTTTTAATAAGTTTTAATTTTTACTAAAGAACAAAGTGAGAAATTCATACAATTTACAAGTGTAAGAAATAGATTTTAAAAAGATATTATGCAATTAAAAAACGTCAAAAAACTGATAGGATTTACAATAATAAACATTCATATCTTCAAAAGTTGATATACCTTTTAACGCAATAATTTTTTATTGTATTTTAAGTACTGTCAATAATATTATATAAGACTGCATTCTGAATCAATTTCCAGTAGGAAAATTTATAAACTAAGAAAAAGTCAATTACCGTTGAAACCAATATAACGGAATGATGAGATTCTGCATTACACTCCTCATTCGTTTTAGAAAATTGAATGAAGTACGTCGTCATGCATATATCCTGTATAAAATTACGAAGTTTTAAAAATATTTACATATAAATTCGATTAAATATTGCATGTAGGATTTATTATTTATTGCAAAGTCGTGCGTGCATGTGTATTTGCACTGAAAGATAGTGTAAAATTCGTTTTTGTGCGATAATTCCAAAAATTATTAGGAAAAAAACTGAGAACAGATGAAAATTGTACTTAAATTTGAAATGATAAAAAAAAATCATTTAAGATTCAAATGAAAAATTGGGAATCAAATGGTATCGAAGCGCGAAATTTCGACATCCAAGATACATCTGGGATAAACTGTAAAGGTTTATATTCAAAAGACTGTTTTTTAGTACACTATTCATTACTATGTATATTTCAAGTACTGATATTACATTATAGTAAATCAGTACTTGAAATATTGTACATAGAAATACTTAGCACAAATTAAATACATATATTTTCATACATATATTCAATATTTTCTTAATGTACGGAATGCCAATGCGCCTGTAAATAAAGGTATAAAAGAAAAATAATTATATTTTTCTGAGACATAAGTGGCAACAAGTAACACATGTTTGGAAAGAGAATCTCTTTTGTAAAACTTCATAGTACTCTTCCCATTAAACAACATACTTGACTAATTTTACCCATCCAGTTCATTGCGATTTTGAATTATGTTTATACACGCACAAACAAACTCAATTCCATTTTTTTTTCTCCTTTTCTTTCTCCCAGATTGGCAGAGATCTAAATAATCGGAATTCATCAATATCTTTAGATCGACTCTTCAAACGATTGCAATATATTATTCATATGATAAAGCATAAATCCATTTTTAAAGTAACCAATATCAAATAACTTTTAAAGGATAATTTCATGAGTAATTCTCTCTATATTGCGATGGCAACAGCAAATTATTCCAAGATTAAAATTATTCAAGAATATACGGAGCATTCTTTTCTTTTTTAGTGAGCAAATTATAGTTATATATCTTGTTTAAATTTATTTATATGCCTTTATCAAACAAGACAATTTTCGGCATTCAAAAGAAATTTAATATTATTGAAAATTGAAATTCTTTACAATCATATTTTGCAAGAATGAGCTAAAGAATTCGTCCAGTCAAATAATTTTCGTATTAAAATAGAAATAATTATGCAATATAAAATAAAATACTTTCATGTAAACCCAATGTATTAATTCATACTTCGTTTCGCTTTTTGTCTAATATTTATCTGCTGTTGATAACTATCTTGTTGATATTTCACTTATCACATTTATTTGATTGTTTTAAGAGGAATATCATAAGAATTTGGAATCTTTTCCATTCCGATCAGAGTTATAACTCAGAACGATTCTAATCACTCATTTTTAATTTTTAAAAAACAAAATAAAAAGTTAAAAATAGTCATATTTTTAATATGACCATTAAACAAAACTTAGGCCCTTGCTTACAAGGGCCATAATGAATAAATAATATTGATGGCCATAAATAGAAACTTGGAACTCCAGAGCAACACATGATAATGAAATACTTTCTTAATTATTTCTCTCAGCCTTAACATTTTTCATACTTTTTTTCTAGTTATGGTTAATTACGTGGGTAATAATTAAATTGGCTTCTTATACTTTAAATGAACCATTTTTTCCCCTGGTAATTCCTCTTTGTTTTGTGCTATTATATATCAGTTTTGATTCTGTTTTGATGCTATTAAGCAAAAGCAATATAACATCAAAAATACTGACTGTTTGGGCTTCACATTCAGAATATAATATAAATTTATGCAATATATTTAAAGTAAAATGTTTATAAAAATCATTCGGTATATTTTATTTTGACATTTGGATTATAAAAAAACTCACGAAGCAAATTCATTTTATAAAGGCTAATTTTTTAGTTTGATTTTTGCAATTTTTTAATATAATTAGAAAAAAAATATTTTGAATTAGAGAAATGATAACTCATTTGAAAAGTGAAAACATAAATATAGTTAGAAAATTTTAATTTTTCAAAAATAAAAACCTCCTACATAAAAGAGAAAATTTATATTATTATTATATTATATATTTACATTGTCCTTGTTATCTCGATGATATAAACAACCCTGTTTATATTTTAGGATTTACTTATAAAATCCGGGACATTTATCAAAAACTTTGAGAAAAACAACAACAACAAAAATGGCAAATCTGATATCCTTATATCTATCCAGTTTAGGCATCATTCCTCGCATATTTCCAATACATTACTTACACTATATTCCTGTATTTTAACTTTGATCCGAATCAGGATAATTCTCAAGAATTTCTACGATAACAATATCTCAATCCGCCAAACATGCCTTTTCATGCGTGGTTTCTTAAAAGCAACTCAGACCTACACACGAAAAGGGTAAAGGAAAAGGAAAACGTAAATTAAGAGTAAAAAAGTTTCAACTTTTCAGCTACAATTTTTTTCTTTGCTTTCCGTACCACCGACTGGCTTAAACGGCCAATAAAGTTCATCGTCAAGACAGAAAGAAAAATGTTCGTCCAATTCGATTTTTGTACCGAAAATAATTGTTGCACGAGTGGAGGAGCGAGAAAGTGGAAAAAGAGATTAAGTGGCTTCTTTTCCCATTTACGAACAATTTTCCAGGACACGCACCATGCGTCCAGAATTGGCGCCACTCGAGAGAGAGGTTGAACCACATCCGGAACACAGTGACCCCCTGAAACACTAAACGGTAGCTTAAGTTATTACACATCGTGCGTGTCATCTGCTTTTCACTTTTTTTCCACCTCTTTCTTTGATGATGTGTGACATTTATTAAGCCCTTTACAAGAAGGATTGTCTTCCATAACTGTCATAGCAGATTGTCATATGATATTCCATAACTGTCACATGCCGCTAAGAAGCAAAGAATTTTATATGATGCGCTCAAATGAAAAGATGGTAGCAATTATACCGATTTAATTCTAAAGGATAGGGCTTTGTAATTTATCCAATAGATAGGTCTGAAAATATAATAAATAACAATTCGTGGTGGGTGAGGCATAGCGACAGGGATATAACAATTAAAGGACATACAGATGCCCATATAATACTTTTAGGAGGCAACATGAAAACAATAGTATGCTAATATCACACTTAGACAGAATACGATGGAAGAACGACAAAATGATAGCAGGCCCTGAAAATCATTTACTCTTGTTAAATCATTGATCTCAAGATGAAGAAAACTAAATTTTTTCTCTGGCCTTATACTATATTTTTATTTCTTGCTACCTCACTGATTGGCGATGTACCATTGAATGAAATAGAAGCGACGATGTAACTGAAGTTGGGCCACGGATTCCGCCAACATGTTTAGCTCACAATAATTCAATTTTCATCGGCAGAAAGCGTTAATGGAATAGACATGCCCAGCCGAATAAAGTATGTGTGTGGGACTATGTGTATGCCGCGTAGTGAAATATTTTGAGAGAGAAGTGATTTAAATTATCAATATGTGAGCATTGCTGACATGCAAGTTTAGTTTAGTTATATTAACGTCCCGTTTCAAAGCAACACAAGGGCTATTTTGGGACGGACCTCGTAATTTTGAACTGCGAATTGCTGACATCAAAGCAAGTCAGCACGTCATTTGAACCTAGTCTATGGTATAAACATTATTGAATTGCATAAGAACCGTAAACTTCAAGAACTTAATTCACTCTCCCGCATACCGGCATACTTTTCATCCTACACACGTATTTCATACAACTTTATTTCCACCTACTTTCGATTGTGCATATCGATTCCATATAATGATATTTATTCTTACTATCTTTGTTCAGGATTATCCTCAAAATTAGTCCCTCAAAAACCGTAAATGAAGGTTTGGATTAAAATCATTTTATTTACTAAGTCTGAAATGTTAACATTATCTAACTTCACATACCAGTCGAATTAATTTGGTTTCTGATTTTTATTTATAATAAACGGCAACTTAAAATGTCGACTGAAAAAAAAAAATCATTCAAGAATATTCAAACATTTGAAGAAGTTCAGTAGTTTTCTTTAGGGCTCAGATATTAAAAGTTTATGTTGCGAAAATTACTAATCATTAGATTTACAACTTGAAGCCATAACTGTAGAATTCTACTATTTCAGAATTCTACAACTTTTAATAGCAATTATCATTCTTTATGCTTTTAATCATGTCTAGAATCATTATCAATTAAAAGATATTAAAAACCATTATTAGAAATTTATATTTCATTTAATATGTTTAAGTTAATATGCTGATGAGGCAAGCTGTTGCATTACCTAAGGCCCCTTTAAATTAAAATCTCTAGGAAATTCTTTATCAATGAATATTTCATGTTCACTTTCCCAACTTCCAAAACCGGATATTTTATATCTTTTATAAATTGTTATATCTTCCGAGTAATAAATATTATCACAAACTGAAACAATAAATGTCGTCATCAAAAGAGTTGGTTTTGCATATAAAAAATAATTTTTAATTAAATTTTAAACAAAATATTTTTAAAAATTGCAAAACATTTTAATATGTTTTAAAAACACAAACATGGGATTGTTGATTTGTGAGTCAGGCATCCAAGTGCGGAAAAAATTGGGTCATACTGATATGCAAACGAATTTTGTACTTGGTTATAATTCAAATAAGTTCCATCATTTCAGGGAAAAACCATTTCAGCATAAAATTCAATTACTTTTAATAAACTCGAATTATATATAGCATATTTACATCATTAACATTTTTTTCATAAATAAATTTATCGTTCTGAAGTATTAAAAAACATCCGCTTTCATTTCCGGCCGATTCTCATGATATCTTCTGCTTTCAGAAATCATTTCGTTTCGCGAACTCGTGTAACTCAAATGAAAGCGAAGCTTGTTGGAGGCTTCTAATCCTTCTCCTCCCTTCACTGCCCAAGGGCAGGTTATTAAATAAATGAAGTAAGCAATTGCTTGGGAAGGGGAGGGGGATCCAAAATTTTCGGAAACTTCCAACTCTCAGAGATTTTTTTTTTTTTTTTTTTGCAGAATTTTTGAAAACTATTTAAGTTTGTGCTTTTTAACAACTAAAGGTTGTGCAATATAGAACTTATTCAAATTAAGACTCAATTAGGCGGACGTTTTTTTTTAAAACAAATGTGGTTACGCTGTATCTGTCAAATACACCAGTACATATTGTTAATATTAGTAAATAACATAGCTTAGTAAAGAATAATATAGATATATAAACGCAATGTAAAGTAGACACAAACAAAAACACAGTGGATAGTTTTTCCCCATCGCAAGCTAATAAGATAGAAAAAAAGAATTTTTTCTCAGACATAGCATCATCTACTTATTGATAAAAACAGTAATCTGTCAAAAAAAAAAAAAAAGGCTCGAGTAATGGAATATTAAAATCAAGTATAGCTTAAATTAATTTTGGAACATTACTAATGTAGTATTATACCAAATTAATTAGCATTTGCTAGCTTTATATGTCATTTTATGATTCCATAAAAAATCTGATGCTTTATAATTTTTGAAAAAAAAGTCCGTACTTATTATTAAAATGTTATTAAGATTGAAGAAAAATTGTCTTTTTTTTTGCTATTTTGATTAAAGTTACTCTTAAATTTCATTTGTGCATTTTTTTTTATACGCGATATACTGAAAAAACTTTTTAGAAAGTGATTTGAAATTAAGCTATTTCTGTTTCTTGAAATTCGTTACTTAAAATTATTTATATAAAGATTAAATGAAAATAAATAAAAATCATGAACGCTATTTCAGTTAATCATGAGGTTCAGTTCATCATTAAGCTGTTTCAGTTTGTTGAAATTCAAATATTTAAAACTATTTATATAAAAATTAAATTAAAATAGATGAAAAAATCTTTAATTTTGAAATATTAGAACACTTAACTCAGTACTGAACAGCCTCAAAGTTGTGAGACGGCTGGGAAATCGTCTACCACATTTATTTAATAATCTAGCTAGAAGATAATAGTATTAAGGTATTAAAGATAATTTTGTGCAATAATTTTGAATAAAAATCATTGATCTAAATATGAACTAGTTTCTTCACCACAAAACAAAATTCTTTGTACTAGAGTAGAAGATCTGTAAAAGTTAAGAATCGTTGCTGTAGATGAACAAAGTTTGTAAAAACAAATACATCCGCATTCAGCATACCAAGTCAATACCAATCTTATCTGTTTTTGTCCGTACCAGAAAGGAAGTCTATAATCACCAAGGTGGTCGTAAAAACATCAAATGCTAAAGTACACGGCAAAAGGTAAACAGTCCAACGTCGCACACCATTTCCTGTGCGATAGCATTGATGACATGAGCGCCGCCCCCCAAATTTAGAGGATAATATGACGATATTAAACATGACTGACCGCTGCCAAGAATTCCGATTTCACAAGCTGTCTCTCTTGAAATGCTGCTCGTCATCCAATTGGAGCTGATGTTGTCACGCCTGACGACGCAGCAGACAGAAACCATTTTTAGTCATTTCTTGTCGACGCCAGAATTACAAATTATAGTAAATGCCTCCTTAAAAACCATTCATGTCGTCTAAAGATAGTGTTTTGTCTGCCTTCATAGAAGTGAAAATCGAGTAAGTGATTTTTTTGACCCTGTAATCCTTGCAATCACTTGGATTCCTTCCACCCTGATTTCTTTCCTCCAGTTCAAAAAGTTATTTACGTTCTTGCAAATCGAGTGCGATATTTCGAATGAAATGACATTACGCATTGAATTAGATACTTATCTACCCTTTTTTTTACCTCCCAAAAAGTTATTTTTTCGCCTCAATTTCCGGCTTTTTTAAAAAAATTCTGTAGTGATTTTTATTGTATAGTAGCCCCCTTCGGCGACCAGCCGATTCGCCAATCTTAATGCTCGTTAAAAATTTAATAATTAAATATTTTACGTAACTTCTATTTTAATAGCTTCTTCATCAAAATATTTTAAAGCTGCAAATTTTGATAGTCATATAATTCATTCATAATATTATAAAGACCTTCAGCCATAACGTAATATGTATCTCTCTAATTTTCTATTAGCTCCTGTAGAATTTATACTTTAAATTAAAGTGGAAAGGATTAATCTGCAATTAATATAATAATATTTTTTACTGAAACAAAGTATTTTTTTTGTAATATGATTACTGAAAACAGAGTCAGAAAGCAAAATAAAATCCCGTGAAATCGTAAAATTAATTAATTTTGCGATTTCGTAGGAATAATTGCGATTACTCCCTGTAGCATAGAGCATGATTTTTTTTAGTTGCGATTTTAGTGGCATTTTGGTAAATCGAATTCGATTAACTAACGTTTTACTATAGTTTAACAATTCAGATTCAAAAAAGCTTCGGCTCAAAACACAGAATTTTAGAAATAGTTATCTGTAATAGTCTATCTTTCGTAATCAAGTTTTCAATAATGATACAAATCCTTTTCTTATGCTATGTTATGTTAAATCGAGGCTTGAGGGAATGAACTTTATGAAGAATGACTATAACTGAATTCAAATAAACATTAAAAGCTTATGATAATTTGTTCTTCGTTAATTCACTGCAAGGGAGAGTCACTTCTATGATATCAAAATTAAATCAATGAAATAATCAACCTATCAAAAGTATGTATGTTTCATATAAAATAGGAACTGCGATCGTCTGCACTTAGAGAAATATTCTCTTATTAGACTAGACTAGATACTACTAAGTTAACACGTTTTCCAATTGCAATAAATTAGGGTTAAAAAAAAGGGGACATCCAGTTTTGATTTGCCAGGACGATTTTTCGAAAGTATAAGTTTTTATTATTAAATCGTTTTTAAGATTTTTAAAACATTTTCTTGTTATTTTCTTTATTCAGAAAAAAATGCTTAGCTGTATCATTTGACGGTATTATAATCCATAGAATTTAACTATAGTACTATATCGTAAATCTAAATAATTCTTTGAATTTTAATATAAAACAAACCGCCAGAAAAAACTTTTTTAAATTAATCAATTAAAAAGAAATGCACTTAAACCAAATCAATTCAATAATCGCCAAAGCAGTAGGAGTAGTCTCTCGAGAATTTTCTCGCATACTCTCTAATAAATATACTTGTGTAATTAGCAGTAATTAATGTATAATAGTTATGAAAAAAACCAATTGGTTTTTTTTTGCGGGGTGGGGGGTGGGGGGACCAATCACCAAGATGCGGTTAATACAAAAAGAGCAGAACACCAAATGTGTATTTTCGGCGCTTTCCCCCACCCCCCCATCTGATTAAAACCAAAATTCATCATAAAACTCAAATTGTTATAAAAAAAATCATATAGCAACTTTTATATTTTTAATCATTCGTTTTTGAATTGCCGCGTTTACATGCTTGTGAAAGTACATACGAACAAACAGTCAACTCCTTAATTAATTTGAGTCCAAACTCGATATTGATCTAAACTTCTGATATTAAATCAATGTACGCAATTTTATATACTCTCTTTTGCTCTTCGTTTTGCAGTTAACACGTAACTGAAATATGGACAGCAGGACAGGCTTCCTCTGAATAGATTTCATTCAAAATTTGATTGAAATATACAGATTTGGAGTATACACTAGATACCAAATTTCATCCATTTAGCTCAAAGCGCTTTTGAGTTTCATGTTCGCAGATAAACATATACAATTTCAAAAATGTTGATTTTCGGACTCGTACAGGTCTGAAACGTTGATCGTCAAAATCTCGAGTTTGAATTTTTCGGCAGATACAATATTTTCTCTTCGTATACGAGAAAGTAAAAGAAGGAAGATTTGCAAGCCATTTGGGGGAAAGGTAATCCTCAAGTTGAAAAATACGACAAAAGCTGAAATGATGGAAAAGAGACATCAGTTTGAAAGGATTAAAAGCATGATCTAACACATCCTTAAACAACAATTTCAAAGCAAATACCAACGTAGATTTATTTTTTTATAGCAGGAAAGAGCGGATGCAAGTTCATTTTCAAGAACAAGCCCATAATATTCGAAAAAATGTTTGAAGAAGGTTAGATAATACTTTTGACACTGTACTTTGAAAAATGATGAGCGCTCGTGTGGCAAAAATTGACTCAACTCTGTCATGCATGGACTGTTGCACACAGTGCTCTCTATGTTTGACAGCCATCAAGATTAGCATAGAAAGTAACGATCAACTAGCTACACAGATGCCAAAAAAAGATACAGTATGAAATTTAGCATGAGTACACTGCTCGTTCAATGCTGTTAACCCAGTCAAATGTTAGAATACGTAATGATGCGTTTGTCCGACCACGAGACATGCATTTTGAAGTGTGCATTTGAAGTATTTTAAACATCTATAATTTTACGAAAAAAAACCTTTATGATTTATTGTTTACGATTAAATCCATTCCCTTTTTATTTACTTATGTAACCGGACAACTTTTCCAGCTTGCCACTTTGCGGCCACTCGATAAAACTTCAGCATGGTGTTTACCTCCGAGATTTGTACTTTTCCTTAAATGTTTGTATTAATTGTTTGTACTATTATTGTTTTTCGTGTGTTATGTCTTTAAATGTTTCATTAAAAATATTTAAATCATTTAAGCTTCTTTCCTTGAGTTTTGTTTTTCCCTAGCAGGAATAGTTTTTGGAGCCCAACGGTAACTAGTTTTGTTTACGGTTACACTTAAAGATTAAAAAAAGGATTTTACATCTTAAATTCCAATTAATTGTTACAAAAAAAAATGGATGTCTGAAGCTTTTAGAGACTGTAAACTCTTACGTGAAATCAGACTCGCTAGGAGAGGCTGCAAGGGGGATGGGTCATAAATTGTAGGACTGGGCCTAGAGAAGGAGGGGGGGGGGATTCTTCGAAATGTTTCGCGTGCTTACCAATGTTTTGATTGTCGACGATCATGCTTGAAGTACAATGATTATTAGATTTTTTGATTCATTATGAATTAGATTTATGGGCAGACCTGAGTCAATAAGAGCATATAGAAGCGCTCAGATCCTTTTAAACTGGGGATCAACAATTAAAAAAAAAGAAGAAAAGATTTGGTCAAGTTAGTTTCAAAAAAATTTCTCCGACTGGCAAAGAGTTTATTCTAGACCTTGCTATATATTCAAAATGCATTGCAACAATAAAAATATTAATTCTAAAAAAATTTAAATTAAAATTTTCTGCTTTTTCCCAAATGAAATAAATTTATTCAATGATCTAAACCAGAATAAAAGTGTCCAAAAATAAGAGGCAGTGGGTTGGGAAAAAGAAAATTCAAATGTGCAAAAGCGAAATTTATTGGATTTAGAGATGTTTAAAATCCCAGATACAAAGCAATAGTCCTTTCAGGAACCCGAAGTCATTACTTTTGAGTGATTTTACAGCACAAAAAGGTGATAAGCACCGAGTAAAATAGCAGCATTTCTAGAGTCCTTTGTTAGACCTTGATTTTCGTTTGTTTGAGTATATTTTTCTTTTTGATCACCATTTGGAGCAAAAGTATTTTATTTCAATTATTATTCAATAATATTTTATTCAATAGTATTTCAATAGTATTTTATTCAATAATATTTTATTATTTTATTTCAATTCGAAACTCGTAGTTAATTTTCATATGATTAATTCAAGTTTTACCGATTGTCCGTGGTTACTAGGCCACTTAATTCAATCTATATTCCGGATTTACCCTATTTCTAAATAATTGTGAATACATACATTTATTCCTTCAAGTTTCACCACATCCCTATTTTGCTGAAATCAGCGTTCCCTGGCGCATACGCGAAATTTCAAAGATTTTCCGTTTTTGAGAACAGAGAGTAATAAGACGAAATTCTCTTCAACAATTATCGTATGCGATACACTTTATGGTATTTGTATCATGATTATCTCTACTATTAGTAATGAGAAATGCGTGTGCGTTGGCGCTTTGCAAGTCAGATTGTTTGAACTACTGCTACTAAATTTGGCATATATATAAGCCTTGGAGGATAAAAATATGCTCCTCGAACCAATTTTTATTTTTTAAAAATTTTGACCAGAATTTTGATTTAAAAGTAAGATGAATTTCGAAATTTTTCTGAGATAATGTCCGAAAATATTACTGCACAAAAATTTATTTTACACCATTTCAAAATTAATAAAAATTCTTTTAAATGATGCCAATTTAGTAGAAATGCAACTTTTTCCTGAACTGAAGCCTGAATTAAGCAGTAT
Source organism: Argiope bruennichi (assembly GCF_947563725.1). Lineage (NCBI taxonomy): Eukaryota > Metazoa > Arthropoda > Arachnida > Araneae > Araneidae > Argiope > Argiope bruennichi. The sequence goes on from NC_079151.1 coordinate 86,357,799, forward strand.
CTACGAAATTTACAAAACATCATATTACATTATATTTTTAACAGTGTTATAATGTCATGTGACTAATTTCCATTAGAGAGGTTTATGCTCACATTAAACAGAATATATGCATGACAATCAAAATAATACAGTCCAATAATTTAGTGGTATCACAGAAAAGGAGTTATATCTAATGAATTTGACTGAAATGAAGTATAACTGATACATCCGGTTAAGCAGTTGGTTGCCAAAGACGACAAGTAATTATAATAATCTCTAATAATAAATGTGATTGAGAAATGCATCAAATAAAGGTTGTTTTTTTTTTAAAAATTTATAACTATCTTTGAAAATGAATTGAAATATTTTTTTTTAGTATTTCACTCATTTTTTAAACCCATCAATTATACAAAAAAAAAAAAAATTCTATTGATGGCTAAGATTTTTTATTTTCTACATGTATCAATTTCTTAAAAAATATTTTTATGTAGAATATTTCTTTATATATATATATATTATTCAAAAGAATAAAAATAATCTCAGTTCCCCAACTGCTTTTATGCTGAAAATTATCTCGGATTTACCGAAACAGGTTTTTTTTCCTTTTCTTTTTTACAATAAGAGCTTAGAAGTGAAATTTCACACTACTTTGTTCTTTTTGAAAGCATTTGATTTCATATTTGCACAATCTCATTTTTTTTAGGATATTGCCTGAAAACAGTTCTTTTAGATTTTCATATTTTGGGTAAATCATTCACCGACATTACTCAATTACATTAATCAAGCACATTTCTTCAGTGGACTGTAAAACCATGTTGTCATTTTATATTTAGGAGAAAAACTATAATCCCTCAGGTATTTTTTAAAATAGAATTCAATAAATTATTTAGTTAATATAAAAGCTCTGATACAGCTCTGAGATGAATGCATGTACAGATATATGGAATTCTGGCCGCACTATACCTCCTGATGCATGTATTTTTCACATGATTGGCTTTGTTGATAACCATGCCAATTTCAATCGCTATAAATCACAATTTAGCTTCGTCTTCCACTTTTGGCATGAAATCTGCGCATCCAATCAGGAAGACAGCCGGGTAAATCAATACACTTTATACTTCCTTGATCAATCATATTTGCATATTGCTTGAAGGAAATGGTAATTGAGAAACCAAATATTTCGATTGGCCTTCAAAGATTGTCAAAGTTCCGATTGTCTATAAAACACACCTAGCTTTTTCTTGCAAGCTTTTCAATAATTTTTGACAAAAACAATAAATGGTGCCTATTTTTTCCTCATTTCAGTGGAATGTGACATTATGTCATTGGACCTCATGTCAGCTGTAATGAGTCTCTTCACAAACGTCAGATTGCAACAATTGGTCTCTTAACACGTGGGAAGAAACATCTTTTGCGCATGATTGACCAACCAAGAGCCGAGAAGAAGGCGTTCCTGAGGTTTGTGCAACAGCAGCATATTTCTCCTACAGGAGGTTTTAGTAGCCACGATGACAAGGACGTTTAGATGAATTGCTTCAGACTTGTAAATCGCCTTTATCTCCCAAAATAAAGCCCGAGGAATGCTTTTAAAACCGAAAAATCACAGCAGAAAATGCTGTCTTTTTTCAATTTTCCTTTTGTATTTTACTTTTATTTGGGGAGAGTGACCGGTACTTCCTAGATGCACCGACCAGATTAGAATCTGTTTATTCTGACGTCCTTGTACTTAGAGCTTCCTTCAGTGTAACCTTAGAAACATTCTGCAAGGACGAAGAAAATCTGGTAGACTGTTAATCTTCCGCATTGTTTCTTGTGAAGGAATGCTTAATCTTTAACATTAGGGAAACGTTGATAGAAATAATTCAACAATGGCTCATTTGTCTGATTCCTGTCTCATATTTTGAAATATTGGCACAATAAATGATTTGAAAATCAATTTGTGTCTCACTTTTTTATAAATAAGCAAGGTTATTTCTTTAAATTATTTATTGGTAGTGACGCCTTTTAATGTTATATTTCATAATTTTTTTTCCTTTTAATATTCCAAGAATGTACCTTTCCTTTTGAGATCACAATGCACCTCTATATACAAAAGACTAATTGCATGCAATTGCCTAAATAATTTAAGGCTGCTATTATAATAAATTTGAAATTTGCTAAACTGCATTTTCTATGCAGCTTTTCTTTTAGTATAATAGTTTACAGGTTAGACGGCCTGTTGCCTTTATGGATATGGTCGTAAATCTACCAACTGACCAATTGTAGGACCATCCCCATCTGTGGACACAAAATGTCCACAGATGTCAAAATTTCCACAAATTGTCGGTAAATTGAACAGACATCAAAGAACTCCAAAAAATCACAAGAGAGAGGAAAGAGGGGAAAATGTGTCAATCTCAGGATGCGGAAAGGCCGTCGAAACGTGGGTTTAATACAAGCGCGGTCAGGTTCACGCCAGGTCTAAGCAGCGTCATCGTGCAAATGTTTTAATGAGCGCATTTATACAATGGTAATATTAGGATTAAATGACTTATAGTTGAAATAAAGTTTTATTGAGATAAAAAAAAGGAAAAGAAAATTGCATTTTGTATTTAATTTTTTTAAATGTGCAAACAGTTTCTTCCTCGTTAAAACCTACATTAAGCATTTCAAGATGCAATTTTTAAAAAATCTTTGGATTCAAAACTTTTTTAGGGGGGGGACTTATTTAAGCATTTCTTTCTTTCTTCGTTTTCCATTTTTTCCCCCCTTTGGACGAAAAAAAAAATAACGTAAAAAAGTTATCTGTAAGAAGCATTGGTATAAACCAATGAATAGATACGCAAAATAAATGTTACTTATAACTTTTTTTATTTCAAGTTTACGATATAATTTATACTACAAAGGGCAAATTTTATGATGGAGAGAATAGTTTATAATTAACAATTTAATTTGCATATTCTGTAATATGGTTCTTCTTTAAGCACCGATGATTTTGTACTAATTTTTTTTCATTAAAAAATGCTTATACAACAAACCATTTTCAAATCATGCTCATAATTTTTTTGCCCTCTCTGTATTATTTTAATCGCACATATGCGGTTGCTGCATAACAGCCTTGTAGTAAAAACCCGATTTTTACACCCCAATTCCATAAGGAAGACTCCAGTTTCAAAACTTCATCGTGTTTCACGATCCTTCTGTTTATAAGCAATAAAAATTATGTACTATCTAATCTAATCTGTTTTTTTTTCTTCGATTAGTGTTATAAGAGAAACAATAGATTAATCAGTATTCCTTACATAGTTCATTTTTATACTTTTACATAGCTACGCTACTTAACTCACCATTCATGATGTTTATACAAAAAAACTACCAAGTAGAATTATAAGGTATGAAACAACAAAGTTTATCCATCCCAAACGCCATGTAATCCTGATTTGGCACTTAAAGAATATTATCTGCTGCATTTTTTTGAAAAAAAACTGGTAAAGAAGAAAAGCTTCAAACTCAGGAGGACTCCGAAGAGTATCTTTTAGCGATAAGTCTGAGATATTTTATAACAGTGAGGTAATGAAATATACCAAAAGATATCAAATAATTATAAAATAAAGTTATATTATATGTACATTACTGAATAGATTTTGTTATTTATACGGAAAAAAAATTCAATTTACTCCAAGAGTCAGCGAAATTTTTCGAACCCAATAGAACATGTTAAATAGCAGCGTGTAAAAATGAAAATTAATATGTGTCGCAATCGGCTTACTATAGTTACATAATTTCAATACACAGAAAATTTGATTCGTCACATCATTTAAAAAATTATCTATTTTTCTTCCTTCAAAAGTTACCAAATCTTTTTTAAAAATAAAGTTCTATAGCTATAAAGAATTTTCTTTAGTATATAGCCATACACTTATCAACTGAAAATAGAAAAATTGTGCCTTTAAACACACGAGTTGATAAAAACGCAACTATAGAGCATTAGGCTCTCAAGTGCTTCATTGAAATGAATGTTCTTGCAATGCGTGCAGAACAATTATCTCTCCACCTCTTACAAACCTTGTGCTATTTAAAAGATAATAAAAACAAATGCTGTTTCGCCAAAGAAAGTCATGAATGCAAGGGGTAGGCTGGGAAGAAACGATTTGGTTTTGAAGCACGAAACTGAGTCATTTTTATTTATTATTAGAAAAGGCCTTCAGACTCTAAAAACGTGAAATTGAATATTTTTTTTATGTTATAGCTAGTACGTTCTTGAAACTATTTTTATTTTTTCATAGAAATGCATACAGAAAAAAAAAAGTTGATTCTCAATAATTAGGTAAATATTAGACCAGAAGATTATCGGATTGAAAAAAAACTGCAAGATTAACTAAAGTTCATTAAAAAAAAAAAGTGTTTTTATAGCAAAACCTATCATTGTTGCATAAAACAAAAAAATATGCGTGAAATTATACAGAAAATAATGCTATATTATATTTGTAATTTAAATACTACAAAAATGATTCAAAATCCCATTGTTTAGGTCGTTTCAATGCCACGAAAATTTGCAAGTAATTAGGCAAAAATAAACTTAAAATAAATAAACACTTTTTAAATCATATAAAATTTATTAAATTTTAATAAATGTAATAACAAGTGGGATAGATTCCATTAATCCTTTTCACTATTTTTCAGATCATGGAATTAAATTGGATATGATTATTCCGTTTTTACGCAACATTTCTCATCAAAACCATTACAATTGTTCTATTAGAGCGGGTGATATATAATTTAGCAAAAATAAAATGGCAGCGGTAAAATTTTTTTCAAAAAAATATATCATTTATATTAAAAATTGATTGCCATTTCCATGTATACGCAAACACGATTTCCGCGACATCTAGCGGAGCTTATACAAACCATTTATTTAGTTCGAACCAGTAACGGTTGATTTCGCAGGCTACGAAACTGAATTTAAAATGTAAATAAAATTATGAATAATATATCGCGGTGCTGTTGTGACAAAGATGCGATTCCTTAGGCCGTATAGGCATATATTTCGGAAACTATCAATTAATATTCTATGTATTGTGAAAACTGAGAATAATTCTACAGAACCTAATTTTCTGAATATAATTAATTTATGTATGAAAAAAATATATTATTTACTTCTAAGGAAAAAATTCACGGACATTTTTTTTTAATCCGCGGGCTATTTTCAAAATTCTGCATAATTTGAAACATCTAATTAGATGTTCCGAATTACGCAGATAATTTAAATGTGTCATTATAAATTTTAGTAAAATTATACTAAAACTTATAATGACGCATTTAAATTAATTCCAAAAGATGAAAATTAACAAGACCAATTCAAAAAATACAATTGATTTAACTATATTTAATGTCCGCTCTGAAACTGTATTATAACTATTGTGGATCAAATCTTCGCAATTCTGCACCATAATCATATGACAATGATGATACCTGAATCGGCATCCTTTCTTCAAATTTTCGCTTTTGGGAAGAGATTTCCCCCCCCCCCCCGCTCGATGAATAACAGTTCAATTGTATTTACATCGCATTTTTGAAGTCACACAACGATTATTATGGGGAAGACCTCGTACTTTTGAACCTTGCTCAGGTGACGTGGCGGCGTTTCCCTTTACAAATTTTAATTTTAGTTTAGTTGTATTAACGTCTCATTTTAAGGCAACACTAGAGCTGTTTTGGGGCGGATCTCATAATCTAATTGCGGTTAAATGACGAGGACGACACCTTAGATGGTGACGCGCTCTCCAAACTTCCACACCACACCAGCGGGAGGACATCAGGCCCCGACGGATTTTACGTACACGGGACTCGCTTACACGACGGATCTTCGATGGAATCGTATCTCGAACCTAGAGCCCATTTCTCTCGATGATGAGAATTTGTCAGCAGGCCCCTGCGGCTTTTTACAAGCTTAGTGGGAGGACATTTGGCCTCAAGGATATAACATGCAACAGACGGCTTATATCTTGATTTGTCGGTGAAATCAGGATTCAAGCCAGGAATCCATTAGACTCGAAGTCGAGACTTAACCATCAAGCTACCCAAACTACCTTTCAATGGATATAGGAAGTGGATATTTTATGAAAATGGGTATAGAATCTCTAACTTTTCTATCTGAACTGCCTATGGCCTCTAATAACTCAAGAAGATAACAAAGCTCACACGAGACGACGGTATCCATTTACATGATTCATATCACATGTTATCTACAAATTAATTGTATGTAATGGCTGTGTCAGGTAGTCATATTTTTTTATCCGCTTTCTGATAAGCAATGGATGCATCGATTAAATTGGTGAGGGGCATTTGATGCACTGCATAGGAGCATGAACAGAATCAACAATTTGATGAAGGAAATGAATCCAAACATTTTATTTGTGGGGGAAATGGAAAAAATAGAAAATGTTACCTCCTATTTTTATTTATTATATTTTCTAAACAAAATTTAAATGAGATAATTTGAAGCTAAGTTAGGGGGAAAAAATCTTTTTTTTAGAGGTTCTTCTCATTTTTTCCTTTCTTCAAACTGTTGATTGAAATATATTCCATATTATAACTGCAGAAAACGAAGCAAAACAATTCTTATAATTTTCGAAATTCATGCTATTATAAACACAGTTTGAATGCAGATACCACCAATAAATGAAACATGTTAATGCAGTTTATTTACAAATTAAGTTAAAGGATAATACACTTAGTCTCAGAATTCAAGAAATTTTCAATCAACATTTTATACGTTAATTAACTGCGAAATTATAATTTATGATGGAAACAACAGATTTAGTACACACATAAAACTATCGAATAATCCAAAAAAATTTATAACTGAATAAATCAACGACATCTATGAAATATTTGCTTTCAAAATTTAAATAGAAACTTTATTTACTATATTACAATAATAAACAAAGAAGAGTGAAGATGCACAGTCCTATTCAAATACAAAATTTTACTATCTTGTAAACTATAACTATCATTCACTCAGAAGGGTTCCCTCCCCCTTACCATGGAATAATATTAAGAGAATTTGTACAATTTAACTGGGAATAACACCAAAGCAAAACATTTCTTTTATATTAGTTATTTATTGTTTAGAATTAATGATAGTCTGTTCTATCATATATTTATAGTTTTCTACAGTATATGAATAATATTCAAACAAGATTTTAATCCTTATAAATTCTTCATTATGATTTAAATGCATTATTTTCCAACACTAAAAAAATAGCATGTAAAATTATAATAATCTATGATGCATATTTGTATATATACGCTCATTTCAATGAAAATTTTTTCTTATATATCAAATGAGAACATCTATTTAAAATCAGTTAAGGAATTACTAAAGGCTAAGGCAAAGATTTTTATTTAATTTACAAGGCTCGAAAAACTTTTTTTTAAGTTTGAAGATTCATATTCAAAAGCTAAGGGTTGATTTTGTGTTCAAAACCTTTAACTAAAAAACCGGAAATAAATGTAAAAAATTACAGAATAAACTTGCGTTTGGCGATTCATAAACATAAATTAATATTATAGCGATATAAACTATTAAAAAAATTTAATTCGCACAACGATTGAGCGTGAGAATTCTTTGTAAATTATCTTCAATGTAGCAGTTGAACAGGTGTTGAATAAATTAAGTAATCATATTACAAATATATAAAATTAAAGCTATGCAAGCTTTCTAAACTCTAATCTATATTGCTTTAATTATATGATCTTTCTTAATTTTTGTTTCGAAATACATACACAGAAGAATGTTTCAAAAACTATTTGAATACTTTCAAAATTTTAAAGACAAAGAAATCGGAAAGAATTTTATTACGAACTCAAAAAAAATATGTTAAATATCTTATTTAACAGAATAAAACCTTACCTTATACAATAATGCACATCCCAGAAATTTATAGGAACTCAGTTCACTGTCTTTATAGAAGTCGTTTCCAAAAATTCACCCGAGTATTTATAAGTCACGCTATGTAAAAATCAAAGTTCTGAAAAGTAAACAGAAACACTAGTCGTTCGTATTTCAGAAGACGCTGTTATTATCCCTTTCGTTTTCGCATAATGCAAATGGTGGTGTAGGGTTACAATCATTGACAGACAGAAGGAGATAAATGATCGCCAATAGAAGCATCCTTCAAAGAATAGTGAAGTTGATTGTAAAAATAAAACAATCCAAATAATGACCTTTTAAGCTGGTATTATGCCATAAAATATTTGGGATTACGGTCTCTGATCAAATATTTTATAGGATTTACTTCATGCTCCATGAAATATATTAGCTAAACAGATAGCACGGCGCCAGAAGTTAAAATTGATAGAATGTTCAGGAAATTCAAATTTGAATCTGAATACTTTATTTTCAACTGAAAAAAAGCTCAAACGATTTTTGCACTGAAAACAGCGCAAACGATTTTTGCAATAATACGAAACAAATTTATTATTATTATTTGACTGTTTTAAAATTCTAAAAATGTTAGCTTTTAAAAATATTACCGATGATTATATAAAACTTCAAACTAAATAAAAGTTGAGATGGTCTGATATTTTTGCAGAAATTGTTTGCATAATGTTTGTAATGGAAGGGAAAAAAAAAAAAAGAATGAATTTTAAAAGCATTGAAGAGAAAGGGGAGAGAGAGAGAGAGAGAAAAAAAGGAATTAGAATGAATTTTAAAAGAATGATTTTTTAGAAAAGTTCTTAATTGTTTGGGTGAAACACTAACGGGAAGATGACAATTTTTTTATAATAATTTAATTAGTTTCAAAATGAATTATTATAAAAATGATGAATTATGGATTGTAATTAAATATTAAGTTTTTTTAAGTACACGTAATTTAAGAAGCAAATAATTTACATTTATAAAATTATTTATTTAAAAGAAATAATAAAAGACATTAAATATAATTACAGAAAAAAAAAAGTTAGAAAAATTTGTTAAGCTTCAATAGAGAGCTAGCAAGCATTTTGAGTAATAAGAGTCGATTCATCTATTAAAGATAATATTTATTGACCTTATTTATTTATTTGTCCCATTTTTTAAAAATGTTTCATGTAATTCTGTGCATTTTCATATTCTCTACGTAGGTGTATGTATAGAAATGTTAATATGCTAATATGTCAAGGATTATTCCATCAACAGCATGCTTTGAAAATATGAGTACCTCACAACTGAGATGAACCAGACTTTTGAGCTCGAATGTAATTAACTTCTATCTGAAGCAACTGTGTTTGGTGCGAGTGACATTTAATAGTTAAAGCGAGGTTAACGCTCTACGCACGAACAAATGCGGCCTTTTTATCTTTATCTCTGGCTTAGGAAGGTCACAGCAAGATTCCTGGAACGAGGGTGTGGTTAGCTCATCCATTTAGTAAATCACTTATTGGGAGAAACTAAGTCTCCTGTGGGGTCTCCATTTTGGGTAGATTCGTTAAATAATAATGTGCAAAAATATTCGATATTAACAGCTACACTGTAATTCGAAATGTAAATTGTTTCGGTGAGTTCATTTTTTTTTAACATGATAATTTTATAGGCTGTCATATTATCTATAACTTGAGTCATACATAAAGAAAAAAGATTTTCGAAAATGCTCTGCGGGGCGAATAATCAATCTTAGATATACTAAATTTGGCACATAATTAGTTCTAAAACAAAAAGTACTCACTAAGAAAAAGTTATTCAAAATTTTAATTAGATTTTAATTTGAAATTAATAAAAAATTTAAAAAAATAACTAAAGCATATTATGGCACAAAAATAATTTGAGCGCTATTTTAAAATTAAAAAAAAACTTTTTAGTTATTATTTTTCACTAATTCAGATAAATTTTTAAAAATATTTTTATATAAACTTTACAACAATACATTTCATTATTTTAACAATCACAACTATACTATAATGATATCGAATACAGTTTCTGTGCACTTCTTACAGCTGTGATATAATTAAGACTGGATTTAAAAAAAAAATTAAATAGAATCAAGGCTAAACATTATCATATTATGATGTTTCGGGTTAAAGATTCGAAACTCCTCTAAATTTTCAATCCAATAACATACGAAGATTGAAATTTCAAGCAATTAACAACCTTAAATAAACAGAGTAGAATAGAATTTTTTTCAACTCTCAGCTAAACTTCGAAAGCAATGTTTTTAAAAGTTGCTCACTATCTATTACATCTCGTATTGTCGTTGATTATTTCCAATATTTATGATAACTTGTACCATTAGATATAGTTTAGATTCATTTTATTTCGGCCTTTCTCAAATTTGAAAAATTTTCGAAATTTATTGATCAAATCTATTTAAAAATAGTTAGATTAGTCTGAAATTTCTCATTTAGTATGATTTAATTAGATTAATATCTAGCTGAATCTTCTGAAGGTTATCGTTGGACAGAGCTCATAGTATTCTTGAATCTTTGTTAGGTGAAAAGGACGATACTTGACCAGTATCTTTCTCTCAGAACTCTCGCACAAGGACAGGGGGGGACAGGATATTTCACAACATGGATCTCAAAAATAGATACAAATATCTATCTTTTCGCTCCATCTTTCTTATAACGAAAGAATAGTGTTGGAATCAGATTTTTCAAACTTTCGCAACCCCATTTAGGCAAACAATATTTTCTTTCACCACAACCGCTCATACAGATAGTAAAATAAAATATACATCAGTAAACTATTAAACAATGTTAAATATATTGAAAATTAGTTAATTCCATTGATAAAAAAAACGTCGACTGACTCATTTATATACATATACACACAGGAATTTATGAATTATCTTTGCTTAATAAAGAAAAATTAGATAAACTTACAAGCAGTTGGCGTTTCCTAGAGTGTTTATGTGTCTGCGATTATGCATACTTTAAAAAGGTCAATAAGTGTTACACACACACACAAAACAGAAGCACATTATTTCTCAATTTTCTCTTATTCGAAAGTTTGAGACGTTTTGTGCTTTGTCGCGATTATGAAAAAATAAATAAATAAATAAAACCGAATATGAATCTTGCGCCTTTCATAGCTGAATATAAAGTTTTTTTTATAGACATACGATTTTTATGACGAAATCATTTACCAAATTTCATCTATCTAGTTTATTGTACTTTTGAGATATATTGACCATATTATACGAAAATAAAATGAATAAGCAATCGATGCTTGGTCTAAAATGTGGCACAGATCTAAAATTTTGATATAAAATAATTGATGTAACCCCGCCCTGAATAAGTATCTGTAATGAAATGAATGATCGTCTTACATAAAAAGTGAGGATTGAGTCCTAACAACCATCATCGATCACGATATGGTACGTTCGATCGTCGGAATGGAAAGAAAGCAAAACCACACAATTGCTGTGCTTCCAGGAAAAGAGAGAACCATCTTACTTACCCGGCGACTCTTCATCCATATATTCGTTATGCCCTTTTCCACCAGAAGGATAAAATATTAAAAATAAAATTGATACAAAAGAACATATGCTAAAATTCAGGTTTCTAACTTGTTGCGTTATAGGATTACTCCGTTCTCATATCTATGAATGAATATGATGATACTCAATTATATTATTGATAAATTTGTTATAAAATTTTATACACTTTTACAGTTTTTAGTTATTAAACACTAGTCGCCTCGGGCGAGCCGCTGATACATAAGAAGTATTGTTTATATTTGATTTCAAATACATCTTTCTTTTATAACTCCATGTTCGTGAATCTGCCAAACATAAAAGCCTGTTATATCAATTGTCTTAATTAAGTTCTGCTTATCGTGTACATGAAACTTTCTACCACTTTCAAAAAGATAAATGTGTGGTTCGTCTTTCTTATAAATTCCCCGGTATTGTAACTTCACTTTTATATTCTTTACGTAAACTACACAAATACTAAACAAACACTTTATTCTTTAAATTTTTGTAATGGCTGAAAATCACGTGAACAGTTAGTTGATGGGGGGGGGGATGAAAACATTTTGAACTTCAGAACATGATAATCTATTCTTCTTATGTATAATCGACCAGCCCGCCACCACTGTTAATGATAATCTATTGTTGGAAAATTAGGCAAGAAACTATTTTTTAAAAAGATGTCAAAATTTAGAAAAAATATTACTCGACTTTTAAATTGGTATCATTAAAATAATAATTTTTTTAATTTTGAAGTGATGTAAAATTTATTTTCGTGCGATAATATTTTTGGACGTTATCTCTTGATAATGACAAAATTCAGCTTAATTTTTAATTAATTAAAATTCTAATTAAAATCTATAAAAAAATATCTCCGAGCTGCACATTCCAGACCTCCAAAGTATATACGTGCCAAATTTAGTAGCTGTAAGTTAGCCCTGTAAAGCGCTAAAACACACACATTCATTCATTTTTATTATTAGATAGAAATGTCAAATTTGGTTGGTTCGATGCACTTTCGATATCTCATATTTAGACAGACAAGCGGATTGAATGACAGATAAACAAATATAGTTTCAAAGATGATACCTTTACACTACGTCTAGTCAAAAATGTAGTTTATTTGTCAAAAATTTAACAAAAGCTCGAGATCGGATTATTTGACGATACTAATATTTTTTGTAGCTCATAAACTAGAAGTTTAACAAAAAGAAAAGAAAAAAATGTAAAAAAGAAAAGCGAAAGAATAGAAAAAAAAAACAAAAAAAAAAATAAAGCATGATGACGACACTGTAAACAGATGATAATAAAACAAAAAACATGTCTATATAATGACATAAAAGAGCAGCTGAACAGGAAAAAATCGTCCAAAAAAGTACGAGTTTTCACGTGACCGATAGCAGCTGTACTAGGTTAAATGAATTATCAACTGCTTTTACATCAGCGGGAAGCGAATGCGATGGGTATTAAATAACCACTAAAAATGTGTTACTTTATTCTAGGATTTAAAGGAAATTGACGAGAGAATTTCATGCAAAATTAAAAAAAAAAAAAAAAAAAAAAAAAAAAAGAATTGTTGCCCAAAATTATGTTGGTACCAAACATAATTATCTCATCGATTGTTACTAATCTTAACCTCAATTAATAAATAAAAGAGAATGTATGCATGTGCTCTCTTTCTATATATACCTTTAAGTATATATAGAGAGATATATACTTAAAAATATATCTATGCAATCTAAATTTGCATAGATATACTTTGGAAGGTAAAAATGTGTATTTAGGAAAAGTTTTTTTTTTTAATTTTTATTTATTAAACATTAAAAATTCGAAGTTTCCCTGGAATAACATCCGAAATTATTATAGCACAAAAAATGACTTTTACATCAACTGAAAATTAAAGAAAAAAAAATCTTTACAATGCTACCAGTAAATAGTTATGTAATTTTTGAATATATAAGAATATATATGTGTATGAAACATTAATTGAAGAAACAATCGCGTTCTTAAAAAACTTTAATTCTTCTTAATTTTTAGGAAATTGTTCCGTTTTTATTTACTTTTAAAGTTTCTTTGTTCAAGTCGTTACAATAGTAGTGGAAAGCTCTACTAAGAAGTTAGAAAGCTTGAAAGAGAGAGCACGAGAAAGCATTTCGAACTTATATATAGATTTAGAAAAGAACTTGACAAAAGTGTAACCAGAGCAAGAGTGTTAGAGAATTCCTTTTAGAACAGCCATTAAACAGAAAATATTACATATATTCATGCATATTTTTTCATTTTCTCGTTAAATACTTAATAACGCAAGTTTTTTCTATAATTAAAAGTAAAAGAAAAAGGATTTTGTTTATTATATGATAATTTAAGTGAGGAATAAGACCGTGAAATACAATCTGTTTGTTATCAGAAGATAGATTATACGAAAACTTACATTTTTAATGGCACTATAATGTTATAGAATTTAATTTCACTAACAAGGTTCATGCATACAATAAACAAAATAGGTCTAAGGCTATTAAAATAATACAGCTTTATACAAATGAAGATACTATTTACCGGTAATTTTAATAACACGAGAAACAATAACTGAAACAATAACACGAGAAAAATTTGTGTTTTCGTTTTAACAGGAATATTAATTCAATAAGAATAATTTTTTCAAATTGATTTCAGAACTGAATACGACAGTCTAAATACTAATTAGACTCTATCTCTCTAAACAAACAAAACTTATCTCTCCCCCTGTTTTTTCTTTTAATTGAAATTAATTGCAAAAAGTGAAACCCTGAGTTCAGTATAGTAAAATTCTAGTACATTAGTCTGAATTCATATTCGCACGGCAGATTTAGTAAAAATGCTAGATTCACACCCTAAGTCTATATTTTGTAACTATTGTTCGCCAATGTTATTCAAAGTGTTCACGGTATCATCCAAGATCCGCAATTTTATGGGAGTGGAAGAAGGGGATGAAGGCTTTATCAAAGAGTAATAGAGCAAATTTGAGATGACTCCTGCTTGTTTTATTTTTTAAATTTACGCCTTATTTATACAACAGTGATAACGTGCACACAAAAATTATCATATTTTAATGTATTATTATTACTATTATATGGCTGCAATTAATATTATTAATTAATGTATTTAATTTGATTGCAACGTGGGTGAGTATAAATTTAATAACTGAAACAATAAAAGTTATTGCTGCAAAATAAAAATTAACTTATTAAAAATGAAAAAAATAATATTTAGAAATAATATTAATATCATTGAAGTGCTTATCTTAAATTTTAAAGTTTTTTTAAACAATAATATTCTCCGAAGTTACTGAAGAAAAACGTTAAAATATTGATTAAATTTTACTTAAAATTTTGATTAAAAGTTTACTCTTCGTGTACCTACTATCTAAGAAGCAACTGCATGTCAAATTTTGTATCAGCTCAGTCTGACGTTCTGCCCTGTAAAGCGTTTTGCATGATTTTTGCATCAAGTATCACTCGTCGAATTTAAAAATTGAATGCTAGCCTATAAACATTATATGTTAATAATTTTCTGTTTCTCTTGCAAAATTAAGATTTTCACAAAATCAAGATTAATCAAATAATAATGACTGTTTAGTTAGATTTTGGCTTTTACATGATTCACAGTTTTACTGCATTTCTTATATTAATTTTGTCATTGGAAGTATAACAAATTTAAAGCTGCAGCAAAGAAGTTCAGAAAATGTTTTGGGCATGCCTACATTTTCTCAAGGCAAACCCGGTAGTAGACGTTTCTAGATATTTCTCGGTCGTTGGCGTACATCTTTGATTGTTTATTTTAACTCTTTTAGATCAATCTATACACAGTTCCGTATACGTACTTTCAAGATTGTTGTTTCTTGGAAAATCATAAGTCATTGAAACCTGTAAGTTACACTTCCGCATTTTATTAAACGATATTGCAGAATCATTGCATAATAGGAAAAAATTGATAGTTCTTCGAATTTAGCGGTATTTGAGCAGCTGCGACAGCAAACTTTCCGCAACACGTGGCTTAACAGAACACATTAAGTTCGTTTCATTCGCAAAGAATGAAATTTTTTCCGTTTCTGACAAGCTAAATTTTTTCCTCGTTTTGTAAACGACTTTTTAAAATCATATTTTAGTAACCATTTAATTTAATTAACCTTCGAATTTATACTCCCAATTCGGTTAATTTTATTCACTGATGATGATACACAAAAGCTTAATAAAAGTTTAAAAACGAGGCTTTTTTTTTAAATAAAGAAAGTTTGGCGGCAAAAAAATGAGAGCATCAAACGCAAAGAGGAAACCTGGATAGAGCTTATAATCCACAATATGGCTCATTTGGTTTTTAGTTCGAATAAGAATTTGATAAATATCTAAAATTTTGCTTTCAAGACCCATACCAGTTTTTATTTACATATTTATTACTATATAAATGAAATGCTATTACCGTGAAAAACTGCGAAATGTCGTTATTCTCCGCTGTGTATCAGCATGCACATAGTCGCCATTCGACTTTCACGGAACGATAAGTCGACATTTATGGGAGAATGTTGACATTTTCTAATTCGGCTTTTTATGGTAGCATATATTCATACATATAAAATGTTAATCTTCACGTGCAGACTAATCCACTGACAATAAACTAACTGAAGGGTTTGATTCAAAATTTAACTCAAATCGATAATTCTGGTAATAAAAATCATATGTTGAATTTCATTTACTTAGTCCGTTGTATTTAAAAGTTATTATATTCGTATGGACAGGCAGACTTCTTTTTGATAGATTTTATCTATAATTTGATATACAGGGTGTACACAAAGCCTTGTATTGATAAAGAAAAATTATTGTAATTTCAGAGAATGCCTTGTATGGCATTGGCGTACAGTAGTCACGAAATAGTAACCGTTGATAGATTCAATGATAATATAACATTATCATTGAATCTATCGTGACAGCTTTGGCGAGTTTTGGGTTGATTAATCACCACCATGTGGCTAATAATATCAGAAAATCAAATTTGCGATTTACATGCGTTTTTCCCAACAGATTGAAATAAAATTTTGACACAAAACTATACCTGTAGTCACAAAATTCCATACCAAATTTGATATAAAAGATGTACTGTACTGTTTGATATAAAAGATGTCTGGCAGTACAGATCAGATGGTAAATCCTTTGTTGGATTTGACTCAAAATTCGAAAGGTTTCTAGGTTATTGATGTCAATTCTGAGTATAGAATTTTATCTATCTAGCTCTCTTCGTTTTGTAGTTATCGTGTTAAATTATGTTCGAACAGCCGGACAGACGGACTTCCTCTGAGCGGATCGTGCACAAAATTTGACAGAAATTTGCAAATTTGGTATAAAGACCGTATATCAATATTTCATCCGTCTGAATCAAAGCGTTTTGGAGTTATCTTTGTCATAGACAGACGGACATTTTCCAAAAATATGTTTTTCGAACTCGGGAAGGTCTAAAACGTGGATATTCGTCATAATCTCGAATTCGAATTTTCTGACAATTATTATATTTTCATTGTACTACGTATATGAGAAAATAAAAATTACGGTTTCAGCTATATACATCACCTTTTTTTTAATACATATTTCAAGCAGTTTTTTTCTCTCTCTCTCCAAGGTGCATTATTAGCCAAAGTGATATAGATGCGGTGACATTGGTAATCGAAAATGGCATCTATGAAAGAAAAAACTCATATGTTTTCATGAAAGTAAATCACTGTTTAGCGTGCAGAGAAGATTTAAAAATGCATACAGATGAGATCCTCAGCATGTTAATAACTTCAAACGTTGGTAAGATAAGATTATAGAGACAGGAGGCAGCTTTTGCTGATCTTTCAAGAAGTGACAAGTCTATGGTGAGTGAGGAGATGATGCAGACTACCCAAGAAACATTAACACGGAATCCACGCAAATCAATTCGTCGTGCTTCAACGGACCTGCCGTTTCTCAGATAAAACAGTGTTTAAAATTTTACACGAGAGGTTATGTTCATTCGTTCGTAAAGTGACACGAGAGGATTCGACATTTGCGTGCTTATGAAATGCAAATTGTTCGAGCCTTGAAACCAAATGATAACACCCAACGTCAAACCTATGCTGTGGAAATTTTCGACCACATTGATAATGATAATGACTACCTTAAATGCTTATGTTTTTCAGATGAGGTCACTTTTTATTCATCAGGTAAAGTCAATAAATACAATGTTCGGATATAGGGTTCTGGAACCCATGTGCTGTTGTTCAACATGAAAGGGACACTCCAAAAGCTCATATTTGGTGCATGATAAATTTATTAGACCTTTCTTTCTTTCTTTTTTTTCGGAAGCTTCCATTACAGGAATGGTTTATTTGGATATGTTGCAATTACTCGTAGCTCTTCAATTAGAAGAATACTAACCAAGGGTAATTTATCAACAGGACGGTGCTCCGCCACATTGAGCAATTCCTGTTCATGAATTCCTCGATTCAACGATGGTTTGGAAAAGATGATCCTAGAGCATGACTCCATGTTTTCCGGACATAACTCCGTCAAATTTTTTTATGAGGCTATCAAAAACAAAGTGTTTGCAGTACCAGTCTCCAATATGGATGCATTAAAGAAAAGAATAATGGATACGATATCATTGGTAACAACAGACACGCTGGAGAATACCTGGCACGAAATTGAATATCGTCTGGATACACTCACAGTTATGAAAGGTGCACATTTTGAATTGTATTAAAGCTGTGAAAAAAACTGAAATAAGGATCAAAATAAAAAAAAGAAGTATGTCTAATAAGTATGTAATCTGCAATAACTTTTTAAAAATAAATTTTCATTATCAGTGCAAAATTTTGTGAAGACTTTGTATTTATAATTGAGATGTACAGATCACAGATCGAATTTCACTTAACTAGTTTCCTTCTACTTTTCAGTTATCTTATTCATATACAGACTAGGATAATATCATGATTACTCATGATTCTCATAATCATGAGAGCTATTTAGGTACGAAAGATAGGTACGAAAATAAAATTCTACATTTTTTTTTTCAGATTCTGGATATCTAAAATGAGGAGATTCATAAAAATTTTGAGATAGAAGTTTTCGACTATTATTGTAGTTTTCCTTGGTAAAAACAAATCTCATAAAAAGGCAAAGTAATGATAAGGATCGTCATAAAATATTGGATATTTAAGCGCAACGCATAAAAAAGTGCATTTCTTTTTCAATTAATTTTGTTTATATTAATACGTTACAAGGTAAAATAAGATGTAGTATCCTATACAAGATTCCATTCTGATACGGCTTTGTAACTAATTTCTAAGAATATACTTCCAGTCGGGTAAATATTTTAAACGATGTAAATAATCATTTTTATGTTGTTTGAATCAGTAAATATACTGTTGAAAGAATTACGGAATCTAAATTTTTATAGAATGTCCCGTCCAATTAGTCATATTTCTTGACACATTAACATTAAAATCTGCTTCGATCAAAATTGAGCAATTTTTTAAACTTTGATTTCCATTATTTAAGGCCAATCAAAAGCCATTCGTTGGGAACTTTCCTAACTGATTGGCAATCTTCCACAAAATGGCCAATGAGTTGGTCTAAATTCGTGTGTAACAGTGATATTTATTACATCATAACTCGGCATGTTTAGTCTTCAAAATATGTTTTTTCCCCCCTTGTTTGAAATCTTAAAAAGTGTTTAATAATATTTATAATAGAACCGAAGAATATATAAAAATTTAGATTTCATAATTTTTTAACGATCCTTTTATTAACCCAAATAAGATAAATTATAATTTCTTTTACGGCATTAAAGCATCTCGCCATTTACGGCATTAAAGCATTTCGATAATATTTATCGAAATGCTACAACTTTCCTAAAAATCGTCTGTGACTGATGCTCATTATATTTAATTGAAACAGATTAACAATATGTATAAAGATGCTTAAACCTTACGAAATCATCTACAATTGATGTGGCATTAAATATAATAATAGCTATAGCGATGCAACAAAAATATAAAATTCCTTGCATTTTTGACTAAAGAGAAAAAATATACATAATTTATTAAATACATTACTTCTGTCATCTAAATAGAAAATTCGAAGTTGACACAACACGTGATAGGATCATGATAAAAATTCCTTTCTTTCCTTTTTACAAAGGAAAAGAAGCAATATATATTTCGTGATGTTCTAGCATTAAGAGAAAGATTAAAGTTTGCGTGGATTCTTCAGCGGTGAATAACGCTGCACAACAGGACAAAAGTCAGGTAAAAATAATGATATAATAAGGTGTAATAGATTTCAGTTCAGGAGAAAGTGGGAGACTGCACAGAAAACAATAAACGATCACGTGGATGGCGAATGTGCAGCTTCACATTTAACCACAAATAAACTGTTATTATGATGCGTATGGGTAATAAAAATGGCCGTGTCTCTGCTGTGGAGTAATATGTATTCATCAGTGTTTATGGAGTGCGTAAACAGAATAAAAGTGAGAGCCTGTGAAGGCAAATTTAAATGTCAAGTCGCGGAATCGTCTCGGTTGAATTATTACACGACTATTTTTAACTAACTTTCAATGCGCAGTTATTCACAAGTGCTCCAAGTGTAAATGACAAACTCCAAAGTTTAATTGTGTCATTTAGAAATGAGTGTAACAAAGTAAGCAAAGTTTATGGAAATGTTAAAAGTTAAATTAGTCATCAGTCGAAATAGCGCTCGCTGATCTTTTATATTTGATTTGTTTATCTTTTAGAAATGAATATAGCATATGTTGACCTTGTAAGTGTGACATTTGATTCATTCTTTCTAAAGAAAGGTTGTGCAAATTAAAACTGTTCAGATTCGAGACGAATGCGGGATAAAGAGTTGGAAGTTGGGATCTTGGCGATTTTAATTAGAACACTGTACAGCAATTTCTTTTTCTAAAACTTTTTTTTCTTAAGTTATATTTTATGAATACAGTTTAAACGAATATCATCAGTTGAAATCCTTATGATAAACTATGGGAAGACTATAACCAAGTGAGGACGATATTGTGTTAATAATTATATTTCGAATTTAAATTTCTGATGTGAAATTGCTTGGAGTAGCAATGGGACAATTTTTTGGTTTATTGTTCATTTTTGCATAACTATTTTAGCCTCTGCAAAAAACCATAAAGCACTCGTCAAACAAACAATAAAATATGTTGCATGAGCCAGTAAAGACATTTTTCAATATCTGCATTAAATAAAGAACCAAGTATAATTGTTCTCCGGAATTGGTGAATGTATCAAAATAAGCAATTGATGAAAATAGTAAAAGTTTCTTGGAACGTGTGGCGAAATGACGTATACAGTGATCTCAAATTCAATTTTAGTGAAATTAGCAAGGGCAATATTAAAAACATTTTGATGAAATGTGTCTAGAAAATTTCCCAGATTTGCAAGAACACCTCCCCTCTCTACGAGTCACTGATTTCAAGCTTCAGGGGAGGGGGGGGGAGAAAAAAACTGACCACACTGAGTTCAAATTTGATAATTTTTCATCTATTAGAAGACGTTCATGATATTTTCTAAAGATGCGAATCTACAATTTTAACGTTTTATAATTATTCAAAGCAGGCAAACTATCAATATTTATCACGAGTAACTCGCATTTTACCGTGAGTTCTATTTCGCTGTTTGATAAAAGTATTTTTTATTTAAGATTATAAATTTAATCACCCCTTTACAGCCCCTCGAAAAAAAATTAAACGATTTTTTTTTCGGAAAAATGACAATTTTCTTTCTATTTCTGAACCAAAATTCTCCAGATATTTTATTCAAATCAAAAATCAAATTTTAATTACAAGTGAAAAAACAACCCACGTGTGATTTCAAATTGCATTCTTAACTCGAATGATTTAAAAATAATTTAAGTGAAAGAATTATTCAAAATCAGAATAGGAGGTACACAATATTTCATATCGAGTGAAACTCCATCATTTTTACTGGCATTTTTTTTATACACCTGAGAAGAAATATTTAATAAAAAATTTTCAACTCAGACCAATTTGTCTTGTTGAAAGAATGCTAAGTATTTGCTACCGAGAAATCTGAATATCAAAATAGAATAATAAAAAAAGAAAAACATTTCATATTTTTACGAATATACGCCATCGTTTTCATCGGAGCTTTCACCCCCTTCTCCGTCGAAGGAATGTCAAAAATTCCGCGAATGGATGTTCTGCAGGCCACGTTTTTCTTCAAAGGTGTTTGGAACGATGATGCATTAGCAGATGAACACATTCTTGAACTTGGAAAGCGGATACCAATGTGTACCAACATTCTTCGATCATATGAGCTATTTTTGGATGTTTTGTGCTATTTTGATGTTCGGAAGACGTAATATTTTCGCTACTGGATGAGATGCGTTTCCTCTCTTTGGGTACATATCTGAGCAATGTTCATTCACAGTTGGGGGGGGCGAGAGGGGGACGTCTTTAAATTTGTTTACTGCCGAACAATAATTTTATCTAAGTTTTTAAGCCAATGCTTACGATCTCATATGGATGGATCAACGGAAATTTTGATATACGAAACATTCTACAAAAACGATGTGATAAAAGTTAAAAAATTAATCGTATCATAAGAAAAATAAATTTCCTCTTGGTAAGCTTGTAGGTAGAAGTAGGTTCCTCATGATCTAAGTTAATTTTTTTTAATTCCTTCCAATCCTTAGATAAAAATAATGAAATGTTGAATAGTGAAACAACCACAGATAATGACTGATGATTAAGATTTTTTGCTTTTATGTATAATGTCACAAAAAAAATTCAGGAAATAATTTGCTTTATTTTAAAATGAGAAATAAAACTGGAGAAAATAAAGGTTACAACAAAATACATTCGACTGCAATGAATGCAAGCGTAGTTCCTGTAATTTTTTGAAGTTAATTATTTTTATATAATGTTGGAAACAAATATTTTGGCGCCTTAATTTTTTATTGAAATTATTTTTTCATGGTATTAAAACAATTTCAAAGTAATGAAAAAAAGTATACGTAAAAGATATTTTATTATTATATTTTTTTCAAAATTGGCAGTACCAATCAAATCAAGAATAGCCGAAGTAAGGGGTTGAAAATAACTGTTCAGCTCCCAAGCAATTATAGCTATCAGAAATCTTATAATATGAAGTTGTTTGTTTTAAAGAGATGCTAATTTGATTGTTCTTTTATATTCAGTCTTAAAGAACTTGCGGCGAAATGAAAATTTCCATTCTTTTTGAGTTGGATTGTCCATCTAAAAACCCATAACTCATATTTTTTTACAACATATCCCTGGCCGGTTAAAATCTAATCAAATTTATGCTAGTTATAGATTTAACAAGATAATACAGACAAAGTGTATACACATATATATACTGTAAAAGTTCTAATTAATCTTCATTCTAAAAATAATTTTCTAATTCAGTTTCATTATAACTTCCCATGCACGGTCTATTCTTCTTTCCCATGGAATCAAAATGCTGCGTGGACAAATTCTTTTCTAAAATTATATATGTTCCGAATATTTTCTAATGGTCGTTATTTCCTGTTTTCTACCTCCCTATACATATAATTTTTGTAATGATGGTAGTTTGGGTTCAAAGGATCACGATCGGTAAGGTCTTCCTATAAGAAATAGGCCTAAAAATGACCTTAATCACGTGGCCTTTCTCTCTCTCTCTCTCTCTCTCTCTCTCTCTCTCTCTCTCTCTATATATATATATATATATATATATATATATATATATATATATATATATATATATATATATACTAGCCGCCTTTGGCGACCAGCCGGTTCGCCAATCTTAATGTTCGTTAAAATTTTAATAATTAAATATTTTATGCAATTTCTACTTTAATAGCTTCTTCATCAAAATATTTTAAAACTTCAAATTTTGATTATCATATAATTCATTCATAATATTATAAAGGCCTTCAGTCATAACGTAATATGTATCTCTCTCATTTTCAGTTAGCACCCGTAGAATTTATGCTTTAAATTAAAGTGGAAATAATTTATCTTCAATTAATATAATAATATTTTTTACTGAAACAAAGCATTTTTTTATAATCTGATTACTGAAAATAGAGTCACTCAGCGTTTAAACTTTATGGGCACTAAAGAATATCTTTTTAAATTTATGTAATATCTCAAGAGTTGGTCAACAAAATTTTCTTAGATTCATTATGAGCAGATCGATTCATTAACAATGTTTAAATTTAAATGTATCAAACACTAAGAAAATAAAACAAATCGTTTAAAATAAACGGTTAAAAACAGGTTTAAAAAAAAATTACTTAAAAAACAATGTACTTAAAACTATAAGCATATACAAAAAATATATAACTAACATAAATACAATTTACTTACAAAAGCATGCAACTAACCCAAAAATAATTTAAATCATCCATTGATAACGTTGTCATGGCAACAATCAGAACAGAATGCGCATGCGTGAATTTTCTTCGCCGGTTAAGTAACGCAAATACGTGATTTTTTCTACGCCAGTTGGGGTAACGCTATGCGGATTAGACATTTTTAATTTCCTTTATTCTGTTTTATTTTAATTCAAAAGTACTTCAGAATGAATCTGAAAGATTGATTCATTAACAATGTTTAATTTTAAATGCATCAAACATTAAGAAAATAAACAGAACCGATTGAAATAATCCGCCGAAAAATTTTAACCCCGGCCTCATTACTGTTGGGAGAAAAAAAAAACTGAAGCCTTTCTCGTTTGGCTCTTTTGATAAAGGAAGATTTTTTTTGGCGGAAAAGTTGGCGGTGGGGAAAATGGAAGATTTTTTTGGCGGGAAAGTTAGTTTTTAATTAATAATTAAAATTCTAATTAAAAATTCGAAAAAAGAAACCCCAGGTGCACATTACAAACCTCCAAGGTATACATGTACCAAATTTGGTAGCTGTATGTCAAACGGTCTGGCCTGTAGAGCGCCAACACAAACACACACACACACACACACACATTGAGCTTTATTATAAGTATAGATATAGATATACAGGGTGATGGAGAAATAACAGGAGGTGTTCAGAGCCTGTAGCGTGTTATGGAGGAATGGACGTACTAGGCGAAATATAACAAAATTTGGCCACCATACACATTAAAGTATACGGTTTCGATGTATTAAGAAAAAAAAAAATTAGTACCAAAAAAGCCGATTGGGAAAATCTTGGCGCTGCGATCGACAACTTTATTATGCAATTTGCTTATACGTGTACCTTGTGACATAACATCGAAGATAAAAGGAAGGGTTGCGGGAATTTATGTCATTCTGCAAGAATTTGCCCGTGGATTGCGTTGTCACTATTTTAACGCGCCGTATTAGTCAAGCTGTTTTATCAGCGGGATGAAAATGTCAGTGCTGCTCTTCGTGAATACCGACGGTTAAAATAATTACATAGAGGACCGATGACCATAACTAACTTACGAAGAATGGTTGAAAGATTTGAAACAACAGGAATTCTTGATGTGCAACCAGGCCGAGGACGTAAAATTATGAAGCAGGAACAAGTTGAAGAAGTTACAACTGCCATTATGGATCAAGCGATAGCTAATAAGCAGGTTATCAGCAGTGCAAGTTCAATAATAGATACGCCGTTATCGACAATGCAGAAGATATTGCGTAAGATCCTGAAATTTTATCTGTATAAGATAGCACCCATTAACTGATGACACTGATCTGAATCTTAACAATTTTTGGTTGTGAGGCGGTTCTGGTTCACTTGAAAGGTATTGTGTATCAAGGACATATTCCTGACATTCCTACTTTAAAAGATCAAATAACGTTATATGTCAGACGAATAAATGCCGATATGCTGCGGGCCACTATCTGAAACCTCGTGTACCGCATGCAGTTATTGGAACATCAGGCTAGTGGTCACCTTGAGCCAAATTTGAGTTGCTACAATAAACTTTTTTCATTGGTATTTGGTGTATTGCTATACTGTTTCCATTGGCAGTTATGTATTCTTATTCCACATATTATGCACTTTCAGCGCCAGAATTTCACTTATCGGCGTTTTTTGGTACTATTTTTTTTTTTCTCTTGATAAATCAAAACCGCATACTTTAAAGTGTATGGTGGTCAAATATTGTTATATTTCGTCCAGTACATAACACGCTACAGGGTTCCGAACATCTCCTGTTATTTCTTGATCACCCTGTATATATATATATATATATATATTATTTTAGTATTTTGATCCTAAGAGATTGATTGATAGGAGAGTGAACTTTATTTTTAAATCTACTGCAGTGCTGTCCCCTAATTTTTGTTGTAGGACACAATATTTGTGTTTTAGATTCGTAGTATAATAAAGTAAGACAATGGAATATGGATTTTATACTTTTTACAGATGGAACCCAAAATTTAATAAGATCAAACGTTTTTGTGTAAAAATAAATAATAAAAAATACAGAATGTTATTCAGCTTTGAAATTTCTCGTTCATACACATACACACACGAGTAGATAATCATCCTTGCTGGTGCAAAATTTGACAATATATACAATAGCAGTGATAAACTCTTTGACAAATTTCACTCTTCTAGCTTTTAGAGTTTTTGTTATTGTCATAAAATAAAAGAAAGGTTTCATATTGACATATTTTGATAAAAATTTGATTTGGACTCAAGACATAAATATCATCTTTTCAATTCCCCCCCCCCACTCCATTATAATCAAGTTTAAAGCTGTAGACACTTATGTATTTTTTTCTCCCCTTCAGGTATCTCCCCATGCGGCCGACACTTGACGTTAGACCACTACTCATGATATTTTGATCATAAGCCATGACTCACTTCACATAGAGAGCTAAGAAACCTGTGGGCGAAAAACTAGAGTAGTAAGAATTGAATTGAGAAACATAAATAATCATAAATAAATAATACAAAAGAAAACACTTCTTCTATTTTCTTCCTAAGAATAATAAACTACATAGCACGGTCGTCAAAAAAAAAAAAAAAATGAATATCATCGTTATTTTGTCTTTTACTGTCGCATCTTCACAAAATTTGTGTCGATAGAAATGTATTAAAGGGACAGATTTGTTGAAATAGCCAAACTGACTAAACATGTTAATTAACAAAGTTAACTATCTATTATCTCGAAGTTCGTCCATAGAAATTAAGAACTTTCTAATAATTCGATTCAGAAGCTCTTTTTATGTATGTATATCAAATTTTGTTTTAAAATTCGTAGCAGTTTTTGAGATATATTTAATTTCGTTTGCTGAAAACTCCGCCCCGAAGGAACCAACTCACTGGGGACCATATCTATATCTATACTTATAACAAAGTTCAATGTGTGTGTGTTGGCGCTCTACAGGCCAGACCGTTTGACCAACAGCTACCAAATTTGGTACATATATACTTTGGAGGTTGGAAATGTGCACATTTTTGAATTTTTAATTAGAATTTTAATTATTAATTAAAAATTAACTTTCCCGCCAAAATTTTTTTCATTTCTCTACCGCCAAATGAGTAAGGCTTTAGTTTTTTCCCCACGCTAATGAGGTTAGGCTTAGCATTTTTCGACCGATTATTTCAAACGATTCTGTTTATTTTCTTAATGTTTGATGCATTTAAAATTAAACATTGTTAATTAATCGATCTTTCAGATTCATTCTGAAGTACTTTTGAATTAAAATAAAACAGAATAAAGGAATTTAAAAATTTCTAATCTGCATAGCGTTACCCCAACTGGCGTAGAAAAATTCACGCATTTACGTTACCATAACTGGCGTTGAAAATTAACGTATGCGCATTGTGTTCTGATTGTTGACAACTATTTTCAATGGATGCGGACTTGTTTTAAATTATTTTTAGGTTAGTTGCATGTTTTTGTAATTAAATTGTATTTATGGGAGTAATATATTTTTTGTATATGCTTGTGGTTTTAAGTACATCGTTTTTTAAGTAGTTTTTTTTAAACCTGTTTTCGACCGATTATTTTAAACGATTCTGTTAATTTTCTTAGTGTTTGATGCAGTTAAAATTAAACATTGTTAATGAATCGATCTGCTCATGATGAATCTGAGAAAATTTTGTTGCCAAATTCTTGAGATATTACATAAACTAAGAAAGATATTCTTTAGTGCCCATAAGGTTTAAATGCTCAGTGACTCTGTTTTCAGTAATCATATTATGAAAAAAAAAATGCTTTGTTTCAGTAAAAAATATTATTATATTAATTGCAGATTAATCCTTTCCACTTTAATTTAAAGTATGAATTCTACGGGAGCTAACAGAAAATTAGAGAGATACATATTACGTTACGACTTTACGTTAAGACCTTTATAATATTATGAATGAATTATATGACTATCAAAATTTGAAGTTTTAAAATATTTTGATGAAGTTATTAAAGTAGGAATTGCATAAAATATTTAATTATTAAAATTTTAACGAGCATTAAGATTGGCAAGCAGGCTAGTTGCCAAAGGCGGTTAGTATTAAATAAGTTTCAGGTAGTTAAGTTTTAAGTACGTATAAGTAAGTAAGCAAGTATAAGTTTCAGGTCAGTAGAAAAATAATACGTTTTTCGCTTTTTTATCTTGGGAATTTCGCAGGAGAAAATACCACGATTCAGATTTATTCTTATTGTGTCTTTGCAAAACATTAGTATTTTTTTCTTTTTATTTAAATATTGAAGAATTTCCATTACTTTTGATATCAATTTATCTCTTCAACAATTATTTTTTTTTTAGTTGATATCGTCCTAAGAAATTAACATAATCTGAATTTTTATGACAAATGAAATACAGTTCAACCCATTTTTTCCCTTAAAAAGTCGCTGGTTTGGGAAAGGCGAATGCCATAAAGATATTTTAAGCCAATGGAAATAACTGGTATTTATGAAAAGGATGGACTTTTATTTTTAGGCGGAAACAATTGTTGGAATTTATTAAGTTTACTACTGTAAGAATGTCTGAGTGATGGACATTCTTCTGCCATGCAACGGCTGACGTAATCGAGATAAATAAACGCAAACCAATTGAGGCCCAAAAAAGAATGCTTTTTCATAAACGCGACTGCAAAGAGGACATTATTTTATAACTCTGAGGGAATCATTAAAAAGATATTTTGAAAATATTCTCCAACTAATTAAAAGAAATTTCTGAATGAGTGCTCAACAGTAAGATATAAAGTGTATAATAAATATGAATTAATTTCCTTACTTTATCATTAATTAATTTACTATGATTAAATATGATACGGATTTCCTTAGATCTCAGTTTCATTTTCTTGCAAACGATAACTACCGGTAAAGAACAAAAATTAATTAAACACTCCAATAGTCATTTTATCCTTCTACCTTTATACCGTCTGAATGTGGGGGAAAACACACATTTTTTTAAAAAAGAAGCAAAATTCATGTTAAATTAAAATAGTCTGATTTGAAAATAAATTTAATACTTAACTGCGATATTATAATGGCTGTTAAAACTCGTGCTTCATAAAAATTAGGTCTATAAATACAAATAAATTTAATATACAGCTCCTCAAAAAGTGGGCGTTGCAAATCAACCGTGGGAATTTGAGTTATTTACGAATTTAATTCCTGGCTTTATGAAATATAATAGTTTATTTTAGATTGGTGAATTTTTTTTAAAAAAAATACATAATAGTTTCCGAGATATTGCCAAAAGTTCATAAGATTCATTTAACAATGGAAGTATCATTTTTCGAAATCCTCTCGAAATTACCATCAGAATTCCAAAAAAATTTATCGAGAGATTAATTTCATTACGACTAATCCGTTCAGGGAAAAAAAAAAAAAAAAAAAAAAAAAAAAACCAAAGGAGAAATTTTTGAAATAGTGAATTAACTATGCTAATTAATTCAGTTAATCAGTTTGTCTATATCAATAAACCTGTCCCCTCGAGTCATTTCCATCAACACCAAATATGTGAAAATGCGATAATAAATAATGTTACAGAGGTGTTTCATTTCTTTTGTTGAAGACTGTACCTATTCTAAAAATGGCTTTTATAATTTAAAATCATTTTTATGTTATGCAGAGGGGGAAAAATGAAACAGAACAACACAGCTATATATCAAGATTTTTTTTTATTTAGAATTGTATTTTCTATTTATATATAGAAATATAAATCTGTGATTTTCAATTTCCTGTACAATCAGCTCATAGAGTGTCAATAACATACATGAATTTAAAACCATCAGTTTTCTTTATTTTTTACAAAGGAAGCCCTTAACTATAAAATACATTCTTTCCAATACACATATTTTACATTTGCTTTTTGGACCAAGTGATTATGATACTATGATATGCCATTTCAATGGCAATAATTAAAATTTTGTTTTATAACAGAAATAGGAAATTGATGATTCCATATGGAGTGTATGAAATCGAGCATTTTCTTAGGCAAAGCCTTAACATAACAAGAATTATAAGTAAATTGCTTGTGCTGATAGCAAATTTTTTAAAAATAGTTTTAATAAAATATAAATTTTTTAAATAGATAACAAAATAAAACTGCATAACTTTTATTCTTTCCTGATATTTCTATAAAATTTTACTGAAAATAAAATTGCCCTCCAGCATTTAATGCTTGAATTCACTTATAACAAACACATGTACATATAATAATTACTATTATACAGCATTAAAACTACAGTATGTAATAAATCCACTAAGATTTTTTTAAAAAGTTTAACTTAATAGTTAGAATTAAAATATCATTATGAATGAACATATAAGTGTATGATGGACAGTTAATCTATGATTATAAGAACTCTATATATGCAATAACTGATAAATAATTTCAAGAAAATGGCAATTATATTGCTCACAAAATTATTTATCACAGTAATTTTCCATGTGTTTTAATAAAATATAACTAAAAAAAATAAAGAAAAGGATAATTTATAATTTAAAGGATTCATAAAAGGTGTCTTTATTTTTTAAACCTTTAGCTCTGCATTAAAAAAATAAATAGTTCAGTAAAATTTATAAAAAGGTGGAAAAACATCATCTCATAACCACTTGGCAGCAAAAATAAACATATAACCACTTCAATGCAGAAGAAATAAATACTTTGCATTGGTGGCAAAGCAAAGCACTTTGTACACAAATAATAAAACAAATGTTTTTCTAAATACATAAATATATGGCACATTAAAAAAAAACAACTATAAATAAATCATATCAGGAACACTATAAGAGCCGCCTTCAACTATTGCATTGAAGCATACAAATTGGAATTTTGTGATATAATTTTATAGCATGGATATGCAACATTTTGTGCAACAGCTTTTTAAATTTAAACACGCAATTTCACACACTTTTGATATGATCCACAACAATGATATACATTCGAAATCTTTCAAACACCAATATAGTTAAAATGTTCACTTGTGATAAAGAAATTATTTTCTTTTAAGTTAATGATCTATTAAATTTTATTAAAAATGTGATGTCTTACATGCAATAAATGTCAATCATTGATTGGGCAATTTGGAATATTAATTCGGATTTATGAGCAGCAGGGATGAACTCATAGTATGGAAGAAAACATTCTAATTCTTACTTGGAATTTAAAAATAATACCATAGTAATCACAGCATTTAAAAAGAACAAAAATGGAAATCCATTTAGAAGAATTTCTTATAAATAAAAGTTTGTTATACATTTTATAACAATCTTTTAGGATGCCTCAATTTTCTACACATTGTGAATTCCTAGACATAAAAAATAATAGTTATAATTTTCGTCTAATGTGCTCTGCTTTCCTAAAATTGCACTACCATAAATGTGACAATATTCTAAAAAATGCAATGAAATTTACACAGAAAAACAAATTTAATGTCATCTTATACTTTTCCTGTAATTCTTCCAGTGTATCAATTAGGTCATGCATAAAGCACAAATATTTAAGATCGATAAGTACCAAAACAATGTCCAAAAAGAATGAATATATCATATCAACAATTCCTATATATATATATATATATATATATGGGAGTATGCAAAGGACTATTCGGAGATATGCGAACTTATTTAGATAATGTTGGTAATTACAAAATAATAAGGGATTAAAAAGTAAAAATTATAGAATCTTATTTTCTAAATTCATAAAAAAAATGAAAGCCCGCAATAAAAGACGAGCCTTAAAAAGCAATCAAATATTCAACATGTTTCATGAATATAGAATATGACATACATGTGAAAAAACATCTTTTTAATTTTCAACTCCAAGAAATAAATTGAAAGATTGTCTTGTATTCCATTTGATTAGTTGAACATCATAATAATCAATTTGAATCATAAGTTAATGCACATGTTAGGCATGAAACTAATACTATTACAAAAAAGGAATAAAATGTAAAATCAATATTAATCTTAAAATTGATATTATATAGATATGAAACCTTAATAAAGTCCTTTTTGAGTCCTATAAAAACTTCTTTAGATCAAAGGATTACGAAAGCAGGAAATATTCAAAAACAAAACGATAAATCAAGGTACAAAGGAGGATAAAAAATGTTTGGGAATTCTGCATTACATAAGAGAAAACCTAAGGCCCAAGGAAACGAATAATGATTAACATAATTTGTAATATTCTTATTTTCTCAGCACATAAGATTGCAAAAAAGTTCTCAACTCATCAATGGAACATATACATATGAATTCAGCATATTAACATCAGTTTTATCATTAACTAAATGTTATATATACTAAGTGTTGCCTAACTGAAGAATATGCCAATGCAACGTAGAAATTTTCTTATGAGTGCAGAATTTTTCTAAATACAATGAGGAATGGAAATGAGCATGAAACTCATGAGTGAATAAATTAAAAATTAATACAATGATTCTTATAATTTTTCATAGCATTTTTCCAGTATTTGTTTGGAGACCATATATTAGAACTCATCCAAATTCTGTTTTTCTTTTGCAAAAGTCAAAACAAGGATTATAGAATTCAAATATTAAACAGTTTCTTAGTTCTTAAACAGTCAGAATTAAAGTCTGCAACATAAAAATACATCTATTAATGAATTCAAATTAATCTTCTATCATTTTTATGTGAGGAATTAAAATGTAACAAAAATGTACTTGCCTAGTAATGGAAATGCTATAATGAAATATAAAGTATCTTGTTTCAGAATGATCCCCTACCCAAAAGGAGATGATTTTCTCATTAAATAGGAAAACTATTATTTAGAAAATTGTTTTTTTAAATGCTGTTCCTTATAAAATTCATAACAATCATAAAGGGAGAATGTGTCTTGTTAAAAAATTTTTCATAGAAAACATTTCATTAAATAAGTGAATAAAATTAGTCAAATTAATATTTTTATGAAATAAAATGTTCAGCTTTAAAATTTTTAATGCTTAGACATACATATGTCACTACCTAATGAAGAGAACTTCCAATACTAAATTTAAAGACAACTTCAACAGAAGCAAAAGGTTAAACATGGAATTCGAGAGTCAAAATTAAAAGTATGTAGTTGATAATTGTACTGTACTAATAGAGGTAATATGTGTGCAAATATTTCAATATTTTGACAATTCGGAAAGTATGGGCTCACTATATGCAGTTTTATAGTTATCAGGATAGAGAAGTTAATGTCTACTATAAAAATTTGGCAGTTGCAATGAATGTGATTGATGCTTAAAGAAAGGAGGTCCAATTTCATATAACTAGCATCCCAGCTGCCACTTTAACTTTTAACGATTCCATGCTTAAATGCAATGATAATTAAAAGTGAACAAATACTTCTTAAACTATAATATATATATAGATATAATCTACACAATGATACACATACACACAAATATTGCCAGCATGAGTATCAATGAAATGGCTGACCCGTTTGGCACAAATTATTGCTAAATATATTGAATCATAATTTCTTAAATACAAGAAAAATATACATAAATTAAACAAATCAAATATACAACATCCATTGCATCATACATATTCATTGTCCTATGAGAATTTAAAAAAGTTATTCAAAAACAACATATATAACTCATTCTAACTGAAAAAATAAAGTAACAAAAAGATTCAAGATAATGAAATAACATTTTAGTCTTTTGCTCATTTTTACTGTGTGTTGAATGTCTATAGCCAATAACAAATGCTTATACATAATTTGGTGCCAAAGAATTTCTTTCTCATAGATTTTCATATGCTTAAAACAAATGTAATATTGATTTTCCTACATGTAATGACCTTACTCATGTATACTCAAATTCAGCAGTCAAACAAATTTAAAATATCTGTTAATCAATTAGACTCTTAAAACAATAGTTGCAATCTAAAATGAAGTTAAATTAAAAATATATAGTTCTACAATGATAGCAAGAAAAAAAGTTAAAAAAAAATCATTTTAATATAAAAAAAAGTCCATTTGAATTTAAGAAATAGCTGCTTTAAAATAATAGTTTTCTATTTATCAGTAATAATTGCTTTTCTTTCTTATATATATGAATTCAATTGGAGCTGCTAGCAATAGAAAGCCAATAGAAGATCAGTTATTTTTTAAAAAGAAATATGTTGAAGTATTGATAAATTAGATTAAAAACAGTATGAAAATGAATGGTGCTACTTTTTCAGTTAGAAAAAGATGATGATAACATTAAATGATAAAGATTGGCACATAACATTTTCATATGACCAAAACACTACAATATACCTGAATAAGTGATGACAAATGAACACAATCATGAGTGAGAACACTGAATACACCAAGAAAATATGATTAATAACTACACCCAATCTGTTTAACATCCAAATTGAACTGGCATTGTCTTTTTTAAACTGCAAAGGATAAAATAAAGTTTTAGACAATCCTTCATTGACGATACTTTGGAAAAAAGCCTGTCAATTCAACCAGAATGCTTATTGCCCGCTTTCTCTACAGTCCAAAGTTTTTAATTCTATTTCTGCACATTTCATTTTTATTGATAATGATTTTGCTCTTATGGTAGACAAATAGTGATTTATACAAATACTTAAATCAATTCTAACTTACAATATTGTTGAATAGAGAATTCAATCAATATTTATTTTGCTGGCCAGCATCCACAACTACATCCCCTTTTTTTTCAACAGCAGTTTCTGTAATTAAAAGTTAATTTAATAAGCTTATAATTTTCCAAGCACAATGGCTGTGCAGATGAATATAATGACTTAAAATGTGCAATCAATTTATACAGCAATATGAATTTTAAAGTTCGACCTTTTCTCAAAAAATTTGAAACTTGAAAAATGAGATTTTGATGCAAAACATAACATTTGTTCTTAAATTTATGAATATTTCAAATAATTATATTAAAAAAATTAATTATAGCTCACAAATACTAGACAAAAAATTTAAATCATTGAAATTTCTTCTTCAGATTTATATTTTCATCCTCAATGTTATGATGAAAGTGTTAGATGGAGTGTATGATTCTAATTAAAACTCTAATATTTGTTCATTACTTTGAACATGAACATACAATACTTATTTTTAGTTTAAAGAAAACTGCAAAAACAATCTTTTTAAATATTAAAAAACAATAATTTGAAAAGAGGAGAAATCCAAATTAAAATCTATAAAATTTGAATACAACTTTCATGCAATAATTACAAAAGAAATGAAAATTAATCAAGGTGTTCATTGACTCTTGGCATTTAAATCTAACATAACAAAATATTATAACAATCAAAACAAAAGTGAGAAATCAAAAAGTGTTAAGTAGATAACAGATAGTAAAATTTTCCCAACAATCTTCTCTCATCATCCGAAAAATTGCAACAAAAAATGGAAGGAGGAATCAAGTCTGAAAACCTGAAATAAACTTATACATAATCTATAATTATTTAAACATATATATATATTTATACATATAACTAAAAAAAAACATTGTATTTTATTATTAAAAATACAATTATATAATAAAGACTTAAATACTCTCTCTTGATTTACATTGCAAATGATGACCTTGTGACCAAACAAACATAATACAGACAATAAAAATTTTAATTCTTACAATACAGAGGGAGAGGCATGCTTTCAATTACGAAGAGACAGACTTTTTTTTTAAATAGTTCATTAGATTTTCTTCACAAATTAGAAAACCAAAAGGCATATTGTATTTCTAGTCAAATCAATCTAAAATCATGTCTAAAGCATGGCAAATGCATAAATGATTTTTTTTCTTTAAAAAAAACTTTCTTGAAAGATTTAGAACAATTTAAAAAGTAAACTGTTCTCTTTTGTTCAATCACAAGACCATCTATATAAAAGAAAATATTCTTTTCTATAACAAAAAAGCATGCCACCACCAGATTAAAAAAATCAACCTTTTAAGTGGTCACACATATAATATTTTATGTACGGAAATAGCTCATTTTTTCATAATCAACGTTTTCCCTAAATTTAAAGGAAAATAACAAATACTTAAAACAATTGAGTTAACAAATATCTCTACCACTTAAAGGAATTTAAAAAAAATTAAATAAAAGAGTGAAGTGAACACAATTGAATGGAGTAGCAATAGCTGCTCAGTCTGCATCCAAAAATTTTAGAGCAATATAGAGAAATGATACATTGTCGTTCTCAGTTTAAAATCCAAGTTTATACGTAGATTTATTACCAATTTGATTGGGTGGGTAATAGTAAAAATTATTAATAGAAATTTATATAAATGCTTTGAAGACCTGAAAAAACCCAGGACGTTTGAGCAGTTGATCTCAAGTGAGACTACTTCTGTACAACTTTCTCACTGTGAACTGACCTGAAAACACTGAGATTCTGAAGTCTCTTTCACAAGTAAAGGCACCAAGATATCATAGAGGAAAGTCCATAAAATCCATAGTTTTGGATCTCCTCATGAAACGTAAGCATGTTTTTGTTTGTTTGAGTCAGTATGGAAGTACAGATCATCATACAATTTTTTCATCTCTATATTGGCTTTCAAGCCTTGAAAGAGTCTTTTTAACCCTAAGAGCTGTCAGTCTGGCACCAGCATTCTGCTTCCAGCTTTCTTGTATAACTTTACTCATTATTTGCATAGTCTGGATGGGGCGAAAAAAAGTTATTAGTTTTTAAGTTATCTAACATTTAATTTAACAGAATGTTAAAACAATGAGAATCTTTTAACAAAGCATAAAGGGACCATTTAGACAAAATAATTTTTACTCAATGATATTTACTGTAAAAATATATTTATATTAATTCCAGCAACAATCATGATCATGAAGAGAAAACTTACTTCACAAGTGCTCCAATGCTTGGGAATGGCAGGTCTAGTTTGATCTACACACACAACTTTCTTCATATCCTCAAAACTTGGATTTGATGGTACACAATCATAAAAAGGAAGTTGATATTCTTCAACAATACCTATAATATTTAAAAACACATGAAAAATTGAATCCAACAAAACAGTTTATTTGAATTAACGAATTAAACCCCTAAATGCAGGATTAATTTTTTGTTAATCTTTCACTTTTGTATTATTTCACCTTCAATTTAAAAAAAATCTGAATAATTAAATTTGCCAATTTAGTCAGTTTGATTAAAGTGAAAGCAGAAAGAATGTTAGAAAAATATTAGAAACTATAAATCAATTTAAAAATATTTGTTTAACATTTAATATCAAGTATTATAATCATAATATTCACAGTAAAAATTGGCCTTAGTATTAAAATAATAAGTCTTTTTTTAAAAAAAATCTTAAAGCAGATGAAAATATATTTTTTGTTTTAAACAAGTGTATTTATAAAGTTTTCTAGCATAATTTTATTTATTTTAAGAATTACTATATCATATAACAGCCATAACCTTTAGAGGCTATTTGTATTGAGTTAATTCAGATATTATTTTGAATAACAGCAAACCATAGTTAAAAATATTAAGAAAGTGATCTAATTTTATTTAATTAAGCATTAATGAAAATATATTCATCACAATTCTGTTTGCTAAAAAAAAAAAAAAAAAAAAAAAAACCTCATGTATTTTGAAAATGAACTTTTGAACATAGTTGCTTATTTCTATTTTTATTTACTCTGTTTATTATTCCATTTTTATTAATGATGTATACAATAAGAAAATATCATAATTATTAAAAAACTTAATTTCCACATTTTTGACAAAAATCAGTAAAAGTGTTAATAACAACCAGATTTATATATTTGTATACATTTAAATATAATTCAAAGTTCAATTTTCTAAATGGATAAACTTTAGTCACATCAATTAATTAAATTAACATTTTATTCACATTATTAAATTACCATTTTATATTGGATTGTGATATTGAACCATTTGTAAAAGGGATGGTTGATATTCTAACAATACATGAAAAGAAATAAAGCAAGCTAAATCAATGATATTTGTTAACATATTGACATGAAAATAGAAGTTTGATATAGAATTTCGGACCAAATTGTTGAATAGAAAGAAATCCGAATTGCATAATAGGTTAGATTCTCTTAATTGAAATTAAGAAACTAAATATAAAATGCACCATAAACATATAATGTTAGCATTGAAGAAAGAGAATGACAGTACAAGATAAATTTTTGAAAGTAGAAAGAAATAAAACACAACAGCATGAACAAAAATAAGAACAAAAATAACACTTACCATTCACTTTGCACCGCCTGGCAATCTCCCAAAGAACTAAAGCAAAGGAATACATATCGGCCATTCTGTAAGCTTCAAATTGTGAAATATCAATTGTTTCATCTAGGACTTCTGGAGACATATACCTTTTGGTGCCTACTCTTGTATTGGAAGCTACATCCAATTCATTTGTATCACTATTTGATTAAAAAAAAAGTTAAATAATTTAAAATTTTACATACAATAAATATAAGGTTAAAAATATAATTATCAATACAATTACTTTACCTCTTATATTTAACTGCTAAACCAAAATCAGCTATCGCACAACTTCTATCTCTTTTTACAAGAATGTTTCTACTTTTTATATCTCTATGAGCAATGGCTGGCTTTCCTAAATAATAATTAAAAAAAATCAACATTAGTTAAGATAAGAGTTTTTTAGAAGAATTAAACACTTATTAATGGATTATGAGAATTTAGCCATATAGAATAAAAACGTCTAAATAATGACCAAAGCAATTCACCTTTCTAAGTAAATATATACCACTACAATGAAAAAATTCACAAATTCCAATTTGAGGCATCTGTTTTTGATTTAGGGACTTTTTAATTATATATATATACACACACAAATTATAAGGATATCTAGACTGTTATTTTCTTTGTTAATAAAGGTACTAAAACCCATGAAAAAAAAAAAAATTTGAATTCAACAATGGAAAAGTCATTTAAAATTAGAAGAATTTTTTTCACATTCTGAAATACTACCAAAAAACAAATTTCAGAAACAAACTTATTTCTCCCGTTCTTTCGTTAATAAAATCCTATTATAATTTTGAAAGTTATTTTTAAGGTTGAAGATTAACTTTTTGAAGGTTAAATTAAAAAACTCTTTCTGGAAATTTCCAAGACTGAAAGTTAATATTTGCATCTAGTAACAATTTATGAGCTTCTAAATCAATTGACTAAGAACTTAAATATGCCCCTCTCCTAAAATTATAAAGTAGCTTACACTGCCTGTAAATGATAAAAGATTATGCATAATTTAATTCCAAATAAATCTTTACATCATCATAAAATATTAATACAAATAAAGCTTTAAATATAATTAGTAAATTATATTTTAATTCTTTAGAATAGACAATAAAAAAAAATCGCCGTCAGATGCGAAAATATCTAAAAAGTCAAGTACGGATTCCTCAAGCAAAACTAGGATTCAATTACCAATATGCAACCAGGGCTGGCCATCTGGGGTGTGCGGCAGATGCTATGCACCGGGGCCCCACAACTGAGGGGCCCCCAACATGATCAAGAATTAAAATAATGTTTTGAAAGGTAATAGCGGGATGGAAAGAAAAGAGGAAGAAATTTAACTGGAACAATTGATGGGTTTTGAAATATACAAAGTTTACAGATATGTTACAATTTAATGTAAGTGTGCAATATTATAAACATAAGCACAGTCATCTACCACACCTACTAGGTTAAATTGCATATATTACTTTGATAATTCATATTATAAAATGTTTAATATTTTTAGATATAATCATGCTCATGCCAAGGAAATATCTCCGTGACTCGGGGATCAATACTTGGTTTCAAAAAAGAAAATTAGCAGAAAAGAGAAAAGAAAAGCTAAATTTTAAAAAGTCATAAGTAGATAAGTTTTCTTGTCTACAAAGTAATTAAGGCAATGAAATTGCTTCAATTTTAGAAGTTGCAATTCAAGCTTCAACTGCCAAAGAAATGCAAAGTACGGATTCCTAAAAGCAAAATAGGATTCAAATACCAATATGCAACCAGGGCTGTCCATCCGCCCAAACTATACAATTTTGCAATGAAAGTGTAGAAACAGTGAAAATCTTTGAATACCATATGTTTATACAAATATGATTGAATCAGAAAATAACGATGGGAATGACAATAACAAATGTGATCAAGTGCATAAAAGTGATTTAGGTTTATGACCAAGCAATATAACTGATAAGTTTAAAATGTTTTGTGTTAAAAACAGACCTGTGTAACACAAAGGAATTTTTGCTAAGAATGCTGAAAGCAGATCATTTTCCACTACTTACTACTTTTTAAAAAATGAGCCATATGATGAAATGCAGCTTTGCAGCTGGTTGATTTATTCAAAAACGCAAGACTCAATATTTTGTTTTTGCTGTATATTATTTTTCAGATGAAATGAAAAATCTCGACGATTTATTGGTATCTATAATAACTGGAGAGAGTTATCAACTATAACTTAAGATCACGGGCGTTCTATTTGTTACTTAATTCATTTATTGGTGAAAGAATTACTGAAATGACTAAATTCATGTTCGACTATTGAAACAAATCAATTTAATATAAATAAGGAAATGGAAAGACTTAAATTACTATTTCAAAGAACTGTAGATATGATTCTATTCTTTGTATGTAATAATCTTTCACTTCGAGGAAACCATGGATTAATAGGAACGCCTAGTAATGGAAATTTTTTAAGTTCAATTGAATTATTAAGTAAATACAACTATGTTCTTATGGATCATATAAACAGAATAAAAAAATTCCATATATATAATTGTGCATGATTTACCACATACATTACAAGAACAAATTATTCCTGCATTAGGAAATGAAGTTCTTAACAAAATTGAAGATGATACAAAAGTAACCATGTGTTACATTACCCAAATAGATTCTATTTCTGATATTTCTCATAAAAAACAAACTTGTCTTTATTAGGTAAGTAAATTTTGAAGAAAAAAGATTAAGTATAAATGAGTCATTCATAGGGTTTATTGAAGTAACTGGAGAAGAACTAGCAAAAGCTCTTTTGGAAATATTAAGTGAGTTTGATTCAGATATTATGGATTGTAGTTGAGAGGCATATGACAATGGTAGCAACATGAAAGGGGAATATAAAGGTGTACAATCTAGAATAATTTCTCTAAACCCCCATGCAATTTATGTACCTTGAATATGACACTCTTTCAATTTATTAATTTGTGATGCCACTTTCAGCATTATATGTTTTAATTTTTTTGATGTTACAATGTTTGCTTATTTTCTACATCCACAAAATAAATAAATGAATAAATAAATAAAAATGGGAAATTCTACAAAACCATTTAAACATTATTCTGAAACCATTATGTGACAGTCGTTGGGAAACGAAATAGATATGGTTAAAGCGGTATATATATATAGTATGAATAAACTTCTAATTCTTCTACAAGAATTTATTGATACAAATAATAATAATACAGCAGTATCCAAAGCTAAAAGTTTATTGGATTCAATAGAAAAAATGACATTTATTTTATGCTTAATATTAGGTTTACAATATGTCCAAAATTAGCCCTATCAATAAATTTTCTCAGGTAAAAACAATTGTTCTCGGCTAGATTTTAATTTAGTCAATAATATTAAAAGTGAAATCTAAATTTAACTCATTTTTAGACGAAGCACAAGTGATAGCACATAATTTGAATCTTTCAGAACATTTAACGAATTTGAAAAAAGAGAAAAAATATAATTTGAAACAGCAGAAGATGAAATTATAGAAAACCTGGTTGAGAACTCTGTAGCTGATAATGTTATTGTACAGATAAAAGATAGATTTAAAAGTATTTCAAATCAATCACTGATGTAAAAACTTCAGAAAAATAAGAATTAGAAAAATGTTTCAAAAACTTTGTAACATTTTATAATATTGATGTGAATGAAAACCTGATCTAAATAAATGTTTTGATATGGGATTTGATTTTGAATGAAAGGAATGTAAATAACGCTCAACACATATTGCAATATATACTCATTAATAATTATAATAATTTATTTCTAAATGTATATACTGTATTAAAATTTTTATTTACATGAGCAGTTAGTATAATAAATGCTGACCGCTTTTTCAGCAAATTAAAATTAATAAATAATTGTCTTTGGTCAAGTATGTGTGCATAACGCTTAAATGCACTTGTTATATTAAGCATCGAAAAAGAAATTGCAAAAAATTGTAATTTTTCTGAAGTTAATAGCAAAAACAAAATCATACATTAAATAAACATGCAATAGTAATTTTTTTTTACTTTGCCAAAAATTTAGGGGGCTCTAAATAGTATTTTGCACCCGGGCCCCTTTGTAGAGAAGGTCGGCTCTGTATGAAAAAATGATCCCTCCCTCTCCAACTCAAGAACAATGGCCACTCAATATTTGATAAAACTGATACCTTTTATCAAGTATTGAATCCTATCAAACCTTTATAGAGCATTATGAAAAATTAAAACAGTTTTAATTTTATATTACAATTTGGCAATACATCAAATAAATAAATAAAAAAAAAAACAATTAGGTTAGTTTTCAGATAAAGACTAATTACAGCAAATGATTTGTCATAGAACAAACAAAAAAATGATTTGGTT
Organism: Argiope bruennichi; assembly: GCF_947563725.1. NCBI lineage: Eukaryota > Metazoa > Arthropoda > Arachnida > Araneae > Araneidae > Argiope > Argiope bruennichi. The sequence goes on from NC_079151.1 coordinate 86,400,276, forward strand.
ATAAAATTTGTACAACTGCATATTAATGTGGTAAGTCGGGATAGCCTTGGAACATATAAACACATAAAAGTGGAATAAGAAAGGATTAAACTAGAGGAGTAACAAAAAAATTACAAGAATAGAAATTAGAATGAAAATAATAAATGTTTATACTACTAAGAATGCTTTCTGGTATAAGATTAAGGTAACTGTATACATACTTCTCTTTAAATTATTAATTTCTTATTTTATTTTATTAAATTCTGTTCTGAATTCTTATAGGAGCTTCTTTACATATCATACAAAAAGAAGGAGGGAGTGGGGAAAAGCAGAGCATCTTTTAAATTAAACAAGTAGTGTTATTTAATATAATAAATATTTTTTGACAACAGATTTTGAAACCCTCAGCACTTTTGCGCATGCATTAGGATGTGTTTATTTCGTGAAAATAGTGGTGAGAGGACAGATGAAAGGAGGGGATGTTTACATTTAACAATAAAATAAAATCAGATTACTCGCAAACTAAATTAAAATAATACGGTCAAAAACGACACAATATTCATATACATATGAAAAAAAAGTATCTAATAGGGCAAAAATCAAGGTGAAAGAACAACAAAAAAATTCTGGAAATGCGCTCATCCTTCCGCTTCTCTCCACTTAATGACATAGAATCGTTGCAAAGTGGTTGTCTCAGAATACTGAAACGAACAGTATATACATGTATATATATATATATATATGATCAAAATTAAAACACCTCTACTCTGAGCTCTCTATACAGTGAACTATTTAGTGAAAAGGATCCAAATTCTTGAATATACTATTCAAGACATGGGGAAACGGATTAAATTAAAAAAAAAAAAAGTTTCCTGAAACACCAATAGATGGTGCTGTAAAACAGAAAATATGCTAAAAAGACAAAATACCCCCCTTCCCAAAAAACGCCCATGCAGTATAGAATGTTTTCTTTCTAGTTTCTCTTGCTTGTGTATATACAGTACATTCCCGATTATCCGCGGAATTGGGTGGCGCGACCGCTGCGGATAACAAAAATCGCGGATAATCCGAAAAAAGCTAAAAACGGGTATAGAAAAAGGGAAAACAGTCATTCCAACTTTGAAAAATCGTTTTATGTACAATAAAACGTAAAATAAACAGCAGGAAATGTTTAACTAACGCTTAATATTTTAGTATATCACTCAAAACTAACCTAAAATGCATTTTGTTAATGAAAACAGAAAAGTGCTTCATACTTACGAGAGGCGTCAAGGATACACAGAAAAATTAATACATATGTACTGTTTTAATACTGTAATGCATTACGTAATTACAAAAGCATAACTGTAAAACTGCACCTTTTTGAAGAAATCAGTAAAAAAACAACAACAACAACAAAACTTTGTACGGCAGGCGCGGATAACCCGCCCGCAGGATAATCGGGAGTTTACTGTATAAAAGATAAAAAAGTGGAGAAACTGAAACTGTTCATGTAATTACAATTTGCACTGTATGCACAAAAATTTGCATAAACCCTTGATTTGCTACTGTTCTAGGCATAAAAGCATTAAAGCTGGAAAATGTCATTCTTGTCAGCAATGGCTTTGCACCATGCTTGTGAAGTTGTTTTATGAAAACAAAGCCAATGTCTTCATTTATTTATCTTTATGCAAAGTGCCTCGACACATTGGACTCTTGTACAGCAGTTTCTTTGGCAACATTTTACTAATGATAGAGTAATTAGTTATGTGTTTCTGGCAATCTAACCATCTCATTCTACACATCTTAATCTCTGTGATTTTTGGCTTTGGGGATATTTAAAAAATCTTGCATATCGAGGAAATATGGTAACCATGACAAATTTGAGAGAGTATCACTCTGCATGGGAAAAGCCTCTCAATCAATCAATTACGATCCACAGTTGAACAAGCTGTCCACAAAATGCAGACTTTACATCTGGAAGAAGAGAACCATATTGAGCAATTTCCATTGCATTGATAGGACCCTTGTGATTGAATGCTTGAATAAAATTTTGAGTCCTTTCAGCATATGTTCTGTTGTACAGCGCCATCTATTGATGTTTCCGGAACTAATCCCCCCCGCAATCCGTTTTCCCATGTCTCAAATAGTCTGTTCAAGAATTTTGGAGCCTTTACATTAAGTATTTCACTGTATACAGAGCTCAGAGTAGGGGTGTTTTAATTTTGATCACTTGTATATACATATAAAGAGAGAGGGAGATTTAGGTATCTAGAGAGAGACGATCAAGCCACAAAAAGGCATACAGCAGACTGACAGTTGACCTGTAATTGAACCATTATTATCTAATACATATGAAAATGCACTTCATGAAAATTATTTAAAAGATTATTAACTACTGCAGATTCTATGAGCTAACGAGATAACAGAAGCTGTACATTAATATTTTTTAAAAATTGTTGAAATACATGAAATGCCATTGCTATACTATAAGTAAACAGAATATTTTTAAGAATTGGTACACACCTCATAATAAATAAAAACATGAATAAATTTATCAAATTTACCTTGCTTTCCTAAAACTTCCACATGCAAGTGAGATAGACCACAGGAAGCTGAATGAGCTAGTTTTACCATAGCAGCAAAGTCTAAAACATACAGTTTTAAGTAATCATGTAAGGAACCAAATTCGAGGTAATCTGTTATAAGTAGCATCTGAGTCCAAGAGCCATTGCCCCTAATGTCAGATCCAATAAAACCTGGGGAAAAAAAATCATTTTCCAAAATTTAATATTAAATTTTTAAAATTAATATTCATTAATCAGACACTTGAACTGTTATTAAACAATGACTATCTTGCATAAAATCAAAATTTTTGACAAAATTTACTTTGTTTTTTTTAAACCCTTTCACTTCCAAAATTGGTTACCAAGTCATCAGTAATAGTCTCAATAGCACTTCTTACAGATATATAACATTTAATGTAGTATCAACAAATTATTGAGCAATGGATAATTTCAAAGAATGAAAATAAATATTTTCTACGTTATTCAAAATTATATAAAATTTTAAATATAACATTTATTATTGATCACTGAAATAATTTTTTAAAATTTACACAACATGAATTTATTGATCATACAAATTATTTGTCAGACATTTACAATTCCTTTTCATAAAATAGTAATCACTTTTGCTTTTCTATGCCAACATTTCTCAGTTTAACATTATAACACATTTAAATATACATTTTTGTTATGAGAAGGGAATCCAGAGTTTTTGTATTCATGCTGGAAGAAAATTCCACTTGTTTTTCCGACTATGCTCATTCTTTCTTTTGCTATTCTTTCACTACCAGCACTGTTGCAAATAAGAATTCAGAAAGTGAATATTTTCAATGTTTATATATATTTATATTAGTTTTTTACTATATATCCATAACTCCATAGTTTTCACCTAATTTTTGTAGCAAGGAGGGTTTGTCAACTTGACACTTATAAAAAATAGAGTTGTCATTTCATTTTTTGTTATTAAATTAATGATATTATGTAATTTGATATGTCATGGCGCTTGCATCTCAACGGCATATGAAATTTTCGTATGAATTTATATCAAAATGCAAGATTATTTTACAATAAATAACTTAAATAAAAGAAAGAGAATAATAAGTTATTATTTTTTAAATGAAAAGTAATAATGATGCATGATTTTATGAATATATTAATCATTATAATATATATATATATAATTCATAAATTTTTTTTTATTTTTATAAAGCATGAATTTCTTTCATGCTTTATTTATTCAGGCAAAAAAAAAAAAAAAAATAACACCAAATCTTGATAGAATATCTGTTGCAGGTTATTGCAAACATGCACTATAATTAACAGCTTTTAGTATGACTGTTCCTAAAGAGTAAAATTTCTACATTATTCTTGTTATACAATTCTACATTTTAGATAGAAGTGATTTGGAATGAAATAAATATGGTCAAAATGATAAAATGAACCAAATATTTTCCAAATCTCAGAATCTCTTGGTTATAAAATAAAACATTAAAGCAAAATAAATACAAAACAGAAAATATTAAGATAGTAGATGGCAAGTTCAAATGTACCCAATATATTCTCATGCCTAAGAAGAACTGTTTTATAAATGTCTGTCTCTCTTGCCCAGCTCGCTTCTTCTGAGGTAAAAAAAACTTTCACAGCAACAAATTCATCACGAAGCCGAGCTTTCCACACTTCCCCAAAACGACCCCTTCCTATGCTTTCAATCATTTCAAGTTGTTTTCCTATGGTACGTTGCACCTAAAATAAAACAACATTTACTAATTAAATTTGTAAACTACTCTGTTGAATACTAATCATGAACAGAATGGAAATGACAAGTTCAGTGTTTCGCAGATTTGAAAAAAGTTATAATTAATCATCAGTATCAAGTAAAATTTAAATCAATACTACAAAAATGAATAAAAATAAGTCAATCTTTAAACATAAGAATATATATATATATATATATTGTGTGTGTGTGGTTGAGTGTCATTTGACAAAGAAAATTATTACTGATATAACAATGATTAATTTTAACAGCATTAATAAAACTGAAAAATAACAAACTATGTAAAAAAACAAACCTGAGTAAACTAAAAGTGTCTAGTGTGTCAAGTTTTAATGCATATTCTGAATGAAGGACAGTTATCAATGGAATAAAATTCATTATGTTAAAAATTTTTTAAAAAAATTTAGAACTACTTTTATATTTTTATATTTTTTTTACTTAAATGTTCCCATGTTGTAAATTTAATATATGCTTCTCAAATCATTTTGATGTGATCTTTTATAAATTAATAAATAAAATTAATAGAATTAAATTCTATTGATTTATTTTTAGATTTTCTTCTTAAAATTAAAATATAATTTAAGAAGTCAAAATATGAAAAATGTAAAATAAATAATTCTAAATTATTAAAAGAATATTATGATGCAATAAAAGTCAATGAAATGTAAAAGACAGAAAAAAAGTTATTATTAATTTAAAGTCAATATGATTCTTTTCTGAAATTTGAAATTTGTTCTCACTAATATTAGATCTTTTAAGTTTTGAATTTATTAATCTCATAATCTTTTTTTTTTCTTGTATCTTAAACTCTAATTTTTTTTTAAAAATAAGTTGATAAAAATGTTTTGACAAATTTCCACAAGAAAATTAGAATCAATAACATAAATTGGTCTATGAACATCTAAACAAAGATTTTGCAAAAATAAATGAAAAATATTAATAAAATAAAAGTTAGATAAAACTTACCAACATTGCCACACCAGAACCACTACCAGATGTATCACCAGATCTATCAATTAAATCTTTCACAGCTTCTCCCCCAATAAATTTCTTTTCCACATCTAAATAACCTCTTCGAGCAGTTTTTTGATTTGATAATCTAAAAACAATAATAACAATGCTTCACTAATTTGTCATGAAATAAAAATTGCCGGATAAAAATAAGACCTATTAATAAAGTGAGCTTTTTAAACTTTAACTTAAAAAATATACAAATTCAAATTATTTAAAAAAAATGAAACATTCAAAATTCAACACTCATTCACTCCATTAGGCATTTTGTTACTGTTTCATGAAGAGTGCTCTATTCAAGAAGATAAAAATTTCTGTGTTATTGTAGAATATAGAAATTTCAAAATGAATTAGGGAAAGTTAAAAATGGTTTTTCTATATAACCAGTCATTTAAATATTTTAAGATTAAAAATGCTACATTTACTAATGAAATGTTTTTAAAAATGAGCATAGTTATTAAAAAAAAAAAAAGATACTTTACCTCAGCCACATAAAAGCAAGAACTGCTATCAAAATCAAAATGCATATGGAAACTGCAACCAAAAAACTAATGATATTGTATGGTCCAGTATATGATAAAAGTTCTCCCTGGTACACTGAAATAGAATACAGAAAGATCTATAAAATAATAACAGTAAAATATTAATATAATGTTCATGTTCTAAAGATAAATGTCCATAAAAAGTTTATCATAAAAAAAATTCTAAGTAATAAAAATTTTTAATATTAAAATTGCCAGCAAAATTTTTTAGAATAATTGATCAGGTATCATAATTACTTTAAGAATCCTAAAGAATTGCATAAAATTCTACTTTATTTAAAAAAAATACAAATTATCAATTGACATTTTATGGCCCATTACGGTAAACAAGCTATCAAGAATTTGTGAAGATATAACATATGTAGAGGTCTTATATTAAAGAATACATAGAAATACATGACATCAATATAATAAAAATACAAATGTTAATATTTCAATAGTTATAGATAACTCTAAAACTTCATTATTAAACTATGTTATTCAATAATTCATTACTTACAATTTCAAATGCTAATTTAATTTAGTAAATTTTTCTACAAAGGAATTAACATTTTAAAAAGCAATTGTAGAAACTAAATATAAATGATTTTTCAAGGATGGAAAGTTTAGAACACATAAATATGGTTATTTCATTTTTGTTTTGGCAGTCTTTTCAATAAGAATCTTTACAATTACATACATTAAAAATATGATTCAGCCATGTTCGCACAACATTTTAAAACAGGAGTCAAATAAATTCTGCTATGCTCTGCTCAAACAATTAATCAGATAGTCTAATTATTAAATCAAAAATTGAATTTATTATAAACATAAGCTGTTAGAAAATTTTTAATATAGTGAGGGGGAATTTCTGGGAAAGAAAACAACACCAAAAGTTTAAATTCTAACTTACGTATCAGAAGAAGTCATTTACAGATTAAAATCTCTATTCTAATTTAATTTAAAAAATACTGTAAAGAATGTAACTACTATTCAAGTGACATTTTAGACAAAAATAGAATTTAAAACTGCATTTTAAATTTAATATCATTTTGTATATAAATAACGTTTTAATCAATTGTAAAATGGATCAAATTCTTAGAAATGAATCTTGTACTTTCTGCATATGCAGAGTAAAAATAATAAATATGATTATTTTAATCTTATTTTAACAATATAAAATTAAGTAAATTAAAGATATTTTAAATGAAAATATACTTACTTGGGCTGGGAGTGGTTGTTCTTACAATGTTTTTTGGCTTCAAAAATTTATTACACCAATCTCCTTTGTTACAGCATGCAATAGATTTAGGAATCTGATGAGGTACTAAGTGCCCTTTACACTAATACAAAAGGGGGAAAAAAAAGAAGAAGTGATTAGATTTGTGTAAATCAAATAGAACTTAGATACTGACAATTTATTATATATTCTTAAGTTTGCATATTATTTTTTACAGAAAAAAAAAATGGTACTTTTTTGTTAGTCAGGAACAAATGTCGTCAATTGTGAACCAAAAGCGAATTTGATGGAATTCTACATTATTTCCCGATTTTTCACTTGTGCCCGGCTAACGGAAAAGTACCAAATATATTTATAATAAAAAATAGTCATAATTATACACACAGAAATTACATTGTTTCAATTAAATAAATAAATATTTATATATATTCTACAAATATAAATTAAGCATTATTAAGAATATAAGCCTTATTTTCCAAAATCATGAATGATATAAACAAAACAATGATATGAAAATCATAATAAGGACCTATTTGAGCAATTTACAACAATAGTAAATAATTTTAACAGAACTGCACAAAAAAGCAACATCGCGTATTGATAACATTACACTTTTCAAAATAAAAATCTTTTTGACATTGTATAATACTAGAAACTACAATTAAAATTATTTAATTATCATAAAAAAATTTTAATACAATAAATTAGAAGTAAAAATTATATGAAGATGAAAAAACATAAATTTTAATATTACTAATGCTTGACATTACGGAATAACCATTTTCACATTTGAATACAAAACAAGCTATATTAATCAATAATAAAATTCTCAAGACAGGTAATAAGGAATTTAAAACAATCTATTATTTAATGGTTTTTTTTGAAAATATATAGTCTTTCTTTTTGTAAAATAAATAAGGAATTTGCAAGTAAAAAGAAAATCGAACCATATACATCACAAATGTTGAACCGTCTGGTTTTAAAATTTATAACCTCTGTTTATAGTGTAACTAACCTAAGTGGTTGGTTTCAAAACATATAGCCTTGTCTTAGTTATTATTTTGTAATTACATATTAACCACATACCATTTGTAAATTTAAACATATATTATTGGTGAACACAATCAATAGAATAACAGGACATCTTTGGTGATTAAATCATGGTTGTAATAAATACGATATCCTCTGCAATTTTTTTTTTTCAATTTCTATATACAGTTAATATATAAATAACATTTTTATATGGAATTGTTTACACTGTATAATAATTCTAGTAATATCAGAAAATCTCTTACCTGCATAAAGCCATTTTCTTCAGGTGGCAGACAACCATATGTACGTTCATCTTCTAACAGTCCTGTATCTGGATTGTAAACTTGTTCAACAGCACTGAAGCAAGAACTGTTTGGTCGTGCAAGACAAGATCCATTCGGCTGATTAGATGGGCAATGACCAGCACAGTAGCAAATCAAACTAGACACTGTAAAAAAATAACAATATAAGATTGTTGGTTTTAATATAAAGGCAGTCTCGTATGCTATCAATTAAGAACTTTCTAGTCTATAAAAATGAATCACATTAATTTGTTTAAAAAAATATTCAGAAAATATAAAATATTGTTCAAAAAATATACATACACTAAAAAAAATAAAAATACAATTAAAAGTAATATTTAAAAAAAAAAATTAACAGTAAAACAAACCTCTATTCATTCATGTATTATCTCAGAAAAGTATTTATAAACAAATTTATTTATGCTATTTTATGCAAGGAAACAAACAATAACAACAATATGCAAAACATAAAATTTAACAATTATTAAAAGGGAAGTAAATTTTTTGACATAGCATTGATTTTCCCAGTCATATTTAAAAATTTAATGAAGATCATATAAATAAAAAATACAATATATTTAAATAATCAAATCAAGTTGACAATATGTAAACGGCTGTAAGAGGTCACATATTCAATCAATTATAAGTGAAAAATGCAATATATGCTTCTATATTTCATTTAGATACAGAGAGTTACATTATATTTGGCAATTTATACTTTACATATTATTTTTTAATTTCATCACACAAAACATCAATAATTCTTTTTCAAAACAAAATTCTGCTCATGTATATTATAGTAAAATGTGTTTAATTGTATTCCGGACATTTAACCATGCATTAAGATATACAATGTACGATTACTATTCTGTCAACTTGAATGATCAATGACTGTAGTTTTGGAAACCAATAACAAGAAAGAAAATTAAATGATGCTTTCCAATTAAAAACATACCATAAGAACACAAATGTCAAATTGAAGTTCATAACATCAATGTTTACATTAGTAAGAAAGTAAACTAAAACATTATAATTAAATCAAAATAATTATCGCAATTAATTAAACAACTAGAATTTAATATCACACATTTAACATCAAACATATCAAAAAATTTTCAATATCAGATTACTATTTATTTATTGAGTAATCAAAATTAAAATATATAATTTGAAAATCAACGCTAAGAAAGTTCGATGGTCTAATCTCTATAATCACGAATTTCGTACTTATTTACGAAATTACTAAACTCACTTAACACATTATCGACATTTTAATTTCTTCATACAAAATAATTCAATAAAAACTAGTAAGTATATAGGACGTAAATCAATAATTACAGTGGGGCAATTTTAGCAGCCGATACTGAAACAGTGGGTACTAAATAATATGACATCTTGATAATAATTTTTTTAATTGATTCAATATTATATTGTTTATCTTACTTATGAAAACCGTGAAGAATCATTTTTCAAATAAAACACAACTTGTATAATTAAAACACTTCTTTAAAGATGTATTGGCAAGTATTTTATATCCTTTTATGTGAAAATTGGTCAGTTTTTAGTTGCGGTTTGTGACTGTAAACATTGTTCCTCTCAAGTTCGCTGAGAGTAAATAAACAGATTATCTATAAATTAGATCAAGAGAAAAACAGCAGAATTGAATTTGGATAATATTGTATTAACAAACAAATCTTAAAGAAGCATACTTGCCTTCATTTACATTTATCAACAAAGCTAAAATAAGAAACAATGTCTTTTTAAAACATTGATACCACAAAAAAACGCCATTGACGTCCGCCATTTTTGATAATACACGGAAGATCTTTGAAGAGAGGTCAAGTGAGTTGACGACAAACAGAGCAGAAAAAAATGTTTTTCAGCGAAACTCATGAAGATGATCTAAAAAAGGGTAAAATATAGTTAATATGATACATTAATTTTCTGGAAGATCATATTAATAAGAGAATGCATTTAATAAAAGCAAAATTTTGAAAGAAATTTTGAAACTAGGCAAGTTGATCACATGACGCTTCAATGTCTGAATCCTTAAAAGATGCAGTTCTGGGATACTTTCTGCAAAATCTTATCCTTTTTTTTTATTTCACCATGAAATAATGCACATAAGATGTTTTATTTTTATTTATTAATATTATTCATGGAAGAAAATTTTACTGCTAATTAACAAATTTATTATTATCGATAAAATAATAATTGAGTTCAAGATCAAATTTGCGACAGGATGTTAGATATTCGTTGAAAAACTTTTTCTATAACATCTTTTTGAGAAAAGCTTATTGCATATCGGACAATAATTTTCAAACCTGAATATCCTCTAGGTTTCCATGTTCGGAATTTGTCTCCAGAATACAATGATTTATTCAATACTTCATCTTTGTTTAATTTGCAGGGAGATAGGGAGCCCGAGGTAGGGAAATCACGCTATGGCAAGTTTTACTCGCCGAAACTCAGCACCACGAAATGCTATGGTGAGGATATTTAATCCTCTGATGAGCCTAATTTTATGAATATTTAATTTGGAAGCCATAATTCTGGGCTACTACTAGGTTTTCCACAACTTAATAATAAATAAAAAAATCTTGAAGAAAAATGCAAAATTTAAACAATTTTAATTTAAAACTGAGTTGTAGTTTCAATAAAATAATAAATTTAGTTTATGAAAATATGCTATTTGTAATTAAAACAGCGTTCATTAAAAGAGAAACCCCTCTTGGATTAGTTTTCTGAAAGCAAAATATATCGATTTATCACTGAAAAAAATTATGTAAACCATTCAAATAAGGAAATAAAAAGGGTATTTTGAAGCAAATTACTCGTAACAAATTACATAATAGCAGAAATGTTGGAACAACAACAATTTATCACTGTAACGACTATTTTAAATCGATTCTGCTGAATTCTTTTATTGTTATTTAATGGTTTTCTTGATTACTCGCAGAAAAATTCTTCTTATCTCTGCTTTGTTTATAGTAACAAAAGTGGCACTCATTTTCAGAATGCTTTTATGATCGTTTGTCATATTCGTGTTTTGATTTTGTTAACCCGGCTTGTTTTGTAAAAGTGGCATAAATGCACCAATACTTTGTTTCCATAGTGCTTCCTTAGATTGGCGCCCAGGGTATATATATCCCTTTACCCTTTGATCCTACAGTATTGTTATGTGATTTATTTTATTTTATTAATTGTCTGATGTGGTGACTTTATTTTTCGCTTAAGTCGTGCATAAATTTTATTTAAAGCTGGTGATCTGACATATATTATATGGCATCTTAATCCAAAGTCAGAAAAAGAAAAGAATCATTATTTTTTTGTCATTTTCAGAAAGAAAAAGAAGCAATTATTGATTATAAAAAAACCTGAAATTTAAAACATTCATTATAGTTAGAAATTATTTGTCAGAAATGATTTACCTATCTCTGTTTGCTGATTTTTCATTAAAAAATAACTAATGTTTCTGGCGAAAAATTCAGGTTCATAATTTAATAATAATAAATATGATTAATGAATTATTAAATAATGATTTTGTAATTTTTTTTTTACCTTCAATGCTATAACCGACTCAGGTCGTCATGTTTCGGAATGTGAGATTATCCAAATATTTTAGGTTCATTTTTTCAGTTATCAACAGACATTTTCAACTTTTAAAGTTTGATAATTGTTTCAAATTAACTTTTAAATTCAAGAAAGGCATAACATCAAATCCGTTGTTTATTGAAATCAACCCATTTTTACTTTCTCGTATACGTAGTTATAAAGAAAGTATTGTATTCATAAAAAGATTCGAACTCGAGAATTTGGCGAAACACCACGTTTTAGACCTCCATGAGTTCGAAAAACGCAATTTTGGAAAATGTCCGTGACAAAGTTTGGAAAATATTTGTTTGTGTCAAAGATAACTTGAAAAGTCTTTGAGCTGGACGGATGAAATTTGGAATATGGTCTCTAGACCAAATTTGTAGATTTCTGTCAAATTTTGAGCAACATCCTTTCAAGAGAAATCTATCTGAGGCATTTGGATGTAAGTTAATATGATAACTACAAAGCATAAAAAGTTAAAGAGATAAAATTCGGCACACAAATTTAGCATCTATAGTGTAGACATCTATCAAATTTTGAGCCAAATGCGACAAGGAGTTGGCCGTCTGTCGGTCTGTACTTTCAGAAATATGTAAACGCGATAACTCAAAAACGGAATGACTTAAATATATAAAATTTGGGATGTGATCTTGGAGCAGTTTTGTGTCAAATTTTTATTTCAACCGCTTGGGAAAAGGCTTCTAAATCCCAAAGCTTCATGCTAGATATTAATCACCCAACAACTCACCAAGAATCGCACTATAGATTCAGTAAAAATGATAAATTATCCTAAAAGTCAATATTTTGTAACTATTGTAGGCCAGGGCCATGTAGTTCACTCTCTGGCATAACAAATTTATTAGAACGTATGCGAGAAAATTTTGGGAAGACACTTTCCGCTGGTTAAAATGAGTGACAAAGGGTGATGAAAAAATGCATTGCTTGCCATAGAACCATTGAAGAAGCCTGGAGTAATCGTGATGAACCATCAAAATTCATACTGAAAGTTTAATTACTTCAAAAGAAAATTATGCAATAGGTTTGGTAGAGTTACAAAGGTATTGTATATTTCAGTTGCTTCTAAGCCACCAAACAATTAGTACAAATGATTACTGTATAAAACGATCGAAATTATATGAAACAACCGAAAGAAAGCATAATGAATTGACAAATCTTTCAAGAATAATGACTCTCTTTGGCAACAGAAAAGTCACGCATACATATTTAGTGATTCATGAAATTATTGTAAATTAGTTGAGAAGGGATGGTACATTTAGATGCACCATCAAATTACTATTTTTTTATGTTTTTGAAAATTTTCTGAATGATGAAAACAACATTGAAAATATTGCAATAAGATGTCGCTTAGTCTAGTTCTTTTTTCTTTCTTATATACGAAATGTACAAAGAAATAATATTTTAATCGTTAAACAAGGGAAGGAAGGTTAGGAAGCTATGAAAATAATGCACTAAAAAGGATGCACCTTGACCTTTTAATGTCTACTGAGTGGTAATTTTTAAGTGATGGGACTTTATATCGGTTAACATTCAAGCAATTAGCAAATTTTTGATTCGCTTTTTTTCTTATCGAAATATTTTTACTTGCCCCGTAGTTGTGCCCATTTCACATAATTGATTAGTTGAAATTATATAAATATATATATCGAAAATTACAACAGCCAGTCCTTTGCTTACTTTGTCTTTCATATCTTGAATTATTTTAACAACAATATTTTAAGTTATATTTTGTTTCATCAATCGGTAATTTTTAATTTTGAATAACCTCAGCGGGAAGGAAGTAATTTTTACTTTTTGTTTTAATGTTTAATTATAAATTTGTACATATAGAGTATTATATAGAAATATAAAGAGAAATATGAGTAATATGTAAAGAGACAAAAAAAAAAAAAAAAAAAAAAAAAAGCCTCAAACAACCATATTTTGATTTGCGCTACTTGAAATGAGAACTCAAATTTTTATTTGCAATAATAAAGAAATACATTGTAAAACTAGCATTCTGAGTATTTTCAAAGTTTAATATGCCGTATAATATTGTTTCGATATCTTCACTATACGGTACGGTATTCATATATCGTATATTCATCCATTAATGTCGTGGAGATATCATTCAATATCTTGCGATATTAGGGTGAGATTTTGACTGCATTTTGTTTTCCTTTTGAAACATATCTTCACATTTTCCACTGATGCCATGAGCTCCTTGAGTTTGGTTCCTGATATCTTCGGGCACTGAGAAGCTATTTTTCCTATTCCTTTTTGGTTGCTCTGGTACAGTATTGAGTGCAATTTAATTTCTTTTCTTTCTTGGTACACTCCTTCGGCTTACGAAATTATTAGAGGAATGAAATTTACACAAAGTATTTTTTGTAAATGATAGAGACATTATCTGATATATAAACATTTCAAACATCGTGAAGCAAATTGTATGTCACCATATTGACCTGGTCTTCATTCAGCATTTATTAAAATATCTGTAAAGCTTTCTTCCTTACGATGTAACCTTTAGTGCAGGAAAGCAAAATTACAGATTTGTGATTGTATGATGCGAGGTATGAAATGCATTATCGAGCAGGCTAGAAATGGTTTATAAAAAGAAAATGTCAGTTTGAAATAGTCGCACGATAGCCGTATCGTTCTTTCTTCCATTCTAAACATTAAAGTAGTCTAATTTTTTCCTAATACTTATAAAAATAACATTCCAAAATGCAACATGCTCGCTTTTATTCTATTTTTCAAATTTTAAAAGTTTCTCTATATACACATAGTATATGAAAGTTTTTCTATGGTTACTAAGTTGGAATTATTACCAATTTATTTATTTATTATTATTTTATAAAAGAAAAAAATAATGTTAAAATGCTTAGGATTAGGTTCTTTATTTTATAAAAGAAAAAGAAAAAAAAATAATAATGTTAAAATGCTTAGGATTATGTTCAAAGTTCCACGACATTACCATTTTTGAAACCCAGCAAATTATCATATTTGAACAATACATTTAAAAATTGTTGAGTGTTTAGGTTGAGAAAAGGGTTTCCATAAGTGAACTGGATGAAATCGTTTAACAATCATTTTGGAGATTGTACTTTCGTCCATGATAATCGCATTACAGTAAGCGATTTCTTATATAGAACATAACCCACTGCCTTCAAGCTTAATTACTCATATGACGCAATAATTAATTTTAAGAAAATATAATAGTAGAATCTTTAATATCTTTCACCCCCCCCCAACTTTATGTTAAAATGAAATCTTAGGATTAAGTTCAATGTCGAACAGCATTATCATTTTTGAAATACAGCAAATTATCACTTTTGAAAATAAGGAGAAAATAAAAATTAAATCGTATTTCTTTTCCAAATCATATTAAGTTATAATTATAAAAAATGTGGATTACATTTTATTACTATATCATTCTAAATTTGTCTTGCGTCTATATGCTGCTGTTGAAATACAAAACATGATAAAATAAGTAAATTTTACAAGTAAATCTCTATTAAGAGTCCAAAGAAAAGAAACACTTTTAGATTCAATGATAAAAAAAAAAGAGAAAGAAAACTTTTTATATTGAGTATCTCAGTGAGATGATTGAAGTTCGTATGAGATTTCTTAAAATGAGTTATACACACAAATAATAGCAGATTTCCGACAAGTCAACTACATAGGGCGACAGAGTTGAGGAGGCCACAAGAAGGTCAGTTAGCCTTGTTGCCAAATAAGTAAATTTGTAAAAAAATGCTAATACTATGAATTATAAAATATTAGGATTACAATGTGCGTTTACATTGACTTTTTAAAATCATCAGTAAATAAATTAAAATATAAAATTTTTTTTAAATATATTGGATAGTTAATTATTTATTTTACTGATTATGTTATATTTTTGTGTACTAACCTTATAAAATAATTTTTAATAGTATATTTATTTAAAGTTTATTATTTCCTTATAATATATCATAATAACTAAATACTTTTATATGTAAGTAAGGAAATCTTTAGCTAATTAATGGATAGTAATTAATTAGCTGAACATTAATTAGCTAACATTACAAAAATAATACTATCACTTAGTCATCTTTTCCATCATATACATTTAATAAATGAAGGAATGAATTTTTATGAAATAACTAAAATAAAAAATTAAAGTTAAATGAATCATTAAGATATTTAATAAATTTTAAAAAATTGAAATATGACTTTGAATTTGCCAATTATTAAAAGAATAACATCATAATGTACACGGCACGAGCTCCAAAATGCCAATATCTGCTATTATGTATTTTGCCATCCTGTACCAAAATTATTGGGTACAGTCGATTCGCTATTTTTTTTAACTCATTAAAGTAAGAGACAAAAGTAGCAAGAATGAGCAAATAATTTCAGAAACTCAATTAGTAGAAACTAATTGTTTTAATATAACGCTGTTTTTAAAAGACGTTAAAAATTCTGCTGCAGCATTTTTCTTAAAATGAATTATTGAGTTATATGAGTAGTTAAGTGTGAACGCATTAAGTTGAGTTCTATTTAAGAAATCGCTTATTGTAATGCAATTTTTATGGACGAGATTAAAACCTCCAAAACTGTTGTTAATTGATTTCATCTAGTTCACTTAAAGGAAAGAAAAATCTTTCCTGAGTCTAAACACGCAACAACTTTTAAATATTTTATTCAAATGTTTGCGTGGTTTTACTATACAATTCCAAAAATTCGATAAATTGATTAGATAAGGACTAAAGAACTCCATCTAAAATTGCCTTAAAACGAGAAAATGTTTACAGAGAAATTTCGTACGCATTTATTAAAAATTCATTAAATTCTAAGCGCATACATTTATCCTTCAATTTTCTTTAACATCATTCAAATATAAGCAACGAAATCCATCAATTTCAGAACAGGGAAGTTTTGATCTCTTTAACTCTTAACTTGTTTATAGCCAGTCGGTGCGGATGGCAGGAAACCGTTGAAAAGCAGGAGATGTTTTCTTTTCTTTCGCACCTTCTTGTTTTAGAAACTCATCCGAGTGGAAGCGTGACTCAATATATTTCAGAGAATCGTGGATAGGAGAGAGAAATTGCATAGTCAAATCTCCCCTTCGTTTTTGGCAGGTACTGTTCAAAAAAGCACAAGACTCCGGACGCCACATTTGGCGACTTTAGCGTCGATTCAAGCGACGTAAACAGAGAATATTCGTCAAACAACAACAAACCAGTGAATTTCAGAATTTGTTTAGATTTGTTTAACTAAATAGTGAAAGAGTTGTTTTACAGACTTGATTACTTCTAGTATAGGCAGAATGAAAATTTATTAAAATTTATTCACCAACAATTTTTTGAAGATTTATACATTCTTTAGCAAATGCATTATGAGAACAAATGATAAACCTAAAAACTTTTACAAAATTTACTTTTCCTGTGATTTCAATATAGTTTCATTAGATATATTGAATCAGTTAAGTTTATTAAGGCATTACAATCAAAGTCATTATTGCATTACAATCAAAGTCACGGTTTCTGGATTTTTTTTTGTCACATTATAATTATTTGATGAAAATTTCCAAATAAAAGTATGAATATTTATTTACTGTGAATGGAATGAAACGACGATATCTGCTTTATCATTAATTTATATACTAAACTAAAACTGAATATGTAATGACTAATTATATTTTATATTTCTTCTATTTGTTTTTTCAAATTTTTATTCCTATATTTCCCACATTTGATTTACAGTATCAGCATTTAGATCCGAAGTTATACCTGATAGTGACTGGTGAAAATGCAAATAAAAATTTGCAGCTTTTAAAAGCCGGTGAGATTCCTGCTTCTTCTTTTTTTTTTAAATCTGAATTTGCATTTACCATATAATACCATCATAGATATATCATATAAAAGTTAATTAAGCAGAATTCATAGTATTTTTACTGAAGTATTTTTAAACACCATAGACTTTTCATTTGTGATTTCAGTTCATAAAATTATTGTTTATGAAAGGGGTTTTTTTTTTGTAAGTAAAACATGACTCTTTGCCTCTACTTTAAGTTGTCGATTAATTTAAATTATAATGAGACATGTGGCGATTCGTTCATTAGGATTTCGCCACCCGAAATTATTTTAAAGGCTTATTTTCCCTTTTTTATTCCTATTATTTTTTCCATTAAAGGTTCTATAAACTATAAAAGTGCAAAAAAATTAGATTTAGTAAGCAAATGAAATTGCTAAATTGAATTGGATTGAGAAGTGAATGGGATGAATAAGTGAATAGATGGATGAAATAAACTTAATTGCATTGAATAAAATGAATTGGATTACTTGGCGATCAACCCTCCTCCCCCCAGAAAACATCAAAATTTACTACCTCTGCAACAGCTGAAGGTGAAAATCAACGATCCTGGCATTAAGTTTAGCGGTGAAAGGGCTGTTCTAGTTCGAGCTCACGTTTGGCACATGGCCAGTTGTTCAATTCCTTTCTTTCCTCTCTCTCCAAAGCAAGACTTTTCTTTGCATTCATGTTTTCTTTTTCTTCACTTATTCTCGTTATTTACTACTGTTTTTTTTTTCTTTCAGGATTGTGAAATTAGCATTTTTTAATGATTGTACTTCGGTAAGGCTATTGTAAACATCTCTTTCTTTCATCTTCCATCTCACTCATTTTTTTTGACAAAAAAAAAAAAAAACCGATTTTTTATTGATGCGTAAAAGCGTGTGGTTTTCCAAATATGAGACTGAACAATAATTAGAGATAGCTCCGCTTTCACGTTGTCCCCAAACCCCCTGGGGGGCACCTCGAAATGAGGATGAGATGTTTCCGGCATGGTGGTTGGATCTCGCCACCCTGGAGGGTACACAAATAGGTGGGTGATCTGACTCCTCCCATCGATGACAGGATGTACTTCCTTTGGGGAGGGTTGTACCCTGGCCGGTGACTCAACCACAGTTAGGACTCAACCACCTTAGGACTCAACCACAGTTCCCGCCAATGTTGCTGTTGCGGCGGTCCGGTCATTCAGTTTTATGGTTTAAATCCGTGTGCCTTCGTGGCGGGTCGGAGAGTTAGATGGTTGACTTCACGTTGTCACCACAAGAGCTTTATGAAAAGTAGACCATAAAAAAAGCAAAAATAGCCCAAATTAATAATTTTCTAAAATAGATAATAGATAATTACAATTAAACTTTTAGACTGCTTAGATGTAAAAAGTTTTTTTTGAAGGAGTTGTATTTTATTTTTGTAATTCTTATTATTTTTCCTTGTGAAATATTTCTGCAGCACTGCTGTTTAAAACTCGTTTGCTAAACGGACCATTTACAATGGAGTGTGATGACAGATTTCTCTTGTTAGTTTGTTAAATTATCATACAAAAAATGGCATTAAATATTTCGATGAGTCGTTATGAATACATAGGAACGAAAGTACAAAAATGTGCATCTAGCCTTTATATATTTTGAAGTTACAGCCAAACAGATTTGAATGAATTTTCTTCATAAAAATTTAGCAAATGATATAAGTCATATAATATTTAACAAAATTTTAAAAAAATTAATTTTAATTTATCTTTAAGTCAGCAATAAAAAAAATTCACGAAGGGAAAGTAAGTCGCATTACGTTTAATATTCTTAATCGTTCTTTTTAATCTTCATTTCACTTCCTAATAATTGTTGGTATCTCAAAAAAAGATAAAGATCTTTTTTTTAGAACATTTTTTATAAAATGCACCAAAAAGAAAGAAAGAAAAAAAAAAAAATCCAGGACTCCAGCCGGAATTTCGGTTTTTAAACTTATTGTAGTAAATTTAAGTCCACTTTTTATAAACTCACGAAATAAGTTTATAATATATATATTATTTTCAAGGTATGAGTATACATTTCTTAGAAGTTGTGAGATTGATTTGGGACTCAAAGTATTTTGAACATTTTAAAATTATTTTAACAATGAGTTCTATTATTGAAACAAAATAATTTCGAATATCTAATACATAATAATTCTATAACATATTATGTATTAAATATTCGAAATCTCATTGTTACTAAAGATAAGTATGTTGAACGTTTTAAAATTATTTTAAAAACGAATTTTATTATTGAAACAAAATAATTTCGAATACTTAATACATAATAATTCTATAACATATAGTTTCGAAATCTTTTTAATTTTGAGCAATGCTGTTCTATTCTTCATAAATTATTTCTCCCTTTTAGCCAGAATAAAGTTTTTTTTAACAATTTAAAATGATTTAATAGCAATTAATTTTTAAATATTAAAAATAAGTGAGTGATTTCTTTATAACTTTTTAGTTATTCTTATTATTGAACTCTGAAATTCTTTTTGCTTTCATCAACTAATAAAATAATAAAATTTTAAATAATGTGATTTTTTATTTATCATTAGTGTCAAAATATGAAATTTTTTTATTTGCAAATTGCCTTTGGGTTAAAATTTATTTATTTAATAATATAAAAATCTTTTTCAAATTTTCTTTTATATGTTTTTTTTAAAAATGATTTGCTTAGCCAACAACACATTTTCTTCTAAAAATTATTTATTTTTGTGCCAATTTTCTTGATTTTGAGAGAAAGAAAATTACTTTTAATTTAAAAATATAATGTCTCAATTAAAGCAAATATTTTCCTAAAGATAATGAATTTATATTAATTATAGATATTTAAACAATAAAATTATAATGCTTTGTTAATTATAATAGTTATAATATTTAAGTAGATAAAACTATGCCTTTCTTTTAAAATTTTAGTAAGCAATTCCATTTTTTCACAAATCTCAAAGGAATTTAACAGAAGATATTTTTTTTTAAATATTTTTATTTTATTTTTTGCAAAACAAACGAAAAGAAAATAAATGAATTATTCATATTCCAATATTATTTTTATTTTAAAGCATTTTAAATTTTATTCTAATTTAATATGATACGAATTTTGCTCCAATACCTCTAACATATTAAAAATATGTATTTATTCATAAAAAGATATCAAAATACGAGATATTAGCCTTCTAAAAATTTTTATAAACGAATAAAAACTCAAAAAAAGATATACTTTTCGAACTTGAAAATACCAGTGAAATATAAATTGAAAAATATTTTTGCACTTTTTAATATATTATCTTCATTCTTTTTTACAATTTTTCTATATGTATGCATTTTCTATATTTCCTTATTATTCAGAGTTTTTCTGGAATAATATTATTATTCTTTACAAACTCCAGAGAAGTTTTTTAGGTCCAACTTATTTCATAAACTCCTGGGATGCTTCCTGAATTTTGGCGACTAAGTTTGGCGAGATGCATCTGTCACTGAGGGTTCCGGTAAACCCAAGCACGTGCTCTTGGGATCAATTCTGACTCAAAAGAGTCAAATATAGTCGACCAGTCAGCCAGACCGCAACGATAAAATAGACTCGAGGCTTGACTGAACGAACGAGCTTTTTCTTTATTTTATACTGAATTCGAATAAAGCAGAGAGAATTTGAAATTTTTCTTTTTTGCTTCAGTTAAGAGATGGCATTTCAACGTCCGTTTTTGATTTCTCTGAAGAGATCGGATTCCAGCAATAGGTGGGGGTTTGGCATCAAAGGGGGACGAGATTATGACGAACCCCTTAGAATACAGTCGGTGAGTATTATAAATTTGAGTTTGTGATATTTATTTGGGTTTTTATGTAGTTGTGGACCAATAAGTTTTAACTCTTTCACGGAATTAGGATTATTTTTAGCTTTTAAGCCAAATTAAGCTTTTAATCAAATTACAAATTTTTGACATCATTAACTTAAACATTCCTTAGTGGAAAAATGCAAAGCATAAAATTTCAAACACAATTTTATTTACAAAACTGAAAGCTTATAATCATAACGCCTAACATTACTGATATGACATTAATTTAAAATTAAGTTCTGCTGAAAAACATTTTATAAACTTGTAGCTAATCTTTCTTGAATTGTTTAAAAAGAATTTTTTCTTTAAATCAAGATATTTATCTGGGAAGATTTTAAATAGTCATTATTTGTTTATTTCTTACTTGTTATTTTTTCAAGTTGTTATTTTAATACTTGGTTCTTTTATTACAATCCTTAATGTCAGTAAAAAGATTCATTATTTTTTCCTTAATCTCTATTTCCTTTTACACGTATAGTTCCTTTTGAAAATTATTTCTTTTTTTTGAAATTTATGATTTTACAGAAGAAATCTAAACTGTTAACAGACCCCCATTTAGAAAAAAATTGTGAATAAGATCTGAATTGCTTAGTACAAACAATTGAATCTATGTTACTCCTTTCAATGATATACTCTAAGCTTACTTTCATTTTACGCACAATATATTTTAAAAATAAAAGCTTTGCATGAACTTAAACATTTTTAAATAGTACTTTCATATTGTACAGTGTAAAATGCGTTTTAGATTTCGTAATGAATTAAAGAAAGTATGGTGAAAGAACTCATAGAAAAATTAAGATTTTTTTAGGCGCAAAAAAAAAAAAAAAAAAAAAAAACTCGCGCTGAAAAACCTTCAAATAGTATCATATATTTAATCTGAAGATCTTTAATCGATCTAATTAAGATTTTTATTTTAAGCTCTTTAAGACATTTAACAGATCTTATTATATTAAGAGTTAACATTTGTTTTTGTAAGACTTTAATAAAAAATCAAGGGTTATATTGAATTTGAAAGAAAAAAAAAAAGAATTAAAATAAAATTATACTGAATATTGAATAAATTTCTGCAGATTAGAAATCTATTTACCTAAGCACTGAAGCAAAGATGTAAATTCTAGATCAAGCAAAATAGAATCATAGAAATAAAAATAGTCAGAATCATATTTATCATATTAATCCCTGAACAAACTTAATTTTAAAAAATCTGAGTCAACTTCATTTTCTTTCATTTAGCAATTTGAAAGTGTGTATTATACAAATACATCCTTGAATAATATTCTTTTTAACACAAAAATGCGTTTCAGAAAATTGCCTCAACAAATCACAGAACTGTAAGATGGAACATTATTAGGAGCCTTTTTAACATTTGCATATAAAAGGCAATAACTTGGTGTCTTCAAGGTTGTAGGCTGAGTTGTCAGCTGATATTTATAACTCGGAAAGTTAGTTATGTCTAACCATCAAACGTGAAAAATGGATGTTAAGACAGCCTACCATATGTTTTTAGTCGCAATTCTAACGCATTGACAAATACGAATTTTTAGTTTTCAAAACAGTACAAATAATTTATTCTAAGAGCAAACTAATAAATTTAGTTTCTCAAATATATTTGTAATTTATGTCGTTTTTGCAAAATGATGATTTATTTTCTGTCAAAAGAATTAATTTTGAGAATTATTATTTGGTTATTTTTTTGAAATGGCGTACAGATTATTATTATTATTTTTTTGTAATATATAGGGTTTATTTTTTCATAATTTTTTGTTGGTATACAGTTAAAATATTATTGGTATACAATTAAAAATGACTAAAAAAGAAATTGAGAAGAATTAGGAAAAACGAGCTAATTTATTCTTGTTTTAAAATGTCAGCTCTATAACGATTCTGACTATTTGACTCTGATGAATTTAACATACATCAGACCAGCTAACACGATATAATTTGGCAGAATCATGTTCCACACAAACTACGAAGTGCAGACCTTACCTCTAGACAGCCACTAATTGCCATGAACATCATTCCTTAATAGTAGAACTTCTATTTTTATTTGAGTGGTCAGTGTACATTAATGGGGTATTCTATGGAAACATATTATATAATAGTTAAAGGCTTATGATCGAATAATTTTTGAAAATAACGATAATGCAGTAAAATTGATACTCTTTTGAAAACACGGACTAACTACTGAGCAACAAGAATCCGAGCAGAAATTAACTTAAAAACAATATTCCAATACACCATATAAAATAAAGAGATTAAATCTTTTGTTATTGTCATTTATTAAATCTTTTATTATTATTTCATATGAAATGTATAACAATAGGAAAATATTATAATTATCATAAAATTCGACTTAGATATTTCAACAACCATTCGACCAACCATTAATGGTTTCAAAAAAACATTTTTAGAATTATATGTCGTTGTCTATGAACATTAAGCACAGAAACAACAACAACAACAAAAAATTCGACAAGTGAAATAGAAATTTTTATGCTAAAAATGTATACTTGCATCAAGTCTCGTGTGAAACAAGGCGAAGTCTGCCTGTCAGTTTGTTGGTTCAGGTGTATTTAAAGATGATAACTCAAATAATAATAATTTGGTTTATGTAGCGTACCTCAGAATGTATACTTGATTTGCATCACTACAAGAGGAAACTAAACACAAAGTGAATTAGATTGTGAAAGCATACAAAACAGTCGAAAGGAGGAACGGTTGTTTTCAGTTACCGTATTCTTTTTCAATAATATGAAATTATCTTTCCCAGAATTTTCAATTTCTGTCCTTGCAATCCTAGGGAATCTAAAGGAAATTTTTTTTCTTTGTTTGACAACGTTAAATGAATTGTATGATTTTACTTTCAGAATATTTAATATAAATAATATTAATTCGAACTCTTGGAAACTAAACGAAAAGTAAGTTAATTGTAGTGGTGAATTTTCAACTAAGCAAACTAGGCAGATGCCAAAGGATTCTGTCTGAGAAGGGGTCGCAAGTATGTATTAAAAATTGTCGGCAAATAATTAAATTTGTAAGAAATGGCTAATGATTTATTTCTCTTCTACTGAACAGGATATATCTAAATCTTTCAAATCTCCCCTCCCCTCGTAATCATTGTATTTACGACCACAGTTTTGCTTTGTCAGGAAATAAACATTAAAAAGAAAAAACGATTCACCTTCAATTTTTTTCGGTAGCATGTTTTAAAATTCTTGATATGGATCTTTTTGTTACACTTAAATTGTTTTACAGAAATATAATTGCTCCTTTTCGTAACTTTTGGTTTTTCTCTGGATGCATCAAAAACTAGACAATCACATTTGCTCTATATTTGCTTGAAAACTCACCTTTTTTTAAAACTTATTTTAGTAATGGGATGATACTCATCAAAAATAAAACAACATTGGTTTCAATCAACGGATTATATTAGAAAGATAGTTATAATTCATGATAATTAGGTTAATCTAAAAACTGAAGTTTATGTCAAAACAAATGATAAATTCCATGGAATGTTGATTCTGATTCAAGACTTCGCAAGTTTGTAACAACCTGACTTGTTCCTTCATTCGCCAACAATTCTCATTTAAATATTCACTCTCTGTTCTGTTATGGAATAGAAGAAATATGATGAATAAGTTGGTATAACTTAAATATTTTCTCATTTCATTTGATAAATGTTAAAAAGTGAAATTCCTTAAAATATTTTCTCATTTCATTTAATAAATGTTAAAAAATGAAATTCCTTAAAATATTTTGGGTATGTCCCCCCCCCCTTTTCCCCAATTGTTATAATTACCATTTAGAACAAGTTCGAAATGTTTAGTATCTAAAAAAGAAACACTATCGAAAATTGATATAAAATAACAACACTGAATTGTGCAAATCGAGTTTAAGGAAGTTGGATATATTTTAAAATTTCTTGAAATATAACATGAGTTTTCCAATATTTTAAAATTTAAAGTATAAGGCTTGTGCTTTATTGAACTTAAAGAAAATCAACAATATTCTCTGCTCGACTTTTTTCATATTTAAAATAATGCTTTCCTGTGTGATTTCATAACATGGCCCAGAATACCAAATATATATTTAAAAAATCTTCTTGTTCTGATTATTTTATCTTAAATTTAATAAAGGCCAATAGTTTAATTGTAAGAATTGTATGCTAGATTTCATTTATCTATCTCGGTTTCTTTTTTACTTTTTCGTATACGAAGCACAGAAGAAATATTGTAATCGTCAAAAAATTGGATCTCAAGATGTTCTCGAAATTACATTTCAGACCTCCCTCAGTTCGAAAAAAATTTTTTTTGACAATATGTCTGTCTATCTGTGAACACGATAGCTCAAAAATGCTTTGAGCTAGATGGATGGATGGACTTACAACCAAATTTGTATATTTTTAAAATCAAATTTTGAACGAAATTCTGTCAAAGGAAAGCTGTTTGGCTTGCTGTTTGATTACAAACGAACTCGGCAACTCCATAATGCAAAGAGGGAAGCATATAAATTTTGGCACACAAAATTACATCCTCTAAAATATGGATTATCAAATTTGGAACCAAATCGTGAAAAGGTCTATACTTTTCTATACTCTATCGGTCTATACTTCATAAAAACGCTTTGCTTCATAAAAAAGCAATAACTCATTAGCGGAATGACTTAAATCAATGAAATTTGGTTTGTTATCTGGCGTCTACATCTGTAGTTTTATGTCAGTGGACGGGCAATTTTTTTTGAAAATATCCGAAAATGTCGAAAGGAAAAAATACTTCCGATTTTCACGTGCATTATTATGATTACATACTGTTCTTTGACTCTCTTTAAGTATTTCATCGTGTTTATTATATCTAAGGTTGAGGTTAGCTTATTTTTAATTGAACAAATTGAAGTGTCCTATTCAAAGGTGTAAAAATGGAATAGGTTTCTATCTATTTTTGTTGTAAATACGTTTCTCGTAAACTGGATTTAAAATCTTTAAATCAGTAAACAGATTCTTATTACAGTATACCTGGGAAGTTGTTTCAGTTGTTGGCGCAGTTCTATAACGCTATAGACAAAACGCGTGTTGACAAAAAGCCAATATTTATTTTGTAAAAGCTAAGAAAAGCGCAAGACAAAAAATGTACTTCTTTATTCTAAAGGACCTTGGCAACTTGTAAATCCATCTGTCTTTTTATAACTTATTGAAGCAGATGCGTTTCTAAGTAACACCACTTGGAAATGATTACCAGTTTAAGTTTTAAAATATGAATTGATCATTTTAAGGTCAAATTTTTATCAATTCATTTATATAAAAGTTTAAAAAAGAGTCGGACCAATATGTTGAAGTATCTTAGAATTTAAATGTATTAGGTGTAATCCATCTATCTTTGTTTTATTTTTAAATTTTGGTCTTAATTATATAACATCGGTAACATACACGCAAGAAAAAATGTTTAACATTGCCTTAACGAGTTTGAGTATAAATAAAATAATTAACACTATAAAAAATATTGATAAAATATTAAAAAAAATATTGAAATTGCAAAAAAATTGTACGGAAATAAAATGGTTCCACTCAACACCATATATTTCGAGTTTAAATTCTTTAATTCTTCTAAATCTTATATTTTATAAATTTTTTTTATACAATTGCTAGTTCTAGGATAAGACGTTAATGTTTTGATAAATATTTTCTTAAAAATATGATTAAAGTTAAAAAATAAAAACCTTCTTCGCTAGTACCTGCTACGCAAGAAAAACTACCTGCCAGATTTGATAGCTCTAGAATTTTCCAGTTTGCCTTGAGACGAAATTTGTATCATATATTGCATGATATAATTCACAGCTTATGAATATTATCACATAAAAATTTGTATTTACAAGGCCATTCAATAATATTTTAACTCTTATCAACTATAACACTCGTACTATGTTGAAAGTAAAGAAATAGATGGAAATATATAATACCATACAAAGACTTACATTCTATAAGTTTCTGAAAAACTGATTTTTTTTCATTATATTTTGTTTAAAATATATTTTTATAAATTGACGCTATCAGAATTCATTTCAAGAACTCTCTTCTTATCTTAATTTTTTTAAAAAATTGCGTCAATTTTTCTCTCGATTTGAAGGACTATTTCTTCCTGTATTTCTAAAGAAGATCGAAAATTCCGAAAAGAAAATTGAATTATATTCAATCAAACAGAGATTCTCTTCATTCCCATTTCTCAAATTATTTTCCATCTGATTTTTTTTAACTGCATCCTAATTTACTATGTCATAAAAATAAGTGAACACAGAATATATGTATATTTTCACATTTTCACATATTTTATCTCTCAGCATTATATTTCTATTATTACAAATTATATTTCTAAGTTGAAAAATCTTGTAAACGGTCTCATTGTAATATAATTTCTCATATACTAGTAAATTCTGTAAATAGTTATTTTCGTTTCTTTTCCTACTGTAAATATTTTGTTACTTAAAATGAAATTCCCGTAGCATGCCCACCAAACCGTTCAGAGACCAGAATAGTCACGGATACGGGGGTATGAGACGGCGTTCTGTTCTGTGGACAGATTTAAATATTATATGAAAATAAAATAAGTAATTGATTAAATTTATTGAAAAAAGGTTAGAGCATTGGCGTTGCTAATGATAAATAACTCAACTTTTGTGACAAGTTCAATTCTGCTTGTCACATAACTTTGATGCTATATACAAATTGTTTCGGTTTTTTCATTTATAGGAACTTACAAAATATATGTAAAGTTTGAACCAGAATATTTCAATTCAAAACATTTAAAAAGTGAGATATGAAGACAAGAATAAGAAATATAAGATACATATGTTACAGTCAAGTTATAACAGAAAGGCAGAATAAGCTCATTTTTGTAAAATAGACCTTTGCAATTCAGTTCATTTCTTGCGCGTGCTCGCTGAAAACCTCTTAGAATTGTTAAAATTTCTCTTAAAAAGATTGGAACTGCATTATTGTAAGAGTTTCTTATATGTGTCTGATATATAAAGCTTAATTATTTGCTAAGACTGTTAAGGGAATTGTTTAAGTTAAGTCTTTTTACTTTCATTGACGTCGACACACTCATTCTTAGCTTATAGAGCATTTTAATGAACAGTTCAAAAGTATTAGTTGTCGTTTCGTATGGCACTTGCCATGGACAAGCCCGCTGTTACGTAGACAGCGATTTTAAGCCGGTGGGGGAGCGTCTCTTGTTTTTGTAGTAGCGCCATCTAGGGCCAAGAGTACGATTTAGCTACACACACATCACAACCCTTTTTACAGGGCGGACTTCATTCACGCATTTCATTCCCTCATCCACAGATCGTAATTTAGACTTGAATCAGAGACCGATCACCCCTGATCCAGTACCCTCAGTGGTATTACTCTCGACATGGAGGACTTTGTGACCACGACAGATTCATACGCGCGTCAGCCACCAAGCACGCGGGGAATCTTCGGCCGGCGGGGTTCGAACTCGCAACCTAAAGGACACGAATCCAACGTTCTACCAACCAGGCTATCCCGGCCTAATAGTATTAATCACATCGCTTACATACATACATTTATAAAAATATACTATATGTAGGCAAGACAAAAATAATTCATACTTTTCGTCATAATTCTTCTAACATTCGCACAATAACTTCTATCCTTGATTATTCTATTAGAATACTATTATTATAATGCTATGGAAGTTTGATCCTTCCTTCTGTTGCAGATAGATCACGGTCACTGAGTTAGGAGTTTGCACCAAAAGGATACAATGAGACATGATTCAATTACTTTAATCGGAGGATGTCAAATGCTCAGAAAATTATTGTAGACTGTTGTGGCACTGATTTAACTTTTCTATTCGCCAGAACCATCTTTCAGGCTTGCTGAATGCTGTTATCTGTAGTGAAGAGTGATGGCTCTCTAGCACCCGCTCCATGCGTTACTCTTGTTTTGATCGTTTAAAAACACACAATCATTCACTTTTAAAACCACAAAAACACAATACCATGTAATAGATAACTTTCCATATATTGAGACAGCAATATACGATGAATTTTTGAGCCTTTGATATCCTCTAATAGGAAGAATTGGATCACTTGTCTTTATTCCTAATTGTTGTAAATTTTTAATGGAGTGGCCATGACCTGTCTGCAAGAGAAAGAAGAAAAATAGCGGAATTACGAGAAAATTTTAATAGTAATACTAGTATAATAATGATATTTTTTTATTTATAATTCTAATAATACTATCACAGCTGTGTAACAATAAAATAAGCAAAGGTATATGTGCACTTTATATGTTAAAATTATGGATAATTTTTGACTTACCATGTACATAAATAAAAAAAATGCGATAATCAACAATAATTATATGTATAATACTTAAGATACATATAGATGTGAGTACATGAAACATATAATCATAAAATACAATATGGCATTTGAAAGGCTTATCAGCATTGAAAGTAATGTATCCCTAACCAAATTTATATCAACACACATTTTTGAAATCTTAATATAAATTTAACAAAATTGTGGATTGGACATACTCGATTTACACGAGTGTCTGCGGAGCAGTTCATATGTCACTGGAGAAAATTTAGAACCCGCTTTAACTTGACTACTACTTTTTCTCGGAAAAAATTGTTACAGATCTCGATTTAGCTTCAAATCTCACATCAGCTGCAAATCTTCAGTGGCGTAAAATGTAATGATATTCATGGTGATCGAACTTTTAAGAACAATTATTCTCGGTTCCGTAGTAACATGCCATATGCATAAATTAAAATATTAAAATTGAATAATTAAAATTAAAATTCATATATTCCTCAATGTGCTCCTCACTTTGATTTTTCTAATACTGTTATTCGAATTCAAGTCTCAAACTAGAAAATTATACTGCAAGTAAAAATGTCATTCATTTTTAGCAAACATCGTTTAATTTGAATTCAATCTGAGGGAATCACAGATCCATTATCAAAAAATAAGCGACAATTACACTCCAAATTAAAATATTTGTACTATACCAGCTTGAGGATCTATGACCCACTTCCGAGGATGATTTTGTGATTCCCAGTTTTTGGATAATTAGGTCACATACATGTAAATCTTGTGTAAGATAGAATTTTTTATTTTTAAACCTACCCTGTTGACTGGTAGGTGACCGTTGACTGCCTTTCAGTTAGTATTTCATTTATTTAATATAACACAAAGAAATGAAACTAAATAAGATGATGATAATAAATGTTTTGTAATTTAGTAACAATTAAGGTTTCATTGCCTTTTATGTAATTTTTAACTTCTCGGTAAATTTAATCACGTGCTTGGCCAGCTCACTAATTATCTTTTGATTTACTGTAGAAAAAATATTATTTATCCTTTAGAGTTTTTTTAGACTACTTTCTGATTAGATATATTAGGTTAAAACGCATGGGTTAAAACACATTTATTTGTGGTTGAATTAGTTTATATCCTTTATGAAACCTGTTCACTCAATTATGGGTCGGAATACTTCGTGATATAGCGGCTTAGCAATGCTTTTTTTTCTGAAATAACAGTCTGGCGTTCAAAATTTCTCCATTTCTGTTTTTAATAAGCCTTCAAACGAAGCAACAATTTAGAGTTCTTGCTCACAGCTTTTCTTCTATCTAGATAACTCTACCAGAAAAAAAAAGACGAGACCTTATTGGCTGGGACTTTATTGGGTGCGAGAACTTTTCAAAGTTAAAGCAAAAAGTGAATGACAAGGACAATTTAGTTCCACTACATAAAATCACCCATGTGCACTCTGCCTTTTTATTCCTATAGAGGATGGTTCTGACATGGAAAAAGAGTTCTTTTAACAAGATGAGCATTTCTGATAAAATAATTATCTTAATAAAATAATAATTATTTCTATAATAACTATTTTTATTGAGTGGAACAATAATATTTGAAATGCAACAGTATTTGAAGAAATTAATATATTTATAATAAGAGTTCAGAAGCTTTCAAAATATAGTCCTTTATCTACTTGAGTTGAAGATATGAACAAGTTTCCCAGAACTTAGATTCTTGAATGGCAATGGGGCAATAGAAATTTTAAGAAAGATTTTCGTGCAAAATAACTGTCATTTTCTACCTGCATTTAAATCTGGAGGCCATGAAGGAATTAATATATAAAATTATACTTTTATCTTCCTTTTTACTTAATTATTTGTGTTGCATTTATTAGTTGAGTATTTAAACATTGAGTTAATTAATTTGATCCTTATGTCAAATCTTTGTAACATAAAATATTTTACATACATAAAACATGTGTATAGAATAACCTCACTGTAAAATATTTTAATAAAATATTTGCAGATATTTTTATGTTCAATTTAATTGTAAATTTATATATTTTTATAAAAAAATCTTTGTATTTTAATTTTTAACTTGGTGAGCTTACTAATGACCTAGTGGGCTAAGACATAGTTTGCTTGTATATCATGTAAGAATCGCAGGAAAATGTTATGGGATTTGTGGCTCTTAACCAGTGGTATTTAAAATTTATGATGTGCTTTAGATTCAAAATTTTTCGTATCAGTCGAAACAGCTGTGGGAGGTTGTTCTGGTTCTTCTCCAACCGAAACACAAATATCAGAGTTCTCCTTCTGGTGGCCCAAGGTTGGTTTGGCAACAGATCTCACATTTCTTATTCGTCATTTCTCGTTGTTTCAGACTTGGTTAGATATGATAGACTAAAAAGGATTAGAGAAACCATAGCATATTCGTTAAAAATTATAATATCTTAGGCTAAATTTCCATTAAAAACTTCTAGTGAGGTAAATGATGATGAAACTGAAAATCATTGAATTTTTGGGAAACTATATTTTTATTTTGAAATATTTTTTTAACATGCATAAAGCTGTTAGCAAATAATATTAAAATTGTATTTTATTCATCAATTGATTCTTCATTTTGTTTTTAGAATCAATTTAAATTTTGAAACTTTTAAATATAGCAACCATTTTTTTAAAAAAACGATTAGATGTTTCTGAACATTTCCAATCAACTGTTTACGGTATAGATTTAATCTCAAAGTTTAATATATAAGTAAAGACATAATGCAAGAATTTAGTGTGTAAATAAAATTCAAAAATGTTTTAAATCAGCCATCATGTTGTAATCCGACTTTCTCGTATAGTTACACAATATAACAAAATTTATCTTCGAATATGCATTTTTGACTTTTTTTCGTTCACTATTTGGGTCAAAAATAGGTTGCAGATTTACAATTTTAGTTTCAAGACCACGTAAGAGGTATTAAATTATTAAATTAATTGCACTCCACTCACGTAAAATGGACGGAACGTTAGGAACTAAAACCTTTAAAGAATTAATTTAAAATTCGGTATACGTTTGATACGAAGGAAACAAACCAAATTTTGTTTTTCCGTTCATTCCGCTTTTGAATTATCATGTTTTAAGCAAGGCTACCTATTTATGTAGTTTGTAATGTGTTTAATTACATCGTTTAGATTCACACGAATTGATAGACTGACAAACAGGCATTCGATTGAATAATTTTGTGAAACTCATGTTGGGAATAAAAACAAAATTTTATTTGTTTCATTTTTTCCATTTCTGTGTTCCATTATTGGGTTTGTAAACATACAAGCATCTAAAATGAAGATTCACTGAAATATCCAAATCGAATTTTTTGACGCTTACAATCTTTTCTATTTCTTTCCTCCAAATATTCCAAAAAAATGCTCTTAAACGAGCTACTGATTCATTATAATTTTATAATACTGCCATGCTTAAAATTCCTTCCAGCCGTTACAATATAGTAGAAAACAAGAATACATTGCGTTTCATCATAATTTCAATATATTTTGTAACTTCAAATATAAGTACAAATTAACTTTTACATCATAGTATTATTCATTATTCCATTTTAGAATCTAAAAATACGATTCTTAAAAGATCCAAAATCTTTGTGCCAAGTTCAATTCCCAGAAAAGTTAAATCTGATTAGTTTTTTGAACTGTGGTTGCTCGGTGCTTTGCTACTAGTTAGTTGGAGGCATAGTAAAATCTCTTATTCAATCTCAGCCTGCTATTCTTAGCTTTCTCTTTAAACCTGTCGCTTTGCTAAATCTGTGATTTCTTGTGACTGCTGGCAACCGCAAGCGCCTCTGACGATATTTTTTTATGTTTCACAGCCCGTTTCTTTCACTGTGCCTGTTAACATATTCATGAAGGAAAATACAGGATGCGATTGTTCTTTTTTTCGTTAAAAACATCTGTTATCCATCTTTTACTTTAAGTGTTTTACATAATTTTTAAACATAATGGCTTACTGAAAAGAACTTGCTTTATTGACCTTAAGGACAATAATGAATTTATATTTATAAACCATGTAGAGACAAATTCAACTAAAAAAATGTATAGTTATACCAGGATGGTATAATGCTTGCAATCAAACATAAGGACAAATAAAAGTAACAAAGTTGTCCTTCCTACTAATTTTTTGTATACTTAGACTATATGTTGTTAATACATGCATAATTTCATATCGTCGTGCACTAATGAGAAACGAGTAAATATTTGAACATCTTCACTTTAGCTAATTGGAGCGAAGATTTGAGATAGATATACAACTCTGATAATAAGATTAGATGCTACATGTGATTTGTCTTTCATATTGTTTTATTTTTTTAGGTACATTCATATAAATAAGAGTGTACAAAGTTAAACGATTTAATACAAAAATTAAATTATATTTACGGTTTACTGCTGTTTCGAGTTATCCTATTCACATTAATAAGAATATACAGATCAATAGGCTATAAAATTCTTGACGAATATGATCTGGAATTTGATATAGATTTATAGTTCTTTTAATAAAACCTTTTGTGAAATTTGATACAGCTTCTTCATTTTGAGTGATAATGTCTAAATAAAAAAGAAGAGTAGACATTTGTTACCTACATTTTGACAGAAATCATAATTTTTGTGTAAAGAGAGTATGCCTAATTTCATCGGCATGACATATTTCATTTTTTTAAAAAAAAATTCGCGTTCATTTGCATACAGATAAACAAATGGATATGCCTAATTTCCTACAAAAATGTTTCTCCCTTAAAACATGGAGATTTTTCAAAATCTTAAGATAATTTTTTAGCAATATCAAGACTTTTATTTTTGTTAAAGGGAGATTGGAGCAGGTTGAACAGCGGTAAAAGAAAAAGAATGACTTAATTTATACTGAATCATTCACACTTCATCATCTTGCGGATACTTCTAGCGCTCTACATTTCTAGAGATTCGTAGAGAGAAATCACTAGCGCCATTTCGTTGTTTATTGGATGATGTTCGTATATTTTGACTAACGTTTGTAATATTCAATGCCTGCAACGTAAGATCACGTTTACTAACAGGGAAGATGTTTTATTATTCTTTACTATATATGGTTATCTTAGATAATATGCTTTTCACACTCACTATATTTATAGCTTATTTTTTAAAACCCTACCAAAGAAAACAAATATTTTTCAAACATTCCCAATTGGGGTAAGGTGACCGAAATAATTTAACTATTTTGCCATTTTGCCTTAAGAGCTTTTTATTGTTATATGTTTGGCATTTATATTCATTTTTTAAATTTATTTTGTGTGATTTTTTGATCAACATGACCCACAAACTATTCAGTTTCATATTTTAAAGAGTTTAGACACACAAATAATTTTTTAAAAATCTCTCTTTTGAAAGACCTGATTGTACAAAAAGAAACAGTCAAGGCTCAGCACGAATGTTTCAATCAACAAAGGCAAGAGACTCCATACGTAGAAAAAAAAAAAAAAAAAACGTAATATTTCCAAGAAACTGAAAGTTGTTTCCTGTAAAATAAGCTAAGAAACCTGTCATTTACAGCACAAACTTTCAAAAAAAGTGCAGGGCAGTTCCTATGTGTTGTGAGGTCTATTTTGACTCACAACATGGTGAAAACTAAGATCCATCAGAAATTTGCAAAAGCAACACATTGTAGTACAAGAGATGCTCAAATTTAGAAAAAGAAAATTTTGTTTTTAATTTTCGGTAAAAAAAATTGAGTTACATTAATTTGCTGTGAACTAACACAATAATTTTTTCATTATATACATTTTAATCAAAAATAATTTAACAAGGTTATACCTTAAAAAGAACATTCACCTTTAATCAAGATAGTTATCTTGATTAAAGGTGACATTTTTACTGACATTTTTACAATAGCAAACTAATATCGACTATATTAAAATATAAATTTATCTAACCACGTGCAATACAAGAAAATGTCATTCTAACGGTATATGAAAAAATGAACAATTTACTTCAATAACTGAATATATTAAAGGTGATCAACAGTAAATATTGCCAACTGACTGGGGTTTCCACGACTTCGTATATGAGAAAATACGAATTTGTGAAAAATAATTTAAATTATCTACATTTTCCATGAAAAATAAGATTTTGAGTTAAAAAAAGAGTTTGTAATTGAGGTTACAAGATATCAGAAATAATTTTGTTTTCAAACTTAAGTTTATTTAAATATTATAACATCATACATTCAGAGAAAGTGCCACTGTAGAAATTGTTTTTATCAAAAATAAGTCATAACTTAATCGATCACTAGAAGTCACTTTCTCCATCTCCATTATCTCCATTTTCTTTTTATTAAAAATGGTCAAAATTGCCTATTTCAGCATCGTTTTGTTTGCTTGTTTTCTTTTACATTCAATGTCAATCAGTATAAAATTATCATTAATAACCAGATTTCATATGTGAAAAGCATAATCATGTGTATGCAGATCACATGCTAGATTTTGTTTTATAAATATCAATTGTTAATTTCGCATAAAATAATAAGTTTATTGGCGGACAGGCTGAAAGGCTTAATATCATTTCCTATCACATAATAAATTATACAAAATGCGTGAAAAATATGGATTTCTATTACATTGAAAGTTTGTTCATAATTATTCCATGATGAAAATTATCAGAGTTAATTGAAATCACTGCCCTATTTCTTAGAGCAGCGCAGACAAATGATGAAAAACCAAAGGATATGAATAAAATGTATAAAATATGCAAAGAAATACATATACAAATGAGATTGAAGATTCTTACAGATATCAGTTTAAGATACTATTTGTGGCAGACCAGTTTTTTTTTAAGAATTTTTTTTCATTTCCTCCTTAAACATGTTAATTAACTTTTAATTCGGCATAATATTTCTACGATTTTTAAAAATAAATATACAGAAAAGTTTCTTCATTTAGGCCTAACAATGTTTCATCAAGAATCTATTTGGAAGGGGGGGGTCACAGGGAGACATTTAGACTTCCAATTCAATCTTGATAAAATTAAAAAAAAAATGCTTTGAATTTAAATAGTAAATTTTATTTGTTTTTTAGGCTCATTTTTTCTTCAGACTTTGTTATTTTATTTTTTTACATAGATATCATAAATCCTTTTCTTAAAAAAGAGTATACCTTTTATGAATTTATCTTTCTCTTATTTGATATTTTATTACTCAGTAATAATTTTGTGTTTGTAACATCTTTTATAAATTATTTCTTCATTCATAACTAACAAATAATAATGATATACTGTCAAAGAAATCAAATTTAACGATATTCTAATTTTAAGTAGCTGCAGAATCCAAATTAGTTGGGTCAGTCACAATTTTTTTTTATTGATTGTTTGGGATACGTCTCGGATTTGCCTCTATTTTGAATAAAATGTTTTGTATTGTTTCTGTTATTACATATAAATAAGTAGATTATATTATAAATGAAAAAAAAAATGAAATTTGATTTAAAAAAATAGGTGGCCTAAAAATTCTTTCTTACTTGCATGAAATTTGGCATTTTAATACAATTCACGTGGATAAATCATCATGGAAAATTAATAAAAATATTAGAAAGTATATTATTGGTGCTTTTTAAAGCGCTTTACGTTTAATTAAATTTTTTAATGCTCGAAAGATTTGAATAAAATTTTGTTTGTTGTTAACTTATATCTTTATCTCCCTACTTGCTAATGATCTGCATTATATATCTAGTCCTACAGCATTTCATAATAACTTATAAAATACTCACAATTTTATTTATTGAAAACTCTACGTTTGTGTACAATCTTTAACCTATGTTATTAAATGAAATGAAGATGGTTTCCGGTTGTTTCTCATAGGCGCATCTGGGAATTGATGTAAATTATGACTTGCGATCAATTGAAGGGAATTTTGTGCAAAAAAAACTAATGGAGATTAAAGTCTCTAGTCGAAAACATCGTACCTTAAGAACGTTTAGAGTTTGATTTATTTATATTTATTTAATTTTTAAAATTTACTCTTAATTTTACCGTATTTAGAGCACATGCATGAGAAATAAATTTAATATCTTCGCAATGCCTATCAATATAAATGTGATAAATAAGACAATGAACAATATTGCTACAAAATATACTAAAAATTTTACGGAATTAGAGAAAAATATATATTTAAAAAATTGCTTGATTTTTTTTATGGGAAATCCAATAAAATATTGAAAATTCCTTTTTTTTGAGAGCACCTATTGCTCTATAAGTAATTTAAGGCTAAATTTGGTAGTTAGAAATCCAATTTATTCATATAGAATATTCAAAACGATTTTTTTAATCTAGGATGATCATAGTTTACTGATAGTTTACCATTTTAAAACATTAGTATCAAACATTCTACTACAATTTGAAAACCTACTTTATCTTAGTTAATTGAATTCTTGTGTTAGTGTTAATTTATAAGAGTATATTTCATCTGGAAATGTTAAAAGAATATATGTTACCAAATGGAATTTTACTTTTAAAAATAAAATTATTTGTCAGAAAATCTTCTGCGGTTGAATTCCGAGAGTTTTCCAATTATGATTTGCTGATCAAGTTCTTTGGGTGTGAAATTTCATATTGAATCATTCACTTTAAGCTGGAAGAGAAATTTAACGATTTTCTTGTTTTATTAACTTATACATTTTCTTAAAATTATTTCCACAAAAGCAGCTTTCATAAAACAGAATTAAGATTATTAAATGATACCAATAAGATATTAAATTGTTATTTATTTCTAATGCAAAATTTATGATGGATTTTTCTCAAGAAATAAAAGTTTTTAGAAAAAGAATCATAGAGGAATGCGTTCATTTTCTCTTTATGATAAAATTCAACTGGTAAAGTGGAGAAATGACATAATTTATTATAAAATTCACGAGACTTTTTAACATGTTGCCGATCAGAAATCGAGATCATTATTAAGGTGAAATTTCCTTATTTATTTTTCTAATAAATTGGTGGTCCTTGGTGGGTGATTATTTTCTTTCCATTTCCGAGTAATAATATTAAAAAAATTTAATTAAAAATTAAAATGAATAGAAAAATGTTATTAAGGTAGGTGACTACATTAAAAAAGTTCATTTATTTTCAAAAATATCAATATTTTTTTATTCAATATTCTTAATTTCTGAACAATCTTCTTAAAGACGATTGAATCTCGTTTCTAAGCTTATGCTTAGGGATACTTATTAAATACACATTAATACCAATTTAAATGCGATTTTCCCAAATTCTAAATTTTGACAGAATTTTCTTTCGGAAAACATTGAAAATTAAAATTTAATGCATGTTTATTTCAAATTTGGAATAGTAATTTTTTATTATGTTCTGCTATTGTGGAATTAAAGAATAAGAAATCTGTTCATTTAAAAATGGTCTATAGTTGTTTCAATGGTTGAAAATGTGAAAAAAGTTGAAAATTTCATGCTATTTATCGATTGAATCTTAATATTTAAAGATTGGATCGAAAGAGAGCTTCTTTTTTTAATTCAGGGACTAATTAATATATTTATTAAGCTATCTGCATGATTTTGAGTAAATCATTTGATAAACTTTTAAACAAAAAGGTTTTTGTTTTGTCACTTTTTAGTCCCCCCTCCCAAATTTTTACCCCCAATTAAAATTTTTTTGACATTTAAGTGGTATATTTTAATTTCATTGAAGTTTTTCCAATCTATTTTATGCAAACATTCAAAACTATTGCAATTGTACAGCATTTTTCAAAAAATCTATTCTAATCGTACCTTAAAATAATCCAAGATCTTTATTAAATAAGACAAAACAATTATTATATTGACTTTTCAGATTTTAAATCACTGATTTTAAGACAAATAATATATTGAATCCCAGCCTATCATTATATATAGTCGGACTGTTTTCAAGATTTTCTTGCATGATACGTTTTACAATTTGATTTGTAATATTGTGAAAAACTTTGAATAAGTATTTACCTTTTTGTTGATTGATTAATAGTTCACAATAGGATACATATTTACAATCTTGATATTAAAACTGATGTCAAATTTCATCTTTCTTATTTATTGTATTTTTGAATTATCATCTTCACATGTTTACTAGCAAGTAAATAAAAAAAAAAAATGTTATTCTATCAAATTTACATCAAAATTAGACAAATCAAAAAATCACTTTTGCATGTACCATATGAAAATGAAAAATGCTACTCTGAAACGCTCAAAATCTGTAACAAAATGATATTTAATTCGTAAATGTTTGAAACGAACTCATTTTTTATACAATTAGGTATTGGATGACAGCCTTGCCGAAAGATCTGGATTGCGAGAGGGCGACGAAATTATACAGGTGGGGAAAGTGAATGTGCAGGACCTGACCATTGGTCAAGTGCACGAGTTGCTGGCCAGATGCGGCAACAGGATAGAGATGTTTGTAGTCAGGTGAGTACTTTCTGTTTCTAATCGTTAAAAACATTTTTTTGAATCCCTTGTTCAAATATTAATATAAGCAAATGTTATATAATTATAATAACTTGTTAATATAAGCAAAGGATGAAAAAAAGAACAGTACGGAAAAGAATAATGGTATATTAGCTTATTATTTAATCATTTATGTATTATAGACTGATAAATAAGTAGGAACATAATAAGGAAAAAGAACCACCAAATTATTTTATAATATTTTGCACCACAGTATTTTTTCGTGAACACAAAAATTTCAATTCCCATTTATCTTCTCACGAAGAAAGTGCATCACGTACGGAAAGGACAACTTTGTCTCTAAACCTTGAAAATGTTGCACATAAAATTATTTTCACACTTTCTTACTAGGCAACGTGATGACAAATTTAGAGAAAACTTAAAAAAAAAAAATAGAATGCAACCTGATTAGCTGTGAACCTAAACATAATATTCCAATGGCGCTAAACTGTTTATTTAAAATGTCAGAGCGCGGATATATCCTCTTCTCTTGACAGAATGGCATTTTTTCGGGACTAAATCCGAACTCGTCTGACTCACCTAGCTAATGAATCAGACGAGGATGGACATTTCTTTTCCTAAAATATCTAGCAACTACTTTTTATAAGTCCGCATCACTCGTGCGTGACGTGGTTCGAACCTCAAGAACAAGAGAGAGAGGTCCGGACCGTCATTAGACACATCATTAGCAGCGAAAGAGATGAATCGAGATGCCACGTAACTCTTGTGGAAATGTTCCAGAAATGAGTTTTAACTTTTTAAAGCCACGTGCAGAAAGTGCCAGAGAATTTCTTTTGGGTTGCTTCTTTCGTTTTAAATTCCCGATCTATTGGTTGGCAAAGGAATGCTATCTTGGTGGAGGATCTCTAACAGCTGCAGCGAAAGTCTATTTGAAGCTGTCTTATTCTAGATGGATTTTTTAAAAAAACATATTTTGAGAGATGTTGATAAACACACAACTGAAATTCGGTGTGTCACCTGCGCAGGTGAGAATGTGGGAGGTCTCATTGTTTACTAGAATATGTTCGGAATTTTCAGTCCTTTGAGCCAAAAATTAAGCTGAAGAACAATATATTTTAAGGATTGAAAGTTAATGATGGAATTTGAGAAATGAAATGAAAAAACACTTTGGTTTGCAGCACACAGAATCATTAAAGATAGAAAATTCAGACTCTGAACATTTTGCTGATGGCAAATTTTGAAATTATATTTTTGAATCAATCACACTCTTTTGAAATAAATTTTTTTTTATTGATGCTAAACATGGAAAAAATTTCAAATTTTGCAAAGAAAAATTTCGATTTAATATCTGATTCTATTTTCATCACTGAAGTAACATCAAAAATTTTTTACATACCTGGAAATATAAAAACACTATACATACAGACATATATATAGAGCCTATTAATGCGTATCGAAAATTATTTTCCTAATAGACAAATATTCTGAAATATTTTTCAAAATTTTATTGTTATTTCCTAAAAAACATCATTAAATTACTTATCAAATAACTAATCTGGATTTTATTAATTCTATGGGAAATAAATAATTCTTACAAAAGCAAAAATTACCTTTTAAAATTTTATCTATAATATATTAGAAATGAACATGTATAGTTTAAGAATGAGCGCCTAACATATGTTTTGAAAAAGGATATAAAATTTGTATAAATTTTATCTAAATTAAAGTCTGTTGTTTTCAGATTTTTATAGAAAATAAAGGATTTTTAAAGATTTAGGAAAATTAATAGATATTATAGACAACAATGTGTGCAAGTCCTTTTTTTTTATTGATGATTGATTCTCAGTAAAAAAAAGAAACTTTTTGTGAATGAAATCTTTATTTGTAGGTTTACGTCCACAACATTTATATAAAAAGATTTTAATTTTCGAAACTCTTAAGCCTTCCCAGCCTTATCAATGCGTTTTCGTAGAAATATATTTCATATTATATTAAAAAGATAATAACACATGTATGTATAATACTCTATAATATTCTTTGATAGACAAGAAAGCTCAGACTTTTAATTAATGAATGCTAGTGTTGAAGGTTTACAAATGCATTTTGCTGAGAATAAAACTTACTGATTAAAAATAAATAAGAATTTTGTCATTTGAGTGTTTAGGTGAATATAGTATTAACAGTGTTAGGTGAATATATCAGCGTATATCCCATTAATGTATACACACACATATACATGTCGTTGATTACGGAAAAGAATTCAATAATGAAGAAAAAGTTTACTTGTAATAATTAATGCTTGTTTAAAAAAGACTTGTGTCACCTCCCTTATCTAAGGGGTTTAGAGTATTTTAAAGATCGGCAGGAAAAATTAAATGAAGTCTTATAAAAATAATGTCATTAAATTTTTCTATACTCACAGATATTAATAAGAATTATTGA
Source organism: Argiope bruennichi (assembly GCF_947563725.1). NCBI lineage: Eukaryota > Metazoa > Arthropoda > Arachnida > Araneae > Araneidae > Argiope > Argiope bruennichi. The sequence goes on from NC_079151.1 coordinate 86,443,182, forward strand.
TAAGAGAGTGAGTAATGCTATCTTCATCTACTGTATAATAGTACAAATGAAATCCTCAATGCACTAATTTTTTTGCTGCGATTATTTGAAACATTGCAAAATCTGCAAACTCCCGCAATTTCTGTCCCCATCAAAAGACATACTCTATTTCGTTTCTGTTTTATTAACTTTTAAATTTAAACGTTCTTCAATACGAGGAGAAATGTTTGAAAAATACATATTTCTAAAATAAGGATCAAATCGAGATATATTTAGACAATTCTTTAGTTTTGATGAAGATTTTTTTAAGCGTTAATTGGTATTAAGCATTAATATAATGAAAATCATCAAAGAATTTATAGAATTATGATTAATGATAGAGCTCCTGAAATAAAAGTACCTGATATTATTTAGAATTTCATAAGAAGGAACAAACTATATTGAGAAATGTAATTTGTTTACCTTATGTTATTTCAAATGATGATTAATAAATATGTAATTAGAAATGACAAAGGGAAATTCGATATATTCCGCTAAAAACTAACAACTTCATCAATGAATTTTATATTCAGTGAAAAAATTGATAAATAAGGAAACATTCTAATTCCACTGCCATTGTTACAAAATAAAATGAAGTCTCAAACATAACTCTCAATACCTAGTAACTGAAGGTACTTAAAACACGATATAGCAATTTTATTTCAGAAATATGACAGGATGAGGAATAGCGTGACGAGACAGATGTCAGGTTATCTTCGAATCTATTGTTACATCCTTACTTCAGCCTGTGCTCTTGAAGGGGATAACGGGCAACAGATGAAAGCAGTATCCGATTTCATTTTGGAAGAGTGCTGTAACGAAGACGGTGGGGATGTGCTATAATTAGCCAGGCTCTCTCTTTCTCCACGGGCTGGTTTGTTTATCCGCGAGGGATTGAGTCACCGATCTTTGGGGAAGATGGTGATGGACCAAATCCGAAACTGATGGAACAATAAATAAACCGATGCATCATTTATAACCTTCGAGCCCACAAATAACAGCTTTTGAAAAAACAGGGTTAAGATTTTTGTGGAGTATATCTCAAATATTTCTGGCTTTGGGAAACGCCCGTTCTGGTGGAAATGGATAAACTGGGTTGTGCTGTTGAACCCGATTCGATTACTCAAGCAAGTGAAAATTCAATTAAAATTAATTTTATAATTCAAATAAGGAGACTAAAATGTATAAAAAAATATTTTTGAGCTTGTATATTTATTAAGAATGTAATATTTAGAAATCCTCCTGACAAGAATTGAAATTCTTTCCCTTCTGGTGATTTTTTTTTTGTCTAAATTGTAAAAATTTGCTTTTGAATAGTGAAATTTAAGAATGTTATAAAAAGAGTTAAATGTTTAAGCTGATGGCATTAAAAAACTGATATTGAAATAAAAAATCTTAATACAATGCCTACATCGTTTGAGTATCTCATTTTAACTGTACTTACTTTATTCAAATTTTAATGAGAACTTTCAGAAATTCAGTATCATATTATGCTTTACTTATTCATATTTTTCTGTTATACAAAAATCTAAATGAAATGGTTTTCCTCTCAAGATTTTTTGCAGACAACTTTTTTCATCTCAATGATTATTTATTCTTCCGATTTGCTCAAATTATGCATTTTTTTTATTTAATAAGTAATTTTCTATTTAATTTCATTGATCAGTATAATTTGAAACACAAAAATGGAATCATACAAATAACAAAATTTCTTACATTTTAAATTATATACATGGAATTAAATATAATATATATTCACATCAAGTTATTTCCTGACATATAATTCCATGCATCTATGCAAACCGGAGACTAACGGTTATTTTGCAGATTTCAATTTACTGGTGAAAGTTATAACCACACAAGGCTGCTTCGTACCGCCTAATTAAAGATATTTGGATTAAATTTGAATGACCAGATCGCCACGGCATCATTGGAGGGAACTACTGTTGAGTCCTAAGGGCCTTCACCGGCCACGGTACAACCCTTCCAGTGGGAATCACGTCCCGTCATCGGAAGGAGGTAGCCGACCCCCACCATTTCTGTACCCACTCGGGTGGCGAGAACCAACCGTCATCATATGAGGTGTCCCTCGAAGGGAGTAGTGGAACATGTAAATCAGAAAACTTTTTATTCGACAAAATTTAACTAATTCCTATCTGTTGCAAATTATATTTATACAATTCAATATTTACTAATGCAACAATTTTAAAAACACAAAACATTGAAATATTTTATGTAATGTCTTGAGTAAACGGTTCCATTTGAAAATTAGTTCCGAATTACATAATTATACCCAAATAACTCAAAATTGAGTTAATATAAGGTTTTTCAATTAATCTAAAGATTGCTTCGATATCAGCGATCAATCTTATTAATATGAACGTTTGATATTTTTAATTAAACTAACATTCAAATTTTGTGTCAAACTTCCGCATCCCAGCAAGTGAAACTTCTGAGGGTATACATATGAATGATATCTGCATCATTTCAAAGAAACAGTTTTCTTAATAAAAATAACTCACCCAGTTGTAGGAAAATCAAATAAACATTATAAATCATTTCTTATCGCGCATATCTTCAAAGGTTTGTGTTTCGACCTTGGTAACTTTGTCTGGTAACTTGGCTGTTACAACTCAAACAGTACCTTTGTTTACTAGTAGCATTTTACTGCCAACAAACTTTTAAACAACCTCGAAATAGCTGTTTTCGCAATTTTTTAACTACGGACTTAGTCATGGTTTGACTTGACTGCATTGTTACATCATTACAGAAGCATCGGCATTTAACTATATTTTCACCTTTATTTAACCATCTTTTATTCTGCTTTTTTCCGCTCATTTTCCTTAAGATTTAATTCTCAATAAGATTTTTTTTGTTGAAGGATAAAAATACTTTATCTTAGAGTATGGAAATGATTAATTCTGTAACTGTTATTCAGGCATATACTTTATAACTGTTTATGCTGTCAGTATTTTTTTTTTGACATAAAAGGTTATTTTATTACCTTATAAACTTTACTTTAAATATTTCAGTTGACTCATTTCATTGTTATACTCATTCTTTCCTTTTTAAAGATATCTTTCAACGTTTTTTGATGTGTAATTCTATATTAAAATATATTTACCAATAGTTGCCAACTTTTTGACTAAAAGAGTGGCGAATGCCTTATATTTGTTCATTCGTTTTTTGCCATAAAGAGTTATTTTATTGCCTTATAAACTTTAGTTTAAATTTAAACATCTCAGTTCATTTCTCTACTCATTTTTTTCTCTTTTTAAGATATTTTGTGATGTTTTTGATGTGTCATAGCAAAGTATATTTACCAATAGTTGGTAACTTTTTAACTAAAAGAATGGAGTAATAAATCAAATAATTATTTAATATTTTCATCTATTGCATTTAAGATCAACTCATTTTCAAATCTAGATAATAATTACCTTATAATAATAAAATCCCAGCTTTGTGAGAGGGCACGTAGTTTAATTAGATTAAGCGGGCAGTTAATTTACTTAAACAAGAACAGTTTCTCTCTAAAACTATTCATAAAATATAAGCTCAACATTTTTGTCAATTTGAATTATAATTTGTATAGAAAATAATTTATTTTATTGTTCTCCTTAGTTAAAAGCCTAGTATTAATTATGAACTCTGTTACCAATAAATCTCAGATTTAGGAGAGAGAAAGTGCATAGATAAGACTTTGCGGTTATGTTCTAAAAAACTCTTTCACCCTTAATTCCATCATTCAGTTTACAAGATTAGCATCTTTTCCATCATCTACCTCAAAAATCAGGTGGGCTTTTTTCCCCTTCCACCACATCTCTCAACAACACAAATTGGCTGGGAGACAAATATAAACCGGTGGATGAGATTTCGAGTTCCAATTTTGGGCCACTGCAGGGAAACTGTTTATAAAAAGCTTTCGTTTCATATATTTGCTTTTGGGGCCACTTCACAGAAAGACCGCGAAGAATTAACCTCGCCACAAAAAAAGAAGTGTGAGCCGAATTCAAACGACATTCGAAAACGCTAAAGAAAACAACCGAGTTTGACAGAAATTAGGTGAAAGAACGTAAACAAATATTCGAAAATGGCCTTCGTTAGATTTCTAGGAGGAACGACCGAAAGGTAAGACTGAGTGACGTTGTTTCTGTAAATAGTTTGAGAGAAATTAAAAGAGATTAATTAATGAATCCAAATCAAACAGCTTCGCATTCAGATTATATTTTAATTGTAACTGCCATTTACGTGTGTCGCAATATATTGAAAATTACATGTTTGTCTGTAAATTCAATAAAGTATAGCAAAAAATTTCAAAATTACATTTAATAAAATGGGGGAAATTTTATAAGAACAAATGTTTAGAAAATGCCTTTCAATGAGTTTCATTTTCATAAATAAATGGAGAGAAAAAGCAATTTTTTTTATTTACTTTGCGGAAAAAAAATGGGAAATTATTTTGTTTTCTAGTATATTTTAAAAGTATTGTTTTATTTAGAAAATTAAAATAAGTGTATTTTTCTCCTTACTGAAATATTATTATTGGTGAAATGAAACTTATTTGCTTAACGAAAAGCGTGGTTAAACGAAAATAATTATAATTTGCAAAAATATTTAAACTTTTATTGTTATATGTATGTTTTATGTATGTTACTTATAGTAATCGTGTTTTCATAAAAGCTTCTGTTGTTATTCCTTTTCTTTTTATATTTGTTTTAGTTTATCTTTGAATTCTTAATGTATTATTTATAATAAATTATAAAAGCACAATGTTTATGCATCTTTAAGTTTTATGAGAAATGAATTGAGCAGTAAAATTATAATAAACTTATAAATCTGTTCAAAAGTAAATAAAGTTGTTCAATGAAACTGAATTTAGTATTTTTATTTATTTTTTCATTGCAATGCAAATTTTACTACAAGAAGGCAAATTTCTAAGTCATATTTCTAGAATTCATTTCATTGAATTGTTCCAATCTCCAAAATGTTGAATTTTTAATAGAATGAAATGTTATAAAATGTATGTTTCTTTTAACATAATTTAATAATACTTAGGAAATTTTTTATTTCGAAGAAAAATATTATTTTAATTGCCATATCATATATCTATATCTATCTATCTATATATATATATATAAACATCATTAATAAATAATTAATCCTTTCCAATTGTAATCCATAAATTCTCTAAATTTAATGAATCGTTAAAATTTAATTGATAAACAATCAGAACTAATATTTTAATTATAATGAAATGTCAATAATCTTCTTATTCCATCAAACCATTTAATCAAATAATTCTTCCAATTTTAAAATTAAGATAATCTTTGGATAGTAATTCCAAAATGAAATTTGTATTTCCCTTTTCATTTCATAGAAGAAACACTTTTTAATCTATATGTGCAATAATTTGTAGTAGATTAATTTCATTAAGTTCTAGTTTTTAAATCTTATCAAATAATAAAGTATAATTTTAAATGAATCTATGTTAATAATTTAATAACCAGGGTAGACAATAATTCAGGCGAACAATTTAGATGTTAAAGGTGGCTGTTTGGAATAAATAAAAATTTGACAAAATGATCGATATATCTGAAAACTATTTAGTTACCATCATTTTTAATAACTTGATTTTATGAATGCTTTGAAATAATTATCAGAATTTTAGCAAAAATTTTTTAAGTAAATGAGAAGAAATGAATCGCAAGTGTTTATCTCAGTGCGTGAAATTTAAAGATAATTGAATTTTTCATGCTGCTGTTTTTTTTAGAAATAGGCGTAGAAAAAGTTTTTTTTGTTTGACTGTTATGTGATTTTTATAAAGGGATATAAATAATAGCAATAAATGATAAATTACAACAAAATTGAAATGTAAGATTTTTAATATTACATTTCTATTGATATCGGAATGTCCTGTATCAAATCTCTTTTTTATAGCTTTTATGTTTCCTTTCTGAGTGTTTCCATATAATTTCAATTCTTAGTTTAGAAATTACATCTGCGAAGCTTTAAAAATGCACACAATGAGTTCCAATAAATCGTATCAGAAGTCGCACTAATAACTGGATCGAATTAATAAATATTTTTATGTATCTGAACGAAACAATATATTTAGAGTGCTATTAATTAGACCAGAAATTTTTTTTAGAAAAGAAAACTCTTATTTTTTAATATCCGCGCAACAATTTTATCCATGTCTTAATTTCTCCTTTTTAATATTATCTTGTTTAAAACATTTAGAAAAAGTAAAATAACAATCATATTTTTAGAGGAAGCTGATGCTTGAAAAATTATTTTTTAAAACATAGGGTAATTAGATGCTTTTATAATTATAATAAAAATCTATTATTTTAATGCAAACAGCCTATTAAAGTAGGTAAAAAAATAACCCTGGTAATAATTATGCTCTAAAACAAAGCTGTTGATATTTATAACGTTAATTCGCAAGATGATTTATTTTAAGAGGAGATGATTTATTTTAAGAAGTGTGCACCTGTTGTTTGTAGTAGTAAAAGATATACAAAGGATTAGGCGGGGGATATTTTAGACAGAGACAGATCTTCCGATTACTCTTTTGGAGATCTTCCCAATTCATCTGCCTCATTAATCAGTGACAGATGCTTTTCCAACAATATGTTGATGTAATTTTAAAAAAAAATGTGATTGAATCGAATATTGTGTAGGGAATGGGATCTAACAATAAATTTGTTATTATATTCTGTCCAGAATAGAATTAGAAAATTAGAAAGTTACCAAAAATTAAGATTTACCATGAAACGAAATATTATTTGCACTTTGGAGACAAACTCAAAAGATCGTTAGCAGTCACAAAAAAATTTGTATTGGCACACTCTATCCCAAATGACACTTAATCGGAAAAATTATAAAATTACAAATACAAAAAAAATTGGGGAAAAATCAAAATATTAAAAAAAATTAGATATATTTTATTAATCCTTAAGTAGTAATTTTAATGATTTCAAATCAACATTAAATCATTAGTGACGCTTTTGAACAAATCAAATCATTATTTAAACAATAGTACACGTACTGATAGCATTTCGATTTCCCTTATTCTTAATTTTATACCTTTTTATTCTGATAATTAAAATTTTCATATTTCTTAAATTCTAAAAGCTTATCTTTAACCCACTGAATTTGTTGCCAGAACATTTGGACAGCCCGTGTAAAAACTAAGAAACTTTTATTGCAGAGGTAAATAGAAGAGTCTCTTTTTTTTCAATAAAACGTTTCATGCTAACGTTAGACAAATGCTATTGCATACCGAAATATTTGAAAAAGAATTTAAAAACCTTTTGTATGAAATATCATATATTATTTGGCACATGCTCTGAAACATTTGCGGCACATATTAATCTCTTTAAATAATTTTAACAAGAAATATATGATTTTCCTCTATTATAGATAAAGTTTTCATTTCATATATATATTAAGGAACGAACATTACTTATACATTTATAATGCTTGATCTTTTCCCTTCGGTTCTTAGATATACTGCACAATTTTATTTCGTCATATGAATGTTTAAATATTCAAAGAAGTAACATTCTTGAACATTGTCCAACTCCACAAACTTCTGTTATACTTTCGCTCAGTACCTGAAAACAATTTTATCTGTACCTACATACTTCCTCTATCAAAACAGCGAAGATCTAGGTTAAAAAATTGTAAATCGTCCTAATTCATTCTAAACCCCCCTGCAAGTGGGGCACGTGGAAATAATGTCTGCTTTGTGCGAAAGGAGGCATTAAAAAAAGCAAATGTTACAGCAAAGGTGTCTAAGACGCTCTAATTGGCGGAAGAATCCATTTGAAGACAATAGGGGGAGATGAAATTCCTGTTTCTTATAGTCACTAATTTCTGACCCTCCCTCGCTTAAAAATAGCTGAGTCTCAGGCCGTGCTGCATCAAAAGAGTGCGTCACGCTGTTCAAAATTAACCCTCGGCAGCCAGTGACACCTAGAGCTTGGCAGTCAGTGGGTGGCAATTGCACCACTAGGTGATTCCACATTTACGTCAATTTTTTGGGACTTTCCCTATAAACTGCAAGGATCGCGTTTGATGATTATTGTTTGCCGTGAACTTGGAACGATAAAGGTCAGTCCGGTATTTTTTTGTTTGGTGTTCTGTCAGAATGCTGCATTCTCTTTAATTGTTATGCAATATCTTTTTCGAAAATTTTCGTCATAAGTTATGCCGTGAAACTTTAATTTAACACAATGGTGTATAGTATCTTTATAGATTTTCAGCATTAAGATTTGAAACCTATATATCTTTTCTTATTAAATAAGAATCAGATGGAATTAAAAAAAATAATTTATAGGCATGTTATAAATTGATTGAAGGGTACTGATTATGTATTCAAATAGTTTTAAATAATTTAATATTAAATTATTATTTACAGCTAATTTGTTTAATTTATATCATTTTTTAATTGTTTGTTAAAATAGATTGCACAAATGCAGGCGGTTTAGAATTAGTTTTTATTCATAACATATAAGATATCTTTTAAATTGATAATTTTTAAATATAGTTTTTGCTAAGATGCTAGAAAATTCAGGAAATAAAAAAAATCTAAACAATTAATTTTATCATTCATTTCAGTATTATTAATAATAAACGTTTATAGTTCAAAAAGAGTTTCGCCTCATAATAGAATTATTTCTATTTTCTAGAAATAAAGACATTATTTTTTTAAAATACAAAGTTTTAAGAAATCATCTGATAAATATATTAGCTTTTTAAAGTGCATTTTGTAAGAAAAATATTGTGTTAATGTTTAGTTCACTTTTTATACGCAATAATATTCTTCAGTATCACATCATGAATTAAAAAATGGTATTAATTAAATTAAAAAATTTTGATTTTTAATTTATTTTATAATACGTAACTAACAGTATATTAAAAAAAACGATTGAGAAATGTTTTAACGAAAGTTCTAAGTGCAATTAAGTGGGAAAATCTAGTTGAAAATTAATTGATTATATTGCGATCTTATTAAAATGGGCTAATTAATTTTTATTATGCATCAACTGAAAATAAACAAAAACTATCTGTGCATAAAAGCAACTAGAGTATCTACTATTTGTATAAAATAAGCAGGAGATATTTGAATCGATTGAAAATCTGCGATAAGATCTTACAAAGTTTTAAAAAGATGAAAAATTAAACATATTACTAATTGATAATTGCCCCAAATTTAATTTTTTGAATATTTTGAATTTTTAAAGAATATATTGATTAATTATAAACAAATGTGATATATTTAAATCATATATATTTGCTTATTTTGCATGTTTGTCCATCTAGTTTTTCGCATATTACATATTTTTCATATTTGAATAAATTTGTTGTGAAATTCTTTATGGTATTTGTTATTCAATTGTAGTGGAAATTTTTAACTAAGAAAAGTATCCTATTTATTTATTTTTAAGATATAATTTTTTAAACAATGTTATTGCATTTCACATCATTTCTTAGGAAAGCGGTTTCAAAGCTCACCGTGGCATTAAAAATGCATAATTATACATAAGTTCAATATTCATTTTCACTGTTTGATTTCGAAAAAAATTCTCTAAAGTCTTAAAAAACTTTTCCCTATTAATAAAAATTAGAAAAAATTGTTAACTTGCTTGAAAGTTATCAATTAGCTTGACTTCCTTTTTGTCTACAAAGAAAAAATCTTCATAAAAAGTTTACAACATTTATCTGCAGAATTGAAAGATAGCATGAAAAAATATTATAAACTACTATTTACTTTATTACAGATTTTTAATTGTTCTGAGAAAAGAACTTGAAAGAAAAAATAAATGATGCTAATGTAAATTGTTAATAATGAATGCAAGGCATTTTTTAAAACTCTGTTTGTTCTTCAAATTATTATGCTTTAACATCACGTTTTTCAGTAATACTAGAATAGTACACGTGCACTTGATTCCAAAGATACATGCTCTGCCAGTATTTTTGTTATAAATAACTTCACTCATTGGGACATAGAATTTTCAGAATAGATGTTTCTAATTTTTGGCTTGAAATTTAATTGCAGATAATTTGATTTGACTTGAATTCAAACGAAACATCCATTAATGTTCTTTTTTTTTCTTGAAATTTCTTTCTATGCAAAAGGTATATAAAAAAAACATATATTTGTAAAATAAGGAGTGATATAGTAATCATTAAAAGATCAGCTTTTTTTTTGAAAAATGGGTTTTAGTTTTAAAATTGTTAATTTTTATTTGCACATAAAAAGTTGTACTCGATAGCTTATATTTAGCTTTGAGTTAATTTTCCACGCTTTTTAAATATTATTATAAAAAAATGATAATTTAAAGAATCATCTTAAAAAAACCAATCATAGATAAAAATCATTTTTATTACTTTTGATTTTTTATTCTTTTCAACTTCTTAGTTAATGCTTTCACGAAAATTTATTAACATATGATCGGTACATTGAAGTGAATTTGGCCAGTAATCTGACAAATGATTTAACATTACATATTTTGAAATTTATTAATGTTGCGCGAAAACCATTAATTATTTATTTTATGGAACCGAAACCGGTATTGCACTACTACCGAAACTGGCAGAAGTTTAAAATCAAATTTAGTCAGTGCTTGAGTTTTAATTTAAATTTAGTAATTCCAAATTACGATAATTTATGTTACATCATAGCAATTCCAAACTTGATAAGTTTGGGGTTTTACTTGCAACAAGATTTTATGTATAACTAATTACAATTCTCAGATTTCTCGGCATTAAATGTCTTTCATGTATAATACTTTTAACGTAGAAACTATTTTTGCATAAAATATTATATACAAAACTCTTTTCAAAACTAATGCATTGGAATTAAAAAGAACTTTAAAAATAGTGGTAGAGGAGTTCAATCCCTTAACGTTGTCCATCAATGGAGTAATTACAAATTTCCGAGTTTCAAATTCATCTGCATTGAATTTTCTAAAAAATAATATCAATTGAATGAAAAATTGAACAAAAATGAAATTGGTTTTGTTGAAAAAGTAAAATTTAAGTTCCATGATAAGAGGCGTAAATCTTTTCGATGTAATTTTCACCGAAGTTTATGTGATAAAAGATTAAATATTGGTTCACTTCTCATATCCTGAAGTCACTGCTGTCATCGAGCATCTTTTTCTTTGCTTCCAGGAGCGCTACTTTTCTCGTATTAATTTGAGTGATTGACTTACGCATGCTTTTAGGCATCGTTACATCAACACTTTGAAACAAGCGATAATATGAGATGATATGTGTGAAAATTGAATTAAAATTTGAAAAACAGTGGTAGAGTAGTTCAAAGTTAACTAATCTTAAAGTGTTTGAATTTTTTTAAAGAATTGATAGAAATTAAAAGAAATATTCTGCAGAAATTAAATTAATATCGAAATGGTAAAATTTTAAACTTTAACATGATTTAAAATTATTCCTCCCCGGAATAATTTCACTTTCTCTCACTTTGGAAAAAAATGACATTTAGTGAATTTATTATTAATGGAGTATTTAATTCATTTTTGACCTTGAAAGTCTTTTTTTATAGTATTTTTTCTTTTGATTTAAATGATAAGTGTGCAGCATTTAGTTAAATTCAACCCAGCTGTTTAGGAGACATAGAACAAGTATAGACAGATGCAATGATTTTTATTTATATTACAATAGACACATTTTTCTTCGATTTTCATTGGGATTAAGACTGAAATTCGAGAATTCACTAATTTATAATTTTGCTGAATTTAGGCGATAGATGCCATTCTTTAATATTTAGTTAATAAATAGTTACTTTTTTCGGCGATGAATTATGCAATTTTTTTTTTAATTTTAAAGTGTGGAAAACTATTTTACTGAGTTATCTGCTACATTTCAGATAAATATTTCCTTACGATGCGTTTATTTCAAATCCTTATTTATCGTAATATTAGAAAAAAGGAATGAACATAATTTTAAAGAGGATGTGTTGGGGATATCCGATTACAATTCTTATTAAATCATTCACATTTTAAATAATATAAGAATAATATGATAAAATGCTTTTCTTATGATGTCGAACTCTGATATTTCCAAATTAAATTACATTATTTTGTGAAATTATTAAATCATTTCACATATGGATTGATGAGTTTTATCAAAAGTTTTAAAAACATTTATTCGTTTTAAAATACTTGTTAATTGATAACATTTTGCTTATTCTAGCTAATATGATAGTTTTTAATTTGAATGCTGAAGAAAATAAAGATCAAGAAGTTAGACAAGTGAAATGCAATCATTTATCAATAGTAATAGTTTTTTGTTTCATAAATGCATTGCGAAAAGGACGAAGAAGAGGACGTATTACTTTACTATATTAGGGATGAAATTGTGGAAAGTTAAAATAAAATCAACAGAGAAAGAACCTAAAAAGCCCTAAAGAGTTTTGCTAAAGTTAAGAACATAAAAACCCCTAAAGAGTTTTTCTAAAGTTATTTTTCTCTTGTTCTTAGTTAAAAAATGTTTGGATTTGCAACAAATGACATTTGTATAGCATTCAATGTATATTGAATTATACATGATTCAATATATAAATATAAAAACTTATGGAATTAGATTGTTCCATAAGTTTTTATTACAATTTAAATATTCTGTATAAAATGGCTTATGTCTGAGGGTCTCATAAATTTTTTAAAAACTTTAAAGTATTAAAAATTTAAATTGAAAAAATTAGTGAATTTTATTACCCTGTTTTTATCAAATTAAATTATTTTGTAAAAAATAGCAGATATCTCGATCTAAAGATCTGTTCTAATAAAGTTTTATTGCACATCCTGCATTTTACTTCATGCTTGTAAAGAAATTGGATAAGTTATAAAGATACTGTAATTAACTTTCTCGATGCTTGTGTTAAAATTTTAAATTATAAAAGACAATGAATTTATGAAATTTTATTTATACGTTTGCACGTGATTTTACTGACAGTGTCTAAGAACTACTTAAATAATTTCAACTTTTCAATGTGGAAACGACGAAATATTCATATAAAATTGAGACAGTCCTTCATTAGTTTTTTTTTAAAAACTTCAATAAAATTGTAGAATATAATTTGCAAAATAAGGCTGATACTGTGCTCTGATAACTATTAATCAGAAATTTTATACTGCCAAGAAAACCGAATAAAGAAATAATTTTTTCAATAAAAGTGAAAGAATATCTGTTTATATAACGTAACAAATTAACTGGGCTTTAGAAATTTATTTTTATAGAAGTTTGTAGACAAATGAATTTATCCATTCGCTTATACAACGATAAATATAGTCTTAGATGGAAGTTAGGAACCAATAGTTAAAAACAAAACTTAGATAAATGATTTACCGTTACAAAATTCACAAATTTTAAGAAAAAGCCGCAAATAAGCCAATCTTTCTGTGCAGAAAATAATTTTCAAATTATTTCACAAAATATCTTTCAATAAAAAAAATTAATAAAAATGGAAATAATTTCATAAAATATCTTTCAATAAAAAAATTAATAATAAAAAGATAAAAATTAATAAGAAAGGAATGATTAGCACATTTTTTAAGTCGATTTTAACAATTTGGAATTAACTACAATCGATGAGTTGCAATCTAACCATCGCGGGTAGCAGTTTTTGTGAAAATAGAGTTTTCATGTTACATTTAAGGCCATTTCATCAATCAGTCCCCATTGCAGCCTTACTTTTAAATTTGTTCTTATATGTATCTTCAAAGTTATGTAAACGTCTACCGGAGGAAGTATATTTATAGAAGTTCATGTAGCTAGTCAATTGCAACTCGTCCTGTCTCTTGTGTGATCGATCTTACAGTTGACAACACATGTGAAAAACTCGTTAGGTGAGAATAAAAAGAAAAGTCCCGGAAGGTAAACATTGTTCGCGAGGGAGGAAGAAATACTCGCGAAAAAAAAAAGTAGAGAAAATCGGGTGTTTGACAGGTAGAGGAATGTGAAGAAGACGACAGCTGCCTCCCGCTCGGTCCCATCCAAAAGAAGCAAGGTATTAAATGTCAAAATACGGCTGTGCCCTTGGACGACTTTTGGAGCATATACTTTTTTTTCGTAGTTTATTAGTCATCATTTGGGCGACGCTCCACAAGACGATAAATTTCTGGTGTCGCCATCTATTGTGATATGAAGAAATCTTTTATTAACAGAATTCAATGAAATATGTAACTAATGGTTGAATTTCTCCAAAATAATCCCTGATTATTCTAAGTAATTCAGGAAAAGTCAAGGAAAAGGTTACTTAGTTCTTCACACTTTGAATTTTCAAGTGTTTAAAATGGACACATCATAAATTTTAACTGTTTAAGAATTAAATTCATATGCAACAATCTGAAAGTAGCAATAGGATAAGTAGTAAATTGGACTATTTGTTTTTAATGCATATGTTACTTAAGAAAAGAAACAATTATTGCAAAGAAATACTTTAGTTGTCCAAATGAATGTTTAAAAAAATATAATGGAGCAATTTAATATACTCTGCAATCTTTGTTCCAACAAACAATATTTACTGCACTATTTCCTTAACATTTTTGCAATAAAACTAGAATTTTTCTCATTACATTATTTCGATTTTTAAAAATAAAATTTAAGAATGGCAGTTGAACAAATTTTTTAATTTATAGCAAAATTAAAAATATTCCTAACATTAAAAAATTCCTAAAAACCCTAAATGATGTTCATTTAAGAATTTTAAATAAAGAACTAAGTTTTATATAAAGAACTATATAAAGAAAGAAGAGCAGTTTTTATAAAATTAACTAAACAAAACATCTATTTAAAGTTAAAAATTAGATGCAATCCCGAACAATATTAAAAAAGTTAATATTGTTCGGTATTGTTTTTTTTTTTGTCAATTTTAGCATGATGTTAGCCTTGTTATTATCAATTCAGGCAATTGATACTAATTCAGGCTGAATTAGTATCAGTGAGCAATTGGATAATTTAGGCTGATTGATACTGACTGTTAGTATGAATTAACCACTAGCAAAATCATATTGCTATTTTTTTAAAAATATTTATTACATATTCTTTCAAGTTATGTAAAGGAAAATCCCTAAAGAATTTGATATTAAATATTTAATAAATAAAAAAATACTTCCTTCTAAATGTGATGAATTTTTATGCAGATGCACATATTATTTATAATTCAAATGCATTATTAAAAGAATGAAAGTTGTTTCATAAATTTATTCCACTTTTCTTTTTGTTTTCAGAGAGGATCTACTTTCCCCTAGAAAAGGAAAGGTAAGGAAAATATTTTATTAATTACGAATATTTTACGAAGAAAAGTTCTATTCGTATAATTTTGCAAAATACTTGCAAACTGCGATGAAATTTGCAACTATTTTATAGAAGTCAAAATAAAAGCTTATGCTAAAATTACTAATCAGTTATTTGACGAAGAATTTTTCACTAATTTTTGCTCTTAAGCTAAAATCTTCTTGTGGAAAGCACATTTTTCGCTTAATCTTATGGTTAGGTGAAAAGTTTTGAGTATAATTGAAATTCAGGCTTTAAAAAAACAATATATGAAACTATATGTCAAAATTATCCACTTAATGTAAATGTGATTTATTTATAAATATTTAGAGTGTCTTGATTTTATAAATCTGAACACTTTTTGTGAAACTGATGTAGAAGAATTTTTCACCACAGATAGATATAAATTTGTCTCTTTTTGTGAAACTGATGTAGAAGAATTTTTCACCACAGATATAAATTTGTCTCTTTTTGTGAAACTGATGTAGAAGAATTTTTCCACCACAGATATAAATTTGTCTCTTTTTGTGAAACTGATGTAGAAGAATTTTTCACCACAGATATAAATTTGTCTCTTTTTGTGAAACTGATGTAGAAGAATTTTTCACCACAGATATAAATTTGTCTCTTTTTGTGAAACTGATGTAGAAGAATTTTTCACCACAGATATAAATTTGTCTCTTTTTGTGAAACTGATGTAGAAGAATTTTTCACCACAGATCTAAATTTGTCTCTTTTTGTGAAATTTAAAAAAATGCACTTATTAACAAATTTAAGAGACATTTCTGTAAATTCTCATTTAGAGCATGCACACAGTTTGTATTTCAAGAATTTAAAAGTATATTAAATAAATTTGATCAGCAAATTGTTTTTTATATTACTAAATTCTTTTAACAAATTTCCAAAATTCTCATAAGACAAATATTTTTGTAGGAGCCTCCAGTTGTAAAGGCAGTTGTACACAATCCATACAATTCTCCCTTGTCTTTGTACTCAACTGAAAATATTGCTGAGACGCTTGCTAAGCAAACAGAAGTATTGACAGAGGGACAAATTTCTGCAGAGTAAGTCCCTTTTTAAAATTAAAACTCACCAGCTTTTCAGGCTCACAAGCATTATTAAAAGAGTTTTTCATATTTACTAAAAAAAATGTCAAAGAATGTTTAAGGCATTTTGTTGGTTTTTACTTGAGAAAAACATTATGATATTCTTAAAGAAATCATCCTTACCCAAAAAATGCTTTTAAAAAAATCTATTGATTTATTTAGTCCCACCATCTATTGATATAAAGGATTGGATTAAATATCCTGAAAGTGAGAGAAAATTCACCAATATAATGTAAAAATCTTTAAAATATAAGCGAATTAGTATATTGATATGTCCTTTAAAACTAAAGAATTGTATTAAATATTTTAAAACGAACTTTTTAAGTATTCATAAGGAAAATACAATTAAAAGAATCTTTTTTTCTTTCTTGATTAGATATTTTTGTTCAGGGTGGTTTATTCCTAAAGATGTATAATTTCTTCTTTTTTTTTAGAATAAATATTTTGAAAGTCATAATGACTCCATTCGTTAAAAATATATTGAATTTAAAGCAATTTTTTTAAATTTAAATTATGTTTTCATAATTCTTTTCATTTTGAAATTAATAAAATGTCAATTCCTTCTTTTTTTCAGGGAAGACGAAGGTCCAGAAAATTTGAGTTTCAAAGAGAAATCAGCTGTATTTAAACTGTTGGAAGAACAATCGAAAGAAGGTGATTTATTTAATTTTTATATTTCTGGTTATAATAAATAAATAGTAATATGCTCGATAGCAACATTATTACAAAAAAGTCTTCAAATCCATCCGGTGGGTTCTTATGAAAAGTCAGGCACAATAACAAATAAAAACGTTTTATTATTCATAAAAACAGAAATTCACTGTAGTAAAACACAGATGCTTGCATAAACCAGCATTTGCAGTAAACATTAGCATACAAGCAACAAATCGTTATTAAATAGCTGCTTTTAAACAAAGTCCCAGAGGGTACTCCAAAAAGAGACTTCACTCAGCCAAACTCTTCACTCTCTAGATACGACTGATAATTGACAGCTTGCTATAGTTTCTGGGGAGAAATTGAATTTTCTGGAACAAACGCTGGAATTCGAACCCTAATGGAGCTAACGTCAAAGTTCTCGAATAATCTAGATCCTTCGCTTTTGTCGTAGAAGTCGCTAGGTTTATCGTTAAGATTGGGAGTCCTTAATATGATACCCATTCAATTGTTTTTGGAAATGGCAATCTCTTATTTGTAAAATTCCCTTCCTCACCAGGAAATTGCGCAGATAAGTCGTATTGCGATTCGTAACAATGCAATGCCTCCCAAAAATGGGAATTACTTCTCATTTTCAAGCAACCATTGCTTTAATAATGACTACCTAAGTTTCACAAAAATATTTTTTGTAGTAAATGGCTTAAATTTTTTTTTTGATGAAACTTGAGTTTTGTGTCAAATAATTAATTTTGGATAGTGAGATTTTTTTTTCATTTAATGTTACTATTCAATGAGTGCCACATTTTATTATTAGTAAATGTAAGTGTAATATAATATTTCTGTTTCTCTCAACAAGGCTGTTTGGTATAATAATAATGATATTCAAAACTATTTTTTGAACTGGACAGACAAATTCTGGTAAAATTTTCTCATGCTGTTAACTTTGCTTTCTGTATGTTAAAAATCTTATTAATGATACGTTTTCTTTTCAGAGGGAGGTTATACCAGGCAACAAAGGTAAGAAAAATCATTTCAATATTTTCCATTTTTTTTAGTAAATTTTAATTAATATTATTATTCTCTGCTTGCCAATTTTAATGACTGTCAAATAATTGGATTTTTCATATAAATATTTTCTCAAAAATATTTTAATGTTAGTAAAGCGCACATAGCATAGTCTGATTACATTATGTATGGAATATGTTTTCTTATATTTATTAAAATGTGATATTGATCGCTAAATTTAAATAAGATTGTGTTTGGAAAATAATTACTTAATTTTTGTTCTTGAATGCTGGAATTTTATTATCCAAAAAATATATTAAATTTGTACTCCAGAAGGAATGTATATGAAATTATTCTTATGAACAAATTTTATTTGGACTAATGGTTTCATATTTCTAATAATTTATTAAGCTTATTGAAAATACTAAAAATTTATATATTTCTTTGCCTTTTGTCTTCTTTGTCAAGGAAGGACAAAAATATTGTTGCACAATAAGATTAATAAATTCAATCATCATAAGAATAAGCAGTAATTTTTTTTTGCAATTGTGCTTACTGCATTTATGAATATATATATCAGTTTAAGCATTCATATTATGTTATCATCTAATAAATAATTTTATATAGATGATACCATTTTTGTACGACTTAAGCCTAAATATTTAAGAAATGTTTTAAGCTCTATATTTTTTAATGTACTACATATTTTCTATATGAAGATGAGTGAACTGATGTGTATAATATTGAAATTTTTAAATTGAGAAATTCCACGTAAAGGATTTGAAAAAGAAATCAATCATCGGTGAATATTTTTACAGCCCTCAAGTGCGGAAACCTAAAACTGCTCCGCCTCCACCACCGAAACCCAAGCCACCATCAGGCGAACAATATTATAACGGTTACGATTCACATCAACAAGTGTACCAAGACCAGCAGAGATCCAATCGTGTAGAGTACCAGACTACTCAGAAGGTCGTCAATCAATATCAGTACCAACAGGAGCAACCTGTTCAGTACCAGCAGACTACAGTTTACCAAACAAGTTCTCATCAAAGATCTCCTGGATATCAGTCCCCATTGAGAGAGAATTATCAGGAGCCAAATTACCAGACAACAGTCAGTAGCTATCAGACCTACCAGAATCAACAACCACCGGCAACTAATTATCAGAAAACCTATCAGCAGAATACTTATCAGTATCAAACTCAAGGTTATCAGTCACCTGTTGCCACTACTAAGCAACAGCATCCTGGTTATCAGTCACCCAGTGCTACAACTTACCAACCATTAAACCAAATAAATTACCAGCAAAATCAGAGTTATCAAAGTCGTTCTCCTACTCAGCAGAGTCAGCAGACAACTTATCAACAAACTAATTATCAAAGCCAACCATCAACTCAGCAACAAGTTAATTATCAGCAAAACCAACAGCAGACTAATTATCTGAAAAGCCAGCAACAAACCAACTACCAAAAAAGCCAACAAGAAGCTAATTATCAGAATCAGAAAAGTCAACAGCAAACTAGCAATCAGCAAGCGCAGCAAGCCAGTTACCAACAACCAAATCCTGCACATTCACCGACTGCTGTATCAAAAGCAGAGTTTAAAAGTAAGCAAAATTTTATGCACTTATTTCAATTTCTGTCAGAGTATAAAAAATTGGAAATTAAGGTATACATTGTCTCAAATAAATAAAATCCTAATGAAAGGAAAAAAAATACTACAAAAAAATTTGATTACCATAACATTATATTGTTAATTAAAATAATTAAAAGCGAAAATAAACAATACTAATACATGGAAAGATTGTGATTTAGCAAAATAAAATAGCTTTATTTTCGTAATTGAATTTCATGACAATAAGCTTTCTCTTGATGAATGAGTTAAATTACTTTTTTCTCAATATTTTTTATTGCATATAAATTTTGAAAAAGAGGAACCTATACCAAATTAATCAATTAAAAAAGAGACATTCTATTATTAAGGTATTTTGGAAATTTTTAGCTTTTTTCCTTTTATTCCAATTCACTTCAATTGTTGTAAAGCTTTAAAATGATTTGAAATTTCAAGATTTAAAACGATAAGTTTCTTGTATTTTGTCTGAGGAATTCAATCACAAGAGCTATTTCTGTTTAATGTTCAGTAAATTAAAAAAAAAAATCTCGAGGTTCAATTTTTTTTTACTTTTATAACTTTGCAAATTAAATTTAGTTTTTCAGTTGCATTATGTATGATAGAACCTTCATTTTTCAGAAATAATATCTTTTCATTTCACAGTCGGCCCTCCTCCACCACCTCGCAGTACATCGAGCAAGCAAGATACCAGCAATATGACTGCCATCTACCGTCAACAATACGAACAGCATCTGCAGAAGCAGTATGAGCAGCAGATTCTTATGAACAATCATATCGATGATGAATCGGTAAGTCTGTCACGTGTAATTAACAGCCAAAATCCTACACAACTACATTAAATTATAGGTTCCTTCCACTTTACTTCGGCCATTAATCAAATCTTAAAATGAATTAAAATTTCATGCTTTAAAATTGTATGATGGCAAAGAAATGTTAAGCAAGCTAGTGATAGCAAATCAAGATCATTATTTTTATTCCTGTTCTGAAGGAGGATTTATTTTAGCAATAACTTCACAGAAAATGTACTGATGCCAATAAAGTTATTAAAAAATTGATATAGAGATTGATTGAGAGAATGACGTTTCCTTTCTTAAAACAACTGCTTTAATTGTCTTCAAAATCGTCTTTACAAAGTTTGACCTTTAAAGCAAAGATGAGAAATCAATTTTTTCAGTGCTTAGATTGTCAGTTTGCACAAAGAGAGCTTTCAGTTAACTCTCTAACTATGAATTTTTAATAGATGGATATAAAATATACTATGGATTTGAAATTTTTAGATGTAAAGTTAATTTTTGAATTTTAAAGTAAAATGTTATAAAGTTTCTGATAAGTTGCTATCTGTTGGATAACAATTTATCAAACAATTTGGATAGGAAATCCAGCATTTGTTAAATGTTATCTTATATCATGCAATAAGAATTTGATAAACTACATATAGGGAGGGCCAACATTTAGACCGCTATGAAGATTTATTTGGGTGAAGATTTATTCAAATTTATTCAATATAATTTTGAATAGATAGCAGTTTTTAAATAACAACTGCCTAATTAAGAAAATATATTTACTACACTCAAAAGATTCAGTGACGTTGATTGGTAGATGACAAGGCCAGTCAGCAAAATTTTTGATGCCTGATTATTTTTTTATTCTATCCATTTAAAGCTCTAATCTCTCACTGCAAATAGCTAAGAATGAGATATTTAATTCGGAAAGACTGAAATACATTTCTTTTCAGAAACCCAAAGCGCACATCATTGAAGGAGAGATCTTCGAGCACAACTCCACTTCGGGAACGCCCATCACTTACAAGGCCCCACCATCCGCACCACCAAAGCCCAACTGGCCACCACCGCCATCATCAGATCATTTCAGGAGCCCCGTGCCAGACTGCCCCAGTGGCTCTCACAACGTCGCTTCCGTCTGGCCTCCAAAGGTGAGCTTTATACACAAATAACTTAGAAAATACATAGCATTGTCAAAAATTTATTTGTTGGGAAACTGAATTAGTGGATTATAATTGAATTATGTTGAAGAAATTAAACAGCGTGGGTTTTCTCTTTGTTTAGTTAGTTCTTTTATGTATACAAGATCATGAAATTTAAGAGGAAACCATACATGGAATTAAAAGAAATCTTAACGTCTATAGGAATTTTTTAATCGCAGAAAGAATTTGCTTAAATAAAATTTCAATAAATTTAAATAAAGATTTTTTTTTATACTTTTGATATAATTATGAAATAGGAAGATTGTTTAACATCTTTATTTTGAATAAAAATAATTAGAATTTTTCAATATTGATTTAATTTTAGGAGGTACAGATTACTATTACATTAATATTATTCGAGATCTGAAAACAAATTTTAATTCAAATTTGAAAAAAATTAAAATTATATTTTAATCTTTTTTTTCTATTAAAATGAACAAATAATTTAAACATTTTTTAAATATTATTTTTATGGAATTTAATTTAATTTATGTATTTCTTGCGTGAATCAAAAATTATTATAGTACTGAAAGGCTGAAATTATGTTATAGTGTTTATTTAAGTGTAAAGTTATTAAAATTATACAGTGTAAATTCATTTCCACGAAATAGCTTTCAATCGTAATAATAAATTATAATTTGAAACTGCATTGAAGATAAAAATATCGAGCAAGGTAATTCACATGAAAGTAGCCCAAATCCTCCTTCTTTATTTATACAGTTTATTGTGTGTCAGTTATGCATATCGAATGCTGTTATCTTCCTCTTTAGAGTCTATTTGAAGGTTAGATATCACACATCCCACACAGCACTTTCGCCCAAGTACTCGTTTTTTTTTTTTTTTTTATAGTTTCTCTTTGCTCGATAGGTTTCCAAGTGCAACAGCAGGAAGTTATCACAATGCTTATAAACTATGCTCAGGAGGATTTTGAAGAGTTCTAAAGTAGAAAGTATGAGCAATGGGTTTTGAACTACCTTTTACGCCTTCATATCTTAATGGTCTGAATTCTTTAGAGTGAATATCGAAGAAGTTTATCTTCCAACTCTTTGCCCTCAAAGATGATAGTTAAATTTAAACGAAGTAATTTCACATATTATATTTAGAAGAAATATATGAATCTTAATATAATTATCTTGAAGCAAAACTCAGAAGTGGATTTATAAATTTGTGGATTTATGGTTGTTTTTAAATATATACTAGACATTATGGAATATATATTTTTAGATGGAATGTTTAGCAGCTGAGCTTATATTTTACAGAACTCGTGCCATAAATAGTTATGCTGCAATTTTATTATGACTGTTAAATAAAAAAAAAAGTTAAATATTTATGGATTTCAAACATTTGTTAGAATATTTTGAGAGATTTGAAGTACGAATTTGCCATAAGAATAAAATGAAAGAATGCATTTTTAAATCCTTGCATGTGCACGTGTAACTCATTTCCATTGAACCAATGAGTTTTTTTTTTTTGAGTTTTTTGTAATTTAAAATCGTTTCATATAACTATACTTAAACATAAATGCTTTATATTAATTTTCATAAAGATACAAGCTAAATGATACGAAAAAAATTATCGACTCATCGTTTTGAATACAGTCGAATTTCAAAATTACAGAAATTTCAAATGGCAATACAAAGTAGACTCACAATAATCCGATACTGTAATGGTTTATCCCAAAACGATGAGTTTGGAACTTAACGAAAAGACAAGTCACTGTAAGGAAGTTAGTGACTTAGATGTGAGATAAGCAATTATTGCAATTCAGATTTAAATTATATTTTGTAATATTTCCTATGCATGTAGTATAATTTTTTACATTTTGCAATCTTTTACATACTAAGCATAAACTTTCTAATATTTTCAGGTTAATGGAGAGATTACAATATGTCTCTCTCTTTCTTTTGACACACACACACACACACACACACACACACACACACGCACACACACACACACACACACCTGTCCAGCAATCATATAGCGTATGAAATAAACACTTATTGAGAAATAACACAAAACAAATCAATAAAAGTCCTGTTATATAAGTAGGTTCTCTTCCTTTTTGTATCATGCTATCACTTTTCTTTTACAGAAATCATCGGCCGTAGAATTGCCCAAAACAGGCTTTAACCCAGCAGCTGTCAGAGAACAAGGTGAGTTAAACTTATAATCATTTTGCGAAAGAAAGAAAAAAAAACTATTAAGGGGGAAAAACAATATTATTAAAAAAAATATCAAATGAATATTTTATTTCCTTGTAATTTAAGGTAATAAAGTTTGATCTTTTTTTTCTTTTAGAAAAATAGCAATTTTATTTTTTCAAAATATTTTATTTTGCTTCGAAAAATCCGTAATTGTGTAAAATACATTCAAATTTATGTAAATATCATTAAACTTCTTATCTGTTTTATTAAATAAAAATCTTAAAATTTTATAATCGTATTTTAATTTTCTTCAAAATTCTTTTGAACTCCTTTCTTTTCAGCGACTGCTATTGAACTATTGAAGCTGATTTTCATGCAATATATACTTCCGAATAGAATAATTGACATTCCAATACAATCCAATTAACTAATATAATCCAATTAATATCCTAAATATATTGTGTTTATCTTCAATAGGCGCCATTTGTTAATTTTTTCTATTTATTTTTTTAGGAACAGGCAGACGATGCGTATGGCCGCCCCCAAGTGATGAGTACCGAAGTGGACGCAATACTCCTCAATCCCCCATCACAGGACGTCGTATCCAATGGAATCCCTCCCCTTCCCCACCCGTAACCCGAAAAGCAACCTTCAGTCCTTCCCACTCCCCTGCTAGGAGGAAGGACATTGTCTGGCCCCCTCCAGCCCCCAACGCCTTCAACGATAAAGAAAACATCCCCCGTCCAAGCCCCAAAACGACCCGAAAGGCTAGATTCGACGATTATATTCATGAACATGCTTCCATCAATGTTCCCCAGACTTACAGGCCACCCCCAGGCACGCAGCACGTCGAATTTCATTAATCGGCCCTTCTTCACCTTTAAAGCCCGTTGAATCATGATTATATATTTTTTTGTGTAATATTTAGTTCTTTACAGTAGTTATTATATTTTGTTTTAATACATCCTCGCTGTTGAAGCTATATGTTGATAAATATTATAGATTTATACGATTTTGTTTTTCTTGTTTTTTTTCTTTTTTTTTCCATTCTGAATATTTATGAAGTGTGAAATTTTTTAAGAGGAAAGAGAGATATAAGGATATATAGAATTATGGATTCTTTTGATAGATTATTATTATTATTATTATTTTGTTAGAGTTTACAATATGATTGAGGTGACGAGGCCTTGGGGATTAAATGATATCTTGTTTTTGTTCAAACACGAGTTCGAAAATCAAAATAATATTCCGGTCCTTTGGAATGCCGGGAAATTGTTGTGTTTGTTGCTATAGTTTAGATTACGATATTATTGATAATATTAAAATTCTTTTATCTTTTTTTTATGTGTGAGTTTGAATAATCGTCAGCTTAATTTCTGTCAGCCGTTGGCCTTTGAAAATATTAGCACAACTGATGCCTCTCACATAGGTTGTCTCTTATCTTCAGTTACGTTAAAGCCAATGCCTAAGAACCAATTTTCAAACCAATGTCTAAGAACCATTGGCAGTCCTTCTATCTGCATCTTGTCCTTCATCTTTACTTTTTGAAGTCTTTAAGAATTTCTCCAATCTGTGTTTGTCAATATTTTTCTATCTTCCGTTGCTCGTGATGTGTCCAATTCCATTGTGTTGAGAAAGTGAGGACTAGCAGGGGCTTTGTTGATAAAAGCCAGATCCAATAGCTGGTGACCTGATGCTCCTCTCTAGGACAAGCTGACAGATCCCAATGCGTAGGTAAGTTGATTACTACTTCAGTTCAATGCATGAAAATATTTAAAAAATCAGAATAATCTGAGAATGGATAATACCTCGTAGGTAAATGTAATTTTAATAATACTAACTTATTTACTGTCATATTCTAAAACACAATATGAAGATAGATTTTTTTTACTAGATGACAGCATAGTAAATTATAATATTTTCTACTAGATGGCAGCACTATAAATTATAATAATTTTTACTAGAGAGCAGCGTTGTAGATTTTAACAATTTTTACTAGATGGCAGCATTATCATAAATTGCTATAATTTATACTAGATGGCAGCATTATCATAAATTGCTATAATTTATACTAGATTTCAGCACTATCATAAATTGCTATAATTAAACTAGATGGCAGCATGATTGCTCTGAAACAAACGGATATTAACATAAAACTGAAGTTAAATAAATAGCTCATTTACTAAATCATAAATTAGAATGACCTGAGTTAAATATCATCATGTCAAACTTAAAGGGTAATACAGTACAAATAACACAGGTTTGAGTTTTGTATTAAAGTAATAATAATAATAATTTGAATATGCATACGATTTCAGTATTATTCTGAAAATTTCTTCATGAAAAAGAAATAAGCAGCACAGTTTTCTTTTTGAAAATTAGTATAGCTTCTCTGCTGAACCGGATAGACAACTCCTTACTTATTAATCCCGTTAGTTTAGAGGGCGCTAAGATTTCTTTAATTCTTAGATTTCCTTTTGTAAAAATCGTGTACACGAATTTATCGAAATCGAAATAAAGTATCATTTACATTTCAGAATATTATTCTTGGAATATTTATCATGTTTTTAAATTCCTTAGGAAATAAATATGATTCAATTTGTTTGCAGTTTTAGTATCCTCTTTCCCTTTTCTAATGCTTTAAAATAAGGTATATTTTTTAAAAGATTTTGATTTAGTATCTACGAATTAAAAAAAAAAATTCAGTTTGTTTTAAGAACTGTTATTGATTATATAGAAATGCTTTTATAGAGATTAAATAAATAATGTAATACTAATAAAAAAACTGATTTTTTAACTTGGATTGGAGATAAGAGGTATAGGGCTCGGCATTTGCCTTCCCGATTACTCCAATAACCTTATTTATTCTATTTCAGAAAGAACTTCTTTTACGTTACTTTTCTTGAAATTGTCGAAGTGAATGTTAGAGATTTTAAATGGTAAAAAGAATTTATCTTTTTTTTTTTTTGTAAAAAAATATGTATAATTCTCTTCTCCCTTTCCCCTAGAAATTCTTTAAACGTGGGAACTATTTGATTCAAATCTTTTCAAATTATTTTTATATTTGGCAAGAAAACATTCTATTCTCTCCCATTACTTTCTTAAAGGAGAAAATAGAAGTTTCTCTTCAAATGAAATTCATTTTAAATTAAATTGGATTATTTTTATAGTGAAAATAATCGGAGATAACATCTTATCAATTTTAACAACTTATCAATATTAACAATAACAACAATAACATCTTATCAATTATCAACAATTTTTAACAGATTTAAAAATTAGAATTCAATTTTATTTTTGAAAATTTGCCGTCACTTTTTAATATTTCACACTCGCATTTAATATTTATGCTAAATTAGAAATTTTATAAATTAAATTTAAGTTAAAAACTTTAAAAAAATGAAATGTTAGTTTGAATTGTTATTATATATTGCTAAGTTGCTGCATCAAAAGTATTTGTTGTGAGCAATATATATGGATTCTAAGAGCATTTATTAATCGAGAACAAATTTTTCCTCGATTAGTGGAAGAGAATTAGATTAACCATTAAGAGGATTTAAAACGTAAAAGAAATAAAAAAATTAAAGAAGTTATTTTCGTTCGTTTAATGGTATATTTTCTGCTTATATTGAAGTGGAATGATCCCCTTCATTCATTCCATTCTCCAGGATTCCCTTTATCTTTGAAAAATATTACATTTTAAATATTAAGAATGTCTTTTAAATTTTTTTCCAAAGTTAATCACCCATTCTTTGAATAATGATGATTTATTCTTTCCAGGACACGCCGATCTCACAGCAACAGCTAATGGATTATTTCTTTCATCTTTTCAAAGCTTCTTGCTCTTTTTTGCCAACTTTCTCGTTTGTGATATCTGTCCAAAACTGAATTAACACACCGCTGAACTTATTAAAATGGAACTGCATTGGATAACATTTCCAATTGTGTCATTAATTCACAACCACTGTGAACTGCTTATAATCGATTGGAGCTACTGTTTCTGTGATAGCATAATAAATACAATTTGATTCAATTCAAGTGTTTGAAATCATTCATTTATTACGATTAATTTTCAATGATTCACATTGAGACATTTTAATAAAAACACATCCATAAAGAAAAAGAAAAAACTCATTTTAGAAATTTTTCTTTGTAATTAACTAATATATCTATTAGTTAAAAAGCAATGGAAATTATCTGAAAAATACAAAAGATGCAAAAAGCAAAAATCTGTTAAAAATGTTTTATTTGTTATAAGAAAAATATTTCTCCTAACTGAAAATAAACTTTACAAAGCTGAACCACTGGATTCAAGCATAGCTGACTATAGAAAGAATTTTCTTCGATATTTGTTTGTACAGCTTCTGAAAAAGTGGAGCATTTATTCCTAGTTATTTATTTAGAACTGATCAAAAGAAGCAAAGAAACTGAATAATACCTGAAAGATCGTATTGAATAAAAATTCAAATGTAATTTAGTGAATAAATACATTTTTTTGCACTACTGAGGAACTACTTAGCATTTTTACATTCATTTCCATGAAATTTAGTATTATATAAAGTTCTATTTAATTTTAGACTTAATACAATTCGACATGAGTTCAAGAATTGCAAGTATAAAATAAGTAAAAAAAAAAAGTCATAAAAAATTTTCCGGTATATTTTTGAGCAGTAGATGATTTAGTACATAAAAAAAATTTAAGACAGAACTTTTAAATTTTTCTGCTAAAAATTATCTAGTTGCCAAAGGTAATCATTGCTGATTTTATTATTATTATCAGTTTTTCACATTGAAATGCATTTTTGTCTTAATTCAGAAAGCTGTATAGCTAAGGTAAAACTTTGACGATATGTCGCAAAAGTGGTATGCGCTCCTTAAAAATAAAAACAATATATAGTGTCCATATTACATCATATTATGACTGAGAATCGAAAGAATAAGGTTATGATTATTGATAGAATAAGAATAAGGAATAAGAATAAGGTTATGATTATTGATAACCTTATTAATAAGGTTATCAATAAAGAATAAGGTTATGATTATTGATAACATTATTAATAAGGTTATCAATAAAGAATAAGGTTATGATTATTGATAGACATAAGTGGCTTCAGAATAGGGTTAAGTTGATGAACGGTTTTGCTGTATCTGATATATATTGATACTGATACTTACAGAGTCGGTGACAGATTCATTTCCCGTCGGATACAGGTTGTATTTGATTCGATAAATATCGGTTCTCGTACTTTCATCGAGACTGGTAACTGATATTAATATGAATATGATTTCTAATAGAGTTTCTCTTTTTCAGAAGAGGTATCGATGACGTTACGTAGGTGGTTTTGGTTTTGACAGGGATTAATGGATGGGTGAGAAAAGGGAGGGGGGACTTTATTGATGCTGTTAGTACAGTAAAAGTTAGGAATTCTGCTGTGATATGTGCACCATTAAATAGGAATAAGGGCAAGAATGGCTGGGGATAAAATATATTTAGTTAAAAACAGATCACTCAGGGTCATTACGCTGTTCAAGGCATGAACAGTTGGTGCCAATAGAGTATAAAACTGATTCCGAGTACACGATATTCTTAGTCTGTATCAATTTTATGTACTTGATACTTTTTTTTATTTTTGATAAAAATTATCAGACTGACATAGTATCACCCAACCCTATTTTAGAAACAGTTTATTGACTGAACATGGCTATATAATGTTTTTAAGGGTTTTCTTCTGTCTCTAAGTTGACAAATGTAATTATGTTTTTCCTGGAGGCAATCTATTTCCATACATTAAAGATAAGACAGACTTCAACTTCAGATGTTACCATGGGAT
This sequence comes from Argiope bruennichi, assembly GCF_947563725.1. Classification (NCBI taxonomy): domain Eukaryota; kingdom Metazoa; phylum Arthropoda; class Arachnida; order Araneae; family Araneidae; genus Argiope; species Argiope bruennichi. Next base: position 86,472,865 of record NC_079151.1, read on the forward strand.
CCCAAGATTTATTTGATCAATTAAAGATATGACACTTTCCCTTTATCATGAGTGCTTGGCTAACAAACTTGAGTGTAGATGTGTTAGGATAAATATGATCAATCTCACTATAATATACAGCTGGTAGAAATTTTAATTACAGCTGGTAATTAATATTTTAGAATTCGACATACTAATTTGGCATAGCTAAAATATTACACCAAATTCGAAACTTTAATTCAAATGATTTATAAAATAACCAAAAATAATATAAGAAAGTAAATTATTTTTGAACTATCTTTAAGTAACTAACATATGAATTAATAATGTAGCATAAGAAACATAAAAGGAACATTTATAATCTAAATCATTTCAGAGCTCTCATATTTTATTTTCATTCTGAGACATTCATCTTCTTAGCTAATTTGGAAAATTAAAATAGTTATAGCTAACTGAATAAACGAAGAAACTTTACGAAAAATATTAAATTTTGAATTGAAATAGTTTTAGATAAATCTCTTTCCATTTGGTTTGCATTCTTTAAGGCTGGAAAGGAAGGGAGGGGGTGTAAAAAAAGAGAAAAACTTCTGATGTAGTTCAGAACTTTTGAAACTGTAAACTTATGTGATTCTCGGAATGCAGAGAATTCCAAAATGCATTTTCTACATTTCTACAACTTTTTTGAGAGAATAAAAGCAATGATTTTCAAAATTTTACTGACATTTCATTAAAAGCTATTAATAATTCTTTCGAATTATTAGTTATAGGGTTGTGAACTTTTCTCACCTTCAAGAAGAATGATCCAGATGAGAAAATATTAAAAGCCCAGTCATAATTTTTCTATTATTATTGGAGGCAGCATGAGCTCCAACTTTAATCGAATCCATCAGAGGATACAAAAGTGTTTCATTCATATTCACAGATATTTTTTTAGTGACTTCAAAATAATGCTAATTATTAAAATTAAGTAAAAAATGTGATATAAAGAATCACTTAAAGAGTTCTGAAGGTGTGGCAGGTATACCCAGATTAAACATTTTCACAAGAGAATATATAGGTTGCAAAAGCTGGGTCCTATAGCCTACAGAAGTCAGATAAGAAGACGCCGCGACACAAAAGGATTTTCCGAGCTATTAAGGAAAATATATTTTCACGGATGAGGTGATTATACTAAACTAGTCTCGACGTCAACGAATTTGAGCACCTTGTTAGAGCAGCTTAAAGTACCATTAGAATCGTAACTAGAAATTTGAAAGACAATGACCAAACTAAAATATCTACCTAAAGCCACTTGTTGTCTAATTAATGTCTCACAATTTTGCAAATTGGCGCCCTTTCAAAATAACATTTTGCAGGTCAATTTCTGGACTCCGCATACATGATTAATTTACATTAAGTTATAAATATAAAAGTATTTATGCATTGATTTTGTATGAATATTCTTTTAATCAATATATACAGCATTACAGAAGACATGACTGTCTAATAAAAGCTGGAATCATTTATTTACTTTCAATATATTTAAATTTATAATCATAGAAATCTTTTGTTATAAATTTAAAATAAAATCAGTTAAGTAAATTTTAGACACCTTTGGATAATTAGTGCCCTTGGGCTACAACTCAATTAATCCATTGAAGAAAAAGCCCCTGGAGAGCGATTCTTAAAAAGAATCTGAAACTCACTTGCAGAATTATAACATGGCACACAATAGAAATTTAATACCAACTTTTGGACTGGCATTCTGAAAGACAGTTTATTCAATTCATATCAGCTGCCAACATGGCAGAATAGGAAAGCATATCGTGTATTCTTAGAGGACATATTTTTAAATGTGTTATGACAGACATTTGCTGTGCATGATTCGCCGCTGTCTTCGTTCGTTTCACCTTTACGGTGTGGTATACTGCATTTACGATCATAGGTTCCTATGTACAATCACAAGTCTGTACAAATTTGAATTGCCCTTAAAATTTCTTTAAAGTCTTCTGATTTATCCTGTTTGATTGTTTTTATATAAAATAATAAATTGAATAAAATATAAAAGAATAAAATATAAAAGAATATAATTGTTTAAGAAAAATTATTCATTAGCGGAAGAATAGCATGTATTCTTGTAGTTTGAATTTTGAGTATTTTGATTATTAGTTGTATTTTGTAGTGGTATTTTTTTTTATTTCGATTAGTAATTAAAAATGGAATTCAGAAATGAATTTTTTTTTTAAATCAACAATCTCTAAGATCTCTTTTCTTGTTGGGAAGCATAAGATTTTTTAAAAAATCAGTTGCGTAATGAATTTAGAATCAGTTATTTAAAACTGGCATTAAAAGATTTTGATTAAGGATTTTGCATTACGATTAATAGAAAGAAGAGGAAGCGAAACAATTTTCAGAATAATTTTTCGAGAAATAAGATTTTGTGAAGTACTTTGAAATTGACAGTTTCTTTATTCTCTTAAATGTCAAAGTTTCGGAATAATTAGTTTGTCTGCTTAGAATAAACGTAATCATAAATGAAAAATTTTCAATACAGCGATTTGTATAAATATACAGATTCAAATTCAAAACCTGGAAGTTAACTTCCAGGCTGGATTGTATAAATGCACATTTCAACAATTAAGATATTTCGATGCCAACATTCCTATCAAAAGAGTCACTACTTGATAATTAATTATCAGAGTTAAGCCATCTGTTTAAAATACTAAACTTAGAAAAAAGGCGATGATTGAATTTATGACCTTGGTATAAGCCAATCTTCCTACGTCTTAGGCACGTTGGCAAGAAGACATATATAATATGAATTTAGTTAACATAACTGTCAAGAGATTTGAAATTTTGTCTTTATTAAAAACAAAATGTACGAAATCTCTTGACTATAATATTTCAAAACCTTTGCAGTTGAACACTTCAAATGATATACTTATAATTAGGATTTCCATAGAATTTTATTTTTTAAAATTTGACATCTGTTCTGAATCATGTAACCTAATATCCCATAACAAATTGTTAATTCAATAATCAAAATCTTTTAATTTATTTCTCCGTAATTTTGATTCAGAAAATCTGTTATCTTAGAATTTAGAAAATTAATATCTTTTGAATAACATTATGGATTTTTGATAAAAGCTGACCGAATTGAAGCTGCTACACTTTTTTTGAAACAGTTAAACAATTCCTAAAAATCTTGGTGAATGCTTTATGAAACAAATATACTTTTTGAAAATATGCAAGTTTTCTAATAAATATTTGAATAAAACCTGGATTTTTTTCTTTTCAAGAATTTTCATAAATAGTAAAAATGCATAATTTGTAATTTTTTATTTTGATGCTATTTTTCTTCCACGTGAAAAATTTCTTTTAAATGACTAAAGATTTCAGGCATCAATTTCTTTAAGGTTTCAGCGTATATACGTCATATTGTGCAAGAATCTAACTCTCAAGAATTTTTTTTTTTTTTTTTTTTTATATAAAGCAAACAAATGTTAAAATAAAATTAAAATTTCTATTTTATGATGATGAAACTGCTTTTTGAAAAATATATCTTAAATTTTCATGACAGAACATTTCAAAAAATTTAAAAAACTGTTGCATTATTGATATAAGCAAGCTAGTAGATTTTGATAAATAAAATGTTGATAATTTTATTTGAAACAACACCTTTTTATTCTGCCTTTTAATCCCGCAGTTGATATGTTGCTAGAGGGGGTCAGCCATTCCGATATTATGAAGCGAAAGGGTTGATCTTTCCTTTATCCTCTTTATTGGATTATCCTTTTGTCTCGCAGAATTTCAGTATGGCTTCAGATAAAAATAGCTTAACTTTTCAAAATGGTCTCTCAAATAAACTAAGTGAAAATGAATTGCGTCAACCACTGGGAGATATTCTATCTGAAGAAGATGCTAGTTAGGGTTGTTGCATGGTTGATTAAAGTCCCCCTCTTAAGCCAGAGACAGATAAGATTAAGTTGACAAATTTTAAGGGAAGGAACGATTTCATGCAAACCCAGCTGTCATAAAAAAAGGATATTTATTGATTTGAAAGTGAGTTTTGTTTTGATTTACGATATTTAGTTTAATTTTTGTTCTAAATTGTTGTGTTATGCTTAGTTTCAAAGCCCCTTTTTCATATTGGTAGATTTTTGTTGATAATTACTATTTATTATATTTAAACTTTTTTTTTATTTACAACATCCACTTTTTGATGACTCGCTGGTTTGCTAGGATTATTGTTTGTGTTTAATTTTTAATAAATTACTTATGCATAATTTGATGCATATGATTACGTCAACTAAGTATTTTTAATCATCAAAATGTAATGGCAAAATAGCCGAATTATTTTTGATAATCTTAAACCTGTTCTGTTTATTGAATACATGAACATAAAAAAGGAGAGAAGGCAAATTGGGTTTACTTATGGTACCAACAGGGTTTGATTTTGCCTAGGATTTGTCTTCTTGCACTTTGAGTCACCACATTCACACATGGACAGATTAACAGATGCTCAATATTTTGGGAGGTTTAATTCAAAAGGCGAACAAACCCGTCTGAAACATTTTAGAGGCTTTTTAAAAAATACTTTCTTGCCAATAATAAGAATTATTGAAGATTTTAAATAAGAGATTATTGGATTTAAACGATCAGCTATTTTTTTTAAATATCTATTTCTTTAACCAACTTATATTCTATACAGATTCAATAAAATCTTTTTAATAACAGTACTTTTTCTATTATTTTTAATTTATATCAATAAAAGTGCTAAATAACATTAATAGTTCTTGTTTGCATTTTTTATGCGAACGTACGTATGTACGACATTTATATTAATAGCTTTTAATTTTTTTAAAAAAAATTAAAGCCTCTTAAATGAAACATCAACATTATATATCATTTTGCTGACAACAATTTTTTTTATTTCTGTTTTAAAAGCCTAGCATTTGTTATTGTATAGTGAGTAAATATCTCATAGCGGAAAATGTGAATTTCGACAATTTCTCTGACGGAACTAACTTGTATCAGCATGTTTTAGTTTTTTACTCCATCACCAGATGGCGCAACTTCCACCATCGGTTGAATGAACCGAAATCTCGCTTTCTGCTTAGTCAAGCGTCTAGTTTAAAAATACAATCGGGCAACAGTTTTGTCAAGATGTAATTTAGAAGCAAATTTGGCACTGGAACATGAACTAGCTTTGCACTTTTTTCTGTAGTTTTTTTTTGCTTTGTGTAAACCTCAGGATTTATTTCATCAAAAATTAGACACGTGCAGTCATGTTTGAGCTTGGATTGACCTCAGCTTGAAAGTTTACCTGGCATACAAATAATTTCTTCCGTTGCTTGTACAGGAATGCTGTTTTATTTAGACAAATTGAATAATTTATTTGAAGGACAGTGATAAAGTGATTTTAATAAAAAAAATGTAGATTTTTTTAGTACATATGCTTTCAAATAATATAGTAATTATTGTTTTATAAAATAGAATTTAAAGTAATAAGAATAACATGCTAAAATTTAGTCAATAATACAGAATTGGACAATAAATTTTTTAAGAAGTATTAAAATAAACGTATTTTTTATATACAATTATTTCCATTATAATAATAAAAGAATTGGCCAAACAAAAGAATAATTCCATATCCCAAAACAATGGCTCGCTTTTGTTAATTTTTATTTTATATAAAAGTTTATAAACTTCAGATGAGCATTACCTAGCCCTCCCCTCTCCTTAGTGCCTACATTTTAAAGATAAAACTCAAAACTGCCCATTCTCTATAAGGACCCCCCCCCCGTAATATGAATGTCAGAATATTAAAAATCACCGAATACGAGTAATATAATGATACTATGCCTGAAGCCCTATGCCATAACTATCTCTATGGCTTTCGCTAATTTTTATTTCATATCAAATTTAGTTATTTGGTCATTTGTCACCAAAATTAAAGATTTGAATTAATTTTGTCATTTCTAAAAACAAATCTAACTTATTAGAATTCTCAATGTTTATTTTGCAAATACAGTTTTAAAGTAATACATATGATGTGATAAGATATGATTTATGAAAGTTAATTGTCCTGACTTATATGATTTATATGATGGGCGAACAGATTGTATTATAATCTATTACAATTCACGACTTATTTTTGGTTGAAGATATCAATAATTTATTCATAAAATGCCTGTATTCTAAAGATATTCTTCAAAGTATGTAAACAGGGGAAAAAAGTGATTATAATTTTAAGGAAATAACTGAAGAATTGGTAAAATTAATTTGTACAAAAAAAAAAATGTTTTTTCTTTTCAATTATCCTTTAAAACTTTATTTCTACACACGATTCAACACCTCAATACTAAAGTCTACGGATTAGCAATACTTAATCCTCAGATTACAGCAGGTTTTCAATAAAATTTTATTCTTTGAATAATGAGTGCAAAATGGGGGAGGGAATCTAAAGACCAGTTTACAACCATAATGAGCCATAAAACACACCTGATCTTTTCAAAAATATTTCTTAAACGTATTCTCTACTTTATTTAGAAGATAATAATCTTCTTATTTGGACCAGTTCAGGCAACTGTTTGTTGCTTAATAAATTGAGTAATTTTTAGACAACCACATACTGTTCGTTTCAGTATTCTGAGACGACCAATTTTCGATATTTCTATCTCACTAAGGGGTGAGAAGTGGAAGGATGTGCGCCCTTTCCGGAATTTACTTTATTGCTAAATGTAAACATCTCCTTTCCTCTTTCCTTTCACTCCTATTTTGCAGAATCAAACCTATCCCAATGCATACGCAAAAAAGGGTTTTCGAATCCGTTGGCAAACACACACAAAAATCACCTAATCTTAATTTTATTCTATTTTATTAAATTTTATATTGTAGATGGGAAGCAAATGTTTTATCTCTGAGGATATAATAACGTAATTGCGATTGAAGACAACCTAATAGTTTATGCTCAAACGTTTAGTTAATGACACCTAATTATAAACACTTATTTCCTAATTGCAGAAATTAACCCTTAAATTGCCACATTGAAAGAAAACCTTTGTAAATAATTGAAAACAAATTCTAAGAAAAAATTTCTGTGATAATTAAAATAACTTCATTCTATTATAACAATGAAATATACTGTTGAAAATTAAGCAAAAAAAATATAAATAAATAAATAAATAAAAATAAATAAATAAATAAAAAAAATCTTGAAACTACAGAGATTTGATAAAAATTTACACCTCCATAAAATTGGTATCTTTGAAAAAACAACAACAATTTTTTAGCCCTTAAAAAGTTGTAAAAATTAGTTCTGTGCCATAATATTTTCGGATCTAATTGGGGATAAACATCGTAATTTCGCTTAATTTTAAATTATTTGAAATTCTATTAGTAAAAAAAAATCATTTTGAGGGACAAGTTTCCGCTTTACAAATTATATTTGTGCTAAATATGCTTGATCTTCCCTGTAATTTTATTTACCATCATGTTATTGCAAATTAAATTTATGTATTTGTTTCTATAAAGCTACAGAAAATGTAATCGCAGAACTTTATCTATTTAATCTATCTATTTAAAATCTATTTAAAAGAAAACATATTATTTAGAAATGAATTGAAACAAAAACATCTTAACATCTAATGTTTTGAAAATAACCAACGAAGCTTTGGAATTAAATTCGAAATAAATAGCAGCCAATGCAATTTTATATTTAATTTCACGTTGGAATTTATTGCTATTTTAAAGATATTTGCGACGAATATTTTTAAAAATAAATGTCACATTTCTCAGATTGGAATTCCACTTCATAAGAATCATCGTATAATTTAATCAAATTAAAACCAGAGCTTTATTATGTTTGAATAAAAATACAGTGTTATCCATTAATGGCGGTATGTTATAAAATGTTAGACATTTTTTTAAATCGGCATTTAAAATTTTTAACTTTTAGTATCTATATTTCATCTCTGCTTCAAAAGGAAAGCTAAAAACGAGCCAGCAAAGGGTGTTAATTGTTCCATTTATCTAAGAGTCACGGTTAGCAGGTAAAATTAATTCCACGAAGAAACTAGAACAATGGCGAAAACCCAAAACCATTTCCTAAAACGCGGGAAATCGTGGATAGGTTCCAAAATAAAGTCGAAAACGAAACTTTTTCTCCCACAGGTGAGGTTCACAAACCTGGTAGAGGTTGAAATCGAAACAGCCTTTTCACCGAATGCTATGAGTAAGCTAATCAAATGAGGAATGGCAACGTAATTCGATGTTCAAGGACTCATTAAAGCAGATCTATGAAAATATTAAAGTCCGAAGCAATGAATGAATTTGTATTTTATTTATACTATAATTATTTTTGAAGAAAAAAATATCAGCTTATTCGAAATGGGCTTAGTAATCTGCAATCAGTAAATCTTAGTAAATTGCAATCAGATGTTGAGAATCTCTTCAAAATTTCACTTCACCCTTGACTTCAAGTACTTCCTTCCTTACCAAGTCCACATATACGATGAATCCTTGTTAGAATCGAGTTTGAATCTGCTCATCTTGACATAGATCACAGCGACTAAGCAACTGGTAAAGGTAGTGAATTTGGTATAGCCAAATATTAATTTATCTAATTTTTAGGTATTTATTTAAGTTCCTCTGGTTTCCTTGACAATTTTCAGATTACGCCAAAATTGCGAATCTCTGGTAGATTTTCGATCGGATCTTATCGATATTTCAATAGAATAAAGATGTCGATATTTCGACAAAATGACTGCATTCCCAGGCTTACCTGGCAATTTTCAGATAATTACACCAAGAACTCAACTATAATGGGTTTACTTGAAAATATTCAAACTAAACCAAGATCCCAAGTTTCATAACACATAAGATATCAAGATTTCACTAAGATGGTTGCATTTCCGGGTATACTTGGCGATTTTTAGATTATGCCTACATCACCAATTCTGACTGCCAATCGGCAAATTAGGGAAGACTTTTTTAGCGATATATCACGGGAGCCGTAAAAGTAAACAAATACCAGTTTGTACCGAATTTTATGCTAATAAAAGTATTATACATGACCAATTAAACATTGCATTAACTTAGACGCGATAAGGATTTTAACTTTTAAAAAGTAGCAGAAATAAAATAGCCTTAATTAAATTTTTTAATTTAGTTAAAAACAAGGCAGTATTAATTTAATTTGAATAATCTATCTGCATTCAATAGCAGGGTAGTTATAAAATAAGAATCTTTAATCTTTGTTCATGAGTTTTGAGGTTATTAGCCTGTCATGAATTTTGGAACTATTAAATTAAGAGAATGTGAAAGAGGTGATAAGTGTTTCACCTCATATACTGAACAACGCTCGAAAAGCGGAAGGGTAAAGGGATTAAAAATTTAAAGAATGGCAACGTTAAAAAATTTAAATACAATTTTTTTTATGATGAAGTGATAAAAATATATTTGTAAATAACGGAATTTATTTGATTAAAGAAGTTTTTCGAAAGTCAGTTTTCCAATTTTTATTGCATTATTTTCTATTGTTTAAATTGCTCTTGATATTTCTTTTGTTTTTTATTTATTATAATCTAAAATATCAAATTAAGCCAATTTATGAGAAAAAGTGACTCTCAACATTCACTTAATAGTCTGCTTAATAAGTACTCTGGTTTGCAGCTGGATTGACGGTGCTAGATATCTATATCTGTTGTTAGAGAAATTTTATATCATTTCGTGAATAGGTCAAATTTCTCAGCTAATTGTGCAAATGAAGCAGTTGAATATGAATCGCATAACCGTTAATAAGGTTGAGGTAAGGGTCAACCTTATTAACGGTTGACCATTACCTCAACCTTAATAAGGAACAACCTTGGAAATTACAAATGAAATCGTTAAAATTAAATCATGTTGCAATTTTATGCGTATTCGGAAAAAATGTTGAACAACTAAACTAGCAGTTTTTTTTTGGAATTATTTCCTTCTTTGAAATAATTTTTTCGAATAGAAAAATCACGAAATTTGACAAATATTTGCGATGAGCTGGAAAAAACATTTCAGACTGGAATTCTTGAAATGTTTCAAACATGAGTTTTTGTCTCTCATTTGGTAACCAAACATAGAAGTTATTAGAATAAATCTTAAATCTATGGCAGTGAAATACATTTCTAAGCATTTTTCAGCTTTTATGATTTCGCCAAAAAGAAGGCAGTAAAAACAGAAACATAAAATTGCTTCAGTTCAAGTGAATGCTCAAGAACTTTAAGATATGTGATTATGTTGAAATGAATTTTTTTTTGAAAGATGTTTTAAAATACTTATGTTTTTTTAATTTTAGCATAAAAAAGACTGAAGGAAACATCTAGGGAACAAAAGTATACCAATTAAAAACCAAAAGTATTTTATAAATGGGTAAAATATGGAGTTTTAAAACTGAAATTAAGATAAATCAAAATCGTTTTAGTTTTGAAGATTATTAAGTAATGTGTTCAGAGATGATGGCATGTTAGCGTTATAACGGAAAGGGGGTGCAGTAGATTCTGAGAGCAAGCCCCCCTGAGCATCCGAGGTTAGAAGTCGGACCTAGTTCATATAAAGATGACAAGCACGCACTCACTTGCACAACCCACTTTTACATGCGGGCTTTTTCACACACCTCACAGATAAAACACAGGATAGAGAACAACCTTGCTCCAACCAGGACTCGAACCTGGGACGCCCAGATCATGGGGCAGATACTCTACCAGCAGGCCAGGACGACGGCGTTCAAATTCTTGACTTATATGTCCTCTAATTCCTAAATTAAAAAAAAATAAACTGCATTTTTAATAAACTTTAAGATAGTAGCGTTCAACACACATATATATTACATTTTTAAATTTTATTCAGACTATGGGGCATTAAATTAACTATAAAATATTTTGTGACGAATATTTTGTTATTATTTTGTAATCTGTAAATTACAGAGCATTTTTAGAGAATAATATATCAAATTTGATGGAAAAAAATGTAGTGGCTTTTTAATTTATGAAGTTTTTTTTAAGACGATTTATTCAAAATTTGGAATTTGAGGGGAAAAAAAGCATTCAAACATAAAACATGCAAATAAAAAAATCTTTGTAAATTCCCAAAGAATGAGAACAGAAACAAAATTCAAATGATTTCATAACGAAAGCTCGTCAGACATTAAGAATATTAATGTCTGAGAAGAAGAACAGTGGATATTTTTGACAAAAATTGTTTTTTAAACGAAATTACACAAAGGAAAAAATTTCCTTTATACCTTTTAAGGGATCTCTTCCTAGTTTTATATAATAATAATTATTTCAAATACAAAGGAACACGCGGGTAAAGACAGGTTTACTTCACTAAATACTGAAATTATTGGCCAGACTCTCACTAAGTCTGATCTATTTCTTGTCGAGATTATACTAATCTAAAAATCGAAGAAATTGTGAGAAATAAATGATGTCATCGTTCTCTTTCGACCAGTTTAGTTTTCTTTAAAGCTTAAGAAAACAAGTTTAGAATGGTCCATGAAATTCGAACAGAGTTCTAATTTGCTGAATATAAGATTTTATTGAAGTAAATTCATAGTTTAATTGAGATGTACATTTTTAATACGTTAGTACCATCATTATGCTGATAATTTTTCATAATTCGGATACAGAATTTGTAAAAACTATTTAAGAATATATTATTTAGAATTATTTTATGAAAATTCAAATTTATTATTTTTCTAATTTCTAAACAGAATGAACAAATATTGACTCTCTTCAGTATTTAAGAACGTTATCCTTGTGATTCCACCAATCTTTTTTCAGATTGCGTAGATTGGTATAGTCTGAATTTAAACCAATGCAGTGCATTTAATGACGACGACTTTTCATTTGTAAAAATATGTTTCGAATGTTTGCATAGCTTATAAAACCAAGTTTTCCTAAATAACCTGGCACTATATCTATATATTTCTATGATATTTTTACGATATTGAAATGTTTCAACGTATTGAACAGTATTGTGGAGATATCTTAACTGTATTGTTGTGGAAAATCTCCAGAAACTTATTCGCCAAAAGTTCAATGTTTTTTAAACAGGAATGTCAATACAGTGGTAATAAAACACAACCAATACGCCGTGTTATTTATTGCAAGACCAAGTCTTGCATTAAACAGTTCGTATATAAACAATAAGCAAAAGAAAAAATGCAAAGCGCTCAGAATGAGCTCGCAGAAGAGAGACTTCACTCACTACTCACATCCCTGGAAACGTTTGCTTCTTTTACTGAGTAGCAGATGAGTAGCGAGATCAAGATTGTCAGCTTTTCAGTCACTTCTATCTCATTTTACTTACTTATCTATCTATATTTACGTCACTTCTATCTCATGATTTTTTTTATAATTTCCGTGACATGACAAAGAAGCGTCTAAGAGAATAATCAAGAATCGAGTCCTAATGGAACTATCACCAAGATTCTTGAATATTCTGAGTCCTTATTTTTCGTAACCAGATGGTTGTCAAATTTGTCTCCAAGGCCAAGTGTATGCCAGGTCATTGATCCGGCATCCATTCAGCATCCGTTTGAGCTCCTGTAGAACTATCTTTTTTAATGACATATTTACAGCTCAGAGAAGCAACATTACAAATTACTAACAACATCTTGTGTCAACAATTAATGATGCATTCATTTTCTTTAGAAGCAAAAAAGGACAAAAAATTTCCTTCCGTTTCTGTCATCTCTAATTTTTCATGCGTTAAAGCTGTGAGATCAAAAGAAAAAAAAAAGTCACAGGCTTAGATTAAGGGGCAGTTAAATAACTGAGAACCTTTAGGAAAGAAACATTTAATCCGAAGCACCATTTCACTTTCTTCACGGTTACAATCTTATAAGTAAACTATCTAAAAATATTCCTATTTATCTATTTAAATAATATAATAATAAATTATTATTATAAGATTAATTATGTTGAAATTACTATTAGTTTTTTCCAAAATAAAAATAATTATTTACCATTCTTTTTACTTTGGAAAAAGTATCGTCTGCATGCTGAGATTAAGATTTATTTTGAGTTATTTAGAGTTCAAGAGTTTTTGCTCTTTTTCTTATTTAATTATTTCTTAAGATTTTTATATTTTGAATGACCTTCGGATAAAATTTTCAAATTTCGGTCATTGTTGTCTTAAGCTAATATTTTCTATGTTATATATCCTTTCATACTTTTTCCAATCTTTCTCTTAATTTTCTGACATTTTTATTCGGCGTCTGGTGGGCTTTATTGAATGGAACTATATAGTAATGTAAAGTGTGAAAATAAATTCAATAAAATGAATTTTTTAAGAACTCACTTTTATTAGTGTATTTTAAAAAGTAAAAATTCCTTTTTACTTTCATAGCTTCTACCTTTTAGATTTTATTTCAGAATTAATATTATAAATATTGCGGAAAATTAAAATCTATTTTTTTCTTAAATTCACTATAAGGGTCTGCACCTTTACAAAATTAAAATTTAATTTAATTAATCAATTGATAATTAAGTTCTGTAAATATTAGAACAGTGTGTTGCCAACAGAATGCACAAGTGCATAAAATTTCAGAATTTCAGCACATCAAAAAGTAAGAAAAACATCGATTACAAAATCCTAACATGACAAATATAAAACGTACTAAATTAAATAAAAGCTATTGACAATTTTTTTCCGTAGTTAACCCTTTCTAAGGCCTTTGAAAGTATGCTTCCCACCAAATTTATCAGTCTTTGTATGAATTTATGTAGGTTGGCATAAGTTCTGACACTTTTTTTAGAAAGATAGAAACTTAGATGCTTCAGTTCTTTATCTCACACAAAATGATGTGTCTTGATTTGTTACTTAATTATTAATTAACCAAATTAATTTATTAATCAAATTAAATTTATCTAATAAGCTAAATGAATCCCTTTTCTTATTCTAATTTTAAGCCTAAAAATATTTTAACATAATATGACTAGAAAAAAATGGCCCTTTAAAGGGTTAACTTGAAAGTTTGTCTTGATAGATAAAAAAAAATATAGTATACAATTTGTTTAAGTTGAATTTTTTTGTTATATTTCTTTAAATGAATTAAAAAAACAATTCATATTGTCATACAAAAGCAACCAGTTTTACAATATGCCAATCTTTTTGAACTACCAGATTAGTATTTTTTCTATCTTCTGTATTTTTAGATGTATCTGTCTTATAGTAGTCCTAGTCTTCTGCAGGTCAAATTTAATCACTAATCATAGCATAAAATTATTTTTTCAAATGCATTTTTATTTCGCCTATGCTTTGAACATTTCATTGAATTTAGTAAAGATAATCTTAAAAATTTCTATTCAAAAAGTTGAATCCAATCCTATTCTTTTGTAGATTAATTTTGTTTATTATATTTTGTAGTAGCGACGTAAACAATAATTTCTATGTTGATATGTAAAATCATCATAAATTATTCTTTTATATTCAGTAATATAGTTTATATATACTTGTCAACAATCAGGATGAACTTTCACGGTCGTTGTTGTTTTCTTAACAAATCTGTATTCTTTGTCCTCGAATATTTTTTTAGAAAAAGGAGGTTAAAACAACGACTATTTCAAACAATATACCTAATTTTTACAGAAAAGTACATATGCGTGTGAATTTTCAATTTTATGATTCTTTCTTTCCGTTGTATGGCTAATTTTAACTATCCATTCAGCATCCCTAGAAGATTTTCCACGTTTCTTCGAACAGCATTCTTAATTTCTACATAATAGATTTTTCGCTTTTGAAATGTCAAATTCTCACAAGAAAGTTTCGTTCATTTTCAAATATATTCACAAATATGCAAATACAAGAGATTTATATCCAAGAATTCAAGCACAGTAATATAGATTTTCCAGTTCATGAAAATTTAAAGTTAACAATTTAGATATAATTTTTTTTTTGCATTTTTGGACGTAAATTTCTTTATAATGTTCATTTCCTTTTTAAACTCGGTGTATTAAGAAAAATTTCTAATTTTACTTGAAATTCTTGAAGAACACACATCATGCGATTTTTCATTTGTCAAAAATGCACAGTAAATATTGATTATTAATTGAAATTTCATTCTTTGATGAATATTTTAGCAATACAAAAAAAAAAAAAAGAAACTGTGAAGTAGTATTGATCTGTATGTTACCAAAGTTTGAAGAAAAATCTTTGACTACTGTTTTTTTTCTTCTTCAGTAGTGAATCATATCGTTGCTCTGAAATTCAAACCGTTTTCATTGTTTCATCAAATATTTCACGGATTTCTCTTCTATTATTGAAAGCTAAGGAAGATGGTTTTTTGTTTAAAATTCGTGTAATTCTCAAGACGAATTTAAAAAGTAAAGTTATAATACCGCGAAATATAGAAAAATAGATGAACTCGCATTTACTTTTTTAATAGCGCAATGGAATTATGGGACCAGTCCCAGTTAGACACGTTCATGAATAAAATATATGCAAGTCTGTTTAAAATAACATTGTTTTAATGTTTGACAATTTGATGGAAACATGGACATGAAATTTCCTATAAATGATTTAATGATTTAACTCAAATGAAATATAACCAGTTGGTCAACAAAGCCGGCTAGTCTTTAATAATTATTAAAGCAACAATAGAGGAATAACAAATAACTTTTTTTACACATAGTGTATTTTATACAGTAATTCGACCACTTTGTGGCTTGGTTTCAATTCCCTCGAAGTGAATGACAGTTTGATGAATCGGTCAATGTAAAGACGGACAATGCTAAAAATAGCAGTCGCCCACAACAAATCCTGTCGATACTGCTACGTTCAGTGGTGGCGGGGTGGTCGGCTGTACTCAAGAAGAAGAAGAAGAGTATTTTATATGCAACTTAATCAGAATTATTAAGTCACAATATCGATAAGTTATATTTCTTATGCGCTTATTCTTTATATATGATGAAAAATGTATCACTCATTTTATTAAAAATTTCGTAATTTTTTTCACTCTGATGAATTATTCATATATAAATATCACTTAAAATTTGCTATAAAATTGATGAATTATCTTGATTTTATTTGAATTCGGAATATGATTTATTTTCATATGATTTTATCAAAATATTTAAGAATCAAAATTATTATTATTATGAATCTTTATTTTACATTATAAATTTAAATAGTTCCTGGTACTTTTTTCCAGTATTCGATTAAAATACTTTACCAATTTAGAGTTAATGATAAAGTCGGTAAATTTGCCACAATATATTGTATTACAATGAAATCGTCTAATACTATGATAAATTCTGAAAAGAAATAGTAATACTTGAATTATAAGTCTAATTGCTGATAAGATATCCAAATAGAGTTTTCGCATATGGATCCTGACTCATTTTACTTTTCTTTAGTGGGTGTGGTATTTTAATCATCTGAAAATGGAGATCATTATCAACCGTCCAATAAGTCGTACCAAATACTCTGCAGTATATAAATTTGCATCAGTCAGTGAATTTGGCATCCGTAATATCAATTATTTGTATCTGTTTGACATCAGACTTGAATGGCATTGCAGCTATTCATTTCGAGTAGGCAGAAGCAGCAAATAGTATCTTTGATGACCAAAGTTGCAGGTGGCAGCAGAAGATCCTGCCAACTTTTGACTCATCACAAACAGCTTCGCTTCCAGCTCGACAATGAGAGAAAAGGGGGGTATTCTGTGCCACGTGACCTTGCATCCCTTGATCCATTCCACTGGTGGCTTTTTTCTTCTTCTTCTTACATTTTCTCTCTGGAGCATCCTTTTCTTCTTGTCGACACACTTTGTGGGTTCTGGTTTCTTACTCTGCACACACCGCCGATTTGAATTAGGAGTCATTTTATTGTAGGTGAGTCGAATTTCTGACAGAGGTTTAAAATATTTACATTTTAAATATTTATTTACAATAATTATGTGTACTGAGCATTTTAAAAGGAAGACAGTGTTTATTAATGTTCTGAATGCTTGTAATTAATTCAATAAATGGAATATTTTTGATACCTTGAGAAAAAGTGTAAAAGATTTTTTTGCATGATTTGAATTTGCATGAAGGAATAGTAAATAATAAAATTTAATCTTTAATAATAGTCAGATTGTACATTATATGTTATTTTAAAGTGTTTCGTATTTGAATAGGTTTAAATTTTATTTTATCAAAAGATGTTGCATATAAAATCGTTTGGTCTTTTGCAGTAATTTTGTTTCTTCACTACTGGAAATTTTTAGAGATTAATTATAATTTATAATAATACAGTCCTACACCTCTGTATGATTCTATAAACTCTAAAATATATTTTTCATGATATGAATGTAATTAAAATTAGTGTCAAAGTTTTGAGAATTCTCAAGAAATTTTTTAATACACATTTTTTAATACTTAGTCAGCTGCCATAGATTTTCTAGAGTCATGGTTTTGAGCCTTTTATCCCGTGTTCCAGAAATGCCAAATCCTGTTGAACATTTTTTGTGTAAACTAGAATTGAACGCCGTTATAAGCTTTTAATAGAAATTTTTTATTACAAAAATTCTCTTAAAATTAAAGTATTTTCTTACTTTCGAGTTTTGTTTTGCAGATATTTATTATTTAAAACTTCTAAGTATGAGAAAAGAAATGGGCCTAAATAATTATATGAAAAATCTTGGTAATATCAGTTTCAAAGCTTTGGATCTACGAAATATTATTGACGTATTGCACGAAGGTTCAGCTTTTGATCTTTTTAGACTATGCAAATGTTTATGTTCTTCTTACTACAGAAT
Organism: Argiope bruennichi; assembly: GCF_947563725.1. Lineage (NCBI taxonomy): Eukaryota > Metazoa > Arthropoda > Arachnida > Araneae > Araneidae > Argiope > Argiope bruennichi. The sequence goes on from NC_079151.1 coordinate 86,490,605, forward strand.
TTGATAGAAGCTCAGAAATGTAAAATAAATTCTCAAGACATTTTATTGTCCAAATGGACAATGCGGATGTCCTTTTGGACAGTAAAATGTCTTCTATAGTAACCTCCAAAATGCATTAAAATTTAAAATTTAAATTTTCATATTCTTCGTGAAAATTTCATTTCGAGAAATTTTCATTTATAAACCTTCTTCAAATTTTTATGATCAAAAGAATTGTTCAAAAAGAATTAAATTGGAGATCTAACTGCAAGGACGTTCCATAATCTAAAAAAGGGAGTCATTCCTTCATGCTATTTCAGGACTTGGTAGGTCTAGCAGGTAATGTGAGCAAACAAAGACAAATTAACTTATAAGGCGAAACTTGCCTATTTTGAAACCGATAAGACAACAATAAAGGTTAGGTTTGTCCGAAAATACAAATCAAGAAAATTGGGGTTGAAAATGTATACAGTAAGAGAAATTTTTTTTATTTAAAAATACTTGAAAAGATTTTTTAAAAAATGTTTTAGCAAACGATATATAATTAATTATTAAACGGTAAGTAATTTTAAAAAAAGTAACAATAGCCGTAATTAATTTTTATAACAATTTAACAGTAATATCAATCAATCAATCAAGAATTTTAATAAAGGCATATTATACAGCACAAAGTACACTTTTAAATTGTGTTATAAAATTTCAAAATAAGCAATGTATTTGATATCTAATAAGCAGAAAGTTGTTTTTTTAGCTGCCATTTTTTTTTGAAATAATCACTTCAAAAATGTTCATCAATTATCACTGAGGACGAAAGATATGAATGTATTCAACTAATGAAAACAAAAAAATAATACAAATGTAGATAATTTTTTTTTAATCTTGACTTCGAATTTATTAAAATACCCTTGGATTACAGAAGATATTTTAACTTATTAGGAAATACAATGGACCTAAAAAGAATTCCATTTGCGATTAATTCAAATTTATAAAATTCCGATAGCATAAAAACATAAAAAAGAAATGTATTGTATATTCTCTGTTTATAGAAGAATAAATAATAAGCCAGAATTTATTTCTTCATAAGTCGACACTAAAATTAGCTGATCAGTTTTTTTTTTATAAAGAACAGCTTATTTTTTTTATCTCCCAGCTTTTGCAGTTTATTAAAGATAGAAACAGTTCACTTTTGCTAAAGAAAGAAATGTAATTATAGAAGCAAGAAGTTTCTCATAAATGAGACAGATTATCGTAAATTAACTTGAATTTAGTTCTTTTAGTTTAATTACATTAACGTTCAACTTAAAAATCACACTAAAACAATTTAGGATGGATTGATTGCTGTTAAATAACGAGGAAGATACCTGAGCTGGAATTTTTCTCCAAATTTCCGCACCATAACAGGGAGAGGACATTTAGCTCTGAGAGATGTAACATATACCAGACATGCTTACGCGGCAATTTTGCGGCAGAATTGGATCTGGAATCCTGAAATAAATTTGCTTGAGAAAGAGATCGGTAGATCTTATATTATTGCTTTGTAATTTTTAAAAAAATTAGAAATCGTGAAAAAGATTTGAAATTTTTGTCTCAAGTAAATAAGAAATTTTATATTTGATTGATAAATATTTCCATATGTTAGGAAATGAAAAGCTGATGATTTACTATTTTCTGTACAAGTCCAATCGAATGGAATGATATCTCAAAAATGGGAATGAGAAGTTACCAATGTGAAGGTATTCTCACCATACTGATGGGTATTATACCTGTGTCGGATCGAGTAACCTCTTACCAATGACGGGACGTACCTACAATGGCAAGCGTTGTTCCGACACGGGTTATGGTTCTTAGGTTATGGCCAACATTATTCATTCTATGTTTTAATCATATGCTTTCATTGCATCAAGTTTAACCGTATGCTTTCATGTGGGTCAGGAGGGCTAAGTACGCTTATTTTTCGTAACAGCCTCAACTTTTCTTACTGCAAAGAGCATTAAATTATTTGAAGTTAAGTAAGTAAGAGTAATATGAATCTAAATAATTGCCAAATTTTAATAGAAGCTGCATGCTTCACATTTATAGAGTTAAAATGCTATTTTCTTCTTTAGAAGACAATTACACAGTAAATATTATAAAATCTTACCAAGGATTTTACTATTTAGATTATTTTATTAGTAATCTTAGCTAATAGTTTTTAATTTCTTTCGCAATTATATTAACTTTTCAAAATATCTTGACAACTCTTCTTTTTAAGTACCGAAATTTAATGAATTTGATTGTCATTAGGTGTTACTCAGGGGTTAATAGTGATATTATTTCAGAGAACGTGAAATGCAATTGTAATAGTACAACCAGCATGTGTGTGTGTATTTTATCACGTTTGGAGTTTATTTATATTATATTTTACCAAAGAATCTATTTGATTAGAAAGAAAATCGGCTTTTAATTTTGTCTTGAAAGCCAACAAATTAAATGCATTTGAGAACTTTGTTGAAAAGCTTAAAATTGGAGTAATTACTCTGTCACAAGATAATAGTTCAGAAAAGGTAATATAGAAAAAAGTTCAATAAACCATTCTGTTTACGTATATACCAAATATGAGTAATACACCGATTGATGGTCACTAACATAAATTGGATGATGACGGATTTTAATTCCAGTTACATATTATCGAGAAAAACAGCAGACATAATCTTGGTGACATCGAATCATAACTCTTGTAAACAACTCTCTCTTACTGATATAAATAAAAAAAAAAATTTATCTAACCTTGATGGAATATTAATTTAGTTTCTTTATTATGCAAAATCCTATCGTTTAAATATTTGCTTAAAAGATACTTTTAGCAAGGAATTCCTTATATTCAGGCATATAATATATCATGGCATGCAGCAAATACATACAGAGTGAATATTTATATCTTTATATAGCAAAATTATATTTGAACAAATAAAGTTAAAATGTCGAAATACTACTTAATTATAACAAAAGTCGCAGTGTGTAATCTTTTAAGATCGATGATACCGGCCCCTAGTGACAATTCTTGAAACGTAGACATTTTATTCTGAAAATTATTATATTTGAATAACTTAAAATGAACTTAAACTTGCTGCTGGTACTTTTATACTACGTTATGATTTATGATTTGATTTTTAATTGGTAATGATTTAAATTCACTATCTATCATAATTTTTGAGATTAAATTTTTAGCTTCTACAATTCACTGCTAACTGCATTGGAACCAGCAGTGCCTGGATGCCCCAGAAAAATTCCAAGACAGTAGATAAAAAAGAGAATAAATAAATAAAATCCTTAAATTTTAATACAAGAAATGGTTATATATAGTATATTGCTTATTTATTGGTTTATGGCATATAATTATCTAATATTTAGAAATTGTAGTTTTCAATCTCATTAGTTAAATGATGCTCAGATAATTTTTGGGATCTTTTTATTGTTTGGAGAGAGTTACTTCTCACTGAAGAAGAGATATCAAGATATAAATATATCACATTTTTCCTTGTTCAGAAATTTTAGTGTTATAATAACAATATGCAAACAAGAACTCTTGATCAAATAAAAATGTTTAAATTCAGAAGAGCAGTATCATGCAGTCTAAATGATTTTTTTCTATATTGATCAATTATGATAATTTAACTTTTGTATATACAGGCAACTAAATTTAATAATTATTTTTTCTATTTGCATTTTTTGTAAGCCTGAAAGTACAAGAAATAAACTTGATCATATTTCATAATTTTATAACAATTTATGACTTGGGGTATCTATTAGCTTTTGACGATTATGGCATTTAACAGGCCAATCGTCTTTAGATTTATTACTCACTACCAATTTTAGGTAGTAGGGAATTTTTTAAAAAATTCTGATACATTTCATTCACAACTCTAGAAAACAAAAAATATATAAATATATAGTACTTTTGTCAAGTGATCTTGGGGTTTACATATTTGTTACTATACATTCCATTTTTGTCATAACAGCTTTTCATAAAACATTAAAAACACCTATACTTTAAATTAGTAATGATTATATCAGATTCATACAGCAACAGCCTCACTGACGTTATCGCTTGGTAAAAACCCATATATTCATCTTTTTAAATTCCATAAGGGCTTATTGTTTTAACTACACTGAAAGCGATTAGTAATATTTTACACCACTGAAATGTAATACTGCAAAATGAGTTTAAAAATATTTTTAAATTAATTTAAAATATACAAAAAATTGTTCTACTATTAAATTAACATTATTGAAAAAATAATTTTTGTTTAACTTTAAGTAATTCCTTTAAAAAAATTCCTTTTTGTAAAATTCCTTTTTGTACTGTACTATTTTTTGGTAGCTAAGGGTGAAGGGAAATGTCAAAATTTTGGTTCATTCTTAATTAATTTAAATAAAAAGAAATCAATTCAAGGTGTATTTCCACTCTCCAAAGTACATTTCTGACAAATTTGATAGTTTTATTATAGAGGACAGTATTTGTTATAGAGGACCAGCACACTTACACACATGCGCTCGCATATATTTTCCATTATTAACAGAGTTTGTAAACTGACCAGGAACTAACAAGCTATTCTTTAATATTTTGTCACATTTACCCACTCATGTTTTTACTTACTCTCATTTTAACTGTTATTCATTTGAACACTTTCCAAATGATTTCTCATTAGGATTAGTTTTAAAATGCATTCAATGATTATTAGTAACATAAAGAGAATTGTGCATCGATTTTCAGGATAACATGTAATTGTACGCATGATCAGAAACACTAATTTGATTTATTAATTGAAAAGCCATACATTTTTTTTTCATTTTGTCCATAGCCTTGATTTCAAAGTTTTAACTTAAATAACATGAATCAACCGTTTTATTTTTTGTTTGAATACAAAGCTCTTTCTATTTTTGCTGAATAAATTGACATTTGCTTCAGTATTGATGATGCAACGTTTGGAAACATTGTAAACTATAATTTTTTGGGGTTAATTTTAAAATACTTAAATAAGTTGAGATGAATTAAAAATATTCAACAATAGTTTATAAATTCTTTCAACAAATTTAATTCCTTATTCGATTGTTATTTAATTTAAAGGTAATATATATATATATATATATATATATATATATATATATATATATATATATATATATATATATATATATATATATATATATATATATATATATATATATATATATAAATTTTGACATTTTTTAAATCGAAATAATCATTACATTTTAATAAAATACCTTAGAAATGGTTTTAAATTATAAATTTCTGTTTACTTTAAATAGATTTTTTTCACTTCAAAGTGAATCATATAATGTTCAGCATTTAGGAGAAATTGTTTAATCTGAAATTAAATTAGCGAATAAAGATTTTTAATTCATTGTATTGAAAGAATCACCTTTGCTTTAGAATATATTGTTTTATTATTTCTCGTTTTGATTCATTAAATATTTTTACACAAAGTGAGAGTGTGTAATTAAAAAAATATGCTTTATACAATTCTCTTCAGATATCAAATTTATCAAGAAAATGCATCCACTAAGGGAATTAAACTTCGAAAAGTTATTTAATAAACGGATTTTCAGCATACATTTTTCCATTAAATTTTCTATAATATATGAATTAATTTTGAATTAATGATTTGTAAATGACAACATAGCCACAAATATAAAATTTCAAAATATAAAGTGAAAATGTTTTTTTTTTTCTTAGAAGGATGATTTCTAAACCAAGAATAAAAGTATTTACTTTTAAGTTTATCCAAATAATGAAAATTTATTTAATTAACGATCTTTAACTTTATTAATAATCTTTTTAAATGCAAAATCTGGTAAATTATTAATTTTCTTTTAAAAAAGAATGGAAACAGATCGAAGCGGGAACATGAATTGAATTTAGCATATTTTAATTAATCACGCGACAAAACGAATTCCCGATTATTTATATTCCAGTATAAAACTGTTTAAAATATTGTGTAAAGTTTTCTTATAATGTTAAAAATCCGATGTCGACCATTTTGTTTTTGAACGTAGACTTTTACAATAGTTTGTTGTTTGGTTTTTATTCTATATATTTAAAATTATCAAGGACAGTAAAAGTCCATTCCGTCAATCTAAATCATTGATCCTATTTTGACAATTTTTATTTCAGATAAAAGCTCCTAATTTCTAGATATGATATTAATGGTTACCTATGTTCTTCAGTCTGCTATTTTTAAGATAAATCTCAAAAACACTACTTCATTTAATGGAAAAATACACCCATGCTATTGTACTTATTTCATAAATTTTTATTTCATATAAAAGTTTAGGATCATTAGACATATAATCGAGTGTCGTCTGTCCCCTCTTCGTATTCCATTATCAAAATGCATAGCAAAATAAAGCTATGCGTGAGCCCCCAGCCTTAATAAATAGATTACGCCAGTTTCATCCTTCAATTTATTTCACCATTTTGAAAGCATAACTATTCAAAAAAATTTTGCTGTTTGCTTATTTGAAAGCGTAATTTAAAGCAGCACTTTCTTTTATTGTTCTCAATGTAGCTGATTTAATGTAGTTAACATAACTAAATTAAAAACTATTTTATTTTAATTTTAATTTTATGTTTTTCTCTCTAGCTATTTTTCATCATACTCCCTTTTAAGCAGACTGAGTATAGGCAAATCTAATAAATGTTAAATTTTTTTTTGTGATTACATGGAAAGAGTAGAAAAGCATCATTCCAATGACTTGATTACCAATTTCCTTAAAAAATATTAGTTTTACTTGTCACTCAAACTCATCTGTAATATTATTGATTTCACATTGCATAAAATAATATATGGATATCTTAAAAACTTAAAATTTGGATATCTATGAAAATAAAACCAAACAGTAAAAACTAGAATGAATTCATTTTATTAAAAGTATTCTTTTTTTGTGGTGAAAGCTAATTGTTCATTCTGTCAAAAAATACTTTTAAAATTTGCTAAAAAACTTCGAACATTAATTTACAATAATTTTTTGGATTACAATATTAAAACTAACATTGTTTCCACTGTAGCCCTTGATCATGAATAAAAGAAATAAAACTTTTCTTTTACTCCTTGAAATTATTTTTCAAATAGTGAGGTGTCTTTTATTTTCATTTAAATTATCCCAGCGTTACAAAAATGTACTGTGTGAATAAAAAAAATATGCTTAATTTTGAAAATCTAAATACTTAACATACAAGTTAACATTTTCCCCTATTTTCAATTCACAATTAAAAACCTTTCTTTTACTAAGATGATTTCTAATATTTGAAAAAGTTCTTGCCAAATAATTGATGATGATGTGTCCGCGTTACCACGGAAAGGGGGTGCAGAAGCTTCTGAGGGTAAAGATCCCTGAGCACCCGACGGCAGATGTCTGATTTCTAGCTCATATGAAGATGACACACACACATTCGCTTGCACAACCCCCTTTTTACAGGGGGGCTCTATCACACACCTCACAGAGAGAACACAGATGAACAACCATGCCCTAACCGGGATTCGAACCCGGGAAGCCCAGACAAAGGGGAAGATGCGCTACCCCTATGCCAGGACGCCGGCTTGCCAAACAATTAATACATAAAATAAATAAAAAAGAAAAAGAGGGCAGTAAACATGACACTTTCATGATAAAACGTGATTTCCGATATCTAAATTCTTTGTTTGTTTGGTATGGACCAGTCTGTTTTGTCTTTTGAGTCCTTTGTCTATTTGCGTATGGATTTGATCAAAAGAAAGGTGAGATGAAAAATGGAGGAGGGGATTTATAGTTCTTATTAAGATTTATAATTCTTATTTTTATAGTTCTTATTATCTAGTTACATAGAAACATTACACAGGTTTCTGAAGCAAAACAAGACAGAAATATTTAAAAAAAAAGACTATCAAAATACAAAAAGAATTATCTTGAAAAAAAAAAAAAAGGTCTTAACATAGGAAAAAAGCACTGTCTATAAGGAGTAAAATTTTCTAAAAATGAATGGCAAGGCTTTTTGAAACAGATTGTATTTTGATGATTTATAGATGTATTTTTAAAAATAATATAGGATATTTACTTTTATCTAATAAAAAATTAGGGTCTTTAAAAACAATTCTATCAGATATTGTTCATGTGTTTAAGTCTGACGTCAAGGATTACATAGATCAAATTTGAAGAAAGTGTGCCTGTTCAGGTATCGTCATCATTAGGTGACAAATTTTGAAAATAATGAGTTCGTCAAAAAATAACTTTTTTTTTTATTTAAACGAAACGTAAATATAACTAAATGAAAACTGACTCTTTTTCAATTCCAGTTTCACATGCAAAGAATTCCTATGTTTTAAATACAAAAATTCAAATAAGCTGTTTAGTAATAAATGATACAACTTTTTCACTTACTTTTTTTTCTTTCTTTCTTCTTTTTTTGCTTAAGCTGCATTTTTTTGAATTTAAAAAGTTTTTCGTAATAATATTTTAAATCACGGAAATGGAATCACGAAATCTACACTAAACTAGTTTCATAGAAATTTAAAATATTTTTTATTTAATACAATATTTGTTTGATGAGTTTTCAGTTCAAAAATTCTTATTGATCAGAATTGAAAAAAAAAGTATTTTTAATCCTAACAGACAAAAGCATTTTAATTATTTGAAAAAACTTACTCATTTGGAATTTTTTGAGATATTCCAAAGAATTGGTATCATTTTAAATACCATTGATTTGTTTACCAATAAGTTTTCTTAATCGAAAATAAACTGGATATAAATTTAAAGTATTATATTTTCTCCAAAAGTATTTTTAGTATTATTTAAAGTATTTTTTACGTGCAATTATTTCTCATTAATTTGCTACATAGTTTTTTAGTCCCTTATTTTATATTTTTGATAATGTAATAAATAATTGCTGTCAAAATTGAAGATACATTTAAATATTTTGAAATTGTAAGTAATTACTATCAAAACTGAATTAATTAAAAAGAAAGAATATTTAAATATTTTGAATTTTTCTATACATTTTTAATTTAATTCCAAAAAACAAAAATGTTCTTCAGGAAATATGATTTATGAATTTCATTCTATAATAAAATATTATCAATATGAAGCTCATTTTATCAATAGAAATTAGAAATATGATAAAATTACAAAATTTATTCGGAATGTTAGAGCTACAGTAACCAAATATTCTAAATTTTAGAATGTTAATTTGTTTTATTTACACACCTATAATGTTTTGTCGGCAATAATACTTTATAGAAAAGGAATTTAAGGGGTTTTTTTGTTTTTGTTTTTCTCATTCATTATTTTTGACTTGTGGTAAAGTTTAAATTTTGCGCTTTATAGTATCGCTATTCTTAATAATGCTCTATTATTTCACGTGAGAATCATTTTTGTTTATAATCTTTGTGTATTTTAGCTATTAAATTAAATTAGTTGAATTTTACAATTTTATTTTTCCACAATTATTATAAAATACTATATGAAGTTACAAAACTTGAAATGAGAATTTTTAATTATTATTTTATTATCAATTAATCAATATCTGTATATCTATTTCTATGTATCAACAGATATTTGTGATTTTTTCAAACCGATTTAATTATCTACTAGGATGTAGTTATTAGGATGCATAAAAACAGAGATATTTTGTCTATTGTATATATTTTACAATAGATATTTAATTTCTTTGTTATAGAGGGAATATAAAATGAAACCGAACCTTTGAGAAAGATTTTGTTTAATAAAGTAAATAGGATTGTTTTTAATTAAGTAATAATAAACGAATTTAATAATTCCTTGATCTTTTCAGCTACTTTTTCGATGACAATTTAATTTAAAATTTTTCCTTTTTTTATTCATATATCTACAATTAAATATTGGTTTATCATACACTCGGCTCTCATCTGGACAGTCAAATCGCAGATTTATATCTGCGCTAATTTGTCCGGAGATTCACAATGGCCAGATTTTAGCCTGTAAATGTGGCAAGAAAAAAAATTTCGCTATTATAAAAAAAATATGCGTTCGAAAAAGATGATGTCATACCATTAATGAAAGAAGATTCAGTGTTCACACTTTTCCTACAATCTTTTCTCTACTGCTCGTTAAAAAAAAAAAAAAAAAAAAAAAAAAAAAACCCAGAAGTTTTGGGAATTTTGTTTTAATTAATTTTTTATTTACTTACCAGACATTAATAAATAATGAACCTTATTTGGATCCCTATGCTTTAGTTCATTTTCTATTTTCTTGAATTTTGTGGTAGCATTTTAGAAAAAAGTCATTGATTAATTGTTGATGCCATTTATTTTAAAATTTAAACTAATATTTTATATCATTCTTTAATCATACTAAACACTTCAAAAATTATAGTATTCGTCATAAAAAATTAAAATAATCATAATTAAAATAGATTCCCAAATATTCGGCTCTCGCTTGTCTGATCTAGTTAAAAAAATTATCCAAAATAAGATTAGGGAAAAATTTATCTAACCAAGACGTTGAATTTTAAAAAAATATAAAAACTATCAATTTTGGTTCTTTCATATTAGACCTATATTTTTACACTATTTCAATTACTTAGTGATTAGCAAAAAATAAATTCCAATTACTTTTGAAATATTTAATATTCTGTTTAATGTTTTGTATGGTTTTAAAGTGTACGTTTCCATAGTAAGAAGTGCACATGTTTTTATATTTCCTCTAATTAGATTAGACGTTACAGAATAGATCTTAAAATCTGTGGAACCTTTTTATACCTAGTTCTTTCTTGTGCATTATTATTTTAAAGGTTTTTTTATAACAACCATTTATAAAGTATTTATTTGCGCTAAAATATCTATAAAAATAAATATAGGAAAGTTTTAACTTTAAAAAATATTTTTAACAACATGGGTGGGGAGGAAATGAGCCTTTTTAGCAGCGTTTCTCAACTTGTACTTGAAGCGGACTCAAAGGGTAAGAGGTTGAAAAAGACAGAAGGCTGAATAAAAAATTAAAGATTAAAATCTGTAGTAACAGACATCATTTCTAATCTGGATTTTTAGTTCTACTAAACAGCCTTAAAGCTTCATTAAGTGTGCTTAAATAAACTTTTTATATGTAAACACATTTGATATACCATTTATCTATAACTAGAAAAAATTAAACTGTATCTGCAATATAGTGTTATTATGGTATCTATATGTAGATTTTGTAATCATACACAATGAGATGAAGTTGTTGGAATAGTGATGATAGGTCAAGGGCAAAGCAGGTAAAAAAAATCCTGCTTTAAAGATCTTCGATCTATTCTACTTTTTCAATATTTAGTCTAAATTGTTGGAAATCAGCTTGTGATAAAAGTTATGTTTTTACAATTTTTCTCGTTGCGCTACATTTATTAATGTAACGTTTCGAACTCAGTATATATTCAATATAATATCAATATTCCAGTAAAGAATAGAACAAAAATTTATGTGAGATTGATTTGGATATCTAAAACAAAAGAATTGCCTTTTATTTTTTGAAGGGATGAAGGCTTCGATATGCTCTTTTTTCCTAAAGTATTCTTTTTTCTTTTGCTATTTAAGTAAGTGACGGTTAAAAAAAACGCAGTTTGTTTCTTATGTTATATTCTGTATAATTCACTGCCGTCTACATCTTTATCGTTCTCCTTGAACTATGAATTCTAAAATTCGAATGAGTCAATAGTTTTCATTCTTCTTTGGGTATTTTCCTCCCTCAGCATAGCTATATAACTATAGAATGTCTTTCATTATTTTGACATTATTAAACATATTTTTGAAAGCTAAGCAATTTTAAAATAAATATAAAATATTGGAAACCATGTCTCGTTTTTAACAGAATAATCTACGCTTTAATGATTAATTTTTTTAAAAATATTTTTAAATGAACAGTATGAAGTTTTCACAATTTTAAATAAAAAAAATGAAGAACAAAAAAATATATTTTCAGAATTTTTTCTAAAAAGGTATTATTTAGATATTAATGTTCAGATATTTAGTATCGATAATATTGAGTATTGAATCTGAATTTTGATCAAAGCATCAATATAAACTAATAATCTCTATTAAACAACTAATTGAACTTTTAGGAACTTCCCATAATCTTTTAATGCTTGGAATTCATTAAAATTCAGCTTGAAAACTTATAGACATCTTCTGAAAATTCTTATTAATTAAATCAATTTCTATAAATAAAAAACTAATGTAAAAGTGTTTAGTTAGTATGAAACATTTTTATCTATTAGGAAGCATAAAAATATTAATGAGAGTTTCATCCTAACTGATTTTAAAAAAATTCTTCTGGTCGTTTTGAAAAAATTAATGTTCACGTGATATTTCCTTTTAATGATCTGAAAAAAAGGCGGACATTATATCTATTTTTGCAGACCATAGATTTCAAACTTGTGGCATATATACATTTGACGATGCAGAAACGTAATGTTTAAAGCGGCAGAAAACACAAAATAAAAAAATAAATAAAAAGGGTAAAATGTTATGAAATTTTGATTATTCACGTTCGAATGAATGAATTAATTAATGTAAATTTATTAATTACAGTTATGCAAATCGAATGTTTATTAAGTAGTCAGGAAAAATGTTTTCTCAATATTAAAGCAATAATATATCTAATACCTTTCACATGCGCAGAAGTAGAGATGTTGGAGCTTATGCGTTTTACGCTTATACGAATAATGATACCACAATAAACTTGGCGCTGCTCCAGACATAAGAATATTTCAGCATTTATTTGAACTTAAGTTTTAAAAGTCATCTCTATAAAACAAGTCTCAAGGCTTATTTGTTCACTCACTGAAATTGTTTTCCATTTAAATAGTTGATTATTACGATGAGCAATTGTTTATTTTTGCTATATGTGAATACAAAATTATTTCAATGCTGTTTTTTTATTTGTTAGGATTAGAAAAATACTACCTTAAAAATGAAATAAAAGATAAAAATGGAAAATAAATTTCTCTATTGTTACAAATTTAATTTAAGTTCTTTGATTTTTAATCTAAACCTCCAACATTTTTTTATGAAAACTTCTTTGCTCCAAAAGATGATTGTTTTTTTTAAGGGGGGGGGAGTATGGCAGCAGGGGATATTTGAAAATAAGGCTAATCAAGGAGTAGAGAAGTATAAAAGTCAAGAGACGTTATTGTAGAGTATTAAATTTTCCTATAAATATTGTGAGAAATTTTACCAATTTGTTTATTTTTATACATTTTTAACTTTGAAAAATAATGCTCATGATTTATTACTCAACCAAATAACTTTGTTTTTAGAAATTTTAAAGACTTTTATATCAACTAGCGAATTTGATGATTATTTTATCTATTTTATAATGAAATGTCATCTTCTAAGTTTAAATTATTTAAGCCACATATCTTTTCAATAACTCATATCTTATTTAACCCTTTAATAGGTTCATCTATATGCCATGCATGCATCGATATATCTCATTTCTACAGTATTTAGCATCAATGAAACCATTAATATATCACACAATTCAATATAAAATTTACTTGGAATAAATAAATATCTCAAACATTCTATTGATTTTTAATCCAATCAAAACAGACATTTCCAAAACAGAAGGTGATATCTAATTAGGTAACAGAGAAAATAAACCAGTTAAGGAACAAAAGAAAAGGGAAGGTGAAAATCATGTTTCTTAAAAAACAGAAGCAAAGTTCAGCAGATTCTTTTGAATTTCTTGTCAAAACGAAATTGAATTTGTTACAAATATTCTTTTTCAAAACTATAAAAAAATTAAATTTCACAAATATTTTTTTAAAGTTATAAAATGTAATAATTGACATGCATATCTGAATTTCTAACATTAACAATTCCACTATCTGTATATTTAGACCTGAGTTATCAAAATTTATATTTCGTCAACTGATTTAAGATCTTGAAGAAAGCTGATCTTCTTACAGAGCATCTTCAAGGTGTTTGAATTACCAATATTAAAGACTTCATGATGTTTAGGTTTAAGTTTAGTTTCATTAAAATTCCGTTTAAAAGCAACACCAAAGGTATTTTGTCTTCGTGATGTAGATAAACTAATGATCATAGACGAGTTAATTACCACATGATGTTCTTTAGAAACTAGCATTCGGAAGTATCTATGAGAAACCAAATGAACCAATCTTTGATTAGTTAATTCCAAACAAGTCAAGATTCCGTCTTATGTTTCCACCTTTCATTTGCATTTTGTACTTCCAAAACAACATCAACAAGCCATGGAGTCTTAAACTGCTCAGTTTCAAGTTCTAAAGAGGAAGCGAAGATGTTCGCATATAAATAGAACTCACAGTGGATAGATTCCAAGGTTCCATCTCCAGAACAATGCCGCTGAATTTCTGTTGTACATCACAATCTAAGAAAAGAACGGAATTTCTCGTTCGTTTCCTCGTTGACGCCAGACTACAATATTCTAATTTTTGTGAGTCTGCATAAACGAGGATTAGAGAGGGTCTTAAAGAGGATTAGGTTGCGGGGGATTAGCATAGGATCTCTTTTATGCTCTGTTCCAATCAGCAAGCGAAGACGGAACTGGACAGTTTGAGTAAAAGCATTGTTTGTACAGTTTTGTTGCACGGAACACTTTTGTTTTCGGCGTTCTCCTAACGAGAGGATGAGTGGTTTCACAATAAGAAAAAGTGCTTGTTGAATAAATAATTAAAATAAGCTTCATTTCCTTGTTTGTGTACTTGAAAGCTCACCTGCCGTTCGGAGCTTAATTTGGGTCATCTTACAAGTTTCAGTATGCTTCCGTGATTCTGAAAAAGTAAATGCATTTGAAGGATTCCAATCACGGAATTGAAGCTCGGAAATGTTCCTTTAAAGTTGAAGTAAAAAAGAAATATCTAAAAATATTTTCTAAACTTTATGTATTTAAGGAAAAAGATATATATAAAATGTTATCTCTCCCGGAAAATAATGTTTTTCTGTCGATAAAACTGAAACAAAATGTTAAAGTACAATATTGTATATATTACAAAGCTGTTTTTGTAATTTAAATTCGTAAAATTAAAAAAAAAAACTTTAAAAAAATTTAAAAAATGATTTTTTGTTATATTTTTAAGCAGTTAAAATTATTTTCCCACTGTTAATACTTTTCAGTGGGAAAATAATATAAAAATGATAAAATTCTGATTTGTATATGTTTTCAAAAGAATATTACATGAATTTGACCTTTATCGCTCCTAATTATCTCACATAAAAATTTCCTATAATTTATAATTGCATGACAGCTACTCTTAGGGTGAAATTTAAGATATATTCAATTTCAAAATTGCAAAAACTATCATTTGTAATTCGTTTTGATTATTTTGAAGTGCATTTTACTACATTCAGTCGAAATTTTAACATCATTTCCAATTTTTAAAATTTCGTCCGTTGCATTTTATTTTATTTTATTTAATGTTAACATGCAAAAAAAATGTGTAAAAGTTTATTTTTGGGAGGATAGCCATTAATTCCTGTTTTAAGTGGTTAATCAAATGTGTATTAATAACACATTGAAGTTAAATACTTTTTTAAGAAACTAATAATTAAGTTTATAAAGTAATATTTTCGATATGGGGAACTTGCTGTTTGAAAACAATGATTTCTTTTAATTTCTGCTAGACTTTACAAGCTATGGCTGTTCGCCATAAACATATAATGTAAAATTTATACAAACGACAATGAAGACATCGAATTGCAAAATGAGCTATTTTCTTGTTTACAACGAAAAACTAGCTACAAAATAGCATCTTTGGATATAACATCTTGAAGACACAATTCTGATTTTAAAATATTTGTCTGTTTTTTTTGTTTTCTTTTTATTGAATTATTTTTTACATTTGATTCATTTATTTTATTTTATTGATTCATTTTTTTTACAACAAAAACTAACACAAAGTTCTATCCCTAACTGCACGTGCTTGTGCGAGTATGATAATGAAGGCACGTGTCCCCAATTTAATATCGCTACTTATTTGATGATTCAAATGCGGAAAGGAATTAGTTTTATGAAGATTTGAGACAAATATTAAGAATGTTTTTTTTTTTTTAGTTTTTTTTTTTTTTGTGTGTGTGTGTGTGCTTGTAGATTCTTAGCTTCCGAGGTATCATTCTAGATTGCTTTATAACCACTCATGGATCATTTAATTTTAGCATTAGTTGATATTTTGGAAAGAAATTGGTTAAAATTAATTATATTTAAATTTATTTGTGATGGAATATAGTATCATATGGAAATCATAATTTTTGTAACCTAATGGATTAAAATTTTTGATATTTTCCTTAGTAGACAGATTTTTGAAATTTTAAAATTTCTATGTTCATGCTATAAAGAAAAGCTTCAATCACATTTCTTAATAAAGCATTTCATTCTAAATTTTTCTTCAAATTTTAAATTTTTTAAAATCTATTTATAAGGGACTTTAAATCTCTGTTCATTACATTTTTCGACATTTGACCACGGTTTAAAATTACGAGGCCTACACTAATATAATCCTCTACTGCTTGAAAATGGATCATAGATTAAGTTTAGTTGGTTTAGTATGAACTTTAGTATGAACTTCATGAAAATTTTATGTAATTGCCTAGTTTACTAAATGCTTGTAGGAAGTCAAAGAAGCTTGTGTGCCTGATATCTTAATTTTTTTTCTGCTTCAACTATCCTAATTATGTTTAGTTAATTGTTTTGTTATAATTCCAGGGCTTTCGTGTCCAAGTGAATCCAGGAAAATGGAGACATTTTCCATGAACGTCATCGCTCAGACGCTTTCAGCACACTCGGAGATGTTAGCTCAGGGTGTTATGGGGTAAGTCTTTTTTTTTTCGTTTATTTGTTTGGAAATTATAAGTTAGAAAGAGAAATAAATTAAATACTTAATAAATTATTATGGTTTAATAGCATTCAACTGAGACAAAAATTTGTTTTTAGATCAATAGTTTTAAAACTTTAACAAGTTTGAAATTAATGAAACTTTCGCGACGGGATTCAAGTCTCTGATTCCCACTTTCGATTTTAAAAAAATGACTCGTTCTCTATCATCTCTCAACTATAGGAGAGAAGGAGATCATCTTATTGATTCAGATAGTAGAAGTGAATCACAGGAGTGAATAAGTTTTCGGAACGTATTGTGATATTGTGATACAAAAACTATTTTTATTCCATTTTAAAATTCAGAAAATCGACTTTTCGGTGATATACATTTTCTCTAATATTAATAATTTATTACAATGTTTTAAATGTACTTTACAAAATCATTTTGCATTATTTAAATTACTGAATTTATACTTACGTGTGTTATAACGAGTTTAAATACATTTTTTAATGAGTAAAATAAAACCGAGATAGTGGATTCAAGTTTAATATATCATGTTACGATATTTTTGGCTAGAAATGAATATAATTTAACTTTCTGAAAATCATTAATTTTTTTCTTACATTATTAATATTTATAAACTTACTATATTATTACTTACATTATAATATAATTATTATAAAAGATAATAAATCTATGCCAATATATTTCTAGTTATGTTAAAATGCTGCATTTTTATTAAATTTTGATTACGATGTGAAGTTCTCATTTTTTTAATGAAAAAAAAAATAGAATAAATCAGAGTTTTTATGAACTACATTAATTGCGCCAAAAATTTGTATTCATGCCATAATCAAGCATAAAATTGAGTTAATTTTCCCATTAATTAAAGCACGTTTCTTTCCTGTAGAATCAACTTTATGAAACCGGAAAAACCAATAAATACCATGTCTGAAGTTTACAAACTAGTGCAAGAAGAAGAACAAAACAAAGGTACGTTTCACCTGTTTTGAATTTCATGATAGATATAAGACTTTTCACCTTCTTGTTTGTTTTCGAGAGAAATTCTTTTCTTAATCGTCGCTGTTAAATTTCTTAACTTTAATTAAAGAATCCCAGAAATTTCGCATTTCTTAAATCAAAATAATACAAGAATGGAATCGATTAACCGTGATAATAGAATTCTTCGAAAAGTTACAATCAATTAACTCCTATATAAAGTTGTTTGTAATAACAACTTTATATTCGTAATAAATTTCGTAATATGTTTTCTAACGAAATAAAATAAATTCTGGAACTTTCTGATCGCAATAGGGTAATGGGGAAGTATAATGAAAGTAATTTATGACATTTAATTGTAAATGATTTCATAATACATTGTCTTAATTATGAGGATTATAAAAATATATTTTATGAGTGAAGTAAGCTATAGAAACAGAAGAAATAATTTACAGAATAGTGATATTTTAGGATTAGAAAAAAAATATCCTCTCATTTTTTCTGCCAATTTTAAAATGCTTTTATGTATATTCTCAAATTTTATTGCAATTACACAAAACATCTTCGATGAATCAAATACAAACTTTGAAACTTTCTTTTGCATGAAATTATATTTATTGCAAGAAACCCACAAATATGCGTTATGATATTTGTTTCCAGTCAGATCACCAACACCCGGAGGCTGCACGAGTCCACCCATTTTCAGGCCCTCCAAGATTCCACCAAGTGTGCCACCAAAACCTCAAGTGTCTGCCCCACCAGCACCAGCAGCAACCCCAGCCCCTGCTCCAGCTCCAGCTCCTGCAGCCCCAGCACCTTCCCTTCCAACATTGAAACCCACGGCCCCTGTTCATGAAGGGCCTTCCCAAGGTCCATGCTCTGACTGTGGACGACCAATCACGTGAGTAAAGACGAATTATTCCATTCCTTTTATTTACAAATTCTTGTTGGGTTATTCAGTAGAAACGTGAACATGAATTGAATTTAATCTCCTTTAATAGTAAAATGAATATAAATGTTATTAAAGTGTACCGAAAGTAATAGTCTTCCATCTTATTCTAAATTTTTTTTCAAAATATAATCTTTGTGATTCTCCATGTCATTAAAGATCGCTTTGTATAACTTAATTCAAATTCAATTTTTTTTACTAAACCCGAATAAAGGGCTGATTTATGTTGCTTTCTTATAACAAAATATTTATATTCATTAGCAGTAGGTTAGTTATAAAAAACAGATAAACTCACTTAAATATTGCCATAAAATGTGTTATCACGAAAACGATTTTTTTTATTTATCCTGAATGAAAGGTTATAACATTTTATTTGCTAACAAACTGATAATACCAACAGAGAGTGCTATTCGAACTATATTGACAAATGAGTAATTTGTATTTGATATATGTTCAAGGATTTGTTTTCCTTGAAAGAGAGAGAAGCTTTTGGGAGAAGAGAAATTGAAGATCCAAAGAAAGCTTTTTAAATTATGATTTCCGAGTCTAATTTGAACTGCATAAAATAATAAATAGCATGATACTTTTCATCGGATTTTTTCTATATGAATAATAAAAACAATTGAAAATATATTTTTTAATTGCGACATTTCATTAAAATTTATCAAGTCATGCTGTTTGACGAAAAAAAACAAAAACAACATTTCTATCGAGTAAATGTTTTCTGTTTCCGCTTAATCGAATGCATAATAGGCTGATGGTCGAGGATAAGTTCCTAAAATCAAAATGGCATATCAGAATTTTTTTTTAATCTAAAAAAAATTTCGTAATATTGACACATTGTGAATTCCAAGACGAACAAGACTTTGCATGTCTAGGGAAAATAACAAGAAAATTCTTCTATCTTATGTCCTTACTTTACGTTTAAAAAGCATGTTAACATAAAAATATAAACTACCGGAAATTTTTTGTCTAATAATATATTCACGTCATATTTATGTTTTTTTTTTTTTACTTTAGTGGAGCTTTTGTCGGTCTGACCGACAGAATTTTACACCAAGAATGCTTTAACTGTAGTACTTGTGGAGCATCCTTGAAAAACATTGGTAAGCAAGACTTTTTTTTAAGAAGTAGAATTTAAAATGAATGAATAGAATTTAGTTGAAATATTAAAAATACAATTAAGTTGTACTTACACACTAGAAGATTTTTTTAATATTTTAACTTTAAAAAAAACAGTTCTTTCGCAGTAGGTCATTAATATTTGTTTAAACTCATTTCAGTGAGAAAAAACCATATTTCACTAATTATTAATTAATTAAATAATATTTAATGGGCTAATTAACATATTTTTGAAAAATGATATCTTAAATTCTAATTTTTACAGACCCTCAATTCTAGTTGGAAACTATGCCTAATATTAGTCTTCATGTTGTCTGCCTCAATTAAATTATAAAAATATATAGTTTTTTTTAACAATTTTTTCTTCAACGATGAATAGGAAAAAAGCGAGATTTTTTCTGTAATTTTAACATTTAAATAGCTATTAAAAATGTATTTCTATAAATATAACTTTGATTGAGGCACAAACCATCCGCTATTTAATACAGATTATTTTCATATATAAATAATTGTATTTGGTTTATTTCTTGTTCAGTTATGATTGTTTGAATGAAGCAACATAGTGGAAAAATATCATTCTTCATAAAATGAGTTTTTAAAACACC
Organism: Argiope bruennichi; assembly: GCF_947563725.1. Taxonomy (NCBI): domain Eukaryota; kingdom Metazoa; phylum Arthropoda; class Arachnida; order Araneae; family Araneidae; genus Argiope; species Argiope bruennichi. The sequence continues at coordinate 86,511,105 of NC_079151.1, forward strand.
GTGACTAGAGTTTTTAATGAAAGCACTTCAAGAAAAATAATTATAACTTCAGAAATATTTCGAGTATTGACAACATCTTGGTATCGTTTGAAAGCTAAAGGATCAGAGAACATTATTAAGCAATAAAAAATATTCGATATTTTGAACAATTTTCGAAGTTTCAAGTGTGTACATACACCTTAATTCATTATAAAATACCTCGTTTATTGTTAGGAGTATTTATAAACCCTCACATCCAGCAATACTATAAGAAAATACTGATGATGATGGATTACAATGATGATGATTTCCTAATCGATAGTTTCAATTTTAAAGCTTTGTTCTCCACAATACAAACGAAATCACCTTAAATATTTCATTTAATCGCTTAAAAGGACTCTTTGGTGTAGAAAATATATTTGAATTTCAAATTTTAATCTCGACCAATTCTTTCAGATATTCCGAATTTTCATTCATAATTGAGAACTGCAGTTTCAAAGTGGCTGCGTGAATATCAATTTCATAATTAACGGCCTTTAGTTCCTTATATGTTGATTATTTAATATCAGAATCGCTTATATCATAATCTTTAATTTGAATTCATTAATGCATTAAAGTTACAATTGGCTATAGAAATGTTTTATAATACACAATGTCTTAGCATTACAAAAATTATCTAATAAATTTTAAACATTTCCTTATCTGTGACTCCTTTCGCTTTTACAGGATTTCATAATATCAACAACAAATTGTATTGCGACCCCCACGCTAAACTGGCTGCAAGAATCATTGCAGGTCAGGCAGCTACACCAGCTGCTCCAGCGTAAGTGTAAAACATTTTCGCTGAAACATTTGATTACAAATAAAATTTTCTTTGAAAACAGCTTTATTTGTATTTTAGCTTCACTCCTGCTCCTGCAGCACCCCAGCCTGCACCAGCACCTTACACACCACCAAAACCTGCTGCTGCTCCAGCTGTACCACCAATGCCTGCTCCATTGCCAACATCTTCACTAGCTCCTCAGCCTGCTGTCGTACCCAAACTTCCAACTTGTTCGATTCCACAGCCTACTCCACTGCCATTCGGTGCAAACTTGCCCCAGACTCCAAGTTCTTCTGGAGGATTAAGCTTCAGAAGCATTTCTCCCCAACCATGGAAGGTAAGTCTTTTGGAAAATATAATATATTTGTTTTAACCTATGATTTAAAGAAATGTTGCTCCTGATGTGAAAGATAGAAACACTTTTTTAAAAATCATTTTCACGCAATTAAAGTGATGATTTTCAGCAGCTTATTTTTATACACCTGTTATCTTTGTAGAGAAAAAATATTTCTTATGTCTTAGATGATGAGCAGATCCGACAAAAAGCAAAAGTTGTGGCCAAAATGAGGAATGATAAATTCTATCTATGCCAAAAAATAGTTTTGTCACTTATAAAAATAAATAAACACACGAACACACACACATGCAAACGATGCCAGTAACGGAAAAGACTGATGAGGTAGTTTAGTATTCCTTCTGTGCCGACGCCCTGGCATAGGGGTAGCGTGTCTTGCCCGTGATCTGGGCGTCTGGGGTTCGAGTCCCGGTTTAGGCATGGTTGTTCTTCCGTTGTTCTATGTGTGAATGTGTCCTCCTGTAAAAAGGGGTTGTGCAAGCGAGTGAGTGATATGTGAGTAGCAAAGTCGTGCTCTTGACTCTAGTTGGCGCTATTATAAAAACAAGAGACGCCACACCACCGGCTAAAATCGCTGTATTAGTAACAGCGGGCTTATCCATGGCAAGTGCCATAAGAAACAACAAACAACAGTATTACTTCTTTTAAATGTCAAAATTTAAGAAAAACATTCCACATGCTGCAACATTACTGGGAGGAAAGCCTGATTGAAATTGTTGATTAAATATCGAAAAGCAGCTAAAATGTTCCCATTCTGCTTATATGTTCCTAGGACATATCTGCTCCCAATGTTCATGTATTCTAGAGTTCCGATTATCATTGTATTCTAAATTAGTTCTTGAAAATTTAAATTAACTGATGAACCGTGATTTTAATAAAAGAAATGTGAATAAGTTCCACGTCAAGAACATACCAATCATCAACATGTCAAAAAAGCAAATGACATTTTAATAAATTGTGCATCATCGGTAACTGAATTCAATAACTTATACTTAGTTTCATAAATATTATTAATTCGACTGTAAATGTCAGTTCCACTAAGATTTTCAGACGAAAAAAAGCTTTTATATCTCATTGAGTTTGTTTGGAGAAATTTTTGTCACAATATTGATAGTTTTATTTCTTCTGTGTCACGCAAAGATGCATTATTACTATCTGCTTTTTATAATAATTCGTCTGGTCAGCAATCTACAAGATAAATGACAATGTATTACTACATCTAATTAAATTGTCACGGCAATCAATTGACACATTTTCTAGACAAAGTTTAGGAACTGAAAAAAATTCATCTTAATAAGTTTTAAATATTTACATTAATGTTTTCAAAAATAATATGATGGCTATGTGAAAAATCAAGAAATTTCAAACGAAATATGGGCAAAATCTTTCTTTTGAATTCCCCATTTTCAATATCTTTCACTGATAAATAAGAAACGATATTACTAAATTTAATGAAAGTCAACAAAAGTATATTACTAATAGGCTATTTGAGAATGATTTTATAACATAAAATTTGACGATAAAATTAATAAATGAATCGAAGAAGGTTAATTGCATAATAGATGGATTTCAATGTTTCACAAAGAGCAACAGCGTTGATTTATGTCTCACACTTTTAACATTTGGCGGACATAAGAAGTTTCCGTCCATAAGGCCTACTTATATTCTATTTCTTATTTTGATGAAATAAATCTTTGTATTCTGATAAATTTTTAAAGGTCTTACATATGCTATGTTGAAAGTAATATCTTATTATTTCTGATACGTACAGAGACTTTCAGGAGAATACCATAGCGTAAAGTCACCAACCAGCCCTACTCCAGGCTCAACCCCTTCAGCTCCACCTGCGTACTCTTCTGGGCCACTGCCATTCGAGATGAAACCTTATATGCCACCAGAACAAGTATACTACATTTATTCTATACTCAAACAGCATGCCCATATTATGTTACTTATTATATATGATTTATGTCAATGTTACCAGCGAAGTATGAAGCGCCAGCATTTTATAGAATACCTAAAAATTCTATATAATGCCGGATGCTTTTAGGCAAAATATGAGATATGAAAATTATTACATACTTTTTCTAGGCATTTTCTAGGTATATAATACCTAGGCATTCTATATAATGAAAAATGCTATTTAGGTAAAGTATGAAAAAAAAAGTCATGATAAGGCTATAATATAAATGATGTACATTTCTCAAAAATACAGATGTTATTCTGAAAAATACCGAGAATGCTATTAAAAAATTATTCAAAATACGTAAAGAAAACTGAAAATTGTGGAAAACAAAATTTATGCCTTTCTTATTAAGGGGCACCAATTTTTCATATAAAAAATAAGAAATTAAAATTTTTTAGTCACTTCCACAGGGCTGAGAAATTGCAACTGATCGGAAAGGAATTTCGTAGTGAGTTATATCTTCAATTCTAAGCAAGTTCTTAGGCCATAAAGTGAGTTGTGATCTCGCATATACTTGATTTAAATTTTTCAGCAGTTTTAAGTCGGTAAAAACCATTCTCTGTCACACTCATTATAACTGCCAATATATTATGCGAATCATCTCGCCCATTGTCGATGTCAGGAATAGGAACTCGCACAGTAGATTCCAAAGAAGCAGAGGGAGAATTTTTTCCCGAATTCATTAAATTTTTTTCGCTTACATTTTCAGATTGATTTTAGAATTTATTTTAATTGCATTTTTAAGCATGCTTCAATAACATTTTTAGTTTTGAAACAAAGGGTACAAAAGATGTTCATTTCATCATCTTTACACGTATGGCCAAAGAAGGTTAGGCGCGGGTTAAATGTCGCGTGCCTTGCCACGTGACTTTTAAACAAAACGAATCGGAGATGTATTTCCTACTTTGCCTTTTTTTTCATTTGGCATTCTATAGAATATCTGGGTAATGTATTATATATGAATCATTTCATACATTACCGGCTGGTCTTAGGTATTATATGCAATGCCTAAGCATTCTATAGAATGCCAGATTTCATACTTTGCCGGTAACACAAATAAAATATATTCCACCTTGTTGATTCAAGCAAGCTCATTGCATTTAGCTGAATTGGAGAATTAGCAACAGTAATATTTCAAAAACCAGAATTTTTAAATTCACAGATTCGAAATATAATAAATATTTCATATTTCCGACCATAGGAGCTTTAAAATGGTGGGCAAGAGGTGTAATAATTGCTTAAATGAAAAGTTATTTATATGAAACGAATGACTCTTCAAAATTACATTATAAGATACGAGAAAAAGTACATATGATCTTTGAACAGACGCTTCCTTCAAACGACTTATTTTGGTATTTTCTGTTATTTTCTGACGTATTTTGGTATTTGGCCTCTTCTGTTTATTAATAATTATAATCATATGGACTGGATATGGATAAACTGGAAGGAAACTCATTTCCTAACTTCTTTCTACTTTTTAAAATGATCAAAATATGAAAATTATATTTTTGTATTAATGATAGGTTTTTGATTCATTAACCAGATTGAGGATTAGTGTAACTATTTTTATACTAATTATGCTGAGTTAACACTCGGCCAGTTGTAAGGCGGCCAGTTCGCAGCGCATGCATAGAAAGGCTGAAAAATACCATTTGGTACATGACAAGTAATTGTTCCCACAGTACAACAACATGCCACTGTATTGTATTTTTTTTATTACTGAGCATGCATTTGTAAAATTTGGTGTGTGTGTGTTTTTTGGTGTGCAAAAATTAATCACTTATCATAGATTAATTCCAACATATTTTGCTCTTTTTTCTTTCTGAGGAGAGGTTTTATTTTCCTTTTTTTCTATAGCTTTTCAGATTTAGATATGCTGACCTTTTTTTATTTTACCATTTTTCTTTATATAGATGTCCAAATATGATACTCAATGAAAAAGAAAAATTCAGAGACGCCAAACCGGCAATTTGTAGCGAAGCATAGAATACCTGAATCTATCTTATGAAATTGTTTTAAACATAAATCAGTCCCTTTCTGCGCATGTGCTGCCTAGTAGTCATCTTATAACTGGCCAAGTGAAAAGACATTATGGACTAACATATTTTTCACATGCAGTATTTTGAACCATTCTCAGTTTACTTACGAATCAAATAAAGTATTATTAAGATTTCTAAATAAACTTTCGTATGAATATAAAGATCAATCAAAATAACTTTAAATGTCTCTTCCTAAGGGACATAAAATATTGCATAATATTTTTATGCGATTGATTAATACATTTATAAATATACAATATCAAATTTTAGTTGAGATTGATTAACTTATGATTACAAATGTAATGATTTAATTATGAGGTAGATAATTTGCTGATATAAATATTATTTATATTATTTTTCAGTCAAAATCATCAATATTCTCTTCTGTTTCGGAATCTTCTTCATCTGAAATCTCTCAGACCTCTCAAACGACTCAGGTGATCCAGCGAACGACCCAAGTAACTCAACAAGTGTCTTCAACATCGCAATCTCAGTACTCTCTTGATTACAAGCAGGTGATTGGAGGACAGCAAAGTAAGACATGTTTATTAGAAATTGATCATTCAAGGAATACAATTAACTATATAATTAGTGATGAATTTAGGAGCATCAGCTTTCTTTTAATATTACTGAAACAGTATCATTGAAAGGTGAATAGATTTTTTAAATAAGTGTTTAGTTGAAAAATTCTTTATTTCCAGATATTAATAATGGTTAAATTAAAATAGTCTTAAACAGTAAAGAAGAGCTCGGTTTACAGTGGTAAAAAATATCGCAAAATTCAATTAGATTTCAAATCAATGTCATTTTTTTCAGTTAATAAAAAAAGGTTCTAAAAATGGATAAAAATAGGTTTTTCAATATTGGAATCGTTTTACTATGCGTTGTACAAAAGTATTTAAATTAATTGTATCCTTTCCTTACACTTTTAAAGAACATAATTATAGTTAGATGCAAAACAGTCGAAGAATTTTTATTTTTCAAAATTGTGTTCACTTAAAATAACTTTTTTACTATGCGTTGCACATCAGTAGTTAAATTAATTTCATTGTTTCCTTATATTTTTAAAAAGCATGATTATAATTTAGCACAAGAATGGCTCAGATTTTAATTTTTTAAAATTACATTTATATAAAATAGTTTAATACGTAAACTATTATAAAAAAATCAATAAATAACTTAAGGCAGTTTAGCCTTTTTATATTGGAAGATATTTCATTTAACAGTTTAAAAAAACTGAACTGACAACTTAATTAGAAACATTGAGGGAGTTAGAAAGTTGGGCCTATTTTTATTTTAGGTATGGCACTTTATGCCTTTTAAAGAGAAAAATATAATATAAGAGAAATAATTTATGTTTTACATTTTTGTATTAAATTATTTTTAATGAAATAATTTTGCATTTCCTACCTTAACTGTTTAGTATATACTAAAAATGATCAATATGCAAAGTAATAGTGTTTTAATTTAGTTAAGCACCAATTAATTCATTAATGCAAAATGTGCTGAAACATTATAATTTTGCTTTTAGAGCTTATATATGCCGAAGAATAATATGCATTTTTCTTCTTTCCACCCTACTTATACTTTCCCTTTTGTACTTTAAATATCTTCTTTACCCATTTGTAACACGAAACCTTAAGAGACCAAATTCGTATGGCCCCCACCAAAACCCCAGTTTGAAATCGAAGGTGGAGCCCCGGCTGAATCTTCATCTGGCCCGAGTCAAAACTACTCCCCTCTAGTCACCCAATCCACCCCCGCAGCCCAGCTACCCAAGAGTGAGAGCGCTCCATCCTTCCGCTCTGTCCAACCACCTGTCCCCCAGCAACAACCTGCAGCACCACCCACCAGTATGTTCACGGTGCCTCCCTTGCCAACTACCTTCTCAGCTCAACCAGCCAAGGTGGAAGAAACTCCGGCACCAGGTAGGATTTCTTTTTCTTCTGATCTAAAATATGTATGTTTTATCGGCAATCTTCTACTTGTCAATCCGAGTGGTTGATTTACAACGTTTCTATCCTATCTTATGATGATGTCGTGCCCGTGTTTCCACGGAAAGAGGGTGCAGTAGTTCTGAGGGTGAAGACCCCTGAGCACCTGAGGGCAGAAGTCTGACTTCTCGCTCATATGAAGATGAAACTCACACATTCGCTTACGCAACCCCTTTTTACAGTGGGGCACATTCACAGGTAGAACGCAGACGAAGAACAACCATGCCCGAACCAGGGTTCGAACCCGGGACGCCCAGATCATGGGGAAGATGCGCTACCCCTATGCCAGGACGCCGGCAATCATATCTTATCCAGCGATTATATAAGGGTTGTCCAAATGAAAATTAGATTCTTGCGTCAAAATGACTGCAACTATAGCAGCGCCACCGAACACGGGATATAAAGGTTGGTAGAAGGTGTGCACTGCATATGGTGTTCAAGAGTGAAAGATTTTCGTATTTGATGAAATTTATAAAAAGTATAGCCGTGCTATGCATGGATGCTTCCAGATCGGAACAACGCTCGTTAGCACGGTTTCTAATTCTTCGATTGCCGCTGACAACCCTTATGGTGGATTTCTTTCCCCAAGGGAAATACTATTAATTCAACACAATACTTCAGTACTCTGAGGAAACTATAGAAAAGAATCAAAAGAAAACATCCAGGCCTTTTGACACAACAAGCGATATTTTTCCATGACAATGCTAGCCCACACGACTCTAGGGAAAACCAAATGACCTTAAAAAAATTCCATTGGAACACTTGCCGTTGAGTCCGGATTCATCATCCTATGATTTCCATATCTTTGAACCACTTAAGTAAGCATTACAGGGTACATGTTTCCATTCGGACTATGAAATGAAGAAAATTGTGCTGTTCTTCCTCAAGGATCAACCACCACCTTTCTACAGGAAAGGCATAAACCTGCTACCCTAAACAATAGGACCTGTATTACAATACCCATGGCAATTTCTTTTGATTTTTAATAAAAGTGTTATTTTCCTTCAATTTGTCCACTTTTCATTTAGGATAATGCCTAATGCCACTTTAATTAAGTGGATAATAATGCCACTTATATTAAATGGATAATATTTAGATTTAAGACGTTTATACAATCAGACTTATTTTGCTCTAATATCGCCTGTACAAAGAGCAAAGGATGAACAGCCAAAAGTATTAGATGATACTACAATGGAACGCATTTGCGCACATGCTCATGTGTTTTGAGCAACTCAAATAATTAATGTCAGTAAGGTAATCCATATCAATCAATAGTCAATAAATCGATAATCAACTTTTTATCTGTCTTTTCGTTTAAACAATGGTTTCTGCTAAAGATTGATTTTTGAAAGTATACTTTACTTTCCCTTCCTTCTTTAAGACAATTCTGCAGCTAGGTGAGGTATAGGTAAATTTAAACTATACCAGAATTTGCTTTTTTTATATACTTAAGATTTTAAATAAGACAGGGAACTTGAATTCTATATTAAAAATTCAAGAAATGATTCAGAAAATAATTCGTAATTCTATATTGACTGAATTAACATTATTACCTATATGGGTCATAAGGTCATCTAGAATTTCAATTAATCAATAATATCGAATATATGATAGTTACTAAATTGAATATAAAAGTAGATTTCACTCAAAATTTGAAAAACTGCATTTATAAAAATTCCGCAATCTATTTTAAATGGGAAAATATCATTAAAAACATCACTTAAGTAACTGATATTTATTAGTCAAATGAGGGTCATTAAAAACCTTTTTTTTCTGATTAGTAAATTTAAAATTTGATAATACAAATCGTTGTTACATGACTGAATTTTATTTGAAAATTTCCAAGAAAAATTTAAAACTCCATTAATGCTCAATCCGTCTTCCTCTTCAGAATAAATTTTTTTTTCTTAAGAAAAAAATGCAAAATGTCTCTTTTCAAGACATAAAAAAAAGAAAAAGAAAAGATCTGCTTTTATTTGATGCATGCATACTTTCTGTTCCCAACAGCACCAGAACCTAAGAAGGAAGAAGCACCTGCACCTCCACCAGCTCCGGAACCTGCACCAGTGCAAGAGTCTGTTCCCGCCCCGGCCCCTGCTCCTCCAGCACCAGCTCCAGCTCCAACCATGTCTTTCGGGGGATCCTTGGCATCTAATTTCTCGCCAGTTTTGCCCCCCATCGTGGACCTGAAACCCACCACCGCTCCCGCCCAACCTGGAGTCCCAACCGGAGCCGGCTCCAAACCTGCTCCGAAGAAGGGTCGAGGTCAGCTCATGAAAGAACAGGTTCCAGGAAGGATTCCTGTTTGTGGAGATTGTGGCGAACCAATTAGGTAATGGTTATTGATTTATTTTTTAATATACCGGAGTCAGATTTTAGGTTCCATGATTCTTGTCTAGGATACTCTTGTTCGAAACGTACAATTATTAAATCTAAGAAAAAAACATCTAAACAATCCTATCTAAAAGTTATTAACACTCTATAAACATTTTAATAACATTTTTAAAGAATTATTTTTAAATGCTAATATGACAATTAATGGATTAAACAGGAAATCATTTGTTTCAATTAAGTCAGAATTAGATAAGATATATTTTTTTTAATAAAAAGTCATAAATTCTCTTAACTCTTTGACAACTAACCGGGCAATTATGTCCCAATCACGTTTTAAGATTACTTCAAGTTAAAATCACGACTACTAAAATTTCTTTGACACTCATCGTTGTGTTTGTTACCCTAGTTATAGAACAAGACCAGTTCCTTACCTTTCATTTTAGTTACCTAAATCGTGCTCCTATTTCCCCCTCCAAAACCTATAATTTGTAATGATTTTTATTCTGCGTGTGTGTATTCTTTTTTACCTTTGATTTACTTTTCTAATAATAAATATTGATTAAATTTGCAAATATATCAATCATTTTTCATAATGACTTATAACAATTATACACAAAAAAAAGTATGTACTATTATGTCTCGTCCTCAGGTTTAAAAAACGATGAGAGTAAAAATTTCAAGAAATAAATTTATTTTATTTGGAATCTATTGTTTGCCTTCTTATAGAAAAATGCGGATGAAAAATGTTTAAAAATTTTTTAGTCAAAAGGTTAAGAATGGTCTATCAATCATGGGTATCTTGAGTTTTGAAAGCAATAAAAATATCTCGGATATCCCATAATTCCTTGCGGTGTATGTTGTATATTTTTCAAACCTTACTTAGAATGGACATAATAAATTTTTGCTTCCCTAAACAATAAAGACAAAAATTCTATTTCACGCCTGTCTTGTTTTGATATAAATGTTTTGTAAATCTGTGCATTATTAATTGTTTATGAAAGCAATAAAAGTAATTAAAATTGAAATGAATAAGTGAGTCGAAAAAGCGAACAAATAAATCATTTAGAAATAACTACAAATTTTCATTTAAGGGAAGAATTTTAAGTTAAAGACGGGGAAGCATTTATTCATAAATTGTATAATGATCAAACTTTTTGTATGATTTAAACCAATTAATTTTTGAAAAATGAGAAAGACTACTTTTTTTTCCTGAAATAAAGAAATTTATCCACTATTTAAGACAATACGATTGATTATTGCTCATGCGTAGCATCTGCTGATGAATCTACCTGAGGTATCTAGTTACTAAAATTTTTGGTTTTAAAATTATTGTAGAGAAAAAGGAAGCAAGTAAGAAGCATCTTTTTTTATATATATTCAAATGCTTAATGAATTCTTATATGGATCGAAACAGCAATATGTTCAGGAAACAACAAAAGATTAATACATTTTTATAAGCGTAGAATTCATTAAAATTCAATGTTTCAAATAATTTAGAGAATTAAGTCCACTCATTTTTAAAGTGAAATTTCTTTTTTTTTAACAGGGGACCTTTCATCATCGCTCTGAATCGCACCTGGTGCCCGGACCATTTCCACTGCAACAATTTACACTGCAAAACTAATCTCATTGACATTGGCTTCGTGGAAGAGCAAGGACAGCTGTACTGCGAGAACTGCTACGAGCAGTTTTTGGCACCTATTTGTAACAAGTGCAATGTCAGGATAAAAGGAGTTAGTTTTCCCATCAGTTTTCTTCTTCTTTGAAATAATCATTTCCTTGAAGACAATTTTATTAATTAAATCGGCATTTTAAACAAAGAGCAAGTACATGGACCTACACGTAACAACAATTACATACATGCCTGATTATTACTTTTTGAGTAGAAACTGGATACATTTTTTGACCGCTATAGATACAAATACGAATCCGATAAATATTTTAAGAAATAACTTAAGGTAAAATACAAAAATAATTTTAAAAAATACTTAGATTGCACATGTTTTTTTTCTTTCTTTTTACTGATTTACTATACAACGCACTTTATCTCCTAAAATATAATAGCCAAAAATGCCTCATGTATCACAACCATCAATATAATTTACTCCAATTTATTTTTCTTTCACTGACATTCGATTACAAATGGTAATGCAATATTATCAAGAAGCTTATAAATATAAGTTTGCGCAAATGATTCAATTGTTCGAAAAATTATTTCTAATCTCACTTTAAAATCAAATATTATATTATATTAAACTTTGTTTAAATTCTTTCTTCAATAAACTCATGAATTTTATTTTTTTAAGGATTGCTTGAATGCTCTGGATAAACAGTGGCACCCTGAGTGCTTCATTTGTGCTTACTGCAAAAAGCCTTTTGGCAACAATTCTTTCTACTTGGAAGATGGATTGCCCTACTGCGAAAAAGGTATGATGTACTTCATCCTTATTAATGATCTAATAATGTATAAATAAATTTGGACAATTTTTGTCAGGCTCGAGTTTATGAAGTCTTGTTTTGTACTTAAGAAAAAAAAAATACTAAGATGTGAATGCGTATAAAAGCTTTTTTTGTAATATAAATAAGATCACTTCCTTTCTATCGGGCAGATTGGAACGAGTTGTTCACTACCAAGTGCGTTGGCTGTGGATTCCCGATCGAAGCTGGAGACAGATGGGTAGAGGCTCTCAACAATAACTATCATTCGCAATGCTTCAAGTGCAGCGTAAGTTTTGAAAAATCGTTGTTTTTAATCGTTTCACATCATTTACTAGTAGAAATAACAAAATCATGCTAATGAATTCTAGATTTTTTTTTTAATATTGAAGACATTGTCATTGATGTCTCATCCTTCCATTCACTAAACGATTTATTGTTTGATAGTTTGATTTAATATAATAATTTATGAAAAAGTTTGTTTGACTTTCATAACCAATTTTCGTATTATCCTAAAAACAATGTTATTCAAACATTTTACTTATTATTGCAAATGTACTTTTCTTTTATGAGTAGTGCCATACCAATACAAATTTTATTTCTATATATGGAATGCTATAAATACTGGAACATTAAATGAACTTGGATTACATTTCGCAAGGTGAATAGCCTAATAACGAATTAAAAAGATAATTAATTTTTCATCTAATCCCTGTATACATAGTTTGAATCTCTTATTTTATTGAGTCATTCTGTGTGTTAGCTATATTTAATGATAAGAAAAGGCAATACAGAAAAAGGTGTAAGAAAGTTGAATTTGTCATCCAATGGGATGAAAAGTGAAATACATTTTTCTTTTTTCTAAACCAGAATCTCGTTTTAAAAGTTTATTTTGACATTTTATCAACTCGCATTCTCGAGAGGTTGAAGCAGCCAGGAAATTGGAGTTGTTACAAGAAAATATGCTTATTTTCAGAGAATTTTCTAACAGTTTGCAATATAATAAGAAGCTACATCACAGTAAAAGAACTCTTTTGAAAAATCCCATATAATTATTTGATTACAAATGTAAGAAATTTGGAAGGTAGATTTATTTTTAAGCTCTGAAAAAGACAATCTCAACAAGAGATATGTTTACTTTTAAAATTTAAAATGTCGATTTGATAAGAAATTGAATAAGGAAATAAAATCAAAGATATTTGCTAATTATGGTTATTTGGTAATTATATTAATTAAGAAACAACCAGCATTTATATGCAATTTTTCCTCCAATCAGCTAAAATTTTCTTCCACACATAAAAAAGGAAATAATTAAAAAAAATCACAGATTCAAGTAAAAAAATTGTTAGTAAAGTATTGCATTTAAAATCAAAAGTAAGAACATTAGTTTTTATATTAATTAAAAATTAAAGTGATGATTTGAATAAAATTTGTACTATTTTGTTTCAGGTTTGCCAGAAAAATTTGGAAGGTCAGAGCTTCTACGCCAAAGGTGGAAAACCATTCTGCAAACAGCACGCGCGATAAAAAAAGAAAAAGCATTTACAAACATTGACATTAGTGTACACCTTTTCGTGAAAATGTACTTTGCGTCTTCACTTTCCGTTTTCCTGGATGGCTGCATTACGTGTGTCTGTAAAAGTTAAGGTTGAAAGGTCACACGAACCTTAAATGTTTGCAATTCCTTAGATTTCAAACAACTTCAGTAAAACTCAATGTGAATATTAGTTGTATCATTGTTCAAAGAAACGAAAAAAAGGTTTCTTTTTTTATTTATCTCTAAGTTCTATGCTTGATGCAGGAAAAAGATTTATTTAAAAATAATGAAAGATTCGCTTGAATCTCATTTAAATGTTATAAATTGTGGCTTAAATTATCAAATATAAAATCTTCATCAATATTTATCTTTTTAAAAATATATATAAATAGCTTTATGTGAGTAATTTTGAATGATCTGACAAACTAATATATTTTAAATTTTTAATTGTTATTAATCTTAAATTTTTCAGTTTTTGGATAAATTTTTCAGTTTTGGATATTTCGAAAAACGCAATAACGTATTTGGCTATGTTATAGTAAAATTATGAAATACACTTATTTGCTTTTAAAATTTTACAATGTTGTTCCATTTTTTGAATAAATATTTGAAAATATGTTTTTCTTGTTGTAATTAATATAATGTCTAGGATATATAGTGACCAAATGCTATTTATGCAATATTCATGATATTAGCTTATAAATTATGGAAAAGTAAATCAGAATTCTTGTATTTCAAACTACATGAAGGGCTTTAAAAATCTCTTAACTATAACGGTTTTCTGAAAAAGAAAACGCCTGGTTATTTGCGGTTTTTTATTTGACACTGAAAACATTACAAAGATGGTTCTAAAATTAAGTATTTTAAATAGAACATTCTATTAGAAAAATTATATTCGAAATTTTGAATATAATTTAAAATCGCTATTTTGCTAAGGTTTTTTTTGCAAAGATTAAATTACAAATATTTGAGTCTTTTATTCACTGTAAAAGAAAACAATAATAAAGTACATTTAATTCTGAATTCTTTTGTTTTAATTGAAAGATTCAATATTTTCATTGTGTCATTACTGAAATATTATCATTTCAATAAATAAAAAAATTAATTAATAAAATTAATCTTAAGTTTAAACTTGATTATTTTTGCTGCAATTGTAGATTGTTAAAAGCTAAGAAGATGATTTCAAATTTATGATCTTTCAAAATTATGTAAATTTTAACTAGTTTTTAAACACAATTAAAGACCTAATTATTAAGTTCAATTACGGAAGAAATGTTTATTTTAAAATTAATAATGATGGTATAGGTTTTTTCTTTAAAATATATAAGTAATTTTAATTAATGATTATTAAATATTTTGAAAAATACAGTAATTGTATATTAAAATTTCAAAGTTTATCGCTATTTTGATTGAATATATTATATATCTGCAAAAATCTTCCAGTAAATTAAGTACCTGAAAAATTATAAACCGAATCTCATTAAGTATATATAATATAAAGTAGTTATCGACTAAATTAAATTATATCTAAATTATATTATAATTTAAAATTAAATTATATTATATCGATTAAATTTTATATAAATTAAATTAATTATTAACTAATGAAAAAAATTCTGAAAAAAAAAGATATTATAGTTTTGACATCGAAATGATTAAAAATTTCCGAAAATATTTTGATATTTTCTTTATTAGAAATACAAAATATCAGGAAAAATTCCAATTATTCAGAAATTCGAACTAACCAAATTCCACTATATATGTTTTTGAATTTCTTAAATATAATGAAATAAGATATTCCAAAAAATACCACTTTTGAAAATCTCAGATGTAACATTATTTTGATCATAGATACTCAAATTCGTTTTAATACAAATTCTCAAAGAATATTCATTAGGAAGAAAGTTTATGAAAGAGAAAATCTACATTGAGATATAGCAGATTTCAACACAGATTTCCATTCCTGGATTTAATCCGGAGCATCATTACCAACATAATAGCTCTTGCGCCCCCCCCCCCAAAAAAAAATGAAATCCAATTCCAAAAATGAATGTTTTAAAGCCTTTTAAAAGTATAAGATAAGGAATATCTGAAATAAATCCATTTATTTGCCGAATAAAACAATAATGTATTCACTATGTTATTTCAACAAGTAATAATTGTCCAGGTACTATATTTTATTTAAAAATTAAGTAAATTTAAAAATTCTTAATGGCTTGCTAATAAAATCTGTTTTTACAATTGAAAAAAAACCCTTCCTGTACTAGGTAAAATAAAATTTGATTCTATATATTTTTTTAAATTACATAACCTTTTTCTAAATAAATAACTAATTCATTCACAGAAAAAAATACTCACAATGTGGTTCAATGATCGAATGCCTGATTTGATGCATGACTCAACATTGAGATGAAAATTTCTAGAACACCATTTCATTAGTTAACTACATTCATGAAGATTTTTTTATTATAAGCAATATAAAATTCAGTTAATCTTTTAAATAATAGACATTTCAGCTACATTACAAATCAGGCGCATCTCAGCAAAATATTTGTAACTCATTGTAAAACAGAAAGATAAAACATTATAATTTAAAAAAAGCGTCTAATCAATTGAATCAAATGGACAGTATAAAGTATTCTATCAAACACCAGATATTGTCGGGATACTTAAACTTAATAAATGCCCTCTATGAAAATGCATTACTTATTGGAAGTGGGTGCATTAGTGATTAAAAATCCATAATCTTCAATTAAATTTAAGAATTAAAACTTGTAATGAAATAATTAAAGTTGATTTAGTTTTAGTTCTGATTCTTTTTATAATTCAAATTCGTTCATCTATTGTCATGAAGATGAGACTTAGACGATACCATTAAGGTTGATTGTTTTCACTCATCGCACAGTTTGATGATTCTTGATAGCAAACAAGCCAGAGTTGGATTGAAAGGAAGCAGTTTTTCCACACGGAAACCGATTTCAAAAAAACAAAATAAAAAAAGATAAACAATAAATTAATCAAAATAAAACAGCTTCCTCGGCATTTCATCACAAAACAATTTGAATAATTCAAAATTGATATCAAAAGATAAAACTTTCTCTTCTGCATTTTCTACTAAGAAACAATTTTTATTTTCCGCCAAAATCAGATAATCCGTCGATTACCGGCAAAAATATTTTCCGTTCCATGGAAACCGGAAGCGAGTGCCGTCAACTTTGTTGGGGAAACTGTGACCGTACGCGACCTGCATGGATATCTCATTATCTTCAATTGGAGAACAAGCGAAGAGCAGAAGTACACAGAGACAACTCTTGGGTCCTTCCACTCCCCCCCCCCCCTACTACTACTACAATTAAAGGTATAGCACGATCGCTAACCCGGTTCCAGTTGCACTCGAGCATTGTTGCGGATTCCACTTTCTCACAGCGGCTTATGCCTCTTAACCTCGATAGTTCTTTTCTTCTTTCCTTTCGCGTGTAATTTTTGGCAACCGAAAATAAATGTTTGCTGAATTTAACGCGCGTGCTATCTTTCCCCCTTTGCGCAGATGGAAAGCGAAAAGAGATTATTTGTACATTGTTTGTATTTCGCTCTCAGAAACTCGTGAAAGAGCAATATTATTATTTAGATTTTTTTTTTATTTTTTTTTTTTATTTCTTGCTGTTTGTTTTGCTAAAAGGATGAGTCACGCCAGATGTTCAGATTGCTATTATCGTTAAGGCATATTTAAATTGGATTTCGGAAGCAAGTTTTATTATAATGTCGGTCTTTTCTTAGAAGAAATTATTTATAATCATTTTAACTTCACATGCAAGTTTATTTAGTGGAAGGCATTACTGTATAACAAACACAAAATGTTTTGATCTTTAGTAGCTGCATCCATTTTTTAGAATTCTAAGCATAATCATCTTTCCATAAGAGGAAACATGTACTTCGAATTAATTCATACGTGAGTTAATTTTAGTCATTTTTAGCAAAATAAAACAGTGAAATACTACCGCCATTGTCACGATTTATCTAATCAGTTATGGAAAATCTGCTTTTTATTAAATTGTTTATGCAAAAAAAGTCACTTCTGTTATTTCAATTACAGTTATGTAGTTTTTATTTTTATATTAGATTTTTTACAATCTAGTTATTTAGATATTTTAATTGTAAAACACGATTTCTCATGTTTTATATTTAATGAATGTTTATGATAGTGTATCAGAATTAAATTATAAAAGATAAAATTTATTGTATTTGTCATTAATTTGAAAATATTCGTATATTTCCTGAATAGAAGAATTCTAAAAATATGAAAGAGGTAACGAAGCATATACAGCAAAGCACCATTTATGTATATGTTTCTCATTTATACTTCATTTATGTTTATGCAATGTTATTTCTCTATTCTGATTTAATTGTAACCATGTAGAAGAAAGTACTTCATTCATATGACTTAACGAAAGGCTATAGGTCGTTTCCCATTTCTAAAATTAGGAAATTTTCTGCTTTTTTATTATTTTTCCATTTCTTTTAAGACAGAAATTTTTCATCAATTCATGATTCTATATAAGACAAATTATCTAGATTCCGATTTAAAATATGATGAAGAATTTAAGAAGTTGTCTTCTTTTAAAGAGGCAATGGACTCTGATGAAATACTTGTTGAATTTAGTTTCAATTTAGTTGAATTAGTTTTTATCAACATATAGGGTTAATATATTCAATGAACTTAACACTTTCAATACTACCGACGAGATATATCGTCTTTCAGATACTTCCAGTTACAGGTTTCTGTGGGCTAAAATTTGTATTTTATGCCAGTTTGAAAAAAGTAAAGGTATTCTTCAGATATGTATTAGAAAGTTCAATCTATCTAAACTGACATAAGAGGCAAATTTTAGCCCACAGAAACCTGTAATTGGAAGTATCTGAAAGACGATATATCTCGTTGGTAGTGTTGATAGTGTTAAATCGATTCATGGCTTGTAACGTTTTTTTTTCAGTCATTCTATGTTAGCATAATGAAAAATCGAGTCAATCTAGTTTTTATTAATTTGATTGCCCATTAATCTTTTGTCTTTAAATAAATCATGAGAGAGAAGTTACATGTAAGCATAAATATGCTTTCATAATATTCTCATTTTTATAATTCAGTTTGATTTTATATACAAATGTAAGTGGTATTCACGTATATATTCAGGAAGTTTATAAATTTCAAACTTCGAGGAGCTCTAGTTAGAGAAATTGTGAAAAGTATTATTGCTGCACTAAATTCATTATGAATTTTTTTAAATAGAAATTATAGATTGAATGCGGTTGAGTCAAACTTCGACTTTAAATGTATATTGTAAAACTATGAAAATTTTGTCTTTTAGAGATAATAGCACATTGTGCAATATATTCATTTCAAAGTCACGTGATACACATTTAGAACATCATTCTATTTTATTTCGCGACGATAATATAAGTCTAATAAGGACATGACATTTTTTATCATAAAAAAACAACATGCGGTTAGATGTTAAATAATTGCTATCACATTACAAGAAACAATGTGAATTAATTTCAATCAACAGCATATATTCTTAAAAACATTTTAATGATCCTTCTCCTTTAAAATGTAAAATGAATGGTGAGATGAATGATTAGATGAAAAATAATTTAAAGTAAGTTTTTATAATTATTTTTAAAAACGACGCAACTGCTTTTGTTCGTATGTGTCAATTTTTAACATTTATTGTTGATATTCTACAGAGCATATTTCCTTGAAACATTGCGCAGACGATATTTTTGAAAAATTTGTATTTAGTAAAAATAAAAAAAGGAATGTTAATAATTTCATTCACTGTAGATGTTCAAAAGGTGAAGGATTAAGAACAATGAACCTGTCTTAAATTTGATAATGAATTTCATTTTTTTATGTTTCATCAATGAAAAAATTATACATTAAGATTAAGAATATATATATATATATATATATATATATATATATATATAAATATATGAGAAAAATAATTATAGTAAAGAATATTTAATTATGCAAATAAGCAAGAAAATGCATATAAAATTTCACTTAGAACAGGACAACTGAAAAAAAATTAAAAGCAAAGAATTATAGAAGTGCACATAAAGATTTTAGTATAAAAAAGAAACAATAAAAACTGACATAAAGTACAAATTATTAAGAAAATGCATTTATTTCGAACAAGAACAATTTTGGGGAGTTGAATTAAAATTAAAAAGCGGATGCTATTCACGTTATATTCAGCTTAATTTTTTTCGAATCTTTGCTATATTATTCTTTATGCAACAGTTACGGCTTATTCTTCTCAAAAATGTTTTAAAAGTATTCAAAATTGGTACTAAACCTGAGATATGTTAATTACATTCAATTTTTTATCACCTACTGAAGAAAACATTTTTAATTCATGAAGAGTAGTATTTTTTTCTTGGAAGTGAATAATATTAATAACTTATTTATTTTTGTATATTATTTAATTGTGACAGTTCATTTACACATTTTATTGTGCGTAGAACCTTTTAATAATTTCAAAATTAAAATTCCACAAGTTTTCCCCTTATTTTTTCTCCCTTAACTTATCATGGTTTTGATATTTTTCTTCTACCGCTTTTGAGAACATAAATTATTTTTTCCCATTCCATAGAAGTACAAGTAATTTATGATAAAATAAAATTATTCACAATCAAGCTGTCTGAAACTTCACATATCGGTAATTTCTCTATAAGGTTCCATACTACTGACAATTTAATTAGCTATTTTCATTTCAGATGCCGCTTTTCGTAAGCTCTTTCAGATGATAGCATTATAATAATAAAAGAAGACCAAAAGTGTTAATGTCGGTCAAATTTTCGTGGCTGTTTCTTAATATATTATTCATTCATAAAACTCGTCTTGCGAAATAGTCTTCATTAATATAACTGAATCACTAGGAAATAAGACTTATTTCCTAGGCACTAGGAAATAAGACAAGCGTAAAGATTATTTGAAGAATTTTATTTTTTCCATATTCAATTTCATATAGAGCTCTTCATTTTATTTTTGGAAATGCAAAGACATAACAATACAGAATGTAAGCTTGATAAGTAGGTATACAGAATGCATGTATTTTTATATCGTAAAATTGCTATCAAAGGAAATCAGAATTGTGAAAATAAAGTCCATCTACATTAAGAAGGCCATGAGCATGTTAATCACAGCGCTTCAATCCTAAAATTTTAGAAAAAAAAATATTTTATAATATAAGTTCCAAATCTGTATCGGCTACAAAAATGCAATAACCGGTTGAAAGCATATATCCGTTAATTATGATCACTGAAGGCAAATCTCTCAATATCTAAACATCTTTATAACTGTGTTACAAAATGAATGCAGAATTGTGAAGTTTTAAAAAGATAAGTGCAAATTAATTAGTTAACATTTTAATAAGTCATTCTTATAACAATATATTATAAATAAGAACACTGCAAATTAATTTTCTTCGATTATTTCATTTAGTGATTATACTAATGTTTGTTCGATCTACCCAACGAAGGTATTAATTTCAGAGTTTCTAGTAATTTATCATTCCATGTAATTTATATGATATATGCTGACGTCATTTTAAATCACTGATACGTTTCTTTTCGCTGTCTGTCAACTCTTTGAAATAAAAATCGTTAACTTTTACGATTTGCCATTAGGCGTGCTAGGATGAATCTTTGATGACAGCGTTTGGCCAATTTTCTGTAATTCGAGTTCTTGTTCCGCAAATGTATCTTCCTTCGTTTGAGCATAATCTAGCTATATAAAAATTTCTTAGTTGAAGATTTATATTTTTATATATTTTAAGATAAAAAGTGTAGCTTGGGGAAAAAAAGATACGAAATGTTTCAAACAATAATTTTTGCCAAAAATTCTTTTGTGGAAAGAAGATAATAATTAAAACTGCATCAAGCAGAATAATTTGATTTTATAAAAGAATAGTTAAATTTTTAAGAAATTTAAATCATATTTGCGAATGCATCGTACATGGAGAATATCTTTTGCTACAATTTAAAATAAAAGAGACAAATATAAATTAATTTATGTGGCTGGAATTTCAAAATGTATATAAATGTCGTTCCAGTTTAAAATTGAAAGCAACATTCTAATCTTGCAAAATGAAATTAATTTTGGCATGATAATCTAGCATTGTCTATAAATCATTACTAATTTTAAAATATTCCCAATTATGATAAGCAACAGGGCAATCATGTTTTGTATTTCAAAAAAATGCGGCCGAGAAATGAGATTTACTAATCGTTTAATAGAATATATTCAAAATAAAATCTAAAAATTATATGAACATACAATTATTCAATGAAAATGAAAAAGAAAACTTTAAACATAGCTTTCTTTTCCAACAAAGTTTAAACCATAAATATGAACCATAATTGAATTTTCAGAAAATGTTTCTTTTTTCTTATTTTTTTAATTGAGGGAAACTTAAATCCAAATTAATTATTATGTGGTAATATTTCAAATAGTTAATTCAAGAACTGAAATCTTTGAATAAATTTTATTTATTTAGAAAGAATGAAAGCTGTCTAATTATCAATAATAATACGTAGTAAAATTAGGAAAATCACGACATAGCTATTGCTTTGTGGTAAAACCAGATTATAAAGCAGTGCGGTAAACCATTTGAATTCACTTATCAACACATATTTAGCTATCATAGAAAGTACTTTTTTTGCATTGCCGAAAAAGGATAGGAATCTGAATAAGATTAGAACGAAATTATTAACTAATGATGTAAAAGTAATTAAGGAGAGCATAGCTAGGAGAAAAGTTTAACCATAATTACTATTTATTGAGAATAGCAATTCAGGTTTTGCAAAAGTCAAAAATAGAAGAAAGAAAAACTTGTTTTTACTCCCAATAAATTATTTAAGATCAAATTAAAATATTTAAAAGCTAATTGTTGTTCATATGATAAAATAAAATAATTGTTGTAATTAATTTTCTTTCACTTTCAGTATTTTTAATTTTTATTTTAAATTCAAATAATTATCGTGTCTATTTATCACAATATTTAAAAACCGATGGCGAGCAACACGTCTTCTATTAATACTTAAACATGACAAATTATATGCGAATCCTTAATATTTAGAAAAATAAGAACTTCAGTCTTTTAGAATAACTAGGTTTAAGATAAATTAGATCATCAATTCAAGTTTATAATTTTGTGTAAAGGGTGTGCTTGCAACAGTTCCTTTAACTTCCTTTTAACAGGTCAACTCAATCTATTTATACTTTGAAAAGTAAATCCCTGGATCATGGTTCGACAGGAATTGTTTTTACCTACCTCGCCTTTTTTTCAATTCCTTTCTTGCAATATAAATGCTCCGGATTCAGTGTTTTGAAGCTATACCTTACGAAAAACTAGTTTCAAAGACACCGAACATATAAAAACAATATTATTAGTCTGTTTCTTAAATTAGCATTTTGTTATCCGTTTTTCTAAGATTGATTTTTCTTATCTCTCAAGACTCAAAAAATCCCCAACAAATGACAGCTTTCTTTTGTATGTAAAGGTCTTAAGGTCTACGTGCTTTACAAGCTACGATGAACTCACAAAAACTGCAAAACCAGTATTTTTGATACTTCACGGACTAACGCGTTAAAATACATTGGAAGATTTTCTTATCTCTGAAATAGCATTGTGGTTTAGGATGTTATTTTTTTATGTTAACCGCTTGTTTCTAGTTAAAGTTTTAAAGTTGTTTTATGATGTATTCATGCTTTTTTAAATGTATTTTTTCTTTTGATTCTAATTCAATTTGGTTGTTGTGGTTATTTTCATATGCAAAAATGTTTATAGGCTGTCCTCATTGTGAAGATAAGTATAGCCTATATCTGAATCGAGTTTGAGGTTGAAAAGATGTCATAGACTGTTATTTCTGCGATAGAATGTTATTTTTATTTGTAAAAATGGCTATTATTTACTAATTTTCAGTTATTTTCTAAAAATTAACTGAATTTGAACGCTTTTGAAATCTTATCTTTACAAGTAACATTTTAGATACACTAGGATTTTTTTACTTTATCATTTTTTGATAGACGATGCTTAATAGATCATTACCAACAACAGAAGTAGAAAAATTCTATTTATTTAAGATTACATTCGAACCAATAATGTCATTCAGAATATAACAGAAAAACATTAGATTCTATTTTTATAATCTCTGACCTAAAATAGATATTGAAGATTTCTGTTATTTCAAACTGAGCCTTTATTAAATGTTTGATTTTAACGAGTGATTGCAATTTTCTGAAATTGTAAACGGTAAAAAAACGTGTATGTAAGTTTTCATTGTTACCCAACGATTTAAGTACGCAATCTTTATTCTTTGGAGTATTCGAGTTAATTTTTCAACAACCAAACTAATAAAATGAATTTTTTTTTATTCCACGAATCTCTTGTACTAAACTCGTAATACTCTTGCTTCAACTTTAGATTCATGTTCCGATAAAGCTTTTAAAAATAAATTTAAAAGAATTTTTGACCTTTGTTGACTCGGAAGGAGATTAGCAATTTCAACAAATACCTAACATCGTACACAATCTCACACTCTTTCGAAAGAGTGTAAAATAAAGTTGTTAACTTCAGCAGTTCAACTCAAGTCATTAGATGCATTACAAAACAATGAGCTGCATCAGAAAAACATGAATCGTACGGTTACAATTGCAACCGTCGAGGCCATTCCCAAGGACACTCGTATCATTCTAGCTTATCCGAAAATATGAATCTAGACTGAAAACGTGATTCCCTTGATTAGAAAATTTTGATCTTTGAAACCATCTGGGCATTAAGAAAGCCAAGCACGGCGAGTTAAAGTTTCTGAAATTCCCCAGTCTTGAGAATTCGGTCACTTAGTTAACCATCAATGCATCCTCAGTACTGATGGTTGACACTGATTAGCGAAACAAAGACTCCCATTCTTATGATCAGAATGAAATCTTTGGACAAACATTAGCAAAGTGAAACTGTCCATCGGCTAAATTACCTCGAGTTAGAAAGCGAAAGCTGCCCTCAGGTATCTTAATGATCGTTTTTCTGCCCAAGACAATAGCATGCGAAAGGACGCTGGAATTGCTCGACCTCAGAAGATAGACCTGAGAAAGTGATTCTTTTGACCTTTCTTGTTTTGAACTGCAATAAGCCTTGTTTCATTTCGTAACGTGTGCCAATATTTTAGTTTGACCATTTGAGTTGTTGAAGAATGTTTCTTTGTTGATGGAATGAGATCCCAAATGCTATTCGTTTGGCATCCCTTTGGGAACAGCTTGGAATGAAAACATAACAAAAAGAATACAATTCACTCTCTAACAGAAGTCGCTGCGTTTGTTTCAGAGTTTCATTTATTCTTGTGAAAATTTCTTATCATATTAAATGTTATACTTATTATGGATGATGTTAAATATGTTTGGGTATTAAAGCATAAATTAAAAACAAAAGATTGGAAAAAAATTTAACATCATAAATTTTAAATTTTTGGTCCTTTTATGTATCAATTTTGAAAATTGAATGTTCCAACATATCAGCTTTCGAAAATTTGACAGTATGGTAAATTGAATGCCATTTAATATTAAAAAAAATAATTCAAGCTGTTTCGGGGTTTCTAACAACAATTAAAAATATATTTTTTAAATCCTGGAATTCTGTTAAAACCTATCAGTAAAAGAGCAATCCAGTTGTATTTTTTTCCTGATATTAATGTTCTCAATATCGTTGACAATAAGAAACCATTTAAAAAGAAAGGAAAACGTAAAATATTTTAATATTAAATTTATGATTTTTCTGTTTTATCGTACTTTTCCGAAAATAAATCATAATGAAATAAAAATTAGCATAAAATTATAAGATTTTTGCAATTAAATCCTAATCCCAAAGTAAATACTGGTTATAGTTATGAGCTAAATAGCTGATATAGTTAATGCTAAATTACAAATACATACCACGTACACATTTGATAAATTCTGCAGCTTGATAGAATATAAAATATAAGGGAATAATATTTTAACAGGAATTCTGTTTCATTATTAAAGGGATAAATATTTTGACTTCAAATAAGATGAGAGCTAAAAAAAAAAGAGTAGTTTCATCGAATTAAAAAGAACAGTTAGCGATTTCTTGAATAAGAATCTTTTATCTTTCTGTATAGGGAAATCTGATTTTTGAAAGGGAAGAAAACATCTATACTTCAATTAATAATAGATGTACACACAAGAGCAATATTAAGGTGGATAAGTGTGGATCGGACAGGGAAACCATTATTTACGGAACCGAAGGAGATAATCTGTTAATGCATTGCTGACAAAAGAGCAATAAATTTGGTAATTTCTAAAGCTGATATTTAACATTTGTCCTTGAAATGGCATCACAATTAAACATATAGATAGGAGAATAAAACGCATCGTTACTTTGGATGGATACTTTTCTTCATTGATATAAACTCTAATTTTTTCACTCGGGTAAATGTAAATAGGACATGAAGGAGTAAAATAAAATCATATTTTGGAATAAGAGTTAATATAAGACCGTATCTTAATTTTTAAAAAACACGGTAGTTTAATTGCTATAATTGTACAACATAAAAACCTCTTTAATTGGAATTCAGAATGAAAAAAAAATGTCTCATTTTGTAACTCTGTGTTTAGATAGATTAAAATGTAGTTATGCCTGTATTGATATGAATGTTATTTGGTTTGAAATAACGTAAGATGCAAGGAACTGAAATATATGTATTTGACGGACTCGGAGTTTTGTCTTTATATTGCATGTCAAAAATATAATACAATAAGGGCTCACGTTTTTTGTAACATGAGATGTAAGAAAAAATATATTTGTTTTGATTTATGAACCACTTTTTGCAATTCAACTGTTTATAAAATTCAGTAAATTTTATGAGAATTAAAAAAAAAATCCTTTTCTGTACATTTAAAAAATGCTATTACTCACAATAAGAACCGTTTAGAAAGAAAAGAGTGGCATTAGAAACTAGGATGGATATCTTTCTATTTTGCTTACAAATCTAATATTTCAGCATTAATTGGAATTAGAATAACGAAACTGTCTCGGTTTGTATTTGTTAGAATTTCTATAGAGTGACGTAATTGTAGTCATGCCAGTGTTGCTCTTAATTTCAAATTGGATTTTACTTTTGTTTGTAAATTTTACCAAAATTTTAAGTAAGAATATGGTTATCTAAAAAAGAGGGAGAAAAATTATCTTTAATCAAAGAAGACTTACCATGGACTAAAACAAAATAGATAGAGACTTTCCTTAACAAATTCAACTTTCAGCTGAGAAAATATACAAACAAATATAAATATTTAGAACATTTGAAAATCTAAATACAGAATTCACAAATATAATTATAAAGAAAAATGAAAAAAAAAAAAAATGTGAGAATAGTTTTAAGAATATTAAACTCAGTTCAATTAAAATTGTTTAAACTGTCTGATAGATTAAAATAGTTTTGATCGATTAAACTATTTATTTCTGGCAATATCTAACTACCAAAATTTCTTCGAGAAAATATGTGTCCCGGTTATTCCGACAGAATTATTTTCTCATTAAAATTCTTTGTGGTTATGATTAAAGGAATAAATTCGAGCGTACTTTAATTTACTTCATAAAGAATAGAGTGAAATGTAAATGACATTTCTTTTATTCTTTTTCGTAAAGAATACAAAATTTCTGCAGCAAGATAGTCTTTTCATTGATTACATTTCCTTATTTATTTTGATTTCCTCTAACTGTCAATAGCATCTCCCACTTTCAGATAAACTCTTTCGTGGGAAACGGTATCATCTCACTTGTTTTCATCAATCCACGCTGCTTTCCTTTGAGATTAAACGAATATTTTATCTCCTACCAATTTTTGTCTTTCGTGATTTTCAAACCTATCTGTTCTCATCTGCAAAATGCCATCCCTTCTTTTTCCTATCAAATCGAACATTTCCCCTTCCGCTTCTCGTCTTCAGAAACTCGCTTGACCGCAACACCCCTCCCCCCACTGTCCGAAAGAGAACAAAACCACTGAGAGAAGAATGCTCTGTGGAAGAAGTAAAGGAAGACACCATTAAATTATTAACGTTTCACTTCTTTTCTCCGGAGAAGTGTCACAGAAAATCGCCTGTGGGTCAACTGGAAAGGTTGCATGGATCAAAAGTGAGAAAGCCGGTGAAAGTGGTGGTTGTGCTGTGGTTGCAAGTGTTCGAATCAACACTCTTTTTTCCTCTGCTGTTCTGTTTGGATTGAGAAAGAAACTTTTATGCAGTGCTTTGACTGAAATGACAAAACGATATGCTGGCCCGGTGGATAGAGTTGTTTCATAATTATTGAGGATTTTAATTGTTTTAAATAGCGGATATTTCAGACAAATATGGTAAGAATATTATGCTTCTGATTAACTTGTTTTTTAATCAAATTGTTTATTCTAATGCAAGCAAGAAGATTTTAATAATATTGTTCCAGAAAATTTTTTTGCACTAAAATTTAAATGATTTTATTTTTGTAAATAGAAAACAAATCTGTTTATTAATAAAAAGTTCATTAAAAATTGTTTTTTAAAATTTCCTTATTTAAAAAAAAGAATAGTTTAAAAATATTAAAAATAATTTTAATGATAATTATTATTTTTTTGAATAATTCACTTTTAATCTTTTTTTAAATAATTTAATAAATTTATAATAATGAAAATTAATGATTAGTTTATATCCCAATTGTTCACTTTTTCTAGTATTTGTCTGCTAATTATTTCATTATAATTAATTTAAATATGCTTTAAGTCATTGATAAATACTTTGATTGCATACTCTTTAAGTGATGCAATTTATAATAAATGCATTTTGCAGAAGTACGTGCTCTTTCCTCTTTTATTTTCTTCAAAATGCAAGAAAAAATTTAACTTTTTGTTATTATTATATTATTCTGTCATTATTTATTTTTGTTATTATTATTTTGATGTTATTTAATATTATCAATTTATAAATACGGCAATATAACTATATAATTTACTAAACATTTGATTGTTACAGTTTTCTAAATATTTGATAGTTATGCGCAAAATTGTTTAATATATTTAGTTCAAAGAAATAGTGCATTTACATCTTAAAACTTTTTAATTGCTTAATTATAAACGGAAGGTACTTTTAATTAATTATTTCAAATTACTTACAATGATTTCAGATCGAATTATAATGTATTACGTATAATAATTTAATGTATCATATTTTTTTTTATTACAATTCTAGAAATTAAATACTTTACAAGAAATAATTCTTAGCATTAGAGTACTAAATTTTTTTTTATTTCTGTAAATCACTCAAAACGGGATGGATGATTTTTAATTCAAAACTATTGAATTTAAAAATAAATATCTGATAGTCGGATTTTTTAAAGATGTTTTAACATCTATAGACTTGAAATTAAATTAATAATTCCTTAGACTTTGTTTCATGTCTATAGATGTGAACTATATAATTTACTAAACATTTGATTGTTACAGTTTTCTAAATATTTGATAGTTATGCGCAAAATTGTTTAATATATTTAGTTCAAAGAAATAGTGCATTTACATCTTAAAACTTTTTAATTGCTTAATTATAAACGGAAGGTACTTTTAATTAATTATTTCAAATTACTTACAATGATTTCAGATCGAATTATAATGTATTACGTATAATAATTTAATGTATCATATTTTTTTTTATCACAATTCTAGAAATTAAATACTTTACAAGAAATAATTCTTAGCATTAGAGTACTAAATTTTTTTTTATTTCTGTAAATCACTCAAAACGGGATGGATGATTTTTAATTCAAAACTATTGAATTTAAAAATAAATATCTGATAGTCGGATTTTTTAAAGATGTTTTAACATCTATAGACTTGAAATTAAATTAATAATTCCTTAGACTTTGTTTCATGTCTATAGATGTAATGCCTTGACATCTATAGACATGAAATTAAAATATTTTATTTTATTATAAATTTTATGTTCTCAATATATAGTCTTAAACCTTTTATACAAAATTATACTCTATTTATTTTAAAATTATACTCCTTGATTATTTAATTTAATTTTTTTATTATCAAAGTAATAAATGGCGATGTGAGTAAGTTTAAATTCACGTGCGCTTTAGATCACAATTTTTTTTTAAATTTTAAAATTTCATTTGCTATTCTGAAATTTTTGAATTCTTAATTTTTATTTGTTTTCATGTATGCAGTTGTTAATAAGTATCAGAAAACATTATGAAATTCTGCCATTTTTCATTTTGTTTGATAAACTATGTAATGTTTTGATTAAACTGAAAACATGTTATATTGGTTTTGCGGAATTTCAGGTCGTTTATCTCTGGATGCTTTAATTATTCCAAAAGGATTTGTTTTTATTTTGAATAAAGTCAGGAAAAATGATTTTATGAATATCTTTTTACGAAGTTTTACTTTGTTGAATGTTTAAAGAATTAATAACTTTTAAAATGCAACTGAGTTACCATGGATTAACAAGCATTCAATCACTAGAAATAAAGGTTTCCTAAAATTGAATGGAATTTATATAACTTGATAATAATTACGCTAACTTCAGTTTCATATTCTTTCTCTTGAAATTTGTGATTTAATTTTTTATCTCTTTTTTTATATTTACATTTGAAAGATTAAGTAGAAAAAGTTGATGATTTTAAAAAAGAAATATGATTGTAAAAGTTTCTTTAATAATGTTTAAATTATAAATATTATTCGGTAAAACATATATTTTGAAATTATAATTTATATAAAAGATGGAAAATTTTCAAACATAAAAATAGTCATCATTCAACGTCCTATATAATTTTTTTTAAGAAGCTATATAATTACTTTATATTATAAGAGTTATAGGTAATACACATTATATAAAATTGTTGATATTGGTTTCTAGTTTATATAAGAATAATGTGTCGGAACATCAAAATCAATAGAGTATATTCTCAATTTGGTGAAATAATGGGGGATTTGCTAAAACGTTTTATGTAGTGGAAAACATTTATAACAAAATATTACTCTTGAAATTGCTTGCTTACATGCAGTAAAACTTTACATATATATATAATACATGCATGTAAAGTTTTACTGCATGTACTATATTAGTAACAAAAAAAGAGTCTTTACAATAATGCCTTAGAAGGCTGAAGAAAAGCTCAAGAAAAGGCGTAAAATCTTGCCTCTTAAATAGAGAATTTAAATATCATATCATATTAAACATTTTCATTGAAATTGTAAACTTTAAAAATATAAATTAATATTCAGCATAATAAGCGATTACTAAAGATATTAAAACATTAAACTATTGCTTTCTCACAATATCTGAAATTAAAAAAAAACAGTTTTGAAAAGGAATGGGCTTATCATTCTTATAATGAAAAATATAGATTACATAACGACAACTAATGAAGTTTTAATTATTTAGATGCACATAATTCGCAACAATGGAATAATTGTATTCCAAAATCTCTCTTTACATAAGTTCTTAAATGGTTTTCTGAAATTTTTTGCTAATGTAAAGTATTTGAAAATGGATTCATTGGGCATTTTTTAAATCATGAGGTCCTAATTAAAAACTACACACAAGGAGAATTCCTGATTTATGTTTGTTATTCACTGATTGCTGGTTTTTATATATAACTTTAATGTTTTCTTGGGCTATCATACATTATATTTATTCACCAGTTTAATTATTTACAATTATGAATTTAAATTTTCAAGTACTAAAATTATTCATTCAAGTTGCTTGGAAAATAATTTTTTTTGCTGAAAACAAAAGATGATTTTCTTATGGTGTATAAATATTTTTTTGAGTTATTTATTTTTCATTTTGGTCCAATACTTTTTGCCATCTTTTTGGCAGTAGCATTCCATGATCATAAAAATCTTGATCATAGCTGGCAACAAATTGCTCCAAGTCATTTTGAAATCTAAATTATTTTTTTTATCTCAACAAGCAATAAGCAAACGGTTTCAGATCTGGAGAATATGTTAACTGTTAAAAAATGTACTTAAGTCTTCAATTGGATAAAAAGAGAATATTTTTTGAGCAACCCAATATGATTATTTTACTTCTAAAACGCTTTATCTGAAATATTCTTACACAGAATTTCATACATAAATTTATATTTTATGTGAACTGATGGTTATAATTTGCAAATTTTAAGAGTTGTCTGCAGTAATTAAAAAAAGAGATTCTTAGAATATAGAAGCAACTACAACTTTTTTGCTTTTGTAGCTCAAAGTAATTCATTAACTTCAAAGAATCAATTTAAAGTTACAAAAATGTTTTTATAATACGAGTAGAGGATGAAAGAAACTATTTTTAAAATAACACTTCTAATCTACAAAGTAAAAAGAAACAATGCGTTGAAGTTCAAAGTTGAAAACTATTAGCAGCAAACTGATTACCTTACAGAATGAATTCTTCCTGTTTTTCATTTACCTCAAAATTAGATACTGTATATATATATATATATATATATATATATATATATATATATATATATATATATATATATATATATATATATAATTTCCTTTGCTTATAGGAACTGTTTTAATGATGGGTGGTGTTATATATTCTACATTTCTGTAAAAACGTGATATTTTCATTGTTAACGAATGAATTTATATTTTAATTTTACAGGTAGATAATGTTTTATGTAAGAGCTGTTGCCTCCATTTATAACAAAGAGATTATTTTCTTAAGCCTGAAATTAGGTGAATTTTGAGAAACTTACTGTAGAAAATTCCATTAATAGAAACCAGTCTTTATGGAATGGTGCGATTTATTTTCATTTAAAAGCACAGATAGTTATGAAAAGACTAATGAGCTGCAAGGAGGTATCTTTACTCTTTTGAAAAGTGGATCAACATGGCTTGATCGCAATGTAGTATTACATTCTTCACTTAAAATTAATCAGATTTCAAAGAACAATAAAAAAAGTAATTAGTTTAAAACTTTCGCGAATAATTCCTTTAATTCTAGTCGGAATTTTTAAAAATCTATTTTAGTTTTATACTATTATGCTAGTTAGTATAATCCTACTTAATTTTTGTCCCATTATTTTGAAATTATTCGAGAGCTATTTTTTGACAGACCTTGTGAATTTCTACCTTTTCAGATGCCAATAATGAATCAGAATTGACACCTCTCTTCTAAACATTCTGATTTATACCAATTGAAAGACGTTTGACATTCTTGTCAGTGTAGACGCAAAACTCCGTGAATTCAGAATTAAAATGAGCACCTTTGCAATCCAAAACAAAAACTCTATCTTCCCCTCTTTTTACGCAAAATTTCAGATATCTAAATTTGAAGTTTTAATAAGAGTTGTAATTTTATGCTAAATTTTATCTTTTAAAATTTATAACTAGGAGAAATTGGAATTGAAGTCTAATATAGAAATAATTTATTTTATTAATAATGCTATTAAATGGCTTAAAATTTGCAGCAGAACTGTGGAACACTATTATAAAATCTATTCAAATAAAATATAGCAAATAAAATAGCAAACAAAATATAGCAAATAAAATAGCAAACAAAATATATACAATATAGCAACAAAACAAAATATTATTAATTATGCCTTTTAAATACTTTTGAAAGTGAAAAAAAATGAAAGTGAAACTAAAAATTGAATTTTATGATACATCAGAGAAATTTTTTGTTCAATAATTGTTAGAGATATTGTATAAATTACAAAAAAAAAAAAAAAAAAAAAAATTATAATGCACGCAAGACTTCAAAACTGAACGATTCTGTTCTCTATACTCATATTTTTTTATAAACGTTTTATTTCACGAACGTTTTTATATTTATTGAAATTTAATCACTTTCGCTTAAATTTAAAGTTTAAATTTCGCAGAGGTTGCCAGAAAAAACATCGTACAGAGGAATACATAGTACATTGAACATAACGGTATAAATCTTCTTTAATAGTGCTAATTATATGGCTATTAAAAAATATTTTGCTGAAAAAATCATTAGGACACCAAATTATATTAAATATTTCATTGAAAATTTTAGCGAGCGGACCATCTTGACGGACAATCTTGTAGCGACAGGTGGCTAGTGATCAATAAAATATGCTTGATAAAATAAGTTTTAAATAAAAAAAAAAACTTTTCAATCTTTTGTGACCAAATCTGACTGAACTATGAAGAATATTATTATTTTAGGGTAGAAAACAATTTCATTTATTTTAGACTAATCGGTTTTGCGGAAATTTTGGGTATAGATTGATATAGTCATTTCGTTCATGGACTAGTGACTAAAATCGTGCGTTTTTATAAAAGAGTAAAACACAGATTTTCATCTCTCATTCAATTTTAGTAATAAAAAAGCGGAATTTATTTTTTATATACAGTATGTTAGCCGGCGCCCTAGGCTAGGGACAGTGCGTCTTCCCCGAGATTTGAGCGTCGTAGTAGAGCCCCCCCCCCCCGCTGGAAAAAAGGTTGTGAAAGTGAGCTTTGTGGAATGAAAGTTATCTTTATATGAGTTAGAAGTCACATTTCTGCCGTCGGGTGCGCAGAGACCTTTACCCTCAGAAGCTAGTGCACAAACTCGGTTTAAAATCGCTGCTTGTGTCAAGTATCATGAGTAATAACAACAGAATGTTAGCATCTCAAGAATATTAACCCATCATATATAACTCATCGAATCATAGTTTTGTGCTTACTTCACTCTATTGAGATAATTCTTATATTAAATGTATATTCCTAATAATAACGACTTAAAAATAAGCTGTTGACCTCTGATTAGAGGGAATATTCTAATATATACATTATGTTTGCCTTAAATAAGAAAAAATTATTGAATTAATTATACAAAACGGCATTGTATTGCATTTATTTTTCTGGAAATATCATGTTACATATTTATTTAATTTCATTCAGTCATTTGTTGTTTTTAGGCTTAACCTGTAGTGAAAGTTAATTTTTTTGATATGACCTATTGTCAACTTGAGATTAACATGTTAATAAAGACTTTCTCAAGCACACGCAACGCTTTCGTATAGGTTAAATTTTTTTTAAAATGAAATAAATTGTTGGAAAATATGCGTAATTTTTTAAAAACAAAATGTGAGGTGTAAATCATTTAATGGCAAATAATTAATGTTATGAAAAAGAGATTTTTTTTTTGAATTTTAAAAAGTTCTAAAAATGTTTTTGTGCAGTAATATTTTATCGCAGAAAAACGCCAAAATTTCATTCAATTAATTAAAATTCTAACTAAAATATTAAACAACAATAACAAGACAATGTAACAGTAGCAAAAGAATGAAATAAGTTATGTTTTTTTAAATTTTTGTGTTGAAACAGTTCACAAAATATTTATTATTAACTTTTATTCTAAAAACTTGAGTCCATATTGAAATATCAAATATTTGAATGTAACTATGAAACGTTTTTAAAAATATTAGATTCCACCGACTTTTTTCTTCAAGTCAAAATATGAAGACTTAGAAAAATTTTAAGTAATATCTACTTTTACCTCTTTTGATAATTATGAAGCAAAGATCAACTAAATGTTTTTCCGTTCAAAATCTTTAGACCAGTATTCCACTTTCAATTTATCATTAGTTTCTCCTTCACATTTTTGTTTTTGTAGAATTAAAAATATTTACAAATTCCCTTCACCTCATTAGTACTCAGATGCATTTATACATTTCACAATATGAAAGAGTTCTTGGAAAATAATTTATGCTTGTCACAATTTTGAACAGTATGGACTTGGAATAGTTTTTAAATTCCATGCATAACATTACAAGAATGGTCAAGCATGTAGCTTTCATCCAGATAATTAAAACCATCAGATGTCAGATGCACGCTTCTACTCCGTTACGGTTGCCACGCACTTTGAGTCAAAAAACCTACATACTGCAAGCAAATTCTTCATTTTTTTTCAGCTGAAATGACTAGCAAAATCGATTTAAATAAATCCAATTTTTCAAGAGTGTGAGCACGAATTTATTGATATGCCTCTGATTGTTCATCCCATTCACCTTTTTTTTATTTGATGTTATACAGCGGAAAGAATTAATTTTCTTTCGGACGAATGGAATGCGTTTTCTATTGTTTTCATTCGATTCCGAAATGGAATGTAAATTATTTAGATTTCACTTATTTCGAGAAAATGTGGTAAAAAAAATAGAATAATATTTTAATACAATTTTATGTATAAAATTATTTAGAGACAAAGATAATATAACATTTTTTCAATTAGTACAATTTAATATTTTTAAAAAAATATTAAACTTAAAACTAGGATTTTAGGCATTATTAAGAATTTTTATAATACATTTAGGATTTCATGAATGCAAACCTTTTATAAACTCTAAGCTTATAATGTAAGATTCCATATTCTTATAAAAGCTAAGCCTCTTTATTCTTGTAAAAGCCAAGCCTCTATATTCTAATATAAACTTAGAATCTTCATTATATCTCTTAGATTATAATATACATGGAGTTCCAAAAAGATTGAAACGTGGTTTAATTCTTTACCTATCAGTAAATTGAAAAATAGTTCAAAATAAGTTACGAAATAAGCCCATGTTAATAAAAAAAATTATCTTTAATTCTTAAAAAGTTACACTTTTTAAATTTTTAAGCAACTTCTATAGACAAATTTAGTCGATCAGAAAGCTTTAATTCTATTTGCAACAACATCATTACAAAAATCCTCATCCTCATATCTTTAAAACTGTGTAATTTGTACTCAGTGGAAAATTAAACACGCTACATATACCAAAATAAAAATAAATTTTCTAAGACATTATAAAAAAATATTATAAAAGACATTATAAAAATAATACGCTTACCTTTTTGCATGCTTAGATCATGTGCGACATCGTCATGTACTCTAAATGTTTCTTTTTATATTCAGACAGCCAAATTTATTTGTAAAAATTAAAATGCAAAATAAATGCATGAAAGCAATTTATTGTCAAATTTATCATAATTTTTCAAAACAACATTCGAACAAATTAACTCACAGACGATTTATTTTCTTTCATTTAACTGTAATTTAGCCGTTTCCAATATTTATATCAAAATGTTTTAAAAGAAAATTGCAAAGTCAAATGCAGATGATTTTTTTTTCAATTTATTTATTTTTTCTCAGAATTATTTTTAAGTACAACTCAACCAAACGTTTTTTATACATATAAAAATAAGGATTGAAAATTTTTCAGCAATGATTAGTTTCATATTGTTGAATTTAGAACATAACAAAACTGGCTGTATATTATGGTATTTTTAATGAATGACGAACGACTTGAATTAGCGATGATTTATTCTATGTGCAATAAAAACAATGCAGGAAAGAAATCTGAACGCCTATATTCGAATTTACCTGAAATTTTACGCACATTTGTTTATCGCATAATGATACGATTAAGAATTACCAGTTCGTTTCATCCTAGACCTGGCAATGGAAGAAATCGTTTGTACACTGAAAATTAAGAAACTGACATCATTGCATATTTTTCTGCCAACACTCGGATAAACAATCAAAAAGTAAGTGAAATAAATCGAGTTAAATTTTATTTAAGGCCATTTAGATTTTTTCTGACATACGCTACCGTATTTTTGAATTAAAAATTATCATTATCAATTTGTATATGGCCCCTATTTTTACCGAAGAAACAGCGTTTTAAGTTAATTAAAAAATGGCATAAGCCATTTTTTTTCTATATCATGATTTATTTCGTTTTAAAGATACGTTATGAGATTTTGATTATTGATCTTGTTGGATGGAAACGAAAAACTTTCTAATTGACCAAATTAGTCTAGAACGGTTGCAGAAAAATTAAGAAAAGAATAACTTTTTGAAAATTAACAGAAACTTTTTTTCATTAACATGGTCTTATTTTGTGCCTTATTTTGAACTATTCTGCAATTTATATGGCCCACTTATATTTAATAGGTAAAAAAACTAAACTGCGTTTCGATCTTTTTGAAAGAACCAGTATACTGCCATCGTCAATATTGTCTTTACTCTTATTAAAATTCTAATCAAAATATTAATGAATTTAATCTGCCTAATTAGCTGCTTGAACAAGTTTTAATCTAAACTCCTTAACATCCAAGTTTTCATTTTTTTTACTATACATTGTTATTATTCAAAATTCCATTTCGAAAATAGAAACTAATATACCATAATAAATTAAAAACGTAATCTAGATGTCCTCCAGTGGCATGTTCTAATCCCTTTCGTCTCTGGAGTTATCTTTTCATCAAAAACGCTTCGGCCATTAGTTAGATGACTCAGGGTTAGAGATTCAGTTCATGTAGAACTATCTTTACAATTTGCAATGTGATAGTAGTGCTGATTGTATTTAACATTGGAACAATAGCTCTTACTTTAGTGTGTGTATCAACTCTGATGTCACTCTAATACGAGGATCATGATTTATAAATGAGTGGATTATTCTAATAAATCCTTAATGTTATTTATTAAATTGTAGTCATTCCTGTAATATATTCAGGTGATGTGGGAACCGTTGAGAACACTCAGCTATTGATTCCAAATTAAATATTAATTATCTAAATACCAGGATATAATTTATAGTTTCCGAGTGTGATTAACCATATTCAAAGCTTGTGCCCGTTGAACATAGATTTTGACAGAATTTCTTCCAGATTCTAATTTAAGGATATAATTATTTGTTGAATGAACTTAATATCCATTCGCAGCTTTGGATAGGAAAAAAATCTGCAGCCTTGCCAAAATTGTTCTGGCTTCCACCTGTGCTTCGCCGACCATATTCAACCATTTGAATACCAATGTCCGTTCCACATCTGGATTGCATTTGGAAAACAACTGAAAAAGCAATAATGGATTCTTCACACTTGTAGAGATCTTCTGAACGAATACTCTAAATAATTAAAAAATATGACTCGGAATCTTCCATGGTCTTCCATAATTGACTTTCAACTCTTAAAAATCTCGGTTAGAAAGAAAATCAATTAAATTTATTTAGATTGGATAACGGAAAAATATGTTGATACTCTAAACTAACAAATTTAGTTTTTCTTATATGGATTCTGAGAAATAAAAGAAATAATTCCTACTTCTTCATTCTTTTATAGTAGCCGTATGATTTTTGTTAAGATACAATTTAGAGATAAGTCCTCCTTGTTATACTGAATGAAAAAATCGGGGATAAAATCACAAAGTAATTACTAAGAGAAAAATACCAAAAAAAAAAAAAAAATTTATTGTTTCAAGATTTGACATCTAATTTGTAAACATCAACAAT
Organism: Argiope bruennichi; assembly: GCF_947563725.1. NCBI lineage: Eukaryota > Metazoa > Arthropoda > Arachnida > Araneae > Araneidae > Argiope > Argiope bruennichi. The sequence goes on from NC_079151.1 coordinate 86,549,905, forward strand.
ATTGCGAAAGAAATGAAGTCATGCTTTTCAAAGTAATTAAAATGAGGAAAACAAATTAGACGGGCTCATCTGATAAAAATAAAACTGGACGTGAAAGATGTTGCATCCAGGGCACCTAAGTTCATGACTCTGATATGTGTGTGAGTTGTTTTGGTGATTGGATTTCCTCTTGACTTAGATAAGTGGATAATTTCCTGACATACTGACATTTATAAGGGAGTTAGCATGGGAGCGTTCTTACTCTATTTGTATCAATGTTGGATAATTATATATGATTCTAGGAGAGGCTCTGCATGTAGGCACTTAAGGTGATCAAAGTCCTGCCTCGTAACACTATAAGTGAAATTAACAGGTTAAAAGTCATATATGTAGGATTGAAATACGATCAAATATAACTTCTAGTTTAGTGTTTTATTTTAGAACAAATTTTCGTTTCTTTTTATAACGTGCACCATCTAATCGTAGTCTAAGAACTTAATTTATAAAATGTGAGAGATGGCCAAATATTATCAACATCAAAAGTCCTTTTACAGACGTCAAAAATTACATTTTAAGTTGTTTGAGTCAGTAAATATATTGATAAAAATTACATTTTTGAATTTGTATACTGTTATTTGTGCACAACCAATCAACGAACGATTCGGCTCCTGATTGATAACAAATAACGAAATTCAAAGCTTCATATCTCGATCAATTTCAGTCACACAAATGTGGATTTTTTTTTGTAATTGTTATTGCTGTTTCAAATTTTAATGTGACAAAAGTATTATTACTAAATGTGATTAATAGGTATTTCTGTCCTACATAAAAATATAAATTAAAAATTTATAATCAGTATATTTACCAACTGAAACAATATAAAATATTATTATTTATCTTTTAAAACATTTTTCCAATTAGAAATATCTGCCTATTTCAGTGTTTAGAAATTACCTCTTTGATTTGGATTAGAGTAGACACTCTGTATAAAAACATAATATATTAAATATCAAAAATAATAATAACAAAGCCAAAAAATTTTCAAAAAAATCTAATAGTAATCCATTTTTACTAAAACTCGAATAATTCTAGCAATTGTTGTTTTCGACTGAAAGTATCAAATGACCCAAATTATGCTAATAGAAACTAATTCTAGTTTTGTAGATATATAGTTGATCGTTTTAAACAGTAACTAAAAATAAGTAATTATTTATGAAATTGTGAAACAGACTTTTTTTCCGTCAAAGTAATTAAATATCAAAATATGGTCATTATAGTTAGTTCCCTAACTAAAACAACTGCTTCTGGTTAGCGTCAGAACTGAATAATTTGATGATTTAATGACTGATTGACGTAGCTAATTTATATTACAGCGGGTAATAATAGATAATCAAAATAGGGTGTAACATTTTGAATTATCCTAATAATAAATTCGCCATATCCTGATACTTTGTGTCCATGGATACTCACTTGATGTGTAAACTTAACTCAATTTGTAGAATTTACCAGAATAAATAAATAGTAATTCAATGTGTTATGTTAAAAGCAAATAATTTGTCTGTTCTGATTTCAGCAGGCATAATATTAATTATTATATTTATGGTAGGTTATTCTCTAGAAATCACTTGCCTTATTAATCACTTTTGATTTATTTAACAAAATTCTTTATGATCCATATGAAAAATAAATCCCTCTTAACTACGATTTAAGGAATTTTTAGAAAATCCAATTCTTGCGGTATATTAATGTGGTAAATCTGGTATTATTGTCTAGTATTGTTGTCTGGTATTATTAAAAAGAACTGATTAAAATATGATTCATAGCACACATATATATGTAAGGCTATTTAAAAAATAGTCTCATTTTAATTTTATTTTTGGTTACAAAAAATTCTTTGAATTTAAAGTAATTCGAAAATTTCAAGAAATATAAAAATAAATAAAATATATGAAGAAATCTGCATATTTAAATTTTCTGTTAATATAGCAGATTATAATACTCAGATACTTGATCATAATTTAAGCCGAAGTCAATGCAATTAATTAGATGGTTCTATCTTTCAGCACAAAGACAATTTTTAAATATGTGTTCTAGAATCATTCCTATGCAATATATTAGGGTGTCCCATAAATTTCTTTCCTATTTCTAATATCAAATGAATATGCAATATTTACTGTTTAAGATATTATTTATATGGTTATATAAGAACCCTTTTGCTCTAATTACCTTCTTCCATCTCTCAGGAAGCCTCATTTTAAGCCAAAATTCTTTCTTCTTTCCAAAATTGTTGTTTTTTGGACAAGAAATAATCCTTGAGGTGCACTTTTATTTCGCTGATGGATTTAAAGCGCTTATCGCGAAGAGAATGTTTTAAGGACAGAAAGAAGTAATAATCAGATGGAGCAAGATCTGAAGAGTATGCAGGATGCGGTAAAATATCCCAATCAAACTGTAAGAACTTCTCTCTTATAACTAAGGCAATATGTGGTCTCGCGTTGTCATGATGTAAACCAACGCCTCGTCGGTTCATTAATTCTGGCCCTTTTTTTTTTTTTTTTTTGCTATGACAGTTTTTAATCGATCCAGTTGATGACAGTATTTCATAGAATTAATTGTTTCAACTTGAGGAAAGATCTCGTAGAAAATTACGCCTTTATAATCTCACCAAATGGGCAAAATAACTTTTTGGGGGGAGTAGTCCCGGCTCTGTGACAGTTTAAGAACTTTGGAACGACTGAAACGATGAATAGATACGTCTACATGTTTGCGCAAGCAGAGCCAGATAAGGCCATTCATAGCGCGATGAGAAAAAAACTTTTGGGACACCCTAATATTTTTCTAAATTACAAAAACATTTGGGTGAATAGTATTTTTTTGTTGCCATATACAGGCAATATGACGACAAAAAGTAAGTCAATGGATATAGAGTTTTTTTCCCTATCAAGAAAACTTTCTGTTTCATTAAATTTCTTATTTCTAAGATATTTTATTTATCCCAAAGCGTTTTGTTTGTTGTTTTAGCCTGATGTAATATTATCAAACGAATGCGAACGACATCAAGATTATTTAAAATCATCAATTGATTCCGAGAACTGATATCAAGCGCCTAATACTCCTATTCTGTGACAGTTTTGGTTGCCTAATACAAAGTATTAGGTTGATAAAGTAATACGGAATCATTACATTTTTCATGATCAGACTTTTAACTGTTTTTTCATTTTCAAGAAATATAAAATATCTGATTATACTTATTTGATTTTTGTTGTTTTGGATGAAATTCAAAGTAATTCTTTTTACTTTATCGTATACGAAATATCGAGAAACTATTATAAATCTCAAAAAGTTTTAAGTCTGTGAACATGATAATTCAAAAACGCTTTCAGCTGGACGGCTGAAATTAGATATATGGATTTGTTACCGAATTGATAGATTTCTATCAAATTTTGAATGAAATCCATTCACAGAAATTGTCTGTCTGACTGTTTGGTTACAAGTGAATTTAATAACTACAAACCATAAAGAGCTAGATAGATAAAATTTGGTACACAAGTTAAGTTAAAATATAGATTCTTATCGAATTTTGAGCGAAATCCTTCAAACTGTTGACTACCTGTCAGTCTGTACTTACACATACATGTAAATGTAATTACTCATAAACGCGATGATTATATCAATGAAATTCGATATGTTATCTAGTGACAAAATAATAATTAAAAAAAATTTGGTGTCGTTCGGTCTACAAAAAATTATCCATAATACATATTATCGCGATCGATTTAGTAAAATTTCTAGATAAGCGATTAAAATCTATATTTCGTAACTATCTTTCATCAATACATTGGAAGGCATTCGTAAAGTCTATAATTGTTGCAGAAGAAGGGAGGTAAGACTTTTATTGCAGAGTATGCAAAAAAGGTTTCGGAAAAACTACTCTCACTTACGTTAAGATACTAGTTTTCTAACAAAAATCTGCTATTTCATTAATTCATCATATATATACATATATAAAGGTGACTATTTCACAAAAATGGAATTAATTTATACTCATGTATCATATGTCAAATACACTTGTGCCAGTTTAATTTTGCAATCTACTTCATTAAATAAAAAAAAAGATCACGGCTTCACAGCACGATGTAATATAAAGCGAAATTAAATATTAGAGCCATTAAATACGAGCTGTTATTGGTTTGGTCACGATACAATGATGTCAAATAAGTCCACTACATTTTATAAACTTATTACTAACTTGTGTAAAAATTTATTTTATTTTTAAGTATTTCGAGATATTGAGGTGCACTTTCCCTTTCATTAACAGTAATGCAGTTTTTAAGTTGTATACTACAAACCATTTGAAAAACAAAGTTCTCCAAATTTCATCGGCTGCTTTTAGGTTGTTTAGCAGTATTAATGCATACGAGAAATATTTTCCAAGAATGTCTTTCAAAGGACAGATTTCGTCATATTACCTTCGCTCTCGTATAACAATCAGATGTATCTGGCTAGGACTATTATTCAAATTCAGTCAGGACAAAAATCAAAGATTCGAAACCGTTTAACATTTTCGTTTTTACGACCAACCCCATTCCTTCTCCAAACAATAGCTTAAAAAACAGGAAGTCACTCCAGAATTGTAAAATCGCTTCTGTAAAAGTTATAACTCAACCTTTCGATTCTTTCACTTCAAACTTGATTTCTGGGGCAGTGCCGTTGTTCCGGGGCACATAAATTTCCTTCGGTCAAACAAATTTTGAACATGCTAGTAAAAAAAAAAGACCTGTCTTCGTCCTTTTTGGTTAGAAAACCAAGAAAATGCAGGTAATGTCAAATTTCATAACCGTCGGTAAAAACAGCTTCGTGAGAAAGGGGTTTATTGTTTTCAAAAGATGCCTCAGTTATAGAACAGACGTCGTTTAACTTAAAAGAGAATCTGGATATTGTGCCACTTGTTGTTTTACAACATGCTTCTTCATATTATCACCACCAATTACTCAAAACAGGATGACACCACTCATTGTTTAACTGATGCAACATTTATTGAAAGCCTTTGAAGTGGTTTCTGAGTTCAAAACTGCATTGAAGGATTCTTTGTTCTAAATACTAAATGGTGATAATGTGACCTTCACTACAAAAAGACCTTTGTTTTGCCTATCCATCATGTTTCGCTAATTCTGACCCCTCCGAACTCATGTCAAATTGCTCCTAGAATATTCAAAGATTTCTATTATTATAGAGAAAAAAACTTTTTTACAATTTTGACAGAATTCTTTGAAAGCCATTGCTTTTTAATTAAAGCATTAGATTTTGCGATGGGAAAATGGACTGATTAGATATTGCCATTATGTCTCAACTTAAAACCTAAATTTTATATAGTATTAATAATTGCATTTTAAAACTTCGTTGTACTCAATTTATGATGACAAATCAGCAAATCTGGCTTTCCATTGCATCTTTCGCCATAAGTATTTTTTCGATTATTGGAATAAATAAAATTGTTCTGAGATCTGGCATTCATTAGATGATTATTTCGGTTGATTTTTATACTTCAAATCAGTCATAAATTACTTGAACTACGAATTCCTTTATATTTTGCAAATTTCCGATGGAATAAATTTTTGTTGTTATAGTCTGAAATAATTCTTTATATTTTTAATTTATATTTTCCCTCATAAAGAAATTTTAGTTCTTATATAAGCCCTTATAACATATATATATTTATTTTTATTAGTCGTTAGACTTTTACAAGTTTATTTAATATCTATCTAATTCATTAACATTATTTGTCCTTATTATAATATGTCCATGTTACATTATTTTAATGTTTTTTTTAAAATTTTAGCATAATAGTTCATTTTAATTGAATTATTTATTGAATTCATTTTTGAAAACGAATTAAGAAATAGGTACATAAATATGTCGGGGAAAACTATGTTCCACAAATATAGAATGATACAGACATAAAAATTATGCTCCTAATCTTTCCTTTCTATCTATTAATAATTCATGTTTGCTTAATGGAAACTGTTTGTTTGAGTTTCGTATGACTATATTTTGCTAGTTTTTCATCATGATATCTAAAGCATTAAATATTTATGCATCTTTTTACTTACATAACTGTCGAAAAAATGTAAATGCGAATATAATGTTTTATGTTAATATGATACGAGTAGGCACAATATGCTAAATTTTATAACTTTTAATAAAGTATTAAGCAAACGTGAGCGCTAAGTTCTATTGAATGCGATTTTAAATTCTTTTACAGCTAAAATTTTGATTTACTCGAATTTTTATGATTTCAGAAAGAAATTTTCTTTTAATATATCAAAGCCATCTAGACATTATCAAGCTGCCGAAATTAGCTTTATAATTTAAAGAGTAATTGAGTAATTTTCATATTTAAACCATAAAATCAAGAAATAATTTCTCATTAATTCATTTTTGATCTTATTGAAGTTTAATGAAACTTTCAACCATCATTAGAAGACCTTCTCTGGATTTCGTTTCTCTGATATTTATGAAAATTAAATGAAATATATTATCAAAAAGATTTTTGATGATTGTATCAGCTACTGATACGGACTGATAAATTGATAAAGAAATTGTTCTTTAGCTATTATTTCTTTTCTTTTCTTTCAATTTGTTTTCTGAGAGTAACTTGTTATAAGCAAACAAAATTATATTTACCAAGATTATCTTCTAAGTATCATACGAAATTAATTGGAGAAGAGCTTATTTTTTATAACGAAAATTTAGGCATGCTCCTTTTAAGAAATTAAAAGCTAAGATGTTGATTTTTTTTTAGAATATACTATTTTCAGGAATAATGAGAATTTATGATTCTGCTACAATAATAAATAGAAAATTTATTTTAGATTTAGAAACTTAAAAATAATAATTTTTGAATCTAAAGGATCGATGAAAATATTTTGCGTAGAGTTGTTAAATCGATATAGCATTTTCAAAATATCTATTGTTAATGAAATACAATTTATAATAAAGTTTTACTTTAGTTTCACTCAGTCATGGAATTAAATATTTTACTTCTCTACTCAGTGTACTTAATGAAGCCTCTCTTTAAATAAAATGATCGATTTAGCTTTATAATTTCGCACATTTATAACATTTTATTGATTTATTATTATTTTTTTTACTTTATTAACTTTGTGAAAGTATATTTGTCTAATTATGATTCCAGATTATCCGACATTCTTGCTTGTACATAACATTATTGAAGTAGAGATCCTGTTTTTAGAAATACTCAAATAACTAAAACTTTAAATGAACATAATGTCATTTTATCACAAAATTTTTATTTGTTACAATTAGGAAAAAAATGTTTTTTACATGTTAATACAGAATATTCTTTTAAAAAATAAACATATTCTGAAATTGTGGAGCGTTCCGGTTATCTTTTCATTTCTTAAGTGCATTTTAAGAGGAACATGACGTATTTCTGTCAGATTTATAAAAAATATATGGTATTAAAGTTTTCCTTGATATCTTTTTTACATCTATAAAAATTAACATCATTTCTCTTATTTATCAAGTTTTTTTTTGTCAAAACTTTGTTTATTTTACAAAGTGGATCATTATTAATTCCACTATGACTTAAGGAGACTTTAAAGTCTAAATTGTTGGTTCATTTGAATGCAAAATCACACTTTCACGAAAAGTTTATTTTCGTATCTGATTTATGTAGGGAATTTCTGATGAGACTCGCCTTCTCTAGATTGTGACCACGATCATGTCGACCTGCCATAAAACGTGCAGCCTTTACCATTCACTCGTGTGTCTTGAGTTCCTCTTGGTAGGAGAGAACTGTTATTTTGCTCTTCTTTTCCTTAATGCATGACAAGAATCGAGTATTTCATAGGTGGCTTAGTTTCATCCGAACATACTTCAGTAAGCTGGTCCATATCATAACAATAGGTAGAATACCCAAAATAACTTGATATCCGAGAAGGCGGAGTCATTCGCATTCAAGATTTTTCAGCATTGTGAGAAAAATATAACTGAATTTGAATGTCCTTTTGGTGTATAAAAACAATTAACAATTAATCGAAAGTCTACCATTATCCCCAATTAAAATAAATTAACTTAAAAATATTACTTATTATATTATTTTGTTTCTTTCTGAGATTTAAAAATGTAGCTTCACATTACTGAATTCTATAGGTGGCTCTAAATATGTACGATTAGATGGAATTTTGTAATAAGTTTTTGACTCGAATCTTTAGGTACTAGAGATCAGAAAAATTGTACATTTGTTAGTTTTTGATGGAAATGCACTATTTTCGGAACTTAATTTTGAGGTACTCGGTTAATTTAAAACAAAATATTGAATTTATATGTATAGCATTATCTGTCAGTAAATCTGAAGAAGAATTCAATATAAAATTACATAACACTTATAGTGATGAATTATAAAATAAAATTTGAAGAATAGGCGAGATGATAAAAATAAGAACAATAAAAAAAATGCTTTTTTTTAAATCAAAATCTTGAGAGGTAAAGCAAAAAAAAAAAATCAGTCCTAAAAGCTTGAAATAATAAAGTCTATATAACAAAGAAACTCATCTACAATGAATATCAAAATAAAGAACATTCCGAAATCTACATTAAAAATAAAAATGTAATTTAAGTTGAATAAATTACAAATTAATTTATCTGTGCATCACAATTCTATTTTTTTTTGTTCAGTTTTATTTTTTGTTTTTTAATTTTTTATTTTAAATTTATTTTTGCTTCAATTTAATTTTTTAATAATCAAAATATTTATTTTTACTTTTAAATACAAATAAAAACATCTTTTGTATTTAAAAATTATTATTTTATAAATATTAGCTCATTACTCGTTTCAATGCGTCTTATTTAACTATTTTAATCGATTTGAATCGGATTAAAAGAAACTTTAAAAAAAACCATATTATACGATATTGTTTTGCTCAAATTTGAAATTTTCATTTGCATACAAACCATTGTAAATTAATTTCTGTAACTGCGTTTGTATGATGTTTATATCTTGTAAATAATTATGACAGTGTGAGTATGTATTTCGAATTTCTTTACAATGAATTATTCATAAGGCGTAGAAAAGTCAAAACCCTTTTTTCGATTTCCTTCCAAATTATAAGTAAGTAATCAATATTTAAGAAATGACTAATAATTCAATAATATCTTATTATGACAGAAAATTTGAGAAAAGAATTATATATCTCATATAATACATTTTTCATCAATGGAATTGTGCCCCAAATTACATTTGAGAGTTTTCACACATACACTCACTATTTAAAAACATCATATAACCATAAAAATTGTTTCATAACAAATCACTAAGATATCTGAACTTTCTTAATTGCACAAAGTTTCAGATATTTCTAATAATTTTGAGTAACGTCAAATTAATAAAGAAAGAATTTTAATTAATTCATGCAGCAAGCATTCTTTACTCAAATTATGCCATTAGTTTGTATGTTTTATATTCATCAATTTTGATCGAAAAAAATGAAAAAACTTCTCAAAAGCGTAAATCTACTCTAAAAATATTTAATTATTTTTTTATTCAGAAATTTTTTCTGTATTTGAAATGTAACAAGTTGTTTTTGACGTAATATTAGCTACCCACCATATTAATAGTATTAATTTAGTCATGTCTGTCAGTTTAAAATGAATTATATCTTATCACGACAACAAAAATTACTTTAATTTGTTTGTTTTTTTCACAATAAATGCAGAGCAGTCCGACTGATTACTATGTTTATAAAATGGAAAAATTAATTGATAATTAAAATTAACAAAATCGTTCAAGAGTTGAGATTGGCAGCTGTTTCAAAGTTTTATTTTACTACATCTCTTAAAATTAGAGAATAGTAGGGGCATACAGCCATTACTGAAATACTTAGACATCTAAAGCATTTTTTTTACTAAAAAGTTATGTAATCAATAGAGTTATTGGAGCTATAATTAAAAAAAAATTTATTGAGGTCCTCATTGTTAAGGTGAGAATTAAATTCTGAATCCAAATAAAAAGATGATCCCAAAAATATCTAATTTCATGTTCCTTCTGAGTAATTATAAATGGACAGTCGTAGCATAAAATTATAAGTTCGAAATATAAAACATCTTAGTTTATGCGACGTCATTCAATTTATTAGCCTAGAAAAATAACAGATGTTATTTAAAAATTCTCCAGCGGTTTGCAAAATAAATTCATGGATAAATATGCTGGTTAGGATTAAGTTAAGATGGAATTTAACTCCTTAACGAAGGCAAGGAATTCAAGACTTATTCTGATCGCCATTTCTGTATAGAATCACACGAAAGCCAAATCAATTAGAAAACCTGAGATTCTTCAACAATTCTTTTGGAAGCAGCGATAAGCCTGAATACAAATAATCCTTATTTTAGTCCCTTGTAATATCAGAGGTTTTGAACTCAAACGTCGAATGGAAGAAAACAAAATTATTAAAAATATATTCACCTCGACCTTCTCATTTAGCAATTACAATAATAATTTTTTTGTATATTCCACCAAATCTAAGAAGAAAACTAGTTAATTTTTGGTGATATAGTCCATGTGTGTGCTACATTCTTTTCAATATGATTGCACTTACTGATTCTATTTTAAGATGCACAATAATGTGTTTAGACTCCATAATATTGTATTTAGCTTCATTATAGAGAAATGAAAATTGGGCTTATATTTTAATATCTCTTCCTATTGGCTGATAGGATCCAATATTTTGTAAAAATTATAACTTTAGATACTAAAGCCACATATCATATTTCCTGTTTTAGGATAATTTATATTTTTTGTTATTGCGATTTTATGGCGAAAGATTGTTTTTGTCGAGACAGATTTGATCTGATATTTGATGAAAATCCTCAAATTTCGCTGAACGACACTATACAAAATTTCATTTTTTTATTGGCTATGATTAGACACAACTATAAAATGAATTTTTAGTCTCAGGAAAGTCTAAAATGTGGTTGAAGATTAAAAGCGCGTGGTCAAACTTTTTAAAGATAACATTATTTTCTCTTTGTGTATTACAAATATGAAATTATTTAAGAAATGCAGCATAATTTTACTAATATAAAATTTATATTTAATTTATAGTACAAAATGCTTCATTTAAAGTTTTGGTCTAATCATTGGCTAGATTAGAACAAGATTATTTACTTAATAATATAACAAAGTAAATATATCTCTCTGTATCTATAAGAAACGAATGTTTTACAAGACTGATAAATAAAATTGATGGACTCAGTTTATTGAGATACTATAATTACCTAACGTTAGTAACAGTGTATCACACTAAACTATATGATATTTCATTTTGAGCTGTGATGTCCTGTCCGTATTCCTGTTGTATTCTAAAATAAACGTATGTTATTTTATTAGATGAATATGAAATAAGCAACCTGCCCATGCGAATATGTTAAAAATTAGCATTGATTACATAATAAAGAATTTCAAATGGAAAATAAAAACATCGGTACATTAAATGTTGAATATTTTTCGTCATCATTTGATATAATCTAGCTTATAAGTTTTTTTCTTGATTTTATTACTCCTGACTTTTTTTTAAGAATATTCTTAAATAAAAATTATATTTTTTATCTAAGAATATTTTGTAATCCGAGTCAGTAAAGAAACATTGACACGTACACTTAATTCCAATAACTGGAAACATTTTAATATCTATGTTCACTGGAGAAGACTTTAACTACATTAATCGATTTTTAAGACATTGACTACCAACTTCCATCGCGCACTTTGTGGGTTAACTTTTAATTTTATTTTTCACCTGTGATCTGTGATTTTTATTTTCAAGAGAAATATATTGTTTAGATATAAATCATCAAATTGGTGATCCCCAATGTATTTATAATTATAATAATAACTTGCTACATACATTTATTTTTATTTCCTTGAGCGAATCCGAAACAGAATCTAAATTTAAAATTTTTGTACCCCTTATACTTATTAATCTTTATGCCTTTTTAGAAATATTTTTTATTCATCAGTTGTTTAATTATCTGGAATTATAAATTTCAATTTCTATCTTTCTTTTTGAAAACGCTGTAGCAACTCAAACATTTTTCCATTCGATAATTAATCATATAAAAAATACTACTTTCGGTCTCATGATAAACTTAATCGTTGAATAAAAGAAATTAATAGAATCTGATAATTACGTTGGGGTTTTTTAATCATAAAACCTTGAATCAACAATTCCTTTCGACTTTTGCTGAAATTTAATGCTCACTAGAGCACAACTGTACAAAAATTGAAACAATGCCATCTTCAGCGGAAGCGTCATTGAGTAAATTGCTATCGGTCGCATTCGACCTATATTTTATTACATAGCAATGGTGGGAAGTTTTCTGAATTCTCTATCTCACCTAAAGCAGATACTCATCGAAAGCAGGCATATTATGCGATTTGCAAACGGATCGGTCTTTAATAAAAACACGAAAGAATACACAAAAGAAAGAGTTATACGTGGGTTTTAACTCGCATATAATGTTACAATTCTCAGCGGTCGATAAAAGTGTAAATATCGCTTTAAACTTGTCTTTATTTCTTAAGATATGCCTACTTTGTATCTAGTTTGACAGATGTAATTTGAGATAATAAATCTGATTATTGAACAATAGATTTTAGATAGATGTTTTCTTTTTTATCCAAAGTTAGATCTTTCAGTATATAATGGGAGTATTTTCTATTGTTCCTATTTTGGAATTATATGTTTGAATTTTTCTTTTGTTAATTAACAACAAAAATATAATTTTTTTAATTATGAAGAAATTTTAAAATTAAATAGTAATAAAGAATTAAATTCTTAGCTCGATTACAATGATTACATGACTCATAATTAAGCTATAATGATTTCAAAATTCATAATCAAGCTATAGTGATTGATAATAAGGCTATGATAATAATTTTTAAACGCGTAAAAATTATAATGTATTTTCTTTGCCTAAAGAATTTTATATACAAAAATATAATAAGAACGACATAATATTTAACGCAAAATGTATCTTGCAGAATGATTCTGATTTCAGTTGAATATTTGAAAATATGTGATTATTTAAGTTTTCTTTGTTTAATTTTATATTTCTTTTAATCTAACAAAAAGTGTTTTATGCATAATATGCATATTTTTGGAAACAATAAAGATTTTATACATGCGTCTAACAGAGATTTGGCAAAAGAAAAAAAATCAATAAAATTTTCCGTTGAAAAATTCTATTTTAACATTTCATATTCTTTAAGTAGTTGGCGCTTCTAAAGTTATACATTGTATAAATTATAGCATCTTTAATTATTTATTCCGATTTCAATAATTCGGCCCATTTTTGTTAAAATTATCACAAATAATTCACTAATACTCTCATTAACTTTAGATACTTATTTGAAAGATGGCAACAAAAATTATTAGTTGCAATCCAAAATAACGAAAAAAGTATAAATAACTTTCATAATGGCTTCATCATGTTAGAATACAATTTAAAACTAGTAACATTTTTCTCTTTCATCTCATAATATTGGTCATCAATTTAATAATGTCAAACATATTTCGCCTAGTGTTAAATTCAAATTTACAAAAAAGAAAAAAAAAAAAGAATCTTTTTTAAAGTTAGATATGAATACATACAAACACTTATGAAGTGCTATAAGTTACTTTAAAATTTCATCCCATGTCATGCATTTTTGTATCTTTATAGAATTCTGAATATTAGCAGGATTCATAAATTTTACAATTTTTTTCAACTGAATCAAAGATTTTGATCAGTAATTTTACTGGCAAAAACTCGTGTCATCATACCATAATTTTAATATTGTTATTTGTCTTGTTTATAAACATAAAAATGTATTTACAAATCTATAATCAATATTTTGAATTTTAATTAATTATTGTTTAAATATTAATAAATATCTATAAATTTGTCTTCCTACTCTCTTTCAGAAACTCCTGTTATTGTCTGTAATATTAGTTTCAGGAATAGTGATCCAAACTGTACAATCACGCTCCTTAGAATTAGAAGAAAATGATTTAAATTCTAAAGGAAATATCAGAAAGAAAAGAAAACTGGATGATGTTGACGTCATCAATCGCTTTGAATTGGACAGGGTTCCATCATTGCAAGATGCTTTTCGTAATCTACCACCTTTCGAGAAAGACTGGATAAACTCTCCTCCCACGAACTTTACTTTTCCATTCTCACCCTCAGAGAAACCTATCAACGATTCATCCGAATTTAAATTAGAGCTTTCTAAAGACGAAGAGCATGTTTTCAGTGGAAGGTACAGGGGTAATTCCGCTGTAAACTGGTGGTACAGCTTGGAATCTTATTCGAATGTTACGCATTTTAATTTCACAGACACAGAATCAGATGTGGACAATGTTCTTGAAGAGAGGACAGCTGTTACCAGAAAGCAAGATGAGGATCACGTTGTGAGTCGAGTACCAGGTCTGAGATCTGGACGGTGGTCAACATTCGATGAGGTAGTTCTTGAATCTCCGACTACTCCTGGTGTGACTGTAACTCTACCACCACAAGTGGAAACACCAAATGTAACAACAAGATATATTCTTTTGCAATCTGGAAGAATAGTGGCCATTAATGTTACTTCTGTCTCAAATGTATTTAAATCAACATCTGGATCAGGCGGTGGTAACAACCCTTCCCTTCCACCTGTATATTTTGGTGCTCGTATAAGGAAAAACAATAGTTTAGCCTCAAACAATGGTAATGAAATTAACAAAAGGTCTAATGTTGAATCTGCTGATGTTAAGCCTGCTGTAATTTCAGGACCAAATCGAATCAACACACAAATGCCGCCAGAAAGATTTCAAAATCTTCGATATGATCCCGTTACTACAAAACATCCAATGGTAACACGTAATAATATTCTTACACCTCCACCCACAATAAGACGAAACACAATAGCGGAACGATTACAAGATCCAAGGGCTGATTTTACAACCACTAGTTCTCCAAGTTCAAGATTATCCTCAGTTATTACGGCTACTATAGCTACAAATGTGGTTAAACCTGCAGTTGTCTACGAAGTAACTCGAGCTAACTTTCAAGTACTTCCTGAAAAGTTGCAAAATCTAACTAACACAGTGACAAATAAATCTCCATCACTAATTTTCAGCACACCTCCACCAACTATCAGACCTCAGGTACCAACAGAAAGACTTCAAAACTTGAGGATCGATCCTATAACAACAAAATCTCCAAAGATAGAGGAAGTACCAAGAACTCAAAGCGTTGTTCTTTCTCCTCCACCTACAATCAGAACCAATATTGTTACAGAAACTCCAAAGCCTTCAGAAAAAGAAGTAGAACTGACAAAGAAACCAATCACGACATTATCTCCAGCAAGAATATCTTTATCTTCAAAATTTCCAGAGACTAGCACTAATCCAGTTACCGAAACAGTTAAAATTACAAATGTTGTTACTAAAAATGTGTTTGAAATGACACCAACAACAAAACGTATTCCTGAGAATCGACATACCGATCCTTTAACAACTCAAAGAATTAGGAATTCTCAACAAATTCCTACAAAGCATCCCTCGATGCTCTCTTCAACAAGTATATCAACATCATCACCACCGAAGTCCACAAAAGTAGAAAAATTTTCTACTGGAAAAACACCACCACCTCCATCACTTTCTTATTCTCTCCCTCCCAGAAATATAATTGAGACAATTTTCGAAGTTTTCCAGCCAGATACTCCAGAACTGCCCTTTTTAGTGGTCACATTCGACTCTTTAAAGAAACAGTCACCAACAGTAGTCACTCCAGTAGAAAACTCTTCAGTAGAAAATAAGAGGACAAATAGAGAAAGAACAGGACGGCTAATCGAAAGTAAAGTCGAGTATGAGAAAATTCGATCAACCAAGCCATCATTGGTTCATTATAATTTTAATCCATATCATCGAACTTCTGTAACATCGATACAAAATTCCCCCACTACGAAAGTGTTGACAACGACGTGGGGTCGAAACAGAGGTAAGCTATAAATTTTATTCATTTTATAATGCTAAATAGTAATCTTTTTTTTTAAAGATATTCAAATACAGAGCGAAAATAGACGTTTTCAATTTTAAAAAATAATAAAAAAATGATTGAAAGTTCAAATTTCAAATAATTTTAATGCTGGATGAATAATGTTATTCTTTCTTTTCCCTTAATTAATACAGATAACTAACGTAAAAATAATGTATATGAAAATATTTTTTTTTTCAATTTTGACTGATAGAAGAAGTATTAAACAGGCAAATATTTTATAGATAAATGCAGGAAACTGATGTTTACTGACATGATATCTTACTTCAAGATTATTACACGTAAATTGTATAATATAATATAGTATAGGACTCAATTTTCTTCTGCATGTAAAAATTCGGTATAGTGTTATGGTTACTAAATTATTATCACTGATAAATAAATTATTGCAATAACAGTTGTGAAGAAATATATTATTTCAAGAACATTAAAGATATGGGATAAGTTATCATTCTTATTTTATTTAAAATCAGAATATTTCTAAATATATATTGCAAAGAAATTTAGATTATACTAAATGAACAATATCATGATAATATTAATGTTTAATATGGCTTTAACATTTATTTCAAATAGAAGATGATTTTGCAAATGACATTGGTTTTTGCGCCAGATGTAAAAATGGTTTGGAGACGATATTATTTTTTGTTTGGTGGTTCTACAAATTTTTCCTCTGACTAAATAAATTATTTTGTTAATAAAATATATGAAGCCTGAATTAAATAATTGATAAGTCTCGAGAATAATATCCGGTTTCCCATCAAGATGCCAAAATCATTTTGACAGTTAAAAAATATCATGTACATCTACAATCTTTGATAGCAATAAAAATGAAACAAATCATTTATGTTTTAATAGTAGCCACCTTTGATAGCGGTTGGTTAGTTGAAAAATTTCAATTAAATATTTTGCAAAACTTAGTCTTAATATTTCTTCAACAAAATATTTTTAAACTTCAAATTTTGATAGACATATAACTTTTACTATTTCAGATCATTTTGCTTTTTATACCATGTATTTCCCTTATTTTTATCAATAAAGTTCAGTTATATAACTGAAAAGAACAGCAGTATTTAAAAATGGAGGCAGTTAAAAAAAAATTCATCATTGCTTAGTTTTGAAGTTAAATTTTAACCGAAAGCGGAAATAAAATCAAACTTTTACTAAAAGCATGCTTTTTTTTCTGAAACCTACTCATCACCGCAAAAAACTCAAATCTTCTTATCTTGATCATCAATAATTGAAAGAAAAACTAGGATGAAATATTTGTAGCAACAATGAAAACGATTATGGTTTCACTTCAATATTTATATGCATTGTTGCAATATACGATTAAATATTTTTTAATTAATTAAAAATAGAAAATAAAATTATACAGCACAAAAATCGCTATCACTTGAAAGAAAACTCTTTGAAATTTAAAATGTTGTAAAAAGTTATTTTTGTGCTATAATATATTTAGATTTTGACTAATTTCTAATTACAGTATTTTCTGCTTAATGCTTAATCATTTCAGAACAAACTAGCATTGATAAAAATAAATGAATTGGATAAAACCAACCGTATTTTTATCATAACAGCGGGAAAAAATGCTTACTTCAGCTCTACTTCATCTATAATTTATTTTTAAAATATCAGTTAAATTTATTAATATTTACTTATCTCAATTATTCCTTAATGATTCATTAACACATTGTTTTTATTTGTGTTTTTTTTAATTTGCTGAATGATGATGCTGAATTTCAAAATATCAATTGCCTTGACTAACTTCGATGTTCTTTGGAGGGTTCTTTTCCCAAGTCTATTATTGGCAGATCCATAAAAGTTTACTGGTTTTTCTCACAGTGTTTAAAATTTCTGTGAAATTTTTAACTGTCTAATTTTAGATAAACTTTCATACTTGTTAAGAATTTCAACTTTGTCTTTAACCCTGAAATCAGTTCTTTTATTTTTATCTATTTTGCTTTCGTTATTCAGCCGTAAGTAGTAGCAGTTTATGGCTGTTCAACAGGTTTCAAGTTAGACCTGACAGCATAGAAGTCTATTTCAATCAATCGATTGCTCTAATTCAAATAAAAGAATGTGAAACCCGTCCCAAAACGGACATTTATATGTTCTTTTGCAAACTGAGCAAGAAATTTCACGAATATTAATCATTTGCTCTAGCTGAAAATGAGAGATCGGTGAATTCACTACTTAAAAATTGGCAGCAATAAATGATGAAGGGATCATACTAAACGATTATTTTCGTGTACATTTGAATACGTCTGCGCGATACCAGAGGTTTTCGATAAAGCGACGGATTATAATATTAACCTCGACTACATTAAGCTCTTAATGTGATCATAAACAGTAAATGGGGCTATTGTAACTAAAATTCTAGTTGAAAATTTAAAAAAAAAAAACGCTTTAGTGTGCACATTTCTCATAGACGCACTATTTGCCAAATTTGGTAGCTCTAAGTTAAATAATGTGTACTGTAGATCGCAAGTACACACAGATATACAAATTCACCTTTATTAGTAGTATAGATTACAAAAGGATATGTTTTTTAGTTCGATGCTGTAATATATTAAAAATGTATTATTTTACAATGCATACCTAAAATAAAATTTCATTTCTAAAATTTCTAAACACTTCATATAATTTTGCAAGTGGCATTGCCATGCATGTGAGACCAATTTTTATGAAAAATTCTCATGTTCAAATAACCAGCTCCATTCCGTCTGTAGGCTCATCAAGCATTCAGGTTACGCCTCCAGTGAATAGTATCATTGAGAAAGATTTCAAGCCAACTGAATCGCTCCCCAAATTGCAACATGATTTTGTGCGAATTAATGCTGTAACGTTTCCTACAACACAAACCATAGCGCCACCCTCCCCATTAGTGAATCCTGCCACAACTACACGGCGTCCTAGGTACAGAGGTAAGATATGAACCAATATTGTGTTCAGTTGTTCATAAATATTTATGTGAATATTTAATGCTAACAATTGTAACTGTATTACTAGAGATGGCTTTATTCGTAGAGATAAAAAATATATATATACTGGAAAATATACAGTATGTCAGAAATAATCCTAATATGATAATATTTGTTCCTTTAGAATAAAAAATATATGCCATTATTCTTTTCCTGAAGAAAATATGTGTAATAAAGTATGATTATAAATATACTGCCATCTCTCCTTTCGAAACAAAAGTGATTGTCATACAATCAATTTTCAATCAGTTTATATAGGATAGAACATTGAGAGCAGTTAGATTTCACATTATCTCAATAACTTCAAATTATCTCAATTCCTAATCAACAAATTTTTTAACGGTCCGATAGCATAACTATTCCAATTTCCGAATCTGGAGGCTCATGTTTCATTTGAAAGGTTAATTATATGTTCTGTTTCTCCTTTCCTTTAAATACTATTAAGTTAATAACAAGCAAATTAATACTATTTTCACATGAATGAAGTCAGCTGCTTTGCATTTAGATTTGACTTAATTCTTTTTTCACTTGATTATGAATGTAAAATTTGAGTTATTATATCATATTGTCTTGAAATAAAATATTTTTGCTTTATTCTAGTTAATATTGTATAATATTATTGCTATAATTATTTTGTCATCGTCTCGGCGGCATCTAAATAGCAATTTCTCATTTTCACCATAGAGATATCAAACATACAAACCTTGTTTATTGAATTCTTAGAATTCCATCTTTACTGCCGAAGCTATAGCGATCTGTCAAGCTATTAATGCCTTCTTAGTTTTAAAAAATTGCTGTTTCTTACAATTTCTTACAATATCCTTCAAGCCTTCAAAGGTTATCAATCAAATCACCGAGGGTAATTGATAGATTAATATTGAATTGAAGCTAAGACAAAAAAAAATAAAAGAATAGGTTTGGATTCAAAAATATTCAAATATTTCTTGGAATGAAAAAGTAGATTCCCTCTCGAAAATGGTCATGAAATAGAATATATACTTTAAATATACTTCCGTTGAAGATGTCATCACATATTACCAAAAAAATATTACTTCAGAATATATTCAAAATTTATCAAAATATTAAATACCAAGAAGCACTAGGAGATATTCTTTTCATTTTATTCTTTATTTTATGGGTTAAAAGTAGATGACTGTAATATAATAACAACATGCTTAATTCCTCACTAGGATGGTTATTATTTTAGCCATACTGAATAAATTGTGATAATTTTTATTTACTCCTGCGTGTAAGAAAAGGACATTGAACACATTTTTTTACATTCATTATTTGAAATACTCAATTGATATAATAAACTTTTGGAATAAGCTTGTAAGCTATCACTAATCCATATTATCTCTCAAAATTCTGTTCCATACAACTTTTTTCAAAAAGTATATATTTCTTCGGTCAGTGAAGTTTTTTGAAATGTTAATTGCGACATCCTGGCGTGTTACTAAGAATCCCAATTAGTGCATTAAAAAATGAAAACGTTAATTTTGAGTGTTTATGATAACGTACTATAATGAAAGAAAATAAACATTAATAATAACTTCATCTAATTAATCTAACATTAAACTAACAACTTTCCCTTTTACATGGCGAAATGATTAAGTCCTTTATTAAAAAGTTATGTGTTAATTAAAAAGGAATCTTTAATATTTGAAATCTGAAACTGTTATATCTCATACCGAATATTTTACCGACAGAATGCGGATAGTGATATAGACATTTGTTTTAAATTTTAACTTTAATGCTATTTTTCTTATAACTACTCGCCTGTTCATTGACAATTGGAAAACTATGCCGTATTATTAAATTAGTTTCTTTAAGTAGTAAAATATTTCTAAATAATTACTCCGGCAAAGTTAAATATTAGTCTTCGAACTACCATGAGAAATTATCTTGAGTTGAATTTATCATAATACTTTAGACAATTTCAGCATCTTTTAATAAATGTCTTAAAAACTGTCTGAAAGAACATTGAAGCAACGCAGTAAATTTAAAAACATTTACCGTCATTATTAAATACTATTATTAAATTAATGGCTCATATTATTTCGTTAGAATATGAGTAACGCTAATTAAAAATAATTAAGAATAAAAGCCTTTAAAATAATAAGGGAATAAAAGCCTTTTTAATTTTAATAACTATCATCAGTGCATCAAGAGCTTGATACTCCAAAGCATCAAACTGTTCTTACAGGCCTTTCATTCGTTACAAACAAGCCAACTCCTCTTCCCAAGACAGTCCCTCCTCCTCCTCCTCTTCCAGTCACTACCAGTAGGAAACCACGACAAAACCAGGGATTCCATCTTCGCAACTCCATCGGTTTTCAGACCATTCCGCCAGCAGCATTTTCGGACAGACGATCTTTGCCCGGATCGACCACTCAAACGCCAGACATCAGAGCTATTACCGAAGAAGAAATGAAAATGGACCAAATATTCCGTTTCGAACCAACCCGAAAGAACGCAGTAAGGGCCGACCATCTTCAAAATCTCCCAACTCCTGGTAAGAAATGATATATTTTCCCTTTTTTTTTTAATGATAATGTGAAGACGTTATTTCCTACATCCTGTGTTCCGATGTAATCGGGGAAGAAAAAATATAAGTTCTTTGTGTTGGATTATGAGATTTAGTTCTTCTGCATCAAAATATATTTATAATCTGGTTGATAACTTTTAATCAGAATCAGCTTTAATTAAAATTATGTAATCTACAATATGTGCAACTTAGATTATTTTGCCAAACAATTTTCATTAAATTACTATTTAAGTTAAAATTATTTCAACTAGTTTGCTCTAAGATTAAGTCGAGAACTGAAGAGTACTTAAAATTTATTTTGTATACCTTTGGTTTCGTATAATGAATTCCTCTTGTAACATTCCCCGTTTCCCAGTACTGACAAGACATTAACAGCCAGCTGTGTCGTCGCTGTTAATTACTAAACTCTTCGAAATAGCCAGATGGTGGATCTTTTCGCCTGGGTGGTCTCGCATCTGTTTATTAGCGACTACAGTGAAAGACCATATGTGGGAATTCCTCGTCCAAGAGTTATTGAGAGTACCTTCAAAGAGAAAGGGGTATCCAAACATCTGGATACTAAACGTTTCTCATTGTGAAAGGACTATGATAACTCCGTGTTTCAGAATAGTCAGTTATGAAAGTTGCATTCTTAAAAGGACCTTCCCACGACCTACTGGCGCCGCTGAAGGAGCATATTGCTGAACCCCGATTGGCCGAAAGAGAGCTCAAATGACCAATGTAAATTCAGAGGTGGAGATTGTCGCCGAGATAAAGTACGGAGTTTTTTTTAGGGAGAGGAGAAGAAACGAATTGCAGGCAGACTGTTCGACTACTCCCACGAATTCGGAGTCCGAGAACTACCCCTGGAGTGGTCGTGTTGACTAACAACCTGTTAGTTCCCTGTGGTGTTGTTTCTCCATATTGATGGAGAACTGAGTTTCAAGATAAACCTTCGACTGTTGTGTCTCCTACTACAGGTGTAAATAATTATTTATTTAACCAAGATTAGAACAAGTTGTGCTTTTGTATATATAGGGCTGTAAAATAAAGAATTGTCTGGAAATTCTGCTTCGTTATTTGATCAGTCTAGATCAAGACATTACATTTTATTAAATATAAAAATTTTGACAGCTGAGAATGCCTATGATTTTTAGCAGACCCCAGATGGTATTGAGACAAATATGGAAATGAATCAGAGATTTATTTAAAGAAATTAAAAATTTTGATTTCCTTCTTAAATTCAGAGTAGAATACTGGAACTAAATTTTTTGAACAGGTTTGTTTTTGACGTCTATATCCAATTTTTTTTATAAAATATTAATTTATCTTTTATTTTTAACGATTTAAAGAGATAAATGGTTGAAAAATAAGAAAATAAAAAGTTTCCTCACTTTTAAAAAGTTATAATTTAAAGAAAAATTGTAACTTGTATTTAATTTTACCTCAACAAAATAACTTTCTCATTCATAAGAATGATCAAATGTATAATAACCTACATTATATTTGAGAATCTAACACCTATATATGTGTCATAAATCTTCAAATACTACTTTAAAAGTCGTTTAGTTCGAAAAGATTGGGTATCATTTATCAGTAGAATAATCTTTGATTCATTATGGGGTATTTTTTCAGGTGTTACCCCAGCCTACACTATCCAGTGGTTTCGTCCGACAACAAAAAAAGCAAAACTTACATCAACAAAACCAACTGTGCCCAGGGTCGTTTCTCCGTCCAGATCTCCTCGAAGATTAGAAGAAAGAGCTCGTCCCATACCTAGCATCCCACCAAAAGAAACCAGCATACGAGACAGAAATTCGCAACGTCAACGTCCGCAACTTGTGACAGAGGAAGAAGTGAATAAAAGTTCATCAAAATCCACAGCGAAACCTTTCAGAGTTTATTATTTTGAGCCTAAAAGGAAAAAACAGAAACAAAACGATACAACTACTGATCCACCCAAAAGCCCCAGAAACCGAATTGCAAGTAAGTGAAATAGTGACAGTATATCTATATTTCTAAATTAGATTAAATATTTTGTTTAAAAACGACGATCTTCACGAAGATTTTTCCAATCAAAAATAAGATCTGGAAGCCATTAGAAGATAGTAATCCGATAAAAATCAAAATTCTGTATATTTAGGGACAATTTTGCATTTATTTCACAGTTTCTAAGTAATGGTTATCAGAACTTAATATTAAATAATGAACAATTATACAACTAGATAATAAATATAAAAAAATCATTTTTATAAAAGCAATTCACTTATTATTTTTAATCAAATTTCCACATGTAAAAATCCCAGTTCATTTCCAAAAATATTAATTAATAATATTATAATTTTCATAACTATTTACTTTATGTATTAAAATTTGACATTTTCTGAAAGGGAATTATAACTTCTTGAAAATAACTACAGATATATTTCAATTGGAACGTATCTGAAACACATGATATGGTTTCGGTCTTACATTTAAGATGAACTTACTTCCAATAACTTGTCCCATTTGTTTTGTATGCGTGTTAGTGTGAATTAAGAATCTTAAATATCTCATTATTTTTGGTCTTCTTATTTTTAGCTACTGTTTCAATATGATTCTCAAATCCAGTATATTTAATCCCAAAATCATAATTTCTAAATTTTTAAGATGAGTCACTATATTGCGAAAATATGCATTTTCTCCAGAGTTTGCTTTGGAAATTTCAGCTGATGCCAATACTTTTACATCAGCTTCTCTAATATAACAATATTTTTATAGCATATTATCAGTGAAGTATTTTGATATTTTTCTTCAGCTGAACGTGTTCAAGCAACAACAAGCAATCCCCCTTGGAGAGCCCGAGTGGACCACCCTCAGCGAGCCCCAAGAGTTTTGAGCGAGTCTCCTAGAAGGAGTCAACCTCCAGTAGCACGATCTGCCACTCCTTCAGTACCTATTCAAGGCATCGCCAGTGTGTCCAACAGTCAAGACCGTTCTAGAAGAGGTCGAGCCAGAGTCATCAATCTTCAGACATCAAGTCCAAGTTCGACAACTCAAGTAGTGCCCTCAGCCCTTCCGCCCAGTAAAAAACCGTGGTACAGTCCATTTATAAGACATCAGCCCAACGTTGGTACCACTGTTCAATCATCAAATAATAATAGGGTAACCCCTGCACCGTCAATTGCCCGTTCTACAAAAGCCATCCCTGTTGAGAGTTTCCCTCTTCCGCCAGGAGATTCTTTTGAGGAAGTTATTTTCCAACCCTTGGAGATAAGAAGGATAAATTAGAAAAAGAAAAATATTTTTGCAATTGTAATGAGTTGTGGATTAACGAAGAAACAATGTTAATAGAAATATGTGAATAGTGCGTCAGATGACTATGAGTTATTAAGTGTGAGTAAATGGACCAAAGAACCTAAAACATCTTTTTGACGATCCGAAGTAAAGAAAAAATTTGTGATAAACTGTTACATTAAAGACTTTTTTTGATGCTTTACAGATTTTAACATCAAGCGCTAAAGCAAGATTTTTGTGGTACAGATAATATAGCAATATATGAAGGGAGTATTGCATAAAAAGTTGGCATTGGGTTATTCAATGGATTGGATTATTTAGTGTTTTAAAAACTTGGAGTGGAAAAAAAATGGGGCAAACTAATATGTTAGAAAGCTTTTTCACATTTTGCAAATATGAACAAGTTCTACAAAAAGAATTTAAAAAGAGGGGAACAAAACAACATTTATCGGAAGCAATTCGAGTTGTGAAGCGATAGAAAGCAATGCGGAACATTATGAGCTGTATAGCTCTTTTGGTTATTTGTACAGTTGAGTGGATTTTTGTCCCAAGCTTAATTTACCTTTGTAAAATCAATTTTTTAAAGTTTTTAATAGACTAAATAATTTATAATATTTTCACGTGATTTAATGTAGATTCTATGAAGATGCATTTTATTTCAATGTAATAATTTGTGTTTTGCATCAAAGCTTTTTTTTTTGGTATCAAATGCCTTGACGTGTATTCTATGAATTAGAATCATGATCAAGGTGATTCACGTAAAATATGTATTTGAAAATAAATTAGACATCACAAAAACCATGGGATGAAGAATCCCATGTAAACATTTGTATTTTATTGAACATATTTTTACATGCAGAAAGCTCACGAAATTGAATGAGCTTTATTCAAAATAGATTTTTAACTATTGATTCAAGTTATGAAGTTACTAAAAATATGTTATTTTATTTTATTACTAAGAAACTTTATATACGCTAAAATCGAATGATGCGAAATTGAAAGGAAAGAGGAGAACTGAAACAGGCAAAAAAGAGAAACACATGTTTTCAATATTACCTAAAAGGCACAAAAAATTTAAATGTGATTTTTTTAAAAAAATTTTTTGAAAGAAAAGAAAAGGGATATTTTACCTATGGAATTATTATGCAATTGTTAAGTTTTATAGCTCTTGATAAAAATTTTAAAGAGCCTTTATCTTCATGTGAGCTTATTAAGTTGGCGGAAATGTTATGTAAATTTAGGGTTTAATGTTAATTTTAAATAATTAAAATTAATAATAAAACAAACCTTGAAAATGAGGGTAATAAACATGAGAGTAATGAAATAGTTATATTTAACATGAAATATTTTCACAAATTCATGAGCCTTATAAAATATTAGGAGTCATGAGGGTTATATGAAATATGAAAATGAAATCACATTTCATAATCTTCTTCATTTTCATTTTTTAAATAAGAGTATTATAAACATTCGTTATATCAAGGCAATGATGATTTAATATGAAGGCTTGTTTTTAATATTGTATGCTAAAATAATTTTGTATACAGTATGTTTGCTTTAAATATAATTTAAATTAATTTTGACATATCAAGCTTATATTAGAACGAATCTTTCACATTCTTTACATATCTGGTGCTTTAATGAAAGTTATAAATTGAACTATAAAATTATCTATTTTCTATCTATTATCTATCTATTTTTGTTTATATTATTAAAAATAGATCTTGTTATTGAAATTCTTATGATAACGAAGATTTGAAGTAGTTGATTAATGCTTAAAAACAATTTTTAAAAAATGAGATTTCCAAATATGATCATACCTTATATTATTTTTGATAAGTATTTCTGAAGAAAATCAATTAATGTTTTATATGTTATAATATTTCTCAATATTTCAAAAATTTCTTAATTTTAGAAAATGGGTTCTTTGCTGATTTTTTTTATTTTGATATCCACGTAATATAACATTTTTTTTTATTTTAATTAAAAAATTATTCTTATCTCTAAATTTTGGATACCGTTTCTCCCAATTTGTTATAAGCAGTAGGTTTCTTATTTTGGAGTGCAGATAGAAAAAGCAAATGGCAAGAATTATTTATCGTACAAATGCACATAAAGAGATCCTATTTTAATAAATTATAATCTCGTTGCTAACTGCGAGCACAAGGCTGTGTTTTTGATACGATATCCACAGAAAAAAATAAGTGTTGCTATGGCAAAATTTAAAACAACCAATCATTAGTGATTGTTTTATAATAATAAGTTGTGAATAAATCCTAAATAGGGGTTGTCTATACTTTGATGATATTTTTATGAAATAAGGGTGCATTGTTAGAAAATTTGAAAGCTTTGCTCTTTGTTAATTGAATGTTTTCTGTTATAGAGGTACAGCAAATTCATGTATTAAGAATATAACATACACCGGACAATCGCCTTGAGTCTTGTTTTTAGAACTTTGAACATCAAAGGTCTATAATACATACAATCATCTTTATAAAATGTCATTTACTTTGGTTATTCCGAAGCTATGAGCATAAAATATATTATAAAAAGCAATACAGAAGCTTACATTGATTTTACATGATGGCAAATTTTAAAGATACCAAGTCTTGCTGGATATATTCAGATCTGAAATCGGCATCAATAAAACTAGAAGTTTCTTACGTTCATGTAATGAATACTGATAATTATTATTATTTTACTGGAATTATTTTTAAGCAAAAGGTTTTCACGGTTTAAATAATAAAGCGTTTCAAACATAAACATATTTTAAAAAGTGAATTTTCTATTTCATCTACTGGATATATTTTCAAACTTTGAAACAATTTAATAACGACTTACTGCAAAAGTCTTTTTTTTTCTAAAATTTCGAGTATTTCAGAGACTGCTTGGCGACATCCATTCTTCAGTTCTTACATCAGATTCCCTTTCTAAAATACGGATAGGAGTACTCAGTAGCCTGACTATGAATTTTCTCTTAAGTAAGACAGCAAAGATAGCAGTTATGTTTTTCAATATTGTAGGAGTATATTTGAAAGGGCCTTTAATTGATTCAAAATTTAAATACGTTTCCAAATTGATATCAATAACCGCAATTATTTGCAACTCTATAAAAGTCATATTCGACTTATCTGCTTTTCTCACCAATTTAAGTGACGGCACAAAAGATTTAACTCTTATTATTATGCTTTTATGCTTTGGTTCTTTGCTGTATAGTCAAATTGTAAAATACTCAAATGACTTCTCAGAAGTTTTCCAGATACTCGAGAAACTGGGGAGATATGCTGATATGAAGATTATTGAAAGACGAGTTAAGCTGTTTTGTAGTGTAAATATGCTATTCATTCCATTAGGCGTAGCAAATGATATTTATGTGTTGAAAAACATGCCTATTATTATCGACATGATGCTAGACACTTTCTCTTTAAAAGACCATCAGTATGGCTCGTATTTCCACACATTTCTATTTTCAATTCATTGTTGTTGGAACGTTGTGGTATTTTCTTCGGCAGCTGCTTTCGTTTTGTTCTATTCCATTATATGCATGCTCTTTGAGAATGCTTGTAAAAAGCTTCACAAAGACATCGACAAGGCAGACTTCGAATCTGCTTTGAAACTGCACAATGTCATCACAGAACTTTTGCTACTGATTGACAAAAAAATTAATTTTGTATTTCTTTTATGTTTCCTCTTTTTTGAATCGGTAATTCTGCGGACAAGTTACACCATCATCTTTGCCGGCACTAAGTATTACGAATGTGCTTTGCTGTTACCCAGCGTCCATGTTTTGATCCTCTTTTTCGTCATGGTTGGATGCGCTGTGAAAATGAATGATACTGGCATGTCTGCCAATATGAAGATCTCATCTCTCCCGATAGAAAACTCTGATTTGATCTCTTTGCCTTTGATGGACAAGGCAGCTAATACAGAGATCGCCATGACTTTATGGGGAATGGTTTCAGTGACGAAAACATTCGCTTTTACTGCTCTTGCATTAGTGGCATCATATATATTTATTATTGGTTCTTTAAAAGCTCATTGATAGATTTATATTGATATTCTTTAATTATTTAATGTTTGATGATATCTCAAGAGCACTAATAATTCAATATGAAATCACTCACCTATATATCATGAAAATAAAATATAATCTTGGGATCAAAAGTCCAAAAACCAATCAAGGTATTGGGAAAATATACATAAAAATATATATATGAAGTTTTTTTTGGTGTAACAGACCAAAAGATTTCTTTTTTGTGCATAAGAACATTTTGCATTTACTAGAGAGAATATATTGTTTATGGCAGATTATGATAACATACTATTATAATAAAAAATGCAATAGCACTGTTTGTTATAGGTTTTTAATGTGTGATTAATACCTGCAGGGTATGATAACAAAGTTTTCTAGACATGACGACGAATGACATTTCTGTTATTATTTGGTGATGGCAATTAACTCTTTCTAAGGCCGTGGGAAGTATGCTTCCCACCAAATTTATAAATCTTTGTATGAAATTATGTAGGTTGGCATAAGTTCTGACAAATTTTTTTAGAAAGACAGAAACTTAGATGCTTGAGCTCTTTATCTCACACAAAATGATGTGTCTTGGTTTGTCACTTAATTATCAATTAACCAAATTTATTAATTAATCAAATTAAATTTATCTAATAAGCTATATGAATCCCTTTTCTTATTCTAATTTCAAGTCCAAAAATATTTTAACATAATATGACTAGAAAAAAATAGCCCTAAGGGTTAAACGAAAAAATACTGTGAAGATTTTAACCCATATAAGAAGTACGAAAAAAGTCGAACGTAATTACAGCAGACAGCTAGATAGATGCCTCAAGTGTACATTTTAAATTTGTAGGTATCAAATTTTATTTGTTTTGTTGTATTTTTTGGAAATGGTTTAAGGCAAAAAAAAAACTGTTTTTTTTTTTCATATAAATGTTATATTCAAATTCAGAATAATTGCATCTATGAACTAATTTGAATTTTCAATCTTTTTTTTTTAATTTGTCGAAGTGCATTTTATAAGAAGAATGTAGTGGAAAATACAATAAATGTTAGGTGAAATTGTAAATAGTAGTTTTATTTCTGAAAGTAAAATTTCTTATTCAAAATGTCCTCTTGATTGATAACAGGTGGGGTTTTTTTTAACAGTGATGTCTGCTGATGGGTAAATCTTCTCCAAATGAACAGAATACATAGAAAAATATCTCAAAAGAATTCATTATACATAGACGAATCGTTTTATAAGAAACAGTATGCATAATACTATCAGATATTATCATAATACTATCAAATATAAATAGTATTTTCAAACTTTAATGTCGAATCAATCATTAAAATGCACTCTCAAATTAGATGTAATATTTTTAATAGTTATTTTTAAAGTTTCAATAATATTCTATCATCAAGCATTTTTCATCGTGTAGAAGAAATAGAAACAAACTTTATTGAATTATTTTTTGCAAAGTTACCGGAGATATGCAGACACTTATCAATAAATGTATTTCTGGAATCTTCCTTTATAACAGAAGGAGCATGTTCAGCATCATAGTATATTTTACATATCCGATAAGATGTGAACATCTTGTGTGAGGGAAGAGATATAAGTATGAAAATCTGATTCTATACGTTGAATTAAATTAAATTGTTTGAAAGGCAATTTCCACTAATAATAAAAACGAATGCGCATGCTTTGCAATCTATACTTTGTCTATTAGCACTTAAAGATACTAAATTTTGCATAACTTTAAATGGGAATGTTTACAACTGAAAGCGTTTAGTGAATATTAACTAAATAAAAATTATTCAAAATTTCAACGTTTTTGATAGTAAATTTCAAAATTATTATCACACAAAAAATGATCTTAAGATCTAAAAGAATTATCTTTTTAATGGCCGGAAGTGTGTTTCTCAAATTTTATTATTTTTGTAGACATTATTATGCAGAATTTTAAATTATGTTTTTCATTGTTGTAATAAAATTTAAACCGTTTTCATTGAATCTACAAATATTTCATAATATGTTAAAATTAAAATTTTATTTTTTGAGAATATTATAATGATTTTTTTATTTTAAATCATAAAATACTTATTGTAATATTTTGATTAATTGAACTCTTTGAAATATTAAGTAATATATTCGATTATTTATTATATTTTCTATTCTTTAATTTTTTATTAACATTTTCAATGCAACTAACAACATAAGAAGAGAAGAGTAAGTACGCAACATTCAGAAACAGGCATATGTTTACTAAAATAACACTTGAGTAATTATTACAAATGAGTGCTTAAAAATATTTTGTTTAAAGAACAATGGATATCCAAATTGCATAAGAGGTTTTATTAAATTTAAACATAATTAATATTCTCGCTGAATTATTGTCGTAAAGGCGGCAATACTTCAATATATTGACAAGTTCTAATACTATCACGGAACGTAGTTTAATCATTTCTAGAGCCATGGGGAATATCCACCGAATTCATCAATCTTTGTATAAAATTATGCAGGTTGTCATGGTATGAAAAGGCTGAAACTTAGCTTCAGTTCCTTATTCTCACAGAAACTGGTGTGTTTTGATTTGTTAATTCATTATTAATTAATAAAATTAAATTTATCTAATAAGTTAAACGACTATTCTTCTCAAGCCACTAGAAAAAAAATGACCTTCTGATGGATTACGGAAGAAGTTTCTTCGAATTTTTTAGCAATGTGGTGGCTTATAATAGAAAAAAAAATATTATATTCAAAATTTTGCTTTCTTTTTATATATTTAAAATAGAATTATCTACTGACATGAGGCATGCGCGAATTTGGAATTCAACCTCAAATAAGATTATACCTTATGCGAAATTTATTGCATCCAAATATATTGTCGGTAAATTTAATATTTTGGAGCAGTCTTGAATGTGAGGTATATTTTCTGACAGATATAAAGATTAATTTAACAGGGAAAAAAGCAGGAAAGCTTTTATTCTTTAATTTTTAAAAAATCTCAAATTTTGTTCTTATAATTGCCGTTTAAAGATGTTCTTTATTTAAAAACAAATTATCAAATATTCGTCATTTTGAAGAAAATCCTCAGAAAGAATTTAAATTTTAGTAATACTTCTTGTAGCATGGTTATTACTTATTTGCCAATGACTATATTGCTTGAATTACAATTTCCTTTATTCATTTATCCTCTATAAGCAATCCTTAGAATAAAGATTGCGAGTATTTTCTTGTAAAAGCAGATATTTTGCCAATACCGTATAAATAATTAAAGTTTTCCCAATTGAAACAAAATGTTTTTTGCTTAAAATTTATCTGAGTCCCCTAATTTAAAAGCAGAAGGTTTTTGGAATATCATGTTTTACTAAAAATGCTACTTAAAAATTTTATTTATTAAAATATTTGAAATCTCTGAACTTCTGTCCTTATCAAGTAAAAATATTATTTATTGCGTTAAATTGTCTGTCTTATTGTGTAGCTCTTCATAGTTTTTGTATTGTTTGAAAAGCTAAATTATATTTTAAAACTTAATTCAATACGTCGTTTTGATGTCACATCAAAAGCATTACATTCAAGTAAAAAAAGTACACCATCATTTAATATTCTTTTTCATAAAAATTTATTTAAAATATGCCAATTTCACCTAGTTTTTTACCCATATTATGAATTAAAATTTTATTTAATTATAAATTTTTTGAACTCAATAATGTTAAAATGATTTAAAACTTTTGTAATATATGTTATCTGTTAAACGCATACATTAAATAATAATTTAATTAAAAAGTAATACTAAAAGCGTGATTTTATAAAGCAATTAGCATGTCTATGGAATTGTTAGGAAAGAAATACACAAAATAAAATGTATCACAAAAAGATGTAAGTTTCTTACATTTATTAAATAAATAACGTACATTGTTCCACAGTCAAAAATAAATATGCATTAAAGCGAATAATACAGCATCAAAGCAAACGAGTACAATGAATGTTGTTGCGTTTGATAAAATACATTAATTCATCAAACAGTCGCAATAAATTCTTGCTGATTAAGAAAGCGATTGCATATTGTTTGAAATATGAATGGATTACATATAGTTTACTTTCAAAGACACCACAAAGTAACGACTCTTACCACTGTAACTATGAAATGAAAAAATCAAAGAAATGTATTAAAAGTTACAATTATCAATACATTTTAATTGCTGGTTAATAAAATTGTACCGTCCTGCAGTACGAGAGATGTCTATTAATAACATTAACGGGATTTAAGGCACGCCAAGAAGAATATTCGTTTCCATTTTATGTTAAAAATATTTAATATGAAATGCTTTTGGAATTTAAATTCATTTCAAAAATTCCTTTTGAAGTTTTAAGTTTTTGTTCCTCTTACATTTGATTTCAATTTGTTCTGGTTATGTATCAAATATCGAACTTCTTTTTCGCAAATTCTAATTTTATTTTTACCGCATTACTGTATTATTCCTCAGTGCGTAATCCTTCAGATTATAGATTTAAATATTCCAAAATGGGATGATATGAAAAATTGATTTTCCCATCTTCAGAGGAATCTTCTGTGCTGTCTTCAGGGGCTTTCTGTTCTGTGAACGTTTCAACTTTAAAAGCATGTACTTCACCTTCTTCAGACTTTTCAACCGCTATCAAGTCTTCGTCCTCAACAACACGCTTATTGGATCCCTTTGGAACAGGCATTGGCTTCAAAATAGGTTTTAAAACTCCTTCTGAATTTGCTTGATCCGAGAACTGAGGGGCAACAGGAACTAAACTGGCTTCGGATATCTGTATCTTCTCGCCAGTGCCTGTTGATGGATGGTACATACCTGGCCTGATCTTGTAGGCTTTCAATTCATGAACAGAAGAACCACCAAAGATGGACTGAGGGCTGGATTCTGTTAGACGAACAACTGTCTTGCCCGGAGAACCTTCCTTGGTAAGGCTGAAAACTTTGGTTGAAGATTCTGTTGGCGAGATTTTGATTATTTTGGCTTGAGCATTGGAAGGCATGCCAAAAAGATGTTTCTGATCAGGTGTAGCAGCACCAACTACTGGTCTGCGAGCGATGACCATTGGAGGTGGAGGTGGGGGTGGAAGAGGGACTGAAATCGGGACCGGGTGACTAGCGAATCCTCCTGAATTGTAACGATCTGCAGGTTGTCGGACACGCTGTCTTCGAACAGGAACTTCATCTTCATCGTCTTCCAAAAGCTGCTTTAACACCTATTTTTAAAGAAACAAATTATTAATTGAGTAAATATAATTATTAATAAAGGATGAAATTTTCTGAATTTTTTTCATTATCAGATTGTGTAACGCTGAACAATCATTGATGCTAAAATTGCATAAAATGTTTTGAAACTAAACTTACTTAAAAATTTAATTATCTAACTTAGGTTATCAATTTTTTTAAAAAACGCATTATTCTAGTTGAGAATTGTCCATTAGTTAAGCTATTCAATTCGTCACTTTTGAATAAGTCAGACAGAAGAAAATGGAATTCAAATTTTTAAATTTTAATTAATTAAAATGAAATTTGAGGAAGTACAATTGCTAACAGGTGACATTCAGATGCACAGATGTTAAAATTTTAAGTTACTAGATAAAACTTTCATTTAAATAATTTAGCTCAAAATTATTCTTTTATAATAAATTTACTCACATATTCGCTAAGGTGTAGTGGGATTTCTTTATTATAAATACACAAGTATAAATTATAACAATAATGAAGAATTTATAACATTTAGCAAAGGAAATAAATTCAGCTTATACAATAAAACGATTAAAAAATTAAAATATAACTAAGAAAAAAGCTTCAAGCTATAAAATTTTTTTTCAAAAATCCGGGGGTAAACAGCTTTTTTTTCTAAAAAACTTTACTTTTCAAGTAAAATACAGTAGAAATACAAGTCATTGGGAACAAGAACATGAAATTCAGCTTTCTTTTTACTTTCCCATATGCTAAGTATAGAAGAAGTATTGTAATCGTCAAAAAAATTTTGAACTTGAGATTTGGGCGAATTACCATGTTTTCCCTGCGTTCGAAAAACATATTTTTGAAAAATGTCTATCTATGACAAATATAATTTCAAGCGCTTTTAGCTAGACGGGTAGGATTTAGTTTTTCCACCAAATTTGCAAATTTCTATTAAATTTTTAGCATGTCTTTATGGTTCTTTCTTTAGGATGTCTATCTGTCCGGCTGTTCAAATATAAGTTAAGGCGATAATCACAAAAAAAAAAAAAAAAAAAAAAGACCAAGAAAAAAAAATTTGTGCCTTGATTTATTATCTATAGTATAGACACCTATCAAATTGTGAACCTAATCCAACAAGGATTTGACTGTCTGTTGGTTTGTACTTTTAGAAACATTTAAACGCAATAACGCAAATATATCAAATATGTTATGTGACTACAAGTGTAGTATTGTGTCAACTTTTTGTTTCAATTGAATTGGAAAAATGCATCTAAAACCCAAATTCGATTTTCGAATACTATTAACCGCATACAACGGATTAATTTCGAAAAATTACACGATAGATTCTGCAAAAATACTAAAATCTCGCGAAAGGTTGACATTTCAGAACTATTGCACGCCAATGCCACACAAGGCATTCTCTGGAATATTAATTTTATTACAGAATATGCAAGAGATTTTTAGCCCACTCCTGCTGGTTTTAAAACCAATATTCTATTCAACGGTATTACCTAAAAATATAGTGAAAGTACACATAAAAACATATTTTATAGGAATTTGGCTTAATATTTGAAGTTATAGAGTCACTTGCGCATTTTTTTAAATGAATGGTTAAATATTTTCAATGAATGGTTAAATATCAATACACCTAAGTATGATAAAAGAAGAGCAGTTAATTTAGTTTATATGATAACAGGCTTCTGTTAATAACTTTGAGTCATTATAAAGCTAAATATATTTACATCTGACAATATCTTAATCTGTTAGCCATTAAACAGCATGTTCTTTATGCTTTGCTATTAAAGCAGTTTGTAAAGATGGTAAAATAATTTAACTTATATTTTTTTTAAATATTTTTATAGATAAAAGGATAAACAAAGATAAACAAAAATACTTTTTTCATGGTTTCTAAAGACTAAAGGAACACGAAATTCAAAAAAATCTTTGACGCATTAAGTCAGGAGTTCTCAAATTTTTAAAAAGTGCGATGCACTTTTTTAAAAACGAGTCTGCAGCAATACACTTTATCCTCGTCGTCGTGATGTCTTTCAGAGACGAATAGCACACGTTTTTTCCGAAAGAGATTTGTTTCGGAAAAGCGTGTGGAATAGGCCAAAAAGGAACTTTTGTGTAGGAAAAAAAAATATTTATCATTAAATATAATTTTACAGTAAATGGTAGCTTTGGAATGGCTCTAATTTTTAAGATGTGGCTTGATCAGTATTTTTAAACCTTAATTACATTGTTGCCAAAACGGAAAAGCTACATATACATCGAAACTCTTTTTGAGACGCACCAAAAATGAATGCCAAGCCTTCAGTTTGGGAACTCTTGTATTAATACATTAATGAGAGAATTGTCTGTTACTTTTGAGCAAAAAATTTTTAAAAAATCTCTTCATTTACTAAGATTAATCTTGCAATATTTATTAATTTTCAAAATGTTACTTCACAGAACAAATACAATATATGTGTATATGAATAGAATCTGCCTGGATATGTAATATGCTGCAAGGCTTTCAGACAATATGGAATGGATATCGTTTTTTCTTTCGTATGGCGAGAATGATTTGTTTATCTCTCTTTAACATACAAAACGGAATTTTATTTTCTTATGATAGGTTGTATATAATGAAATAAGACCTATCGTATAAACAAGCAGATATCACCATTAAAAATTTGCACCTTTGTATATGTGTGTGCGTGTGTACAATATAACCTATATATAAATTAAACAAAAAACAAAAATAACTTCTAACTCTTGTTGAATTATTTGAGAAAAAAATCAAATAAAAAAAACACTTGTTTTGGTTATTCAAATAAATTATTGCATAGTTTTCTTTGTTTTGTTTTTTCTTCTTTCATAGTTTGAATTAATACATTTTACAAAACTGCATGCATATTTTATAGTATTGAAATTTGATATCAAAAATGCGTAAAAGGGTTCAAAAGAATTAGTATGTCCATAACATTCGTGCAATCTTGAATCAAAGAACCTGATACATTACAGAAACATTCTAATGATCAAAATTTTCAGATACTTGTTTAAAATTTCTGACGACGTGAATAAATTTTAATTTTGATAAAAAAATTTAAATTTTTCAATCAAAGCAATTTAAAATAGATAAATGTCTCTGTTTAGAAGGTAGAAAATAAAATATAAATGTGAAAAGTTACTATAAAAATAATTTACTAAAAATCCACTATGACAAAATGAATAATCTATGAATAATGTAATGCAAAATAAACATAATAATTTGGATATAATCAACAAGGGTTAAGTTCAAAGATAGTGATTCAAAAATATTTTATTTTAAATTTCAGATTAAATATTTAGAAGATAAAAATTCAAACTATTTAAAAAAATTATAACCATTTATAATATATATATATATATATATATATATATATATATATATATATATATATATATATATATATATATATCAGAATGCATATAAGATTTCACAGTTTCCAACTAATATGCACAAATTTATGATTTACAAGCATTTTAAAAGTGCCATTCGTTTTCGGTTTATTAAACTTATAATCATTTTCATATGATTTACATTCCTGGGATCATTCCAATTTCAGGAAATTCAAAATACTGGAAAGTCCGAATTTCTTTTTCAAAGGCAAGAAAATTCCTTACTCCCTCAAACACAGCAATGACAGCCCATTTTTATAAAGATTTGATATACAGAAGAGAACTTCACTTAACTGAAAGCAATTAAGCAAATATATACCCAGGCATCCTCTGATTGCTCTGAGGAAAAAAAACCTGTGCCCCAATCCCATATCAGCGATTATATCTAATAAAAAAATGCCCCTTGGATATTCAAATAATTACTCTTTAATTTCACAGTGATACCAAGACGTCTCGGGCTTCCTTTAATAATTTTGTTAAAAGACATTCGGAGCTTCTCAGTATTGATAGAGTTAAACCAATATATATTTTAAAATTTTTTGCAAATAACAATGTGTGAGGCTTAAAGACGTTTTTAACAGGCATACAAGAGAAATTGTTCAGAATTTGTAGCACATAAATTTTTGTAATATTTTATCGCGGTTTTTTTTATATATATATATATATCTTGGTTTAAACTTAACCCAAGCAACTTATAAATTAAGACAATTGATAAAAATTGAAAGTATTATTAAAACGTGCTTTAATAGCATAATAAAATTAAAAATAAGCAATGAAATCTCCTGAATGATAAAATCAAAATAAAATTGTTAAAATTTCATTCGCTGATTTAAATCCATTAAATAAATTTGAATTAAGATCACACTTATAATTTATTTTTAATTTTTTGTGAAATTTAGGAATTTTCTTTCTTATGATATTTATTGTACTTTAATTCTTTATAGTATTATGCTGAATGCTGCTTTGATTATTTTGTTTTTATGCTTTAATTGTGTTTTCTTAAAAAGAATATGAAAAGAATTTTTAAAAAGAATATTTCCTTTTACATTTAAAGAGTCTGATGAAAACGAAATTTAACTAATATTCGTGTTTTATTTTGTTTTCTATTTCAGACTAATTATTCCATAACTATTTTTATAAACACTATGGAATCTTAAAATAAGTTTTTTTGTAAATCACTAGAAGTTGTTGTCAAGCATTTGGAGAAAAAAAATTAATTAAATTTAGTCGCATAAATGATAATTAATTTCTGCAAATATTAAAATATTGTAATGTAAGAATTTAAGAATTCTAATACAACTAGAAATGGGCAAAGAAATATAATAACAAAATAATATACTTGAAAATAAGAAAAAAAGTTAAATATAAGACATTAATAAAAGAATTTTTAATGTTGTTAAATGGAACATTATTTATCAAACATAAAGTTGGAAATCGTACTTGATTTGGAGATATCTGCTTCAATAATTGAGGGAAGTGCTTCATCTGTTGAGTCCAACTAATTTGCTTCTGCACTTCGTCTAAAAATTGAGGTTGTTGGGCCAAAGCACTGGCCTGCTGTCCACCTCCTAGAATAGCCCATAAAGTGCTACTGAAGGAGTTCTTTTTATCGTTCATACCCGTTGATGAACCTGTTTGAATAAATTAATTACAAAATAAACATATTGAAGAAAACGATGTAATTTAACGAGACATTAATCATACAATAAAGTGTCTGAAAGGTGCATCGAATTTCTAATTTTTTTAGTTTTAAATCTGAAAAAAAGCATTGTTATTTATATGCAAAAATCATTTAGAGATGTTTTCAAATCTCAAATTCTCCTTATAACATTATAGGAACTAAAATAATAATAAATGCCCTAGTAGGATATATCATCTAATTAGGAAGTTAAGTTATTTCATAGGTCAAGGGGTTAAAATGAGAGTAAGGTATAAAAACTGATTCTAAAATCGAATTTAGAATTTCATTTTGAAAAACAAAATTTATTTTCGATTAATGAAATTCATTATTGGTAACTTAGCTTAATCTAGCTAAATTAGCTTAGCTTGGTCTTGGGCAACTTAGCTTAATCTCATCTTAATTGATAGTAATCAAGCTTTATTAACCTGAAGTCACGAGCAAAACTTTTGAATATTTTTCTTTGTTTCAAAAACAACGTTATAAAAATCCTTTTTGAAGCATCAGCCAGATACAAGTCCTTTAGATTAAAGATTTTGTAAATATATGTTGCTTAATTTACCCTATGCTCCATTTATAAACATGATTATTTAAATATCTTTTCTTTAAATACAGTTTTAATAGGTTTATTTGAAGATTAAAAATGTATCATTTGATATAAAATGTATTGGTATAAATTTTTATAACTTATAACTTATTTAAATATTACATATACAATAAGCAGCTAATTGCAACTATATTTATAAAGCCTGATTCTATGAAATCCTCTGTATCTTAAAAAAGTAAATATTTCTCTTCCTTTAGATAACATTATCGATATAAAAGTTCATTAACAGTGAAGTTCAAAATAAATTTTGAAATTAAAGCAACAAATATTATTAATGAATAACATTCGTTAAAAACATTTCAATAGTAGACCCTGCACAAATTTGCTACTATCAAATGAAATTATTTTTCAGAAAGATAAGCAACAATGATGTTTCTCGTTTTGTCGAATTTCTGTGCATTAACAGAATATGCGTCAACAATGAAGAAACAGAAAGAGTTCGATTTAATATAAATAGATTTATGAGTGATTTACCAGATACCATTAGCGAACTAATGCTAAAGCTATCAAACATATATTTACAATGAATAAAAATGAAATTATTTTTCGCTATAACATTGATGCAAATATCAGAGAAAGCATATTTTCCTTTATAACTGAAAAATAGACTCAAAAAGGAGAGAAATGATAGACATATATAACAGTAAAAAGGACATTCTTTTATTCACTTTCCCTTTTAAAAATATTATATCCCTTTCCCTTTTAATTTGATTAAATAATATAATAATATTTTAATACTCTTTCAAACGGTCAAGTTGCAGAAATTGCTGCATTCTATTAAATATAAAGCAACTCGATCTGCAATATGCAAACAAATATCATCCACTTTAGTTATGTGTTTTAATAAAAACTATTCTAAATGAAACGGAAAAAGAGATAATATGGCTAATATTTTTTGGCATTCACAATAATATGTCCTTCTGTTATGCCTTCTATTTTAGTCGTATGCAATTTGTCAAATTATTGCCTCTAATCTTGAAAAACTTATCAGATGAAAAATAACATCCAAATATTTTTACTTTGATATTATATTCTCCTTTTTTTATTTTCATTTATTTTTATTTCCATTTTAAAGTATTTATGCCAATTTACCAATTTATGTATAATTTTTAATTATTTTTATAAATGCTGTAAACATTTTTATTGATGCCACGTCATTAACTTTTAACCATTACCAGGGCACAATTTAGCTAAGAATGACTCTTGCACAAAGATACATCAAAACCAAAACCAGACTAAATTATTATGATTCACTTATGATAAGAAATCCGTTATAACACCAGTTCTCAACATAATTATGCATTGTCCTTATCAATGACTTTTGCTGTACCTTCAGACATCAGTTGCGGAGACGGCGCAGTCTCTACATGTCCTCCAAATTCCTCATAAGGATTGGGTCTGTGAACCATCGGGATTCGAGACGAAAATTTAGAAGTGTGATCTTGCTGTGCAGCCCTCAGGTGGCAGGCACAAGAGGTGGGAACTCGGAACAGATCAATGTGCAATCCTAGGTCTTTGTTGAATACGAGAAGTCTATGATAACTGTAGACTTGAGCACAAGTGGACTGTATGGGGCTCACAACGTACTTGCAGGGATTTCCAGAAGCGCTAATAAGAGTATTAATTGTCATTCCAAAGAAAAAGATTTTAAAATTATTCATATTGTTAATTAATTTAAAATAATCAGGAAAGCTAAAGAAGCAGCCAATGACACTATTTCTACGATTTTAATTTCACATGAAAGTTAACGGTTCTTATATATTTCCCCTACCCCTACTTCATTTCGAGAGAAATATAAAAAACCTTACTTCAGTGTACATTCCTATAGTGAGGCAAAGCTCCCCTATCACAGCCTCTGATTCCATTTCGAACATCACTAATGATGTCTAAATGCATCGCTAAGGGTCGCCATCCTCATCCCCCAGCGCTCTCCATTTTCAAGAAAAATCTAAAAACACTATTCCTCGGTTCATTCTCAATGTAAAGAAAATTTTGAAAAAAATCCTTCCAACCACAACCACTGAGCCGATTTCTCCCATTTTTACTTCATATGAAACTTTATGGCCCCTAAATGTGTCATCAGTGATGGCTTACTCCTTACTACTCTCTAATTTCGAGAGGTAGGAAAAAACTTTGGCAAAGCATCCAGCATTAACTATTATACCGAATTTGCCGAAATGCAAGCGTAACTAACTAGCCTGAAAGCTCTATATTTATTTCGCGAATGCATTTTAAAATAATAGCTGTTTTTTTTTTTAATACAAGACGAAATTTAGCTAGATGGCTGGCATGAGAAAATTAATACTATATTGTTACGGTGTGCAGCCATGTGTGCAAAAGTAACTAATATTTCTTTTTAAAAGAAATTTCTTTCTAAGCAACGAATTTCATGGTAAGGATTATAATCCCTTCTGGAATTAAAAACCAATTTGATCCAAAATTAAATGTAAACTGTATGGAAAAAACAAATGTTTTTTATTTGTTCTTAATTATTTGATTAGTTATCTCTACATGACTATTTATCAAATATATATATATGTTTTAATTTGTCATAAAATCCTTTTAGAAAAAAAAATTATTTTTTAGATACTGAGTTTTATGGATAGTTTTAGCACTCACTCTAGATAATATTTTTTATATATTAAAGGCTTTTTGGCATGAAATATAAATATTAACCTTTGATTATATAACACATTTTAAAGGAAATGAAAACGATTGAGGTTACATAATTTTTTTTGAGGTTTAGGAATATATTCATTAGTCAGAAATATATTCTGATCATCAAATGAATTTCATCCGGATTGACTTGCTGCCAAGATTCTCATTTTCAGGAAAATATTCGTGTATTTAACATAATAAAGAAAAGCAATGGACCACTAACTCATCCCAGTCATTAATTTCGATTTTCCCAGTTTTTGTTTCATACATGCCCATGACCATTAGATAGTACGTCATCAATGGTTGCTTCCATCTTCCACTCTTCAGTTTTAAGAGAAATTGAAAATAAGTTACTTCGCTGACAAATTTTTGAGAAGAAAATGCGCGACAAATTTTTCCCGGCACAACCGCTGGATTCCAAAATTTTTATTCCATATGAATGCTCATGTGGAATTAAAATTTTGGAATAAAATTTAATTTATGGAATAAAAATATGGAATGACTGCTAGATTCAAATGATCGTTTAACTTCTTTCTCACCATGTCGAGAGACAACGAAA
Organism: Argiope bruennichi; assembly: GCF_947563725.1. Taxonomy (NCBI): domain Eukaryota; kingdom Metazoa; phylum Arthropoda; class Arachnida; order Araneae; family Araneidae; genus Argiope; species Argiope bruennichi. The sequence continues at coordinate 86,592,913 of NC_079151.1, forward strand.
AATAAAACATTGGCAGAGTCCTTTATCCCTATGACTGGTATCACCAGTTTCCCTATTAAATAATTTTCAATATTTTTCAAGCATTATCAACCAATCAGAATGATCTATGATTATTAAGCAAGTATAATTTAAAATTAATCTCTCTTTTATTGTGGTAAGATATAATTCGATAAGGTTATTAATATTACTAAATAAATTTGTATTGGCTACTTTGGCGATTATATTATTAGAATTAATTTAGTCTTATCGGCCAATTTTGATGAACTACATTTTATTTAAACAAATGGAAGAATTATTTTAAATAATAACTGCGTAACAATCATGAATCATAGTGAAAGTCATTAACAAAAAAATTGTTGAAATTACTCTTTCTTTGAGATTATGGGTAATGTCTAAGTTTCATTTTTCAATATCTCTTGAAAATGGAAATAGGGATTCAAACTACTTATGACGTTATATCATATTAACTCATAAACGAATTTAAAACAGAGGGAAATTGGTGAAATCTGTATGTTAGATATTTTATTTAGTGGCTTCGATTGGAGGAATATTTACTAAAAATGGGAGTGATTGAGAAAAGAGGGTTCAATGATATTGTATTATCTAAGTGTATCTTAACATTCATAACATATTGTATTATCTAAGTGTATCTTAACATTCATAAGCATATTGTATTATCTAAGTGTATCTTAAAATTCATAAGCATATTGTATTATCTAAGTGTATCTTAACATTCATAAGCATATTGTATTATCTAAGTGTATCTTAACATTCATAAGCATATTGTATTATCTAAGTGTATCTTAACATTCATAAGCATATTGTATTATCTAAGTGTATCTTAACATTCATAAGCATATTGTATTATCTAAGTGTATCTTAACATTCATAAGATAGAAATTGATGAAATAAGTGCAGATGATTGCGGTGATTATGTGTTATTTAACTGCTTTTTTAATTGTTTAATTATGTACATCTAGGCAGGCTAATTATATGAATAATAATAAAAAAATTATTTTAATTCAGAAAAAATACTGCTTTTTGAAAAATCCACAGAAACTTAAAAAGTACCGAAAAGGCTTTCATTTGATTCCGTGTCCAAATAAAAATGTTCAGTTATTAAAAATATACTCAAATGGAAAATAAAATGTACTCAAAGGGGGGCTGCTCTTTAAAAGTAGTTCGTTACTTTTATGACTTGAATTGAGTTTACACAATTAAGTCCATTTGCTAAGTCTAGATACATTGTTTTTATATATTCTTTAAAATAAGAAATAACAATAAAAACATTTAGCTAAAAATTATAGACAGAGAAGTTTTTGCCTTGATTGAAACATTGCAAATTTCGAATAGATATAGAATTTCCAGTTTGAGACTTCATAATTCTTTTCAAAATGTTTGTCTAAGGAAATTATTATTTTGTCTAACTCCTAATAAATTACTCACAGACATTTCTCCATCCTCAACGTTTGCGTGTATTCTCCAACATTGACCACTACCTTCCACTCGCCCTTTCTGTTCTTAGCGCGGTGGGGTCGACCATAGTGGACTTCCGACGGACACACGAAGCCCCCAGCCGGACCATAATCCTTTGGAACCAGAGAGGAGCTTGAACCCTGCGCATAAGGACCATAGTAGTGGTCGAAGGAGTACGCCTGTTCCTGTTGTCGGGAGAGGCCTTCAACTTGACTTTCACGAACTTTCAGCTCCGCATACATCAGGTCAAACTTGGATTTGTCCTTGTAGATGCTGCTCATAATGGCAGAGCTGCAAAGATAGTAGCGACTATAAATGTCAATGCTCGGATACATTAAAGTGTGTGACAGAAATTATATCAATAGAGAAATTGAGTAATATTTTCTGAAAAAGAATATTTGATTATGTCTTCCAAATAATAAAAAAATTGAATAATATGTGCAATAAAATAGATCAATGCCTAAAATGAAGAAGTTATTAAGCAAAATTAGGTTGCAAGATAATGTGAAATAAATAAATATGTTCCATATTTTCAGATATAATTATGAATAATTATAGTACTAACTATAGTGCTATAGTATTTCTAAAATCACCAGAAATTTTTTCAAGAGTAATAATTTTTGGAAAAAATTAATCCACAATTAATTTTATCCCCTGGGAAAATTTTTTCGTCACTGATTAATAAGAATTTTGTATTCTAATATCCTTTAAATAAAGATTTATAAAAATTAATTTTTGGAAACAGCTCTCTCACACAAATTTTACAATCTGCAAGAGAGTAAAAACTAATTTTAATCACACAACTGCGATTTTTTTTTCTTCTTTTTTTTAGTTTTTTTAGGTAGAAAATCTCATTTATAAATTCTATGGAAACAACATTTCATAAATTTTTCGACAAACATTTTAAATGCTATCAATATGCAATTATTTTACATTTATTATTTTTATCCTGTTAAGACAAAAGAAAATTGTTTTAAACTTAAACAAATTCATCTGTTCTTATTTTATATATGCAAGAAGAATAAGAAAATATTTTATGTGCAAAGTACTGATACTCATTTATAGATAACACTCATTTTGATAATCCAATTTATTGATGCCCATCTATTGACCAGGATTATGTTGTTTGAAACGTTTGTTAAAGAATTAGCTTCTCTTGTAACTTAGTCAAAAAATTTAGAGTAAAAGAAAATTTATTTACTACAGAAATATTAAGGGGAAATTTACACAAATTATTCACACGTTAATACTTTATTTCAAAACTTACCTTGGGTAATCAGAATCATCTAGACAAATTTCTTCCGTAAGCCGATCACATCTTGGCCCAAGAGACCATTCGTTGGGTTTATAGCTGTGGCTGGTTTTCTCAACGGGTTCGGAGGCTTTCATAGAACCAATGTAGTTGGTAGAAGGGGATTTCCTGTTTAGTCTGTATCCCATAGGATGTAATTTACGATTCACCTGACGGTGTTGATTCATCATTTCTTCATTCTTGAGAAGAGACAGAAGAGCATTGTCTAAAATACTATCTGTGAGCTTCGGTTCATCAAAAGATGCTTCTGATGTGTAACTTGGTCTGTATGTTCCAAGAAGAATAGGTATGAGTTCCTGTGGCAAATCAGGCAGGGGCACAATCTTTCCTTTCAGTATCCTGATCACAGGCATAGTGGACTTAGAGATAAAAGATTCATGGCCATCATAAGGGCTAACCACAATGCCAAACTGTCGTTGTTCAGAAGACGCCATCTTGTCAGGATTACTACGAGGATGCGAGACATCATCCATTCTTGTTGCATTGCTCGAAATATTACCATCAATATTCAAAATACTTTGGAGCAATTTAGCAGCAACAATATTCTTCAAAAGCGTTGAATTCTGTGTGATTGAATCGAATCCTGCACTTACGTTGAAATTTTCATTAATGAGACTGTCATTTAAGAAGCTTAAATTTCGAAACATAACTTGTCGATCCAAACGGATCTGCTCAGCAAGTGGAGATGCTAAAAAATCTGAAAACGACATCACGCCACCTTGTGATCTATCGTCACTAGATAATGGAAAATGGTCCATTTGTGCTTGATAGTTTACATCTGAGTAAAACGCAGATCGACCATTGGCAGGAATTTCATCCGAAGAATTTGTTCGAGAATAATTGGTCACTTTGGAATCATCAAATTGTTGAAAAGCATACTTTCTAGCTAACCTCTGCCTGTTTTTTGTAAATTCACCTAAAATATTCTTCAAGCTTGAAAGCAAAGGGAAATCTGTTGTTTCTTTTTGCTCTTTGGACAATTCTATAGAATCAGATTCATTTTGCTCTTTGGACAATTCTATAGAATCAGATTCATTTTTCTCTTCATTCGACTTATCTATTTTATCAATGTTGTGACTTATTCTTTTGCTTTGGAAATGGCTGAACTTTTCTTTTAATGATTCCCCAGAATCTGCCTGGCGTTTACGGCGAGAAGTTCTTGAGGTATCTTCGTCAAACTGAAGCGCTCTTGGTCCGAAGCGAGGTCTTTCCGATGATTCACCCACCTCATTTACAGTTATTTGATCTCTCAGAACTAATGATGGTCTTCTTATTATAAGATTTTTAGCATCTTGAGGTTTTACACGATTTAATCTCAAAACAGGAGTTTCGGCAACAATGTGCTTGTGTGGAGTAGCTGTCTTTTTAATCTCTTCTTTTGGATGTTCTTCGTTAAACTTTATATCGGTATCATCTTGATCCGAATCAGAATCAATTTTATCAATTCCTGTGGGTACGGGATCAGAATAAATTGCGGTGCTTGTTATTTTGTCCTTGTTAAAATCAGGTTGAATATGAGGTTTTTTGTCGTATGGTTTTGGAGCTGTTCTGTATTGGTAATCATATCCTTCAGCTGGTCTATTTGGATTGTTAAATGATGGCCTGTAAGGAAATGCTGGTCTCATATCATGACCAGGATTTTGAGGCTGTTGTTGGTAATATGGAACAAATATCGGAGGAACGTACCTTGGATGTGGCCCATTTATGTTCACGTCAACAGTTGGAAAGAAACGTTGGTGATGAAACTGAGCATTGTTTCGTTCATTTAACACATCTTGCCTCCTATTTATTGACTGCCGATAGATAACAGGCTGTCTTCTGTCATTTGCAATATTAAAATTATTACTTATTGGATCTGGTCTTCTCGGTGGTTCGTGGGGATTAAAATTATCAATTCGACTTGCATTTAAAATTGGATTAGGTGAAAGAGTGCCGTTGCTTCCTCTACTGCTTACTTTTCTTATTCTGACTGCAGATGAATGAGTGTTATCTAATCCAGCACTAACTATGAATTCCGCTGCTGTGCCACCAATAGGGCCGTACAACTGTGGCATTCTTTTCAAATGTTCTTTAGTGATGATGACAGTTGGAAGTTTCCTGCGGTTATTGCGATGCTGTGATCTTATGTCCTGAGCATTAATGCAGATACATAATAAATGAAGTCCTATGATGTACCAGTGAAACTGTAAGACGTAAAAATATTATTAAAGCTGGTTTGAAAGTTTTCACTGTCATATAGAATGAAATGCATTGTTTTATTTTTAAATATAAAGCATGGAAATGAGAAATAGCTGTTATGAAGATAAAAATATTCAATATTTCCCACTGCATTTGGATCATAGATTTAGCAGTCCATTTAATAAAGATATTTGTAATAAGAGCTATTGCTTTTGACCAGGATTTTAAATTTCGGAATTACGATGTTTTAAAAAAGCAAATGCGTGTATTAATCTTACGCTTTGTTCTTGAGGAAAATTAAAATAAGATGTTAGAAATTTCGTTTGGATATATACAACAAATATATGATAGACTGAGAAGTATTCCAAGTTTGCTTGTTTGATAATAATTTGTTAAGAATTGTAAAATGTTGTCAGAAAACTTATTAAATTAGCAAATTTTATATTTAAATTAAAAAAGGCTATAAAAATTGTATTTTCCTTTATTTATTTTTATTTCTTTATTTTTTAAATCAAAACTCACATTGAATAAAAATACACACAAAGCATTGAAAAACAGGCCGATGGAAAAAAAACGAATAAAAATAAATAAATAAAGGGAAGTAAATAACAAAATAAAAATTAAAGATTAGTTAACTAACAAAATTTAAAAAATTAAAAGCTCAGAATAAAAAAATACAAAATTAAAAAAACAAACACAAAATTTAAAATCCGTCTAAACCCCAAAAACAGAATTCCTAATCAAATCAAATCCAAAGTCACTCGTTATTGCAAAACAACTTCAAGCAATTTCTACTCATTTTTAAGCAAAATCTTCATTTTTCTAAAATCAAGATTAAAGGAAATAAAGTAAAAATAAATCAAATCAACTAAATTTAAAATATAAATAAAGCTATTCACAGGAAAAATAAAAAAAAAGGAGAAACCTGCTAGTGCATGGAACGATCTATTATAAATTTTATCACATATCCTATATGCTTCTCAGATTCTGAAGTCAGATGTTTTGTTTTAAATAAAATTTTTAGACTACTCTTGTTTATTTACAATTGCAGAGAAAGTTAAGAAGTTGTTTTTGTGTGCATTCATTCAAATAAATAGGGATCAGCTTCTCCGAAAGTGCATTCACAGTGGGGAAAAAAACTTAAAAATAAGATTCCTAATTCTGAAGTTTATCACACCTTTTAAATCTGCTATCATTTATGGCTCAAAAATGGTGGGATGATATTTCGATTTCGGGTACTAATTTTTGCCGTGATATAGAATCAAAGTATTAGTATATTTTGTAACTCTTTAAGCAAAATCTAACTATGAGGCAGTACAATACTATACTACGGACATCAATTATCCTTTCTATTCGATCAACTCTCTCATTCTTAAGATTATTCGAGTACTCAGAATACTCAGAATCTTGGACTGCAAGAGTTTCTCTTTCAAAGATAAGAAAAAATGTCCTCCTCATTAAGAAAAATTCTCTACCCCCCGGATCCTCTTTTGTATATCAAAACCTGAGACAGAAAAGAGAACCTCGTATAGCTGATGTTTGTGAAGCAAATGTGTGGTCGGACATCTTTTAAGAATCCCCCAATCCCCCAACTCTCTCAGTCCCCCAATCCATTAGAGAGAGGTACTTAATGATCAAAGCTGATATTCGATCTACTGGTATTCAATCAATCACATTTAACGAAAAGGAAAAGGCTATTTTGCAGTGAAATCTAAGCATTTGGGGCGCTCACCGTAGTTTCAAAGAACGGGTGTTTGGGGCCTTTCAGTTTTGAGAGAATTAATTACGATCAGAAATGAAAAGATCTCATTGATGTTCCAACCAACACTTAAATTCATTTTTCCACTGGTAATCATCGGCTCATTTTTAAAAGAAATCCTCAATAATTAAAATGATATTTTTATAAAATGCATAACAATATTGACTTTAATATAAGCTTATTTCATGAAATCAGTTTCTGGCAAATTGAGCATTAATGTGTCAAAGGCAGCAGTTGTCATGAGATTTTCCAAGCCATATTTAATATTAATTAAATATACTAATATTGTGTTTCTAAGTCTCAATTTCTTCCATTATATGCTCCTGTAGCATTTGTAACTCGCCCCCCCCCCAGCAACGTATCCACTTCCTCATTACAGAATAACCAAAAGTTACGAATTAACTAAGATTTTCGAATTAATTCTTTATGAATATACAAGACAAAATACAAGCCAACCGTAAGAATATTTTTCTTTCCAAAGTAAAGAAAATCTTTGAGTAGGAAAGAATTCATCTTATTTTCCTTAATTAATTTAATTCCACTTTATGTGAAAAGATTATTCTCTAAAGAAAAGAATTATAGAAAGATGGAACAAAACAAAATAACAGTTTTAAACCAGACATAAAAAAGTCAACCACTGTCTGCTACTCATATGTGGTCTTAACAGCATAGTCATTGTTTATTTCACAATGAGAATAAAATTCTAGCGTAACAATCACAAAGAACATTAAAAAAGAAAAGACTACCAAGTAATTTTAATCTCCTGCTGAAAAAAATTAAAGCAATAAAGGAAGAAAAATCCAGAAATTCCTTTATATTTAAATCATTAAAAAAAACCTATAATTTTATGCGCCAGATTCTTTATTGCTGCTTTTCCAGGCGTGAGATGCTGTTTTCGCCAAGAGAGGTGCCAAAATAACAACGGGGCGGTTTCGAGCACAGAAAAAGTGCTCCCGAACTGGTTCCTGACGCCTTCGACGAGAGGTGAACGGTCAGCTGCCCTTCAAACAAATAAACTTTCTCTTGTGACCCTCGAATTGAATTATGAAGGTTGTTCCACCTGCTCCCACTGAACAACGAGAGCCAAATCGATGACAACCCTTTACCAAACGCCATCAAACGATATTGTATTTTAAATTGATACGTGAAATGTATATTTACAGGATTACTTATTCGGGTAGCAATCTGATTCTTTTGAGAATATGCTCTGAACAGAAAGGAGTAATTCACATTTGACTATGTAATTTAAGAAGCACGGTAAACTATAGTCAAGAAGTTTGTTTTAATGTAGTAAGATGGCAAGCTTAGAAGTTCTGTTACGTTACGATTTCCTTTAGGAACAAGAAATTTAGTAGTGGATGACAGCAGAAAAGAATAATCGGCATCTAAATAAGTAATTTATGAAAGATAGGAAGATTTAGTCAAGAAGTTTTCTTTGGTGTGAATAGACATCTAAATTTGGAAACTTTATTACATTACGATATACTTTTCGGACTCAGCAATTTGCTTCAATAAGATCATAAGGGAAAAGTAGAACAATGATTGAATTGTTTTTAGATTTTCGATTTCAAGACCCAGATCTGTTGATACTGCGCCAAACAAAGAATAAAATTTAAAATATATTTAGAAATGAGGAGAGTTCTTAAAGTTTTTCATTGCAGTATGTGAAACATATAAATAAAAATAACAGTAAAATCAATTAAAAATGAAATGTAGGAAAATTTGCGACAAAATAAAATGTAATAAATAATAAATGAAAAGTTGAAAAGCTAAAGTAGTATTCAACAATCCATGAACTATGAATTTCAATTAGTTCAGCCATGTAAATTGTCTCTAACTGTAGAAAACGAGCTGGAACAAAGCCATTAAATCAGAAGAATAGGTCATCTATTATTATTCATTTTAGTTGGATGATGGATTTTTCTCTTTATGTGCAAGAGTCATTATGCTGACCATACGACGACAAAATAAATATATATCACTTTATGTACATTATATATTAATTACAAGAATTTTTTTTGTCATTTATTTATTTATGAGAAACTAACAAAAAAAGGGCTAGGTTAGAAAATGATTAGAATAATATGATAGATTATAAGTCTAAATAGATTTGCATTTTGTAAATATTACTTCAAATTAGGCATGTGTTTTAAGAGGTTTTTAAAAAATCATATCGCGATAAGAATCCTTAATCGAAAAAAAGCCTGATCAAAAACTTTTATCGTTCATAAGTTTTATAAGCTGTAATATACTTTAAACCTACATGACAAATTTTAGATATTTCATCTGTTCGCTGACAATACTTCATCTATTTATTTATCTAGAATAAAGCTTCATTGCCCTTGATACTTATTATTTAATCTTGGAATACATGATGTGATTTCTCGTAACTTTGTGTTACTACCCATGCAAAATTCAATATTAGTTGGAATTTTTTCAGTTAATATCGTGTATACATATTATTTTCAGCATCATATAACCTATAGTGAAACGGAAGCATTTTCCTGCATTCAATACCATTATAGACTGACGCTTATTATATGCATAAAACGCTTTAAAGTGAAATGAAAATAATAATTCATTTGATTTATATCTTACTGGCAATAGGAGAATTTAAAAAAAAGGATTAAAACAGCTTTATTAGATTGAATCACTCCAATAAACGGTTATGATTAAAGAGTCTGTCAAAGAAGCAATTATCTTCAAATTTCATGCACATAAGATATTGATTATTTCCTGTTTGTGTGGGCATGACTGGATTTTTGTTTTATACATTATTTAACGTCCTCATGGCATCCTTTTTTGAGATTGGATTTACCGATTGTTTCAGCTGTGTTTAATATTTTTCTAGACGACAAATCATGTGTTTGCTCTTGTGTACATGCTACCTGTTACTGAATTTCTTTAAAAAGAAAGGCATGTGCATAGTACATCTCGATACAAAACACTGTTCCAAGGGAGTTGTTAGGACGGACAATCCAAACAAACATATACATGCATTTTTTGGATTGGAATTTCATTTCGTATTATATAGAGAATGCCCAATCCAATTGTAGTCCAAAAATTATTTTCCAAACCGTTTGAAATAAATCTATACTTCGAATTGGAAAAATACTCAAAACGACGTATTTATTCAGCCCTGTGGTTCTGTTAGTCAAATGTAATAAAATATTTTTAACGAAGTTAATTTCTACTCTGTCACTACTAAAATTGACTAAGTTATAAAAAATTGAATTGCCTTATTTCAAACCAATGAACAATCCTCTGAGACGTTGTGAATCTTTCTTCAGGCGATATTGGTTTTGAATAATCTAAAAAAGAGATATTCAAAGCTTCATAATTCGGTTTGTTTTATACGCAGAAGAGTGGAATTATTTTGTTTAAAATAATTTACTTAATATGACTACAAGACATTATAAAATTTGTGACATCACATATTTTCAGGCTTACTTTTATCGGCTCAATCTATATAACTCCTTATATCAGAGCATTTTAGAAATGAGCTGTTACGTCAAAATTAGATAGGATACCATGTATATACTTTTATTTACAAACATTTTAAAATGATTTTTAATATATGGCAAAGATCTTTAGCTGTGTAGCACGATTCAATAATATAAATATGATTCTTTAACTGTGTGGCAACTCTAATTGTAGAAATATTCGAAAACATAAGTAGGATTCTTTAAATGTGTGATAATTCAAACAACATTGATCTGATTCTGGATGTCATTTGGACCATTTTTCCAACCGGAGTATATGCCGCTCTTTAACAGATTAGAAAGTAGCTGCTGGGTCACGGTTAGATTGGACATCATATATATTTTAATAAAAAAATTTTAAATAGTTGAAATCTTTTAATTGTGTGGCAATAGTTAAGAACAAAACTTTTATGTATAACATTATTTTACATAACATAACAATTTAATTTGCAAATAGTGAAAGGGAGGATGTAGATAAATATATCACTAAACACACATTCATTTTCAAAACTTTTAGATAGAAGTTCAACAATCAGAAGCAAAATATATACATATAAATATTGTAATGAAAAAGTTTCCTATAAATTAGACTAGCTTAGAAAATGTGAGAATATTCTTTCTCAACGAAATAATGAAGTAAGAAATGTTTAACTCAAAAGTAAAGCAAGAAGTTTATCGGACTAAGAGAAAATCTGTACTTGAATTAAAAGATATCATCTACTGTAGTGTTTCCGAACTGTATCAAACAGTCAAACAAGTTAAACTTTATATTATTATTAAATACATAAAGTTTAAGATGTTTTTAAATATGCGTAGAACTAAATGATAATTATATATAGATATAGATATTGAATTGTCACATCCATGGGTCGAAATTTTAGAAATATGATATGACGCTTTAAATGAATAATTAAGTCTCTTTTGAGTTACTAGATTGTTGCTTTGTTTTGGATTACGTCTTGAATCTTTGAATGTGGATTTTTTTATATACCTAAAAGGTTCAGTTTTTCTTCTAGAAATGTTATATTAATTATTTTTAGAATTGAGAGGCATTTAAGAAAATAGTTTGTTTAATTTATTTGAACTTTTCTTTAAATTGATTAATTCATGATTAATTAAAAAATAAATAATCTTACTTAAAATTTGAAGTAAGAAATTATAATATCTAGATTTTTATTTCATCAAAAAAAGTACTAAGTACTAACTTCAAATTTCTTTCCAGCGTAAAGTCTTTGCACATTCTTTAAAGGATGACAGTAAAAATAATTTACCGATAATATATTTGATTCCATAGATAGCATTGTCTGGTCAAAAATTGTATTGATATTTTGTAACTTCTGAATTTATAGCGTAATAAATGATATGTTTAATAGATACAATGTCCACCTCAAAATATTTTGTTATCTTTAATCAAAAGTAACCATAGGCATTTAAAAATGTATTTGGAGAAAGAAAATAGCCATGGACACTTAAGAATTAATACTTTTAATGCTAAATATATCTCCCTCCGCTTTAGAAAGGATTTAATAACTGACGAAGAGTTGAAATACTCTCCTTCCAAGAATATAGGTGTTTTTTAACATATGTATAGGAAATTCAAACACCTTAGTATATCTATTTTCATCTGTTCTTTTTATAACACAGATTAAGGAAGAAAATTGCTGCTGTTTTGGTTTAGGGTTTATGACAATGAGGACAGGCATGGCTATATAGCACCAAATGCACGATAAAAATCAGGAAAGGTTTGAAAAAAAATCACTCTCATAAGAAAACTCGTCATTTTCTGAACCTAACCCTTTTATTCTCACGTTTACGAAAGCAGATCAAGTTTCTCACAGCAATTTTCGCACAGCATATTTTTTTTCTCAGTTATTCATATAGAAATCATACGTGCACATATGTTTATGTACCACGAAGATTGTCCTGCTGCTGCTTGTTATACGTTTTCGTGACTGATTCACTAAAAAAAATATAAAAGTCGTGATTTTCGCTGGATTTCTCAATCGCGAAATATATATATATATATATAAACCTTTTAAAAGTGATAGAAAACCATCTTTAGTCACATTACATTGACTTCGCTCGGGTCATTACGTAAAAAGGTCAGGATAGAAAGGGTGTTTGGAATGGAATCGTTTCCTGTCTTTACAGTCCATTGATTTTTTTCTCTACACAGCCTCTTGGGGTTGGAAGATTGTCACATAAACTGGAATTTGCCCATCACCGTCACAGTGACTTCGTTTTTATGGCTGAATTAGGGTTTACATTGTCTCTTCAGAAGCTTTCTCAGCCATAAATTGATCTCACACGCTTTGATTTTGGCGTGACATCTTGATCGATTTAATGATGGAAATGCGTTCATTTTGACATTTAGAAATGAACGTGATTCAGTAGGATGGGAAGATGATCGCTAAATTGAAGAAATTGAAACATTTTTTTTACTTATTCGATTGGTGAATTGTCAAGACATCATTACTATGCGTGTTTTACTGTGCTCACATGCTTTGAATGTTACATTATCTGCGCTTTACATGATTGAACCAGTGAGAGTAATGTCCCTGAAATTTTCTCGCATGCCATGTAATAAATATATTTGTGCATTATTAACCGCACGCCATTGGTAAAAAAAATAGTTAGGAAAGAAGCTATTAGCATGCTATCTTTGCCGATTAATCACTGGCATGCGGTTAAGACGCAAATACCAGAAATCCAAATATATATTTTCCATGACTTTTTTTTTTCAAACAATTGAAAAACTAAAATTTAACACAAAACTATAATTATAATCACAAAATCACATACCAAAATTCATATATTTAAGATTTATGATTTTAAGTTATCGTATTCACATGCATTCAAAGGTACAGACAGACAGATAGACAGTTAACACCTTGGTGGATTTTGTTCCAAATTTGATAAAAATCTATTCTGCTGATGCTAAATCTGTGTACCGAATTTTATCTAATTAACTCTTTTCGTTTTGCAATTATTATGTAGCATATAATTACCATGTTAGAATGTATTCGAAAGACAAATTCCCTCGGGATGAATTTAGGAATTATTGGGATTGTAACACTTCAAATAACTGAAAATTCGATTGATAAAGACTAAATTTTAAAATTTTCTTCTACTTTAAATTTAAATTTTTCCAGAATTTTTTTGAAATTACAAAAATAAATCCTCAAATACTTATTATTCGTTAACATTTTTTAAAAATTCATTTATTAGTTTATAAATCGCTTGCGTGTATTTTTTTAACCATTAGCTATTTTGAGAAGAGAATTCGCAAGTTTCTAATTTTCGCTTTTGCCTTTGCATTTACTCAATGACCATTTAAAAATGTTCTTCAAAATATATTTCCTTCTTTCAACGACAGTACTCTTTCCTACATTTTTACCACCATTTTCTTATGAAAATGCATGGGATATTTTTTAAAAAACCGTTATTGAAGTACTTTAAAATGGATAGCTATTCTTAATTTTTTTTTCTCTTTAAATAAATTTTTTAGCAAGCTTAGTATTGTCATTGATCGGCTGAATGTCCAATTTGACCAAATGTTCTGAAAACATCGGACGCTTTATTAAAAAGAAGTAGAAGAAACAGAGTCCTGTTTTCTAATATAGACGTGGTTAATAGAGACCTTATTTTACAAAGGCTGGAATAATTGAGTATCTATTGTGTTAGAAGGATAAATTAAGCAAATCAAATTTAATCCTCTAGTAGTTTTTGCATGTAATATCTAAATTTGTTTTATTGCATACTTCAAAAGACAGTATATTCAAACACTATATTCGAAAAACTTTCAAAGCAAGTATCACAGGTGTTCAATATGTTATCATTTTGTAACTGGCTAGATTTAAGATTTATGTCCAGCCTCCAAAGTTGAATTATTTTTTTTTTTCGTTAAATGTTATCCTGCAATTCTTTATTGCAACCCTAAAAGCCATTCGTCATCATCTCTAGAAGCCAGCTAAAATGGAGGACTTTTAAGACGGTTGGCATGATTTTGACCTGCTTGGCGACAAACCGGATATTTATCTTAAGTTATATCTATGTAGCTAAATGTGCTTTAGCAGCTATAGTGCAATTCTTGCCTTTTCTTCTGTAGTATGTCTCTGGCGATGCTAATATGAGCAGTTGTGAATCGAACTTTTATGTCAGAGAGGATTATTGGACGTGGTGGCAGTCTTCTTCTTCCACAAAAAAGGATCTAGGGTTGCAGAGATTAAAGTAAGAATTTCTGAATTCGAAATGAGAGAATAATCTACCAATGTGGTAACGTATCATTAAGGTATTTCAGAAATTCTTACAAAACATGTGGTGGAGAATCGTCTCGTTTTGTTAAGTTAATGTAAAAATGTTTACAGTTTTCATAACTAGATAATTTAGCTACGTTTTGGATAATTTTTGTTAGTTAGAGGACTTATTTCATTTGATGTTAATTTTCTGATATTTATCTAATATCGTGATAATCCAGTATAAATCAGATCAAAAGTTGAAACTGAAAAATTTTTTATGGTGGAATTAAAAAGACATTAAAATTTTTTAATTGTTTTAGTGCTAAAAATTAATAAAATTAGATTATCTAAGAGAAATGACATATTATGCTTACAAAAAATTACGGAATTAACTAATCGTTTATTAATCATGTTTCTCCTCGACAACGGAAGATCATGCACATCGATAGAGAATGGAACCGAAAAACCGAATGAAATAAAATCAGGCAGTTCGCCTTTCAGATTCCAGTATTGAGAAAGAATATAGGATATATGACATCAATTTTATTTAAAGCATGATGTAACAAAAGTAGGGCATATGAAACATCTTGGAGGCTTGCATTCAAAACTTTAACGTATTATTTCTTGAAACATATATATATATTTCGAACAAATGATGTAACTACTTACTGTACAATAAAGCTTT
The DNA here is from genome assembly GCF_947563725.1 of Argiope bruennichi. Taxonomy (NCBI): domain Eukaryota; kingdom Metazoa; phylum Arthropoda; class Arachnida; order Araneae; family Araneidae; genus Argiope; species Argiope bruennichi. The sequence continues at coordinate 86,608,043 of NC_079151.1, forward strand.
GAAATCCGATCATTCATTTTGATTCACCTTGAATCTTTACTTCCAATTTTTTATTTACCACAAGGGTATAATTTTAAGTTTAAAAAGGACGAAATTCTAAATATGAGATGTTTAAAATTTCCCAAATTAGGCTGTATTGCTCTGATGCATATTATAAAGAAGTTCAAAAAAATATTTTAAAATCATTTCGAGCAATTTCTAGAAAATTAACCTAGCGTATCACATGAAAATGATTTCTTAATGGAATACTCTACCGTTCTGTTGAAAAAAATTCCACAAATCTTTCCGATTAAAATCTGTCCTAAAAATAGCTAAACATCGTGGAAACAAGAATAAATCCTAATTATCAAATGTAGAACAAATAACTTCAACAAGAATCTATTCAGAACAAAATGCCGGAACTAAGAATTTACTTTTTTATCAACCTTTGTCTTATTTCATATCTTTTGCACTTGTTTTATTCTGTGTTCAAACAAGTTTCTTTCTCCATTGGTGCATGGCAAGTCATTTGTGACTGCGTTGAAACCAAACTTTGTCGGCGAAATTAAGCTGTCAGCATTAAAGTTATGGTTTCTAGCTTTTTTTTTCCCTAGAAATTTGGTCATGCTGGAAAGAATTTTACTTTTTATTTTTACACCAACATCAGGAAATAAATAAAAAGAAATACTAAACCTGTTAAATATTAAAATATGTAATAATCAGTTCTTAGACAATGAGAAAATTTTAATCCTGAAAATAATCTTTATCTTGTTTCGAAATTCACATCGAAAATGGGTAAAAAATTACTTATTATCATCTATTAAGGGAACATGGTTTTTTTCTACAATTTATTGTCTTTAAAAGAATATATCTAACGGATGAAAATCTTTTTTATCATGATTAAATTAAGATGTAATTTAAATTCGAGCTGCATTCTTAACAGCAATGAATTCTTATGAAATTATTATTTGCATTTTCACCTTATGCTTAGCATAACACTGGAAAAAAAATTGAAGAACATTTCATCTATGTAATTAACTTTGATTTCTGTTAAGCTTCATTATATGTGAAGAAAAACAAGAATGATTCTTGAAATTATTCTTGAATTAACTCGATAAAAAGTTAAATGCAACTGCAGTGATAAAATTACACAAAATTTTTTATTTATTTAACTTTTTGAGATTTATTTATTGTTGCAATAGTAGGAATTTTTCCATCTATGGATAGTCAAGCAACCTATAATTTGTCCCAAATTACATACAGATCTACAATTCATAAGCTAAATCTCATCTGTCTAGCTTGATCTATTTTTGTTTTATCATTCTCATAAGCACACGGATGGACAGATAACTAAAATTTCCTTTAAACCTATTTCGTGATGTATCGATTTTGAGATAATCAAAGGTAATTTTAAGAAAAGATATTTTTTCTGGTTCATGGAGTTTCAAACGTGGCGATTCGTCCAACTTTTGAGGTAGAATATTGGGACAATTCGAAAATTTTCTCTTAGTATATTTTATTTACAAGTAGACAACAAAGAATTTAAATTAATGCTTACAATTACCGTCATCAAAACAATAAGTAAGCAAAGGAGAAGGACGCCCTTGCCTTGTCTTGGCATTTTGGTGCTTCAATGCTCAGATCGTCGCAGATAACAATATTGATATTGTGGTCCTATCCTGACCATGTACCAGTCATTTCCAATAGAGTTACGTCCTGTTATTGGAGATGAGACCACATAATCACAACTATATCCCCAGGAGAACCGGCATCTTGAACCGAGATACTCATCTGCCTACCCATGTCCCTCCCCTCTCCAACGATAGTAAAAATATCATAATTTAAATACCCCCGACCTACCTAAACATCCGGGTAATCAGAAAAATAATTGCCACGACATCGGCCAGAGAACTGAAGTTATAACCCAAAAAGACGTCATCCTCCCACAGGAGGTGCTTTCCATCATCGGAATATTATCTTCATTATCTGGCGAATTCTCATCCCCATATTCGTGGTGTTCCTCACCGGAGGAGAGTAAAAATAAATAATAAAAACGATAATAAATATATCTAGTAATGATCCCCAGTTATAAAATAAGGGCTGGAGATTTAAGGATTTATTTTTGAAATTAAATTTACTTAAAAACATCGAAGTAGAAATTTATGAATATCGGGCATTCAAGAGTGGTGACTATTGAAAGAAATCAAATATATTCAGAAATGGATACAATAAGGAACAATTTGTAACTATTACCTTTATCACTGGTATCATTATGTAATAATCCAACATTAATCTAATAACCACTTCTCGCTTTATCGGCTTACATATACAAGATTTACCTATGTTGCTGATTTCTTTTCATTATAAAAGTTCTGTGTCATTTTCTTGGTGCGCATCGCGTTTGCAAAGAACAAAAATGAAATCCAAGATGAATTTTAAAAAAGTGAATTCATTCGTTTCTTTTCTTTAAATTGGCATCCATATTCTTCTGATTGTTGTGTCCAAACAATTTTTTTTTCTTTCAAGAAAAATACAGAAATATTTCCACAAAACTATAAACTATTCTTTTGCTTCATTTCTTTAAATTCATTGGATAGCTATTTACCTAAATTTTTCAAAGAGTAAGAGTGTTTTCCTATAATGTTTACTTGAATTGGAAAAAAAGAATATTTTGTTAACAAAATTCAACATTCTTTCGTTGGTTGTTTTAAATTTAAAAAAAAATCGTGGAACCCCATCCGGTCTAAATAGTGAATTGAGAAAAATCGCTAAAAAAAGTAGAGCATAAAAGTGATAGACAAATCACCTAAATGATTTTATTATTGTTATAAATATAAATAGCTTTTATTCAATTCAAAACACAATGCGCGTGGTTTATAACAGATTTTATTTTCAATAAGATTCTTATAAGTGTAAAGAATTTGCTCTAAATTTTGCATTTGTGTCTAATATAAATGTTTAAAAAGAACAAATCTATGCCGATTAATCATACTATTCAAACCTGTAATTAATATGTGTTCGTGCGCATGTGTACGGGTGAATGTGAGCGAATATTCTTTAAAAATTATTCGCCTGTTAAGTGAACTTATTAAAACAAATATTTCATTTTAAAAAATTGCATTTCTTAATCTCTTAAAAATATTTATTTGCTCTTTTAAAAAAGTACCATACTATTAGTGAAAACCACAAATTACTAGAAAGCTAATAGCAGCAAGTGCTCGCGTGATTGCGTCTCGAAAGCTAAGAATTTCCTGAAGAAAGACCTTCAAGGATCATTTATTCGACGTGAACTTGTTAAATGGTTAAATAAATTTTTTTTATTCCTTCTTTTTTATATTTCTTACAAAAAACAGTATCTATCAATGTGTTCTTGAAAACCGTTTCTATGCGCACACACAATTGTCTTATATTCCTGTGCAGTATAAGACGGAGGAAAATAGCAATGATATTTTATATTATTACAAATGAAAAGAAATGGAATTCATAGAAAAACAAAAATGGTTAATTCATTAAGACTTTAGACATTTTTTATATGAAACGTATCAACTATAACCTAATATAATACTATATTATTAAGCATGCCATTTTACATAAAAAGTTAAAATGGATTTTATTCTATGAACCAAGTTAAAAGAAAATTTATAAAAAAAGATTTGAAAGTGATGTAAACTATTTTTATCAGAAAAAATGTATCCATTTAACAAATTTTTTTAACGGAAAATAGGTGTTGATTGAGAGAACAAGATGTTTTCCTTCATTAGAAAAAAATAATTGTATTACATTCAATTATATCGAGCGTGCTCTCAAAATTTTAACTTATTGTTAAATTTAAAAAATTGAAAAAGAAGCATCAATCAACGAAACGAATTTTCAGATGAATCAGCAAATTCTTTTCTAACCGTCAAAAATTCGAAGTAAAAGGGGAAAAGAAGAAAAATGTGTTCTAAAATGAAAGAAAATGCATAATATTGCTATGAAATGAATAAAAACATGACACTATTTGAATATTTAAAAATATGATCCGAATTATTCAAGGCGGTGAGAATTGCTTGGACACTTACTTTTATTCATTGACATTTTCAAAACACGAATTCTACAAATATGCGGCAACAACATTGAATTTGCTAATAAATCATTGCAGATTTCATCGCTTAAAACAAGGTAACTTTATGCTCTGAAATTTTTATAATAGAAACTATCATAAAATTTATTTGCTTATTAAAGATATGAGATCTTTTACTTACTACATTATTTATTAAGTATCAAAATATGAGATCATTTGCTAAATATATTCAGCACGAACATTTACAAAAATGTCTCGCGTGATTTATGCAACTTATGCGCCTAAAATTAGAGAATGAAAAATCAAATTGTCCTTCTATCGCCAAAAGTAACGATGTAGCATTCTGATCTTTATTTGATGCTAGCTGAAGTACAAGGTATTGCTAGAAATTTAAATACCATGTACAATATTTTTAATGTAAAAACAAATTTTATATAAATTATTATATATTGCACATTTGTAATCGATTGAAATTGATCATGTTCGATTAAATAAGAATTTTGTATACGCTTAATATGTTTTGAACCATCTGCCTACGCATTCAATAAATTAGCACCTGCTCTGTACTATCTCTTTTGATTACTGCAGTTGGGGAACTTTGCTTACATATTTAACAAATATCAGCTGCTCCCTTCAATTTTTGATATAAATACAGCTTCGTTGAGTTAGAACTGATAATTTATTATTATTAAAATCCAAGAATGTGAAAATTAATTGTTTGAAAATGATGCAAGCAATTTAAATTATCTGTAGCCATTAATGATACGTTTTTAATTATTTTTCCTTTAAACATTAAATTATAGTTTAAGTATTAAAAGAATAAAAATTTATCCTTGCATAAAAATAAGTAGCATATTAATTAAAACTATCTGTAAATAGTTAATTAAATTGAAATAATTTTATTTTTTTTAAATGCATCGGTATTTATAATTTTTTTCTTTTAAAATTTTAATTTTATTATTATGTATTTTGATAATAAATATTTATTTTGGATGAAAAAAATTAAAAATATATTAATTAACAGTATTTGTAAAATTTGAATTGAATAAAAGTTATTAAAAAAAGAAAAAAATTCCTAGCCAGGTTCGAATCTTGACCTTCCGTATACGAGACGGTTACCTAGACAACCATGCAATCGAGATAATCGGAACGGGAGTCAAGTTATCAGTATATAAGCTTTATCAAAAGTTTGACCATTTTCTTGAAATTGACTGGCCATTGCGTTTTAATATTTTCATAAATGAACATTCTAAATGTGTACTATCATTATACTAATTCTCCTCCCGATCTCAGATTTCAATCCCGTGACCTCCTCTTGTTATTACTTTCATTTCTCTCAAACCATACTGTATATTTTACAATAAAAAAAACTTTTTGTGCTCTTTCATTAATTTTCTTAGACAGCCATGGAAAATTTTCAATTCTACTCACGATGCCTGGTTACGGAAGTTGATTGCTATCGTATCCGGTTTATTTGGTTGTTTGTAAACAAAACAAAAACTTGCCCTTAACTCTGTAGAACGGAATGCACTTCGTGATCATCATAAATGATGAAGGCATCGTGCAGTGATTTTTATTAAAAATCGTCAAAAATCATTTAAAACCAACATTTTATTCGTCCTTTAAATTTTCGGAATGAAAACTGCAATATACAAACGTTATTGATATATTTGCTATTTTTAATTATTTTTATTGATTCATGAAATGATTATCTGGATTCAATATTAAGTAAAAAGTAATTAATGAATCAATTAAACATAAAATAATTGCCAATGACGGCAACAATAATGCGGGCTTATTATTCAATTCATTAATTAATATAAGAATTGACCTAGAGATAAGAAGATAAAGAAGTTTAAAAAAACATAGAAATTTTATCATGCAGATTTATTTTTAAGAGTACGTATTTTGCATTTCATCGCTGTCGTTATAAATATATTTCATTTCTGCTCTTCCTTTCAGTTCAAGTTATTTTCATCAAAAAAAGACCCAGAAATAATATTTGAATTTTGGTAGTTAAAAATTTCTTGAAAATGCAAATCATTCGAAATCTTATTTTTGCTAGTTTTCCATATATAGACAATTTTATATTTAAAAAAAAATCTGTCTCCTATTGGGACTGGAACTTCATGTTACTAAAATTTAGAATATTTTGTTGGACTAAGTAAATCATATTAGAATGAAAGAAAAATTATCGATGAAAAAACACCATTTGGTTTTATTTATTCGTTTAATTTCCAGCTACATCAGCTATTAACGAGCGAGAGTATTTTTTTCTCAAAACTTTATCACATTCTCTTTAATAAAGTCTATCACCCCGTATAAAATTGTTGACCTTAGATCAGACGATGAATGAATGATACGAATACTTAAGTTTTTATTTTCAGTTCTCCTCTCGTGGCAATTATGTGCTTCATATTATCATAAAGAAAACGGAATTTGTGTATTATTAACTTCGATTGACAAACAATAGTTATAGAAGAGTTTAACACCTGCTATTTAACCTACGATCTTCGAATAGATTTTTTTTTTGGGGGGGGGGGCAATTAATCTGAGATGCTATAAATGCACAAGTACCAGAAAACTGAATATGTATTTTGAACACCCTTCTTTTCGACAGACTGAAATCAGAATTTTACACAGAACTACAACTGTAATCCTAAAATCACATACCAAATTTAATTTACCTAGATCATAGTTTTTTTTAATTATTGCATTTACATACAAGAAAGAGTACAGAGATCGATAGGCAATCAGCATCTTGGCAAATTTAGTTTTAAATTGGATAGATATCGACAATTTAAATGTTAAATCTGTGTGCGAAATTTCATCTATCAAGCTCTTTTAATTTTGTGATCATTGTGCCCATCATTTGTATTCAAATAACAACAAAAATTTTTGAATGGACTTTTTTCCAAAATTTGATAAGAATCCACAAATTTGGATTAGAGCTTATACCAAATTTCATCAGTCTATCTTAGAGTGTTTAGGAGTTACAGTGCTCACAGACAGATAGATGTAATATAATTCCAAAAATAATTTTTTTCGGGCTCAGAAAGGTCTGGGACATTTGTCAAAATCTCAAGTGCGAATTTTTTTACAATTGCAATACAATCTGTTTATATATTTCGCATGCGAGAAAGTAAAAACGGATATCTTAAGCTTGAAATACGAACCAGATGCAGAAAGCAAATATCGAACGTTAGTATGTTACATTCTTATATGAAAAATGACATAATGAAAAATGAAACGGCCTCAGATTTATTATGCAGAGCATTTCTTCTTTAAAGGCGGTTGGTGGGCAGAACCGAATCTTGAACCCAAACTCCTACTATGTAAGATTGTGCTATCAGATCCTAGCAACCTCCATAATTCTATCATAGAAATGGAAAAAATTCGAAATCATTTATTTTTTCGTATCGCATATATAGGAAATATAAAGAAAAGACTGTTCCTTTTTTTGTTAACATTATTCCCTGTTTCTTATGAAGCGTTTTCTTTTTCTACACTATTTTAATTTAAACACTGTGATAGTTTTTTAAAGTCGAATACTTCGTTACATTTCCTAAGTTTATTCGGAAATTTATTCTCAAATAAAATTATTAATTTTCAATAGAATTTCATATTTTATTTATTGCTGGTAAAATCATGATTGCAATTTATTTTTTGTCATTAGATTATCTTCAGAAGAATGGCAATGGTTAAATTTTTGGATTTTAATTCTTAAAAAGCACTGTAGAACGTAATTTGTATCATGTGCGATAAAGAATAAATTGCGAATGCATTTTATTATGTAATAATTTTTGTATTTTAAAAAAATTATAAATGAATAAATTAAATTACCAATCAAGAAAGAGACCAAAACAATCATGAAGAATAAAAACTTTCTTTATCTGATCTGAGGTAAGAAACGTTTTTTTCATTAAATAACACTTTACATTCTCTTATAATACAGCGAATAATACAGCGAAAAGATTAAAAACATTCTAAGAGTAAGAAGTTTCAGTTACAATGAAACAAATCAGGCAGGTGAAGAAAAAATAATTTTTAGGAAAAATTTTTTACATAATTCTGATTAATTCTTAAAAAATACTTTTTTTAAATTTTTCTGTTCTTTTACGGTAATAATAATTAAAGGAATTATTATTTCTAAATTATATCTGAATTCTATTATATCAAAATAAAATAATGAAGTACTTAATAAATATAATGGCAATATCAGTTTAACATGCAATAAAAAGAATGAAAATATTTAAATGAAAGTTTTATTAATTTTCTGATTGATAGACTGTTTTAGATGCAAAAATGCAATAAACAAATTTTTAATCAAATGACTTCTTTTAATCTTGAACAAATGGATGTTAGATTTTCATTCAGACATATGTCATTTTTTTGAATAGTCAACAAAGCATTTTAATATCCAAAATAAAATAATAAAATAAAAAAATTCATTTAAAGTTAAAATATTTTCCAATGATATTTAATTATTTTTAGATAGAGTGCTATATTCAGTTGATATATAACCATTAGATTTTAATTAATGCTCTATGAATTGACTATAAATTAATCTGAAAATACGACTGCTAATTCCATAATAAATACTCAACATTTACAATTAGATTTTTAAAAATTGGAGTTTGTTTTCTAATGTTGAATTTTTTTTTCTAAGTTGAATATTTAACAAAAACTTGCTAAAAAATAGAATTATAAAAATAATTCTTCAACTCGAAGAGATTTATAAACCTAATATAATATATTTGTTCTCAACACTTCTTTAAATGGTAAGATTTTGTAAATATTTATATAAAGTGTGTTTAAATGTAAAGTAAAAATATCTCACTACTAAAATATATAAAAGAAAATTCACATTAAAAATATATTTATGAAAGCTCTCTAATATTTGCATTCTGTTAGGATTCAATATAGATACAGATAAGTTTTGAAAGCTGAAAGTTTTTTTTAAAAAAATTGCATCACAGATTTTATTTTCGAAAAGAACGAAAAAATAAAAATAAAGCTGACCTTTGATATCCAGCTATCCATTGTGAAGTGAGTTGTAGACGAAGAATCAGCAAACAAATAAACAAAAACGAGTCACATTCGCGTTCTATCACAGATGCGGTGGAATTCTGGAGATCACCATTAGAGGTGAATCAGAGCGCCGGAATTAGCATCTTCTTCCGAAGGAGAGTCTGTTGTTTGGGGTTCGATGCCTCCTGGCTACTCTGTGACCGTGACCGTGGCCAAGAAACAGGGTTGCTCCTAATGAAGCGGCAATCAAACGCCAAAAATCGCCAAAATGGGCCTTTTGTTTCCAACTGGTCTTCACTGCCGCATTTTTTATTATTATTATTATTTCCAACTGCAGAAGAAGTAAGTTTTGTCTACCGTGACAGGTGCAACAAGTGGGCAAGGTCATGAATAGGTCCAAATATGCGATAACAAGCATTAATAATGTCCCGGATTTAAACTCATGTTAAGCTTAAAAGGCCTCAAGTTCAAGGGGCTTCAAAAAGACTGTAATAAATTTACACATTTTATAGAATTTTCAGTTCCTAAGCATTTTAGATTGAGTGTAAGTAGAGCATCTTTTAGGACAAATTTACAGATTTGTTTTTATCTATTTTGGAATTTTTTTTTCCTTTTTGTTAAGCTAGGAAAATTCATGTTGTGAAATATTTTTCTTTAAATAATAAAGAAATAGTAGAACATAACATATCAGAGTCAATGCAACTGAACCGATTAATGTATATGGAAGATCCATGTTCAAAGATAGAAAGAAATAATTCGAAAAATGGTTTTTCCGAGTTATGGAAGATCTAAAATGAGGAAATTCATCAAAATTCATTGTTAAATTTATTTAGCAGTTACAAAACCCTTTTTTATATACTTTGTATTTGAGAAAGTAAAAACTATGAACGAAAAATCAGAAAAAATGAGATAACTAAATCCGAATCATACGAATGTGATAAACTCTTTGACTGATTAAGTACTGAAAAGAAAACTACATTCTTATCGAAATCTAGCCGCCTTCAGCTATCAATAATACGACTAAATTAACCATATATCCACATTGTTAATTCAGTCGTATCAACCAACTATGATAAACTATATCTTATCATAACAAAGGAAAGTACTTGTTAAAATTATATTTGAAAAAAAAAGAACATTTTGATTAATTTCCTATGTTTTCAAAGTGATGAAATTGCAAAATCTATCAAGCTGCCAAAGTTTTATTTTTTGGTAACTGTTGATACTGAAGGACAGAGAGAGTGGTTTGAGTCTATTTATTGCAGAACTAGGAATCACTAACTTTTGAATGAAATAAAAATTGGTGAAATCGGTGCAAAGGTTGGATTAGGAGTCTTTGTAAATGTCTTTCTTCATAGAATGTTTACATATATGTTAGAGATTTCTCTTAAAATTGGAGAAGAGTTGAGACAAACGACCATTATTGCCGAATTTGGTGGTTATGAGCTACTATTTGAAACAAGAATTCATGGAATAGGATCAGCAGAGGCGTAACTCGAGAATTGTTCTCTGTGCTGCAGTTATTTTTAATATATGAATACTTTTGCTAAATTGTATAATCTTCGAGAACGATTTACACTCATGTCCATAAATTGAAGACAATTCAGAGTCACGCGGAAATAGAACTCTAAAATACATATATCACCCGTAAAATGACTTCACACATCTTCAAAAAGCATATGCAAATTGCAGGAAGCTACCAGATGGCATCGATAGTACGTCACAATGACGAAAGTGTTAAAGAGTGATGTATAAAGAATACAGGCAAAGAAGTAAAATTATTCGCAAGCGCTTTATAAACCTTTCAGTGCAATAACCACATAGTTATGACACAAAGGACGCATTTGGATGACATTTTACATGGTAGAATTATCGGCCATCTGGAATGTGGGCGTATCCAGCTGGAAGTATCCGAGGAACTTGGAATCGCCCAGATTCCAAGTTCCTGGAGAAGTTCCAAGTTCCAAGGATGGAGAAGTCCAGGATTCCAAGTTCCTGGAGAAGTCCATCTCCAGGCTTTGGCAACGATTCCAAGATGATGGTAATGTGAGTAGACGTTACAGCACAGGCGCCCCCGAGTTACACCGCCGAATGAAGACCGGTATTTGGCAGATATTGTCAAAAGAAATAGAGGGAGCACAGCATCAGACCTGTCTCGTCAGCTCTCTTCAGCCACTGACAGTTTCAGGCAGACCGTGTACAGACGTTTAGGGCAGATTGGTCAGATGTGTTCTACGTACTGCAACTCACTGTCGCCTGCGGTTAGCCTGAAGTAGAGAGCATACATTGTGGACACCACAACAGTGGGCTTGTGTGATGTTTTCCGACGAGTTCAGGTTTAACTTGCAGTCTGATTTTCTCCGTACTTTCATATGGAGAGCGCCAGGTACCCGTTACCACCAAGAGAACAACATTGAATGACACCGTTACGGTGGTGCAGGACTGCTCGGTTGGAGAGGAATTATTCTGGGTTCCAGAACTGACCTGTTCAAATTGGAACATGACAGGCCAAATCTATCGGGACGTTATTCTGGACAATATGTACGTTTGTTTCGGGGCGCCATGTGCGCAGAATTCGTGTTTATGGATGACAACGCCAGTCCTCACCGGGCAAACACCGTAATCGAATGCCTTCGATTGGAGGATATCATCCGTATGGACTGGCCAGCATTCTCACCGGACTTAAATCCAATAGAGCGTGTATGGGACATGCTTGGCTGACGAATTGCAACCCATCAACCATCTCCTATATGTCTACCGGAACTTAGGAGAGCATTGCTTGATGAGTGGTATAATATTCCCCAAGATCAGATCGATAATTTGATACTCAGCATGCCTAGGCGTTGTACGGACTGTATTGCATCGTCTGGGAGACATACTATGTATTTAACATCATACCAACCATGTAATATTGGTTTTTGTATGTAGGTTTTTTTTTTATATGCTCCAGGGAACAAAAAATCCCTTTTCATTAATGATATCAAACATATAGCATCTTTTTTACTTTTTACCTTTTGTTTAATAAATAGGCTTTGCAAATAAGTCAATCACATTTGCTTTGCTTCTGACTCTTTCTTTTCCTAAACTTGCATTATCCTTAATTTATGGACATGAGTGTATTAAACCTCTCCATCTGTACTTGTGTAACCTCTCATAATAATGAAATTAAAGAAAATAATTCATCAAACTAACTTATCTACTAATCAAACATTAGTATTTCTTCTATAATTTTATCGTCTAAAAATAGTCTGAAAAAGATCTTTTGAAAGAAATTTAGCTACCTTCACCCCAGCAGGATACATCAATTTTAATTCTTTTTTGTACTAAGGTATTATAAAGTAAATCCATAACTTACTTCGAAACAGCTTTCCAAAATTTCTATGGAATACAATATCTATAAGATGCAGTTCTAAACATAGCTGATTAAGTAAGGGTAGGAATTTGATTGCCTTTTTAAATTACTTTTATTGGAAGTATTCCACAGTCTTTGAATCAACAGTTACAGAAGTAAATTTTTCTGCTCATTATCAATTATTAAAGAGGATTGACCCAAATAAATATCCAGCGTCCCCCCCCCCTTTATTTTAAGAACATTAAACCATAACACATTAATAATGGAAAACGTTTAGTACCTTGATCCCATGTCGGTTTTATAATTGTTTTCTCATTGCGTTTAATACAAAAGTTAAGTAATGTGCAGTCATAGTCGCATGCGAATGTCAGTTAATTCAATTGTCTTATTTTGTAACACTATGGTATTTTTGTTCCTTCAAAATGCGTCAATAAATTCCAAAATTTGATTTGGCGTGTATAACTAGTGCATAAATTGCTATTATTATTACATAAACAACAAAGAAAATTTAACTTCAAATTATCAGGCTTAATATCGCATTTGTATTTTAATGGTGAATTTGATTTCATTAAAAATAACTCGACTATTTGATGCTAATTTTTTACGGATTTTATGCCAACTTGAATTTGAAAGTAATCGTTATTAATCTCTATTTTATGGAATTTGATTATCAAAAATTGATATTATGTGTGCATTGCTCACATAACGTTTTTGCATTTCATAGCACCACAGATTTGCAATGCAATTTTTGGAAAACCAACACTAAAATTTTTTTAACTGTTATATCTTTTTTTTAAAAAAAGCGTATTTATTGAAATTAGTACCAATAGAATAAAATTATTGAAATTAGCCATCTTTGGCGACTAGTTTGTTTGCCTAAATTAATGACTTTTTAAGCAGTAAAACGATTAATATGGAATGTATTTTTTTTAAACTTTCAAAGGGCTCTTTGACACATTCAATTAAATTCAAGTCATAAAGACATGAATTTAATTGAATCAGTCAACCAATAAATTATTGGAGTGCAAATTAAAAATTGTATATACTACGAATAAAAGCGGAAGTAAAAATCCCACTTCGAAGGTAATGTCCAAAGAAAGAAGCTTTATAATCAATTTTAACACTGGCAAAGATACGCGGTTGATTGCCATTGTTTGGACTGATGAGTCTGAATTTCATGATAACATTGTTTCAAACGGAAACCAAAGTAAATTGAATAGAACATATTAAAGACAAAGGGAAAAAATGAATTCAAATTGTTATCATAAAAAATGCCATTTTTCTTTAATTTTAAATTAATGCAGAAACCATTTCTGTAAGATAAAACCTTCGGAAGATATTAGCCATCCAGCGTCAGTTAAGCCTATATTAAACTTGGTTTGCCATCTATTTCGATAATCGTTAGTTATTTTACATCTTCTTTCCTCTGAATGGAGAGGAACGGCAAGTCTACAAATGAGAATTTGTAATAATATTTTGCAGCTCTGTTAGTTAAGCAAGATGTTGAATTAAATGTAGTTGCAAAAACCTTCAATGAAGCAATCAACAGATTTTATGACGCTTTGCTTACATTTCAACCATTCAACAATAAGTAATAAGACTGATTTCTGTGCCACCTACGTTAGCATTTATTTATAGAGAATGTGCTGTGTGGTTACATCTGAATAAATAGATATCATTAACATTACATTTAGATAAATAGATATCATTACCATTACATTTAGATAAATAGATATCATTACCATTACATTTAGATAAATAGATATCATTAACATACATTAATTTCCTTTCAGTTTGGCGAAAAGTTTAGTTTAGTTTAGTATATTAACGTCCAGTTTTTAAAGCAACACTAATGCTATTTTGGGACGTATATCGTAATTTTTAACCATGATCAGATGATGAAGACGTCACTTGAGCTGGCACCCTCCTCTCCAAATTTCCACACCACACCAGTGGAGGATCATAGTAAAAAATATCGATTCATTGTGAAAAGAGCCCATTTGTTAAAGAAAAACTTTTTGATCTGCCTCATTCAAACGTTTGTGTTATTTAATACCTAAAAATTCAAGATGGCCACAAGTTAGATTAAATATATATGAACAAACGGAACAATATTATTCGAAATGAGTCGTACTTACCCACCAATTGGTTCACCGGAAATACTGGTTCTATTCAAATTAAAATTTATTAAAGACTATATTTATTAAATATAGTCTTTTTTCTTGGTCTTTTCACAATGAAAAAATAAAGCCCCATTAAATATTTTATGATGCAAAGAAGCCGTTTGAATTTCAATATAATAATGATAACATTATTAAAAATGATCGCAAAAAATATTTTTACACTTCAGAAAAAATTGCACAAGCAAATATATATCATAAAAATATTTTATTTATTTAAAAGTTTATAAAACTTAATTTTGTACAATAATGTTTTCATAAAGTTATCGAAAAACTCCAAAATTCATCATAATTTTAATTAATTAAAATTCTTTTTATTCTTATTATGTCAAGAAAATTTCTCTGAAGTGCATATTATGCTTTCATATTATACAAATTATACTTTCTTTATGAATTTGATACCTCTAGCTCAAAATATCTGATTATCAAAGTACCTTCCATTATTAAGAGAAATCTCAGGGAGTTATAGAAAAATCACTCCAATCTTTAAATACTGCTCACATTATGTGGAAACTTTTTGAATTGAACGCAAATGCTGTTTAAAGTTTCCTTCCTGCGCTCTAATGTAAGAAGTATAAAGAAAAAAAGGTAAAGTAATTAACACAATTTATTGTTCTGCATAAGATATCTAAAGATAATTAACAAAGATTGTAAGGATTATAATAATAATTAAAATTTTAAAATTTCTGAATAATAATTAAATATATCTTTTTCCATATATATTCAGATTTTATACTGGAAAAGGCCAATTCACAGTTTAAAAAAATTAAAATTTCTATTTTAAAATATCTGAAATCAACATTTAAATATTTAACTTAAGAAAGTTCTTCAAAACTTTGAAGATCCATTTTTAAAAAAAAAGTTTTTTTTTTTTTTTTTTTTTATAAATTGTGTTAAAGAATTTTAAATTCGTTTTGCTTTTAAAAGCAAGTAACATCTTTAATGCTTTAAAAATTCAGTTACTCAGTATTAAATTTTCACAGACATCAAAAGTTAGTTTCTGGGAGAAAGAGATCTAATTCAAATTCACCTTGAATATCGATCCGAATTCCTAAGCATTTGAAGCCGATTAAAAATATTCGCAAATATGTTTAAATATTTATTTATGTAAAACCAGAAAATTATTTGTTGTTCAAAAATTTTTAATTAAGGTCTCGTTATCATATGCCCTTAAAGGGAATAATAAAGATTTAAGAATGATAAAGTATAATGGAATACATCCTTTTTTGAATATTCATTTATAAAAGTAGGTATTTTTTTTAAAATTTGTTTCATGTTATTAAATTTTTTTTATCTTATTTCTTCACTTTTATCATCTTTGCGTTATTTTTACAGAAATCAATAGCTTATAAATAACAATAAAATAATGATAATCTTAAGAGGTCCATTCTTTTGAAAATTTAATATTTGAAATGAAAATTACTTCCATGTACAATATATAGCTTTGCAACATTCCAGACAATTTGTATGCAATTTTTCATTGTTCGAAATGTCTTTCATTAAAATTAAATATGTCGATATTTACCAAATGGTTCCAATTCATACCCTCAAAGTATGTCAAATTGCGAATGCGAGAAAGAAAATTAACAATTTGGCATCTTTTGTCTATATACAGGATATAAATTAATAGATTTCATTTAAAGTAAGTTTTTGAAATATTTCTGATTTGTAAAATTATTTCATATTTTAGGTAAGCAAAGTAAATTTTTATGTTCCAGTTTCCTTCTACAGTCTACAATAAAGCACTTTTAGGTTTAAAAAAATATTTTTAAAGAGTTTTTCTACAAATTTTCATTTTTTATGCCTTTTTACAATTTTCAAAATACATTTTTTTTTTCCTATTTCGATTAACTTTAAAAAGCAGAATACTCTTTAAAAAATTAGTTCATGTAATTGTTTTTCTTTTCAATGAATATAGTATATGCTTGTATTGGAGCATATTTCGTAATTTTTAAAATTGATTAATTTTATTCGATGGATTTTTCTCTCTCTCTCTCTTTTTTTTTCTAATTTCTGCTCTCTTTTTTTTTCTTCCCTTTTTAATTTCTTCTTACTTTTCTTTTTTTTTCTCTCTCCAATTCTGATTTTTTTTTTTAAATCGCATTCTATTGGTATGAAGCTGGTGACTTTCCCCTTCATAGGTAATCGTTTAACCTTAACTGTTATTCGGAAGATTAGGTATGCAATCTAGTGGGACTCGCATGATCAATTTGTCGTTGGCTGAATGCTAATTCCTCAGATTCAGCAACCGGAACACTTCATGTGCTTAAGACAAATAGCCTGAAAGAACGGACTCATTCCACAGATTCAATATTTCCCTACCATAGGTAAATCGGATATTTTTATATTTTATTGGCATAAAAAAGGAACATAGCGTGTACAAATGAAACTAATATTTCATTCACTGGTAATTTTAAAAAAGTTTAAAGAAATTGAAAAACTTTTACAAATGATAATCAGAAAAACTATCAAACCGATAGATAGGTATAAAGCAATTATCGAAAAGAAAGACATGTCTGAATAAATGTATTCATAGGGTCTTTAAATACATGTCTTTAAGGTCTTTAAGTCTTGTTTTAAGGAAGATAAAAAAACGCCAATAGATGGCGACACCAAATAAGAATAAATGAATAAATACTTCAATTTATGGCAAGAAAAATTTTAAGTTCCCCAATGAAATTCACAGTCTTTTAAGTTTTCATAAAAGAAAAAATAATTTTTGAATGAACTGCTAATTTCCAATAACAGAAATATAATCCTACATAAACCGCATTTTAGTTTATATAATTTTTGAATACAATTGGATTGTATTCAACACGCAAAATATTCTTAATGTCTAAAAAGCTTTGAAATATAAAAAAGAAGAAAATGAGTTTGTCATTAAATTAAAATGCTGCTGCTAACGTAAAAAGCAGTTGCGTAATAAATTTAGTAACAAAAAAACTTTTATTTCCGTTGAGTCAATTTTAATATAATGTAAAACGGAAATTCAAAAAAAAAAATCTTATCTGCAGATATCTTTGTAATTTTTATGACAATTTTCCCATATTAATTATATTATTTTCTTCATGCATTAAAAAAAGATTTACCAAAGGAAAAGCCATACTTTCAATTTTTCTTTAAAATGAGAACGTTAAAAAAAATAGGAGGGTAATATAATATGATTGCTACTATTTTTGAAAGTGAGATTTCATATTAATCTTGTGTCTAACTAATTTTATTGTAGAGAATGGAATCAATGTTACTGTGTTTGTTCAATGAGAATCTTACATTTATATTTATCAACTTAGTAGTTGTGGAATTTCTAAATCATTTTTCTTGCCAACTAAGGCAACAGGCAAATAGATTTCAAATTTTCAAATCAAATCCTAAGATTTCCTAACTTTATCGTTTTTATAAATCATTTGAAAAGCTATAAGAATTTAATGAAAAACAAATTAAACTATATTATGAATACAGTAAAATATTTTCATTATCAGTATAAGTTGTTAGAACAAATATTTATTTTCTCATATACATGGAAAAAGTATCGTAATCAAGAAATTTCGATCTTCAAATTTTGACGAATGAATATTCAGTCCTAAAATCAACTTTTTTTAATTACGTTTATCTATGATCACAATAACTCGAAAATGCTTTTAAAAAATACTGGTGATATTTGGTATTTAACCCTTTCTAAGGCCGTGAGAAGTATCTTCCCACCAAATTTATCAATCTTTGTATGAAATTATGTAGGTTGGCATAAGTTCTGACAAATTTTTTTAGAAAGACAGAAATTTAGATGCTTTAGTTCTTTATCTCACACAAAATGATGTGTCTTGGTTTGTTACTTAATTATTAATTAACCAAATTAATTAATTTATCAAATTAAATTTATCTAATAAGCTAAATGAATCCCTTTTCTAATCCATATTTCAAGCCTAAAAATATTTTAACATAATTTGCCTAGAAAAAAATGGCCCTTTAAAGGGTTAATATTTACATAAATTTGTAGATTTCTACAAATTTCTGAATGGAATTTGAAGTTTGTCTGTTTGTCACTCCGAATACAAGCGAGCGTAATAGCAACAAAATATATGGGCCTAGACAGAAAAAAATATGGTACAAATTTTGGCATCTAAAGTGCATATCAGTATCAAATTCCGATATAGACTTCCTCAGGATTATAGAATGGCATTTAACCATATGTCGTTTTATATATTCACATGTAGACGCGACAATTAACAGGTAGGTCTCTCCAGAACTTTCTCTCATACTCTGTAATAAAGGTGTTATCTGTCTCACTCAGGATAAAATTGTGGATTTTGATAAAGTCGCGAATGCTTTGCATTGAAAATAAGAGCGATGAAATATTGATTTTATATATTGAATTTAACATTTTTCCTGAATATATCACGTAATACTTGGCGTTATTTCCAGTGATTAATCTTAATATCGATTAATAATAGTACTCGAAAATCGAATTTGTGTTTTAGAAGCGTTTTTCCCAACCGATTGAAAAATTTGACATAGAATTACAACTATAATAAAAAACCAAGTACCAAAATTCATGTGTATAAGTCATTGCGTTTTTTAATTATGGCATTTGCATGCTTGTTAAAGTATAGACGGATATAACATTAATTCTTTGACGGATTTTATTTAAAATTTGGTAGGTACACTTTAGATGTTAATCTGTGTACCAGATTTTATCCATCTACTTCTCTTCAATCTATGGTTATTGTGTTAACGTATATTAACAGCCTAATTATATTTACAGACAAATAGACTTTCTCTGAATTGATTTTGTTTAATATTCGATAAAAAAATCACAAATTTGATGTAAAGATCATATACAACATTTCATCGTCTAACTCAAAACGTTTTTTGAATAATCATGTCCAGAAATAAATATGAGGACAATAAATAAGTTTTTCGAACTTAAAATGAGTCCTGAAAAGTCGAGATTCATCAAATTCAGGACTCATGAATTTATTTATGATTGTAATACTTTCTCTATACTTCTTGCATAGAAAATAAAAAAAACGCAATCATTTAAATGATGGAACGTAATCACTTGATATTTAATATTGTTTTAAATCAAATTTGAATTTAAATTCGCCGACAAAAAAAATCGTCCAAGTGCATACAAGGATTTCGTCACAACAATACAAAACATAAAATGCAGAACGTCGAAAATAAAATTCTCATGGCATTCATGACTTTGCCCAAGACTCGCATCTTTTATGTGAGAAGAAGGAGGATTAAATCTTTATTTGGAAGCATGAGAGAATGTGTCATGGAACCAATGCGATGGATTTACATTCATAATATATTTAAAGAAGATAAATTTTAATCATAAGACTACTCTTCGAATTTTCTTGGAAGAATGACTGAAGCTTTAAAAATAAATCATAATTAAAACGACTGCTTTTACTTAAGCACTTGATGTTCTTAAAATAGAAATCATGTGCATAATACTATACAGCTTCTTTTAGTATATTACTTTAAGAAGTAATATTAACCAAAAAGATTTTTTGAAGTCGAAAGTAAAATCATGAAATTTCCAAGAAATGAAATTTTTTTTTCTCAAGCTTACTACAAATATACAAGGATGTTATTAAAGTCACATAGCAGATAGCCAGTTCATTCAACCACAAAAAAAGATTTTTTTTTTCTTTTACTGGACATGAAGATTTTGTAACTGAGCTATGCATTTTGAAGAGGGAAAAAAACAAGCAAATGGTTAAAAACTATATTTAATTTCTTATTTTATTTCTGGCAACAGCATATTTTTTATCGCGTGATTTTCATCATATTTTGTCAACAACAAACGCCTTCATTTTTCACAGAGAGAATTTTAAGGTTACCAATGGCAAAACCTCATATTTCATAGCATTTACTCAATAGATCTGAAAAAGACGGTTTTACAAGTACTTTTTTTAATTTCTTGCATATTTTTCTCTTTAATCTGCTTCATTATTATTTTAGCTCATTTATAAGCTAATATTTTCATAGAAAGAGATATATCTTTAAATACAATCTCATGTTTATTTTCATAACAACTATGTTTTCTTATTTACTATGTTGAATGAAGTTAAAGAAGAGAACTAATTTTTTTTTCTAAATCCATTACTAATAATATTGATTCTCTGGGAATTTCTGCAATAAGTATTAATTATTGAAAATATTTTATCTGCATAATAAGTGATTTTAATAAACTACAAATTCCATATTTTAAATGCACAGTAACTTAAAGTTAACATTAAAGAGCAATGATTAACGTTTTCTATAGATAAATCTGAATCTTTTTTTATTTACTTAAAAACGATAAAATTACACAATCAAGCAATTCCTATTTTAAATCTGAAATTATAAAAATCAGACAAAATTTTATATCTAAAACTCCTTTAAACTTGTATTTACATCGAAATTCGATTCGCTACCATATAATTTTCGGAATGAGGATTTTTTTATAAGACCTTTAATTTAATTTCGAAACATAAATAATCTTCTGTTTATGAGATGTAAATGAAATGTTTATGAGTAAATATAAAAATCCGCATTTTGTTAGATAATATTTTTTTTTTGTCATTTAATACAGGGTGCTGCACAAAAACTAGAGCAAAGTTATTACATCATAGAATAAAAGGAAATTCATTTCTTTTTAATTTTTGTTCATTTCTTTTTGTCTACCATTTCAATTATAAC
The DNA here is from genome assembly GCF_947563725.1 of Argiope bruennichi. NCBI lineage: Eukaryota > Metazoa > Arthropoda > Arachnida > Araneae > Araneidae > Argiope > Argiope bruennichi. The sequence goes on from NC_079151.1 coordinate 86,629,338, forward strand.
ATACAAGGCATCTTTTAGTTTATGTATTAATTTTTGGCCTTTTTACAATGCCAAGCAAAAGATATACTATTTTAAAGTTGGAAAACGAACAGTATGAAGTCGTTCGTTTGCTTAATGTGCCCCGGAAAATAGTGTATGAAGCAATTTATCGTTTCAAAGAGCTTGGCAATGATAGTCACTTAAAAGCCAGCCACTTTGAAAGTCCAGGAAGTGAACTAAAACGTATGGTGAACTCATTCAGTTGCCGTAAGGTTATCAAAAGGCGAGTTCAATGAAATTCGAAGGTTTCCATAAGAAAGATCGCTGGTGAACTGGAAATAAGGGACCGATCAGTGCAACGAATGGTTGAATATGAATTCGATTGAAGCCTTATAAGATCCAGAAATTTCAGCTTCTCACTGAAGAAAACAAACTCATACGGCTCCAAAGACGCCGAAAACTTTTGAAACGGACCGCATGTCAGCATTGTGAGAGATTTCTTTTCACTAATGAGAAGCTCTTTACCGTCCAAGTGCTCGTAACTCTTAGAACTATAGGTTCTGGTCTGTTAACGCACTAAGCACTTCAGCAATTGTTGAACATTGCAAAACTCCAAAGTCTGTCAGTGTCTGGGATGGAATTTGCGAAAGCTGCAAAACATCTTTCGTTTTTGTGGATGAGGGAACTAAAATAATTCAAAAAGTGTACCAGTTGAACATTTTAGAAACTTTTATATTTCCGTAGGCCAAAACGCACTTCGGCAATGTAAAGTGGGAGTTTCAACAAGACTCTCCATCAGTTCACAAGGTTAAAAAGACAGAAGAGTGGTGGAAGGAAAATTTTCTGGACATGATCTATCTTCTGCAGAATGGGCACAATACTCTACGAATCTCAATCCCATGATTAAAGTGTATGGTCCATTTTGGATTCTAGGGCTTGCACTAAACGGCATAAAAGTTTGGACTCTCTAAGGCGATGGCTTCTGCGGGGCTGGGATAGATTAAAGGAAGAAGACTTGCGGCCCATTGCTGAAAATTTCAATAAGCTTTTGGGCCACGGCATCACTGAAAAAGCCTGGCACTTTGAAACAAATTAAATTTATTGATCAGTAAAGGCCTAATCTTATTATTATTTGTTATATTTTGTTAATTAATTTATTTATTTTGTTTATTTATTTTTAATTTGTTTATTTATTTTTAATCAAGTTATATTAGAATTTGTTTGTTTGGGTTTTTCTGCCACACCCTGTAAATTGTGCTTTATCCATGTTCGTATTTTCTCTAAATTAAAAAACAACCGCATTACTAATATCATATCAAACTTATTTTAATCCTGCCTTTATGCATTTGACATCATTTCTTGTGAGCTGTATATTAGCCGCAAGTCATTAATTAAATGCCAAAAGAATCGTCAAATATATCTTATTTATTACAACCAACAACTAATCCCAAAATTATCCCAAAGATGTCACATAAGTCTATTGACTGTATTCTCTAATGGAAGGTATTTAAACCTAAAATTCGCCAAAGCAAATGCGGCATGCGGCTAAAGCAAAAGTTCGCCAATGCTCTATGATAGATACACAAGTATCTACTTCTTTTAGAAGTTATATACATTTTAACGCAATCCAACTTCGAATTAGGCATAATAGCGGTAGTTGCAGGTACTTTAAGTAGACAGCTAAGCTGAATACAGATGCTTGATAAATATTGATTGAAATTCATTAATTGGCCCCTTGTCATAACTCCACTTATCTCCTGGCATATGAAAAAACCATCACCAAGCCATGAACAGAAATGGCTGAAAAGAGTCGCCAACAACTTCCTTTCCAGGCAAAAAGTCCACAGTATAATCAAATTTATAAGTGAAAATAGAGACCTATTCTTGCCTCCATAGCTCTCAACATCAAGTCTCGTACCAAAAAGAAAAAACAAGTACCGCAGTCTCCTGTCACACATCTCAATCAATCAGAGATTGTCTTCATATCCATTTCTCAAATTATTTTCCATCTGATTTTTTTAACTGCATCCTGGTCTACTATATCATAAAAAATAAGTGAACACAGATTATATGTATATTTTTACACATTTTATCTCTCAGCACTATATTTCTTTATTTCTACAAATTACATTTCTAAGTTGAAAAATTATGTAAACGGTCTCATCATGATATAATTTCTTATATAATTGTAAATTCTGTATATAGTTATTTTTGTTTCGTTTTCCTACTGTAAATATTTTGTTAATTAAATAAAATTCCCGTAACATGCCCACCAAACCGTTCAGTGACCAGAATGGTCACGGATACGAGGGTATGAGACGGCGTTCTGTTCTGCCATAACTCAACAGATGCCAAATCTACGCGAAAAGTAAATTGGCAATGATGAATTTTATGCATCCTGAAACGACGCTTACATTTAGGTGATGTAAGATATGAAAAAAATTTTGAACTAAATATTATTAACAACAACAAAAAATTATTAATAACTACAAACAACAATTATTAACAAATTATTACCATGACCAAACTTTATATAATGCGAGTAACTTCTAAAAGTAATTATGGTTATCTGTACAGTCATTAAATAGTGAGTACTTGTGCATTAACCCCATGTTAGCGATTAATCGCCAAAGATCGCGCGCTAATAGATTCCTTGGTATTTAATGTTCAACACTGGCATGCAATTATTATACTAGCATCAAATAATATCCGAAATGCACAGTTAATGAGTTGATTTATAGCGTAATCTTTAAATAAAGATTCATATTGATACAAATATAAAAGAATGTGTTGATTAAACCAAAAAATTTTAAAAAAACATTTGTTGCAGCAAATGTTTACTATTAATATTATCCCAAATATCATTGATATTCGTCCCAAGATGAAGACGCTTCGTCATTACTGTTTCAAGAGTTTAGTGATACTATTGTTTCAGAATAAAAACTAATTGATTGTTATTAAAATCGGATATATTCTTTTATTTTATTGTTATATCGAGATGATGCAATATTTTATACTTACAGTACACTCCCGAGTATCCGGCTTAATGTGGAAAAAGAGAAGGCCGGATAACAAAAAAGAAATATATGCTGGATTTCTATGAACTCGTTTCTTTGTCCGCCAATACCAGAAGGCAAAGTTTTTATATCAAAACACGCTGTTATAATAAGCATTTTCCCACTTCTTCTTGAGCACTAAGCCCTCCATTTATCTCAAGCCACGTAGAATGTGAATGGTTTTTCTTACTTTTATTCCACTTGCACTATCTTTTGCAACACGCCCATTTTCAATTTCTGCCCGATTTTTTTACCAGTCCCCCACTGTACTTTCCCCAACCCCTAACTCAGAAGTTATATTTTTTGCTGTTACACCAGAGTCTAGTCGCTGTATAGAGCATAATTTCTCCTCCATAGTTACTACAACTTTTTTTCATTTATCACTCATTTCGAAATCTTCATTTTTGTACACTTAAAAAAAACATCAAGCATACTCCAAGAACAATTTACGAATACTGTACGTACTATGTAGTTGTAATCAAGGACAGCAGCAACAACTGAGATCTGTTACACACTGAAAAAGCAATGAACAGAACACTGTTCTTTTCCAGTCACAACTTATATTTTGCACACGACACGTAGGAGGATCTTAGCAGACGCTCGATTTCAATGCCTTGGTAATGTTGTCAATGCAACACCTTACCTACCATGTTTAATTATGATAAACGAAAACTAGACCGGATAGTCACGAACCGGATACTCGGGAGTATACTGTATATCATCCAGAAAAGTCTAAACATTTATCAATGTTACGTGGTGCATTTGATATGATAAAGAATTAACACTTCCATTCAATAGAATTTTTAATTCATTTTATGCAATTTGTTTACAGGCGACCTCTCCTCCCACCAGCTATGATTCAGAATTTCTACACTTTACCGGATCTTGTAGATCTTGCACTTAAAGTTCCAGAAATCGGATCTGTGAATTTCAATATACTGCATACAGTTTTACAAACTTTGATAGCCGAGTTACGGCTCCACAATGTGAGACCTTGGTGTCACATAGAGAATCCTATCTTGGCGAAATCAGCACTCACAAAAGCCAAACTTAAGGGAGAAACAATTGCCAAAGAATTCGGGGCTGAAGAATCTATCGGAACTGAAAGGCCTCCGCCTCAGACTCCGCAACCCGTTGCCAAGCAAAAGGTTGAAGAAACTCCATCAAAATCTGAAGGTAACTGGTTATACGTAAAACTGATGAGAGTTAAGGATATGGCAGTTTAATATTTTTGTATTTTTGATATTTTTTCTCTTTGTTCTGAATACATCCTTACATTCAAAAGGCAAGAAAAAAAATTTAAAGTTTAGGAATGTAATAATTTTTTTCTATTAGATTATGCTAAAATAGTATATTCATATAAAACCAGTAAACACAAATCATTATCTAATTGCAAACTCGAATATTTACAATTATTGCTATTATTCTTTAAAATTTCATTATAAATAAGAACTTATTTCTTTCATTATTTAATCATTAAAAATATAAAATGTGCAAAATGCGTAATCTTTATAAGAATAAATAAAACTGTGAGCTGAAATTCTATGAATATTGTAATATAGTACATAAATATTGTAGTTCTTCCCTGAACTTTCTCCTATTTTTAGAAATATGATGAGTTTTGGATTTCGTAGCACGGAGAACAACGGAAACTATGTCTTTTGAATGTCTTGTCTTTGTCCATTTGTGATGCAAATTCGCAATGTTTGGGTTACGATCATATACCAAATTTTATTTATCTAAGTAATTTTGTTTTTGAATTAATGCGTTCGCGTATACACACAAAAAAACCCCAGATTAACAGACGGATGATGGCATGACAATATTACACAAACATTTACCATTGGCATAAGCTGAAGTTTGAATGAGCTTTGAAACTTAAATAAAATTTGGCACTTATTTTTAGGGCCCGAGTCTTTACTTGAAAATGTTCAGATTACACCAAGATCACCAGACTCTATTATACATTAGGTGCCAAGATTTCGCCAAGTGGATGAATTTCTTTATTTACTTGGGGATTTTCAGATTACATCAAGATCACCAACGCCAAGTTATCAATCTATGCTGGCAACAATTTACATCTTTTTGGTGTGTGTGTGAGTGGGGGGGCGATTAATCGCCGAGGCATTAAAAATAACAACAAATTTCTATTCTTTCTCTCTTGTTTCTAAATCTCTTTCAATCTCAGTCATTATAAAACGCTTAACTGCCGCCTTTTATTGCCAGAGAAAATAGAAAAACAGACAGAAGAATCTGTTCTGCCCACCACCGATGAAGAAACAGTTTCTGAAGAAATCGAAAAACCGCCACAGACAGAAACAGCTAAAGAAGATCTCCCTGCCGAGGAATCTACTGAACAGAAGACATCTGAAGCACCTGAGGAGAAGGAACGTGAGGAACCAAAAAAAGAGCCGCCTGAGGAACATCCAGAACGAAAAGATGAGACACCAAAGAGTCGGAGGGAGGCAGCTGGATGGGATGATGTTTCACAAGAACTCAAAACACATCGGAAATCTCTGCACGTTGAAGAGGGAAGTAAAGCGAAGACTACGCAAGATCTTCGTCAAGTCAAAGATGCCTGGAGGTACACTCAGTTAGATACAAGAGTCACAGCAACGGAAGAAGGCATGATGCGAGTAAAGTCTGTTTAAATTTCTAGAGATAATTTAATCCTTCTTTTTTGTCTTCATTTGAAATTCTATAAATTAGTTTATGCCTTTTTAATTTACAACACTATTTTTTTTAGCACCAGTGTAAAGGTACTTTGCATCCCTCGGAGAAGATATATGAATATTCCTTCCTTACATGTTCGTTCTTATAATTTCAAATGCTTAGTAAAGGGTAAATTGATGAAAGATTTGAATTTTCCATCATTCGAGCAGTAAAGTGTTGGCAATCCTATTACAAAAAGACCATTTGACAATTGATAGCTTAGAGTTAGTAAAAATGGTGCTTTCGACGACAGAACAACGTGTTAACGCAAGATTTGAATTAAATAAGAAAAACAGTTTTTTTTCCCTTTAAATTGTTTTAATTTTAATAGCATTTGAATCATGAAGTACACAGAGTAGGGTTATGTATGGAACATAGGGAAAATTATCTCCACGGTTTCGCTGACACATATGCACTCTTTTGGCGAAATTCACCATCGTTGATGCTGCATTGAATTTCCTACTTCAATGCACGCGTGCTTGTGGACTTGTTGACATAGACTTTTGACTCCAAATAACTTCATAAAAAGAAATCCAATAGTGTTAAACCACACAATCAAGGGGGCTAATTCTCAAATTTCCGAACTGCAGACATTCATTATTCTTGAAATACTGTTCAATAATGAAAGCATTCTGTTCTATAGTGTAACTCTCCATTTTTACTAATCCTAAACAAACAAAAAAAAACGCAGTGATTTGCTACATATATTTAAATGTTAAGTTGAATTGCACTAATAATAAAATACATAATAGCAATTTCATTTGTTTAAATTTTTAAGTTGGCTGTTCGAAACAGAACTCTAAGTTTGCTCTCTGATATATTGCCAAGTAAACGGGGAGAGGACAGTTTCCGCGTTTAAATCAAAATTTATTAATCTGGATGAAAAATTTTAATCTTAAAAAGTTTTGGATATTAAAAATACCTTCAAAATGAGTTCTGAAAGATAATGATAGTTAAACTAGATCGGGAGTAAATTCTTAAAAAGTTTAAACTTTGAAAAATATTTTTCATTCTTTTTTTAAAATTTAAACAAAATTTTAAAAATTTCTCTAAAGTAGTTTTATATAAAATAAAATATCTGGTAAAAATTTCAAACGAATATTTGGATTATTTTTAGAAAAATTCGGTTTTGTTGAAAATATAAAAAAGCAGGACTGTCGGAAAAATATCAATACGTACTTTTTTATCAGTCAGAATTCGAGGACCGAAAAAAAATATCCAACTCTAAAAATGTTGATTTACGATTTCAAACGGCATTGATGATGGTTCAAACAGTATGATGGATTTTCAAAAGGAAAGTTACTAATAAAATTTGCATCTAATGTCCTGTTCTCAATCATCAAGTCTGAATTCATTTTCTGTAGACCTTCACGAGTCCTACTTATTAAAGCTTTTCACCACACTTTTAGGCATTTTTTTAATTTAGGCCTGCTCTGATTAAGCTATTAGTAACTTATTGTATAGGTCTTTTTAATACTTACATTTTTTTAATTTAAAAATTTGTAGGTATTAAAACGCACGTTTTAATACCTATTACCTTAGCGTTTTTTTAAAGTTAAATATTTATAAAACATTTTATTTTAAAAAAAGGACCCCATTCTATACAACTCAACAACTTAATCCAATAAAAAATTATGCATTTTCCCTATATTTTGGTATTTTTTATGATAATGCGTGGGGATTATAATAATTAAGACTAGTGATATGTGCAGCTCAGATAACTAGAACTATGTCAAATAATAGTAAAAATCAATGTGGGACTCACGTCCATGAAAGAAACGAAATGAAATTTCATATTCGTAAGATATGCTAGTAGAGGACTATTTTGAATATCTTTGCTAAAAATAAGGTATCGGTTACATCAGCTCCGCTGAGCTCGAATGGAACTTAGGTGACTGGGAAAATGATACTTGATCAGATGAGTTATAATTCCACTTGCTAAGAGATGGTACTAAGATTCAAATTTGGGGAGATACCAAGAGACCATGAACCCAAATTATCAACAAAGCAATGTGAAAGCTGGTGGAGATTGCTTTTTGGCATGGATTGAATATTCTGATAAAACTGAAGCAATCATTGACTGGAAATTATTATATTCTGTCACTTGAAGATCATTTGCAAACATTCCGGATTTGTGTACGTAACCATTAACAGAATTTGCAAGGACAGAGCCAAACTCGTTTGAGATTGGTTTTGAGACACATTCTGGAAAATTCCAGCAAATTCTTTTTCCAACTATGAATACTATCGAACATATATATTGGATATGATAAAAAAAATTAAAAGCTATGCACAAAGTCCTGAAGCCATAAGAGTTTCGCAACTATAGTGGTTTGTTGAGGCAACATGGTTGAATATTTTTTCAAGAGACTTCTGACAACTTGTAGAATCAATGCCACACTGAGTTGCTGCATTTAAAAAAACATGTAATAAAAAACTAAGCATCCGCATGTTAAATAATAGAAACAAATAATTTCATAACTCATAATTTTATACAATTATGTAAAAGAATGCGAGAAAAATTTTATAAATAAAAAAAGCACTAAAGAATTTGTTAAAATTGTACAATAATTGCTGATATGTTGAGTTTAATTATCATGCCAAGCTATAGAAATATATACTCAGGGTGCATTTTATGACAAGTTGGTAAAGATATTTCATGAGAAAGCTTGATTAGAGATTGGATGAGAGAAAATAGTTTTGAGTATATTAGAGAATGGATTTTTATTGGAACTTTATTGGAGATATGTTCTTCAAATTGCAGTATTAATACATTTTTTATTTCTCATATGTTTCTTCCTTCCGTTTCAGCTTACAGATATCATAGATATGATAACGGATAAAATAAGAAAATCAGTAAGTTGAGCCTTTTTTGTTTTATTTTTGTTAAAAAAACAAATGTTTTGATCGAATATTTTAAGAAATTCTGCAATTTTAATATAAACAAGAATTTCGCCTTTTTTCATCATAACTCAACTATTCAGCATTTAGTTTATTGTGAAATTGAATGAGATAAAAAAGTGATATTAAAAGAAAAATCATTTTTTATGTGTGTATTTTTAATTTTTTTTTAATTGATTTTTGTTTCAGGACATTATTTATTTTTACAATATTGATTAGGAGTATATTTTAATTAACTTTATAAATATCATTTTCATTTGTTTTATTTTTAATTTATAGTGCATAATTTATAAAATGAGGAATAGTTTCTGGAGGAAAAAAAAACCCCATAGAAATATCTAAAAATGATTCATTTCTTATGATTAAAATTCTTTATCGTTAAGTGCTTATGCTCTCAGAAGAAATGCATTAAAACTAAAGACTTATTAACTATCTCTCAATAATATTACAGAAATATAAAACATAAAAATAATATTATTTAATAATTTGCTGTTTGCAATTAAAAAAAGTAAAACAAATCAGAATCAGTGACGTTCTTAGCTTATTATTGAATTGAATTTTTTTATGATTCGAAAGTCCAAAGCGAGCTTGAATAAAAGAAGCTATTTCATAATATATTGTTCTAAACTACTCAGTTTTTCTCCTGAAGAGTGGGAAAGAACAAATTAATATAAAATTAACCTATAATTTATGATCTTAATTTAACTATTGACATATAACATATAAGCCATGCATTGCAAACTTTTTAACCTAGAAACTAAGCAAAAAAAGTTTTTAATTTCAAACTGAAATTTTTATCTATAAAATTTTGATTTATATTTCAGGAAGCAAGAAGAAGACCAGGTAGGTTATTTTTTAAAAAACAATGTTACTTGTTGCACTACATACTATTATTTATATATAGGACAAGAGGAGCAGATGACAATGAAGTTTCTTTAAATTAAAACAATTTAATTTACGGTAAAAAGTCATAAATTCAAACATTTGCAAAAGTGTGATTATTTAATTAAGAAAACCGCAGTAAAGTATGAATTGTAATTGTGTAAAAATGAATCGCAGATTCATCAAATTTCCCCCTGTTCAGCAACCTAGAACAAATCTGGAACTGGACTCCAGCGTAGTTGCCTGACTTTTACAGTCTGGAGAAGTGAAGGGTCGAACTTTCTGTAAATTTCTTTGAGTCTCCAAAATGTGTCTTCGACAAACCTCGAGATTTCACATTTTCTAAACAAGCATTTCGTGCCAGATTTGATAGCCAAATGAAAACAGCCACATCAATATTGTGGTGTAACCTCATGAGTACAAAACGGGATGCTTAAAAATTACTTCAACGTAATATTTCTTCAAAAAGATGTTGAACAAGCATGAATTAATAAGCAGAAAATGTGATGCTTGAAAATTATCTCAAAGCTTTCTGCTTTCTCTGAAAAAAGATGCTCAAATTTAAAATACCGATTGAAAAATTTATCGTATACTTTCTTATGAACAAATCTTATTAGATGTATTTATAATTTTTGATATCGTTTCTTTAAACAACGGAAATGGAATTTTCAATTTATACAATAGATGAACAAATACTAATTTAGTAAAAATTAAAATCGGGAAACTTTCTGCAATAAATAGAACATCATAGATGGTCATCTCAAAAACAATCACTGCTTTCCACTTCATAGCAGAACACACATACATTATAGATTTAATCACACGAATTTTTTTTAATCAAAAGAAGTTTTCTTTTTTAAATAAATTTTAATATGAGTTAATAATGCTAAATTTCAAGCGTTATCATCATGTATTGTGATAATCTTTTAATAAAAATTAAAGAAAAATAATAATTTTTTTTGTAGTTGCAAGCTGACGTAGAAAAGTACTTGAGTTAGAATGTAAAAGTCAGTAAATAAGCTTTTTTTCTATCAAAATCGAATTGCATGTTTTTTTATCTTTCAAATTTCACATATTATTTAATACCCTGAAAATTATTGTAGCATATTTAAAACCATAGAAATGAAAATTTTCTTTATTTTGTTTTTTATCCATTTTATGCTTAGATTTCAAATTTATCCTCCTATTATCCTCCTTCTCCTTACATAACCATTAATCATTCAATTAAATCATTATTTTAATTTTAAAAATAAATACAAGCTGACACTTAATAAGTCATGCAAAATATTTATCCATAAATAATTTGGTTATAACAGGATAACCCAAAATATGTTTTATCAAATAAGATAACTTTCTACTCTTATATTCTGTAAAACTTAAAGATAATAATTTGTTTTCTGTGAAAACAACAGGAGGCATTACGGCCGAAGATTTCGAAAACTTAGAAGATAGGGTAAGGTAAAATTGTTTTCAAATTCTCTTTTCTTCTTTTATTTCATTTGCTTACTAATTACATTCTGAAGGGTAAAATAAAATACTCCATCCTTAGGATTCATCATGAACAGAAGAATTTAAAAAAATATATAAATTCTTTGGGAAGGAATACTAATTCTTACATTTTAAAAAATAAATTATTATTTAATGAATTTGTAATTTCTGATATAGGGAACAAAAATCACTCAAACTGAATTTTTCATTAATGAATAATTCATTTCAAATTAATATTTCATTTCAACTGAATTTTTCATTTCGTTTCATGAATAATTATCTTATAAAAGATTAATCTTGTATGTTTTTAAAGTTATCTAAGAAAAAAAGTTTGGCTTACAACAATTTTATTTCCACGATAATTATTTTGATCAGATTTTAAAATATCGTCTGATATTCCTAAATTTTCTCATTACGTTTATTTACAAAATTGCGTTTATAAATGAAGAAGATTAAATGGCTACGTTTTTCCTTTCATGTTTTCATATTTTTGAACAATGTAAAAGTACGTAATTCATGCATCTAAAGGTAATAATTCCTTTTTGTCTCACGAAATAATGAAAGCGGTGACTCATTTCGAAAGAATGCACGGCAAAAATCAATATCTGGAGCAATTGCCTTCTTGAATGCATGCGAAGAAAAGTGAGAAAACTTCAGCATAGCAACAATTCTCTGAAGCGCTTGCGGAATTTAGCAATTTTAAGAGATGCAAAATTAAATTAATTATGCGATAGAATTCAAACTTGCAGATTCTTCTTATCTCCTTTCCATACGAATTAAGCTCTTTTAGATTAATAAATGTATGACTTGAATTAAAATGGGAATTCTTTCGCTGAAGGCGTTACTTTTTTAATTAATTTCTAACACAATGACTTGTTGAAATTTTCCATGTATATGGTACCAATTCTACTGGCTTGTATGAATGAACATTTTTTTTCGTTTTGCCATGAAATAAAGACATAGAACCCTGAAACGTAATATTCTATTTCCCATAAAACTGAAATAAATTGAAGAATTAATTTTAGATTTTACTATAAGACAGAATAAATTTTAGAATGGTAAATTGTATCTTGAATTTTTATTTGGAAATACAAATATTAATATTTCAACTTTTTTGATCCTACATAAATAATGAATTTAAGTATACATTTTACAAGGCATTTTTTTTCTTTTTCAACAGAGAATGAAAAAAAAAAGACAATAGAAATATGGATAAGTAGAAAATGATTCATGCTAAAATATTACAATAATTATGAATTAAATGATGAAAATTCTCATCATTTAACTCACAAAGTATTATTTTAAGAACTGTTCACAACAAAGAAAGGTAGGATATCATAAAAATCCCCACTTTTTTCACCACATTTTTTTAAATAAAATTACATTTCTTAGAATAAAATAAAACAGGAATCGGGCTTCTGAAAAATAAAATTCACTTGAATACCAATTCCAAGAAGGAATATAAAACACTTTTTATATCATTTTAAAAAGTACTGATTTACAAGAATATCTATGAAAATAGCAATGTAACAAATAAAACTCAAAGGATAGGCTCACATTACGTTCATGGGTTTTTAAAAATGTAATTCTAAAATTATGTAGCTATTTTATCAAATACTGCATTTATTTATAAGTTATAGACAATTGTAAATAAAAATTTTTTCAACAGGTTGAAGAATTAGAAGACGCTCGGGTAGTATTTGACGAAGATCATGTGAGTAATTATTTACGTTAGTAGCTTTGTAATTAGTTATTTACTGTTAGTTATGCTGTTTCTATTAAATGAACAAACAGTGGCAATATTAAGCGCAGCTAATATTTTCACACTAATATTTGATAAGTGGAGTTTTACTGAATACGCGATGCGATTATCCTATGTTGTAGAAATTAAATTTAATAAAAATAATAGTTTCTCGTAGTTATTTCTTCACTTATTACAGTTATATTCATTCATTATTTTTTCTGTTATTTAGTTATTATCAGTTATTTATATTAACAAAAATATTATAAAATATATTTTGGGATGCAACTACTTAGCTATTATTAATGTTCTTGGCATTTACTTTTTCATTTAAAAATTAAGGAAAAACTTTGATTTATTATGTGGTGGCCTATAAGTTACTACAAAGAATAATTTTATGCGTATGCATCAAGAAAATTTCCTGATAATTTTCAGGCATCAAAAAGCATAAAAAGATACAAAAGAACGCTAAAGGAACTTAATAAACTGAGTAATTAACATAGGCCTCAAGGTGGATTGAAAAAAGTTCGTCAGATGATGGGAGTTTTAAATATTTTTGATATTTTTAACCTTAGTTCTTCAAAACATAATCGAAAGAATAACGAAGTTCATTCCACGACTTTTGTTTAAATTCAAAGATTAATTTTCTTGGATATCTAAAAATAGAATGCACTAAATGAAAAGTCTATCCTGACTACTGTTTACTGTTATTGTTCAATGTTTTATTTTCTGTTTGTTGCCATGAATAACTAGTTAATGTTCTCTAATCATTTAAATAGAACCACTTAAGTGAAACCCATTGGGGTTTGAAAGAAAGAGTTTAATTTCAGTTAGAAGCGTGATTACGCAGAATTGCTATCTTTCTATATAGCGTATCGTATAACTGGACAGTTGTAGAGAGACTTTTCAGAGTATTGAAGCAAGCATTAAAAAGAAGAAAAAAATTTTAATGGAACATAATGTCGCAAACCAAGTTGAGAGAGGGAAAAAGCATGCAGACTCTGAGTCCAAGAGGCATTATTAGCACAAGTAAGAGTTAGCACAAAAGGCATTATTAGCACAAATAGTAATAAGGTTGTCCACTGACGATGGATAACCCTATGCCGGAGTACCGTAGAAATCTTAATAGATGTTTAGAGTCAAGCATAAGGGCAAGAAGCTTCAATGAATATTTCTGCTCCGTACTAGGTTCTCGAACGCCTGAATGGAACTGTGTACCTCATTTCACTGCAAAACGCCGTCTTGAAAATTGTTGCGAATTATCAGATTCATACATGATGGTGTACATTTTTCCCGTGAGGAACGTAATCACTTCGATGATACATACGAAGGAAGTAGACTGGAAGCGTGGGGCCCATTACTTGGCCTTCGCGTTCGCCTTTTAAATCCGTGTAATTTTTCACTATAGGGCCACCTTAAATCAGTCGTTCATACGACGCTATGAACACAATAGAGAATCTCACAGCTCAAACTGTCTTCACTGTGGCAGACATCAAAAGTACACCTGTTAACATCGAAAATATCGAATGCATCTGAAAATCATCTTTACGTCGTTGTAGATTATGCAATGATTTTAGTGGCCGCCAATTCCAACAACATTTGTAATAATCAATCAAACAAATGCTTTTGTAGATTACTATTTCACTTTTTGTGGTTTCCACTTCAATGCGCTTTCCTCAATTTTTCACCTTCTCAATGGTGGTTTGCTATACCATGTTCAATCGCAAATCTTTTCCTGTTGAGGCCTACTAACAGCCCTCTAAATTTGTCAGTACAATTATAAAACACCCTGTATTTTAAACATGATATTATTCATAAACTATATCACTAAACAACAAAATCTGCTCCGAATTACAGAGGTCTCTGTATAATCCATTAGTAATAAGTATTTCCCCCCCCTCAATTTCTTTATTTACTCCCACAAAATAGAAAGTTTTCTGTTTTTCGCCTAATATAGTGAAGAAAACATACTAAATATTTTAAAGAGCTTCTCTACCTATACACCAATAGAGTCTGGCCCAATTCGACGCTAATTATCAGTTTTAATGTAAAGATAATATAGCATTCATACGTTTATATTAACACATTTTTCATTTATTGATTTTACATACTCGAAAATACAGAAATTCAAGCCAATTGTAGATTTTTTTTTCTAAAATTTTATTCACAGTGATGATTCAGATGATGAAAATACGTATAAAATGTTATTTATCTGATTTAAGACATTACTAAGTAATTTTATTCACATATTTAAAGATAGATAGACTTTCTCAGATTTCTTCCAGATTTTAATGGATAACTTCGGATCACTTGCTAAATTTCATTTCTCAAACTTGCTTAATCAGCAATTTGCATTTAATGCGTTCTCAAAGATACAGACATGATTTTAAAAATTTGTTTTTTATTAAAGAAGCCTAAATTTTATCATCAATATATTGAGATCTAAATTTTTTGATTTTCATAATATCTTCTCTCTCTCTCTCTCTCTCTCTCTCTGTGTGTGTGTGTGTGTGTGTGTGTGTGTGTGTGTGTGTGTGTGTGTGTGTGTGTGTGTGTGTGTGTGTGTGTGTGTGTGTGTGTGTGTGTGTGTGTATTTTGCATATGAAAAATTTAAAAAATTTTTAATTTATGTAATAATTTAATTTCATAATTATAAAGCATACATCTATGCGTATCTTTCTGCAGAAGAGTGAAATTTTAGATGAACTGAGTAATGTTGTACACTCATTTCCTTCAAATTGAAAATGCTAAATCATGTATTATTGCTCCATAACATGCAAGAGAAGCAAACTACATGAGATATTTCACGTAATACCGAGCGATAAACAAGAAATCTTAATCTTTATGGCATTGACCTAAAACCGTGCCGTGACAATGTGCCATTGTTAGTTGTCTTTCCAGGAGAGGAAGATGAGAAATGACTGTTATCGCAGTGAAAAGTCACAAATATATAAAAGAAGGTCAATTTCTTGAATGAGAGTGGATAATGTGAAGTTTTATAACATTAATTGAGAATCTACTTTATAAACAATGACAATCCACATTTCTGTTTAATTAATAATTGAAACAGAAGTGAAGCACGTAAAGTGTACTTCTAAATGTTTTTGGTTCACAAAAAGAACTCTTTGAACTAAAACTATTTTAGATATAGAATTTCATTCCATGAGATAATGCAGGCAGAACCGATTATGTTCTGTTTTATTAATCGAATTAAGTACATAAGAATCGTATTCGATATTTTGCTGAACGTAATATTATGCGATTACTATTCATATTGCCATCTAATATCTTAAAAATAATAATGTAACTCAAGTTCTGATGTGCACATTTTGTGGATGATGATGTGATTAAAGCTGTGGTGAACTCTTTATAACTTGAATTGTCATATCTTATATTATTATACTATTTGTTTTATCCTCCAAATTTTTTTATTTAGAAAAGAAATTAAATTTTGCTTTTGAAATTGAGAAAAGCAATGAGTTTTTTTTTCTTTCTAAAAAGCTTTTTATAATTTCTTTAATTCTATCTGTATAATTAATAAAGATGCATAAATCCATTTGTTTTATCATTACCAAATGGCTCTTCTCATAGGAAATCATTAGTATATTCATCATTTTATTAGTAGTATTCCTTGCTATGAAATGCAGTATCGGTTGAAAAACTTTTATTGGAAACTCATAGAAACGCTTCATAATTCATTGAGTTATAAAGTTCACTATTTTAAATAAGCAAGAGTGTTTTAAAAAAGAAATTGCTCTTTGACTGATTTATCTTCCCCATGAAATTAATTGAAATAATCTAAAATGGTCTGAACATTCAAAGGTTCATAACTCGGTTTGGTTTCAAAAAATGGTATCTTGTTTAAAATGTTGGTGTTCTAAAAATATTAACAAGACGGAGAGTGACAAGACTATACGAAAGATTTCATAACTTTTTAGCTTTCCATTATTTGAGTTAAACAGTATAAAATACAAGTTTTTGCCTCATTTAAAACATTAGCATTTGTTATTTCTAACGGTTTAGAAATTAGTATTGGCTATCCACTATAATGTTAAAACGAATTACATTTGCTTGCTTTAATTTTAGTAATGTTTTTTTTTCATGAAAACAACATTACTTTTTTCATTTTTTTTTTCAGTTTAACTTAAACAAAAATTAAATTTTTGTTTATTTCAAATGAATAATAACATATTTATTAAATGAATTTACTTCTGGTTTAACGAAAAAACTGTGAAAAGAGAGTTCAAAAGATCATTGTAAACTTATTGTTTCAATATTTAATCAAAATAAGTGTTTTTAAATATTTTTAATTATTTATATATAGCATGAAAAATAAACAAATTTTTCTTGAAGCAATCTGACATCAGAGTAATAAAAAATATTTGTATTCAAAATATGCTTGAGCGGATGTAATTTTTTTAAAGAAGTAATTAAAAAATAATATTTCAATTGTTTAAAATATACACATCATAGTGATCTTAAGTCATCTTTCTTTTAAATATTTAATTTGAAAAATGCATAAGTTATTTTTTCTTTTTAGTTGAAACTCAGTGATGTTGACAAAACGCAGAAAGTGATGGTAGAAGAATTCGAAGAAATTAAGGCCCTAGGAGGCGAAATTAAAGTAAGATCAAAGCAATGCCGCTGTACTTACCATTTCGTAATTCCTTTTTTAGTTTTAAAAATTAGACAGTCTTAATATTCAGAATAATTAGCAATTTAACTTATATTACTTTTCTAACTAATTGTTTAAAGCAACTTACTTATTGTTTGTTACTTGTTGATTATTTATTTAATATTAAATAACTAATTGATTACTACTCATTAGTTACTAACATTTTTATCTATGAGCTAAGTATAACTAATTATATATTCTCTAAACTAAAATAATTTCTCCCTTCTTCCAAATAATCTTTAAATTATTATTAAGTAAAATCCCAAAATAACCTATGAAAACAGATACTTAATATTAAGCAAGAAAATAGCTCAATAAAATAGATGATACTACTGTAGCATTAAAAAGAATATATTTTCCTCAAGAAGGAGTCTTGAGTAGCCCTTAGCAATAACTAAATGTTACGATAATCATTTAATTAGTTTACGATGAAGAAGTCTACAAGCTGGATACTAGACAAGGATGCTTTATTTCCAGAAAAACATGAAGCACATGTTACATTACAAAAACAGCAACTGCACAAATGACCAACACAAACGCAAATGGTAAATTGTTAATTAAACAACCTCAAAAGCATAATAATGTTTGGCGCATCCTCTCTCAGATAAAAAAGAATTCATTTGACTGACACACAATGGCTTCTCGGGTTTATATAGGTCCGCAAACAGAGCATTGAATTTCCTAGAAGAATTCACAGACTTCAGTTCCTAATAATAATAGAGCCAAAATTCTTTTATTTTATAAAGCCCTTTTTTTATCACTTAGATCGGTTTTAATTATATCACTTTTGATTCCAAATATAGCGAAGGGCAAAAAAAAAAACAGTATTTTGTTTTGGTGCCATTTATTCTTGTTACTTCAATGGTCTTCTTGTTACTTACAAAACAGTCTTCTAAATTGCAAATGGGTTTTATTTTCTTCGAACAAATGAAATGAATGGATACAATGAAGTCTTTGGCAATTTTCAATAAAATGTTTACTATTCAATTAATTAATAGGCATATAATAAAAACTAAGTGGCTAGTCACAGAAATATTTTATCTATATAAAAAATTGATTTCAAGTATTTTATAACATTCGGAAGAAATAAGCATTAAGCAAAATTGAACAAAATCTGTCAAAATTGCAAGATGAAAGCATGAAAAATTTTACTTTTATTTTTAAAAAAAAAGCGTCATATAGTTATTTTGATTTTTATGCACTACTCATCTAAAGTCACAGATATTAACATTTTTTTTTCTAAAAAATAAAAAAATATTGATTTCTTAGGAAAAGTCTATAAATAACATATCTTTTTCGAGAAATTGCGGAAATAGTGGCCAAAATTCATGATTTGGTCTTTTTTTTTATTTTGTTTTACTGATTCATTAACTAATGAAATGTTCGTTCTTGAATTATATTACCCATCATTATATTACCCGATTTAAAAGAAATGCTGCATCCTGTGACCATCAGCAAATGCAAATTTCGAATGGTATATCACTTATGAGAATTCAAACAATGAAAAAAAATCTATTTTTTAAACTTTAAATACATTTATTTATCAGTATTTGACATCCATTTTTTTTCTTTATTTTTCGCAGGAAATGAAAGTTGAGATAGCTGCAAAAGCTGACATGCAGGAAATGGTGGAAGCTCTCGCTTTGGTGAGATTTTTACTCATTTTAATCTATTACATGCTACCATGCAGGGTCTCTGAGTTAACAAAATGAGTTTTTACAAAAAAGAATTTTATTTATTGCATGTGCATTAAAAGAAATACAGATTTCTCTAAATATTTTATATAACTTTTGTAACAGATTTTGTTTTGTTTTTTTAAACTGAATCAAGATTTCCCTGTCACCAAGAAACACTAAAATTGTCCTGGGCGACTCAGCAATTCCTCGCGCTGAGCGCCTGGTGTTGCTTCACCAGGATGATGATGATACAAATAATAATAAGCATGATGTTGCAAAAGTACTCTGAGCATGACTCATTTAGGAAAAATTTACAAATTTTTTTACCGTTTGAGTTGCAAATTAAACATATTTTTTTCAAAACAAATAATTTATTCTGAACGGAACACAAATATTTTTTATTGTGATGAAGGATTTGGAATAACCAAAGGCAATTATAATCAGTCTTTACAATCACAATAAAATATTAACATCAAGAAAAGTTGTAGTTATGTAATCACATAAAAAAATAAGTAAATATCAAGAATTCATAAACCAAAGTGTTTGAGACATTGTCAAGTGGAAATTAAGTATTTAGATTAGCTATATTAACGCTCCATTTTAAAGCAACACTTGGGCTATTTTGGGACGGACCTCGTTACTTTGATCCGCTGCTAGACGACGAGGTTGATAACTAAGCTGACACTCCGTTTCTAAACTTCTGCACCATATTAATGGGCGGGGGGGGGGAGAGTATGGCCCTGATGGAGTTAATTTGCACCAGACACGCATACACTGCAGCTCTTAGGTGGAGTAGGTATAATACCATTCAATACATTGATGTTCAAGGGTTGGCTTCTGAAGGTTTTTTATTATTATTCTTTAACCGAAATACAAAAGTATGTTAATATCCCTGGAAAGTCTTCCAAAAAGACAACTTTTCATCCATATATAAGAGCTTAACTAAACTGTTACCTTGGGTATCTAAAAAAAATTATAGGGATTAAGATTGGTAAAGATTATGGAGTCGATTTAACTAATAAAAGATATCACACTTCTTTCCTTTTAAATTATCTTCACTCCTTACTAAATATATAGAAGCATTAAAATTATCACGCTAATTTTGTTTATAATATTTTGTATTTTGTGCCTGATTCTTAAAAACTGCGCCACTTAATCACTTGTTATTCGAAATGGATTTTTCTTATATATGTTTGGGTCTCATATACTGAAACTTTTGCAGATATAGAAATGACAACCTTCCTTAATTGCGCTTTGTGGCAATTTTTAATTAAAAATGTGCCTCTTGATATTTTTCTTAATAATTCAGAAAGGAGATTTGGAACTCGTAAACACCAAAGTAGACCAAACAGAGTTTGAAACCGCTATCGAAGAGCTAGGAGAGGCCATAGGACTGCTTGGGATCAAATTTCAAAAGAAGGTAAATATCCTGTTCTTTGCTATCTTCAAATAAAATCTAATAAAATAATTATATCGAGTTAAGAAAAACTGGAAAAATAACTTACATTAATTTAAATCTTATAGTTATTTAGATATTTGTATTTTAAACTATAGAATTAAATTGCAAACTAAAATTTTTTAGGAAGGTTTATTAACAAAAATTACAAGAATAATAAACAAATGCTTTTAATTTTAATTCGAAATTCTAAAACAAAAACAAAACGGCTACTATTCTAGTATTTCATAGACTGCAAGCTATTTTGGTTATAACAATAAATATTTTTCATTCACATGCCATTTTATTAAAAACCAAAAAATAATTTAAATAAGTACTGTATTTTTTTCGGTATTTTATCTTTATTGTCTTAGCTACTTAAAAAATTAAATATTAAATATTGCCATGACCTTAAGATTTGATATGATGCTAGTAAATTATTAACGGAATTATTTATTTTCATGCAGCTTGCCTAATTAAACTACTTACTACTAAAAATCTTATACTTTGGAAATAAGCTTAATTCATTTTAATTTTATTGTCTAAAATTTTACATCAACTTTGATAATTAAAGTTTGAATAGAAAGTAAAGGATATTTAAAACACATTTTTAATGAATAAAAAATATGCAATTTAACAATTTAAAATTCAATTTTGATTACACACAATTCAAATAATGCTTATAATATTTTTAATTTAAAAAATCTAAACGTAAAATGATTGAATTGAATTTTGGCCCCAACTTTTCTTAATTAATTAAGCAGAATGTCATATTTAAGCCATCAGCAAATAAACTTAGCAATTTAAGATGAAATTTAGCTAGATTATTAGGAATTTTAAGAATCAATTAAAAAAAATATTACCTTAAGAGAATAATAATATAGAAAATATATTTCATAAGATAGTCAATCTAACGATATAATTTTTAAACAATGAAAATTTTTTTAATTTAACCTCTTAGGTGTATTAATTTATTAAGTCTCAGCATTAGATGGCATATTCTAATAGGGATATATATTATTAATTAAATCGACATAAGAACGTAAGATAAACTTCAAAAGCGTATTGATCTCCATGCGAATTTTGTCAATTAAATTAGTTCCTACTGATATTTAACTTTAGGTTTGAATATCAAAAATTCAATTATTCAATGCACAAGTTAGACAAGTCTTTGTATGAAAAGATATTAATAAATGCTCATAAAAAAAATGTTGCATTTACAAAATCAAAAAGATTTCAACTGCTCTTGATGTAATTTGTTGTGAATTTCTCCCTATTGAGTATATTTATGTCTTGGTCTATCAGATCATAGTAAGTGTGCAGTAAACATTCTTGCATAGGAAATGGTTCCTGCAAGCAACGTTCAATGAATAGCCTATATGGCGCATACAAAAGCAATGTTAAATATAACTTTTTTGTAAATAAAATATAACGTTGAACATTAAGGCATAAACATGCTCAAGTGAGAAAGTTCAAGATTTTATCAACCCTTTTGGGCCAGGATTCGCAAAACCAACGAATAGATTCTCGTGTCTTCTCAAGTTGAGATAGAATGCGTAGGAGACATACTGTCGTTTCAACGATTTTGATGATTCTATGTATATCTCTTAAACGAAAGGATTTATAAATTTAACAGGAAGATATATAAAGAAATGTCATCTTGCGTCAGCTTGTGAAGTATTTTTTAGTATATACACAGCATATTGTCTTATCTATTATGTAATGTTCCGATGTATGCCATCTAGTATTCACGTAATACATATCCTCGTCTCTATCAAGTTTACAAATAATTACCTATAACAGTCGCCTTTCTAGGTATAACTTCCTGTATACAAAATTCTTCATTCCTGTCTGTTGGGCCTTCATGTTGAGTTTGGGCATGGTCTTCCGAAACATTCTTTGTGATCATACAATATAGCTTCAAAGCTGACCTATTTCTTGCAAGAAAAAGAAGATTCTCAATAATTTCTAATATTAAGCTAAATAACAAGTTTATAGATGCTTAATCAATGACATTGCTGGAATTTATTTTCACTTGAAATCGCATATTGTTATTTTAATTCTGCTCATGCGGCATATTTTTATAGCAAATTTATGATGGACAGTTCGACACTATAGCCAAACTTCGAAGAGTCCTTTCTTTCCAACAAAAGGTTTAACAAATGATTAACTGGCGGCGACTCTTCACCGGAATTAGTAGGATATTAATTTTCCACATTTCAGACTATTCTAATAGTCATATTTTTACCTAGAAGTCTTCTATGGATTTACACAAATTTTAAAAATAGAGAAGTAAAGAAAAAAAATATAGATTCAAAATCGACTCTGAAAGGACTTAATTCAAATCTATGAAATATTTATAATTATTCAGTAATTAAGTTAATTTTCCTTTTTGAGGCAAGAGAAGGTTGTTAGTAGATATCTCATGTATTGTCGTATAACAATACATTTCTTTTTAGAACGAAGAGTGGGAGGAACGTGCTGCTGACGTCTGGCGAGCCTTGGACGGCAAGATGTCACGAGACATCTTCGATGAGGCTGTTCTCAAGATCAATTCACGTCTCACAGCCCTCCTGTACGGTCTCAAGAAGATCAAGAAGGTGGTGGAAAACCTGCTCTATCCCGATGCCAGTGGAGTCACCAGGTAACACCGAAGTTAAATTTTGTCTACAAAGCCTAAAATTAATCCAGAACATTTTCACTGGTGGGCCCATTGCTACAGATAGTTTTAAGACGCTGATAAGAAAACTTAAAAGATAATGATAAAAAAAAACAGTAACTTCATAAAATAATAAAAAAACAGTAAAGTCATTTGATCACTTTCAATGTAGTTTCCAAAATTGTACTCGTAACATCCCAGAGAAAATTATTACTTCGAAAAACTTTGTCTCAGAATATGGAACATTCTTGATCAATTTTTAACTCTTAAGAGGTTTATTATAGAGAAAAAAAATTGACTCGATAAAAAAAATAATTAATAAAAATTTACTTTGAGTAGATTATGCTGAAATAAGCAAAAATATTTACAATCAATTGATGACAAAATTAATAAAAATACTTTTAATGGATTATATTGAAATAAGCAAAAGCATTTATAAGCATTAAATGCTTAAGTTTATTAATAAAGCAAAAATGTCACCTGTTTTCCCATTGAAGCATTTTGGGTTTTTATAATTTTAAAAACTCAAATGATAGGATAATATACACATTTAAGATATAAATACAATGCACACAACAAGAATTAAAATGAAATGATACTTCCTGATGCATATTTGATTATTTGGTATCTTTGTAGCTTATTTGTCAAGAAACATGTTTTATGAAAACTTTTGAAATTGTATAGATAAGCATTTTTCTTAACAAAAGAAAATATTTACGTTCCTTTTTAACTCACTATTATTTTTTTTAAAAAAATGTACTTTAATGGCTTCTGAGTAATTTTGCGTAAACTTGTTTTTTAAAAAAACTAACCAAATATATTTTGTTTTTGTAGATGTCTTCTTTGCAGACGACCAGCTGGAATTTCGGGGCAGTAAGTTCAATTTTTTAAGACATATTCAAAAATATTTTTAATTTCCTGTTAGCAGATTTTGCAGATTTTGAAACCAAAAACTATCCAACTCAACATTTCAAATACTAAGATATTATTTTTAAAATAAAAATAAAATCGCTTTTATTTGCAATTCTAAAAAATATATCTATAAGTAAAGATAGTTGCATGTTTCAATATTTTGCAATCCATAATTTGAAGTGAATTTTTAGTTAATCTATTTTTTAATTCTAATTTAATCTTTAATTTCTAATTTAATGCTTAAAATTCTATGTTTCAGCGAATGCATTGATCCTAAACAGATGTATAAAGGACCTGGAAACATTTCCGATGAATCGGATGATAAAGAAAGGTAACTATTCTTTGAATCCTTTCATTATAGATCAGATCTCTTGGAAGAATTTTGATAAAAATCCGTTCTTTATAATTAAAAACAGATTTTTATTAATTATAGACAAACTCCGTCATTGGTTAATCGCCATTGGTTAAATTTTTTGTTTCCCAATGCATAGCTCTAAATTATCCATACAAAAACCAACATAAAAAATCTTGCTGTTGCTGCCTTAATAAATTTATGTCATTTAAAGAAGTTATTTTTTTTAATGTTTAAAACCAAAGAAAGTGAAGATGATGGATTTTAGTAGTGAACATGTGTAGATAAAATATTTAGAAAAAATGTTTCTGAATATATTTCTAAAAAGGGAAAGAAAAAAGTTGTTTCTTTATTTATTTTTATAGAGCTGTAATTTTTACTAGAAGTATAAGTTGGGCTTCATTACTAATTATATAAGAAATGAAAAAACTAACCACTTTTACAAGCAATAAAAAAATGAAGAGACAATTTTTTTTAATAATAGTAAAAACGAAAATAAAAAGATCAAAATATACTTTTAAAAATTGTATCTGAATTTTATTTGAATGAATCTCTTGCCACGCACAAAACCAGTGTTATTAATGAACAGGTTTATTTACACAATGCAAAAGCAAGCACTCACTCTCAAGCTTTAAATAAAAATTTAAAAAGTAGAGCTTAACACTACGCACATGTATATATATATGGCACGAAAACAGTTGGATCTATCTAAGCAGAAAATTCTTTACACTGTTGCCAGTAAAATTTACAAATGCTTATAATTTATGATAGGTTAAATTAAGCAACATAGATTTTGATTCTATAGGATTTAAACTCATAACTTCAGAGTTGATGAAAGAATTTTATTATTTATACTAAATTCAGCTATATAGTTATTATTGTTTTATATAGATGTTTTCTTTGATTTTTTGATTTTTTTTCAACTTATTATAATAAAAAGAATTAGTTTTGAACCCCCACCCCCAAATAGAGTGGGAATAATACTGATTCATAGAATAAATCTTCTTTTTTTTTTAATTTTATGGTGGTTTAAAAATTGTTTTCTTAGTTTATGAAATTTCTGTCTTCAAACATAAAAATTATGCTTCCAAAAAAAAAGCTAGACAAAATGTCAAGAGAAAAACTATTTGGGAAGAGTTCAGGAGATGGGGAAGGAGAATAATCATACAAATAAAAAAAAAATCTTCGGCTGTATAAGACAAAATCAGAAGCAATTTTCAAATCACGGTATAATATGAAATTACAGGGAATTATTTAAAGAAGTGGATGCTAGAATACACACATTTTGCTTTTCCATATGTGAAAAATATAAAGAAAAAGTATTGTAGTCATAATTTCATTATCGACAAAATTCAAATTATGCTGCATTATCGGTATCGGTTCATTCAAATTGCAGTAATGTTCTAATTTTAGATAAAATTCCACAAAAGAAAATATCTTTCTATTCTTAAGTGTTTAAGGAATGTGATAATCCAAAAATCCAACGTAATTACATAGATGAAGCTTCGCTTAGACTTTATGCTCTACCAGTGAAAAACTATACCAAATTTTAAACCAAATTCGCTAAAGGGCTAACTATTTATCAATCTAATTATTTCTAAATATATGAACACAGTAACATAAAAGCATTAGGAAATAGATAGATCAATTTTGATATTTCGTTTCGAATCCAGAATTATTTATAAGTATATTTCTGTACCACGGCATCAGTTCTAAAGCGGCAAGGTCTGGCACCAATATTTAGCTACTGTTTACTCTACTGCTTCGTGCAACAATATGACGAATCGACGACTGGTGCCATGTTAACAGACTTCATCCAGTTATTGCTGTCTTCCATATTTAGGACTTCTTAGTTGCGATGTTGTCTTATAATTTGGCAATAACTGGTTCCAATATTTTCTGTTGAGAATGACTACTGTCATTGCTGATGGAAAAAAACCTGTATACCTTCATAAAATTTTGGCTCCAATAAAGTAAAGGAAAAATTTACGAAAAACATATACGTTTCTCTTAACAGCATTGCGAAATTAAAACAGTCGTATTGTGCAGGAATATGAGAAAAATGTACCAGTTGATTTTATTTCAAATATAATTGTTTCATAAGGTTTAATCAATTACAGTATCTTTCTCCATCATCAGTGAGCTTAAATGCAATCGAACTAAAAAGTAATTGAAATTTCACTTCTCTTTTTAATTTGCCAATATTTCACAATTTTTCAGCTTTCTCAGGAATGTTAGTGATGCCTATGCTAAACTGCCCACACATGACGAACCTCCATTCTGCGCAAGTCCAGACACAATCATCAGGTATGAACTATTCAATACTAATTTTGCTCAGTTAGCATGAAGATTCAAATTAAATTTATTGCATTCAATGTCTGCTACAGAGAAAATTATCTTTATTAATTTTAAATATGTTGTGGATATAATACTAGAAGCATCACAGTTTCTGCATAATTATTAGTTCGCTTTCTAATACGACTAGAAAATCTTTATGCTATTTTTCACAATGACTTCTGAAAATATTACAGTACAAAAATGAATTTTATATTATTTTAAGGTCAATTAATTAATAGATATGTTTCTCAAAAAGTTATGAAATCTTACTTTTTATACAATCATCTGGTACTATTCCTATTTAGTAAACTATTCTTGGTACTGTAGCATCTTAAATAAAGAAAATTCTGTTCTTCTGCGATTAAAAGTGTTTACTTTATAAAATATTAGAAATTGTTGTTTTAAAAAATTTTTTACATATGAATTGAGACTATGCGAGAAATTTTAAGATTAAATTTCTCGCTGCAAATTGAAATTAATCATTGTCGTTTAATTTTCATAAGTATTCCTTAAAAAAAATTGAATGAGAACCTTGTTTAGGTTAAACAGGTATAATTCAATCAATTTTAATCATAAAACATTTTATACATAATATACATTTTATACACTTATAACAAATGAATTTTTTTAACCGGCTGTTTTAGAATGCCTACAGTGTTTTATTAAATACGATTTTTAAGATCGGGGTATCGGGGTATGAAAAGTTAGAATTCATTACTTTTTCAGAAATTTATCGATGTACTCAAACAACATAAAATATAATTCTTTCCCTCGTTTAAAGCACTTATATATATATATATATATATATATATATATATATATATATATATATATATATATATATATATATATATATATATCCTTAATGATTTAGAAATTAGCTATTCGGCCACTATAAGAGCAGATATTCTTTATGTGAATAATAAAACTGAGGTTATTGAAACTAGTCATCTCAGGCGACCAGCTGATTCGTCGGTTATAGTTGATTTCAGATGAATCCATTAAATATAACTTCATGTTTAACATTAAAATCATGTTATTTTAATTTTATCACATAAGTTCTATTTCTTGCGTACATGAACTTTTCTAATTAATATAGTCTCTTAATACATAATTTTATTAAAAACATAAATTTACGATTTATGAATCTTCTAAATTTCGCAATGTTGTAACTTCATTTATTTATTTGTCTTGCAAACTACACACATATTAAACAAACTTCTTTTTTGATCAGCTTTCTACAATGAAAGGAGATCATGCTATTAAATTTTTGATGAAACATTGAATACCAGAGCAGCAATGTAATCTATTGTATGAAATTTGGCAAAAAAATATGTTTTAATTGCTAAATTTCAGAAACAAATCACACAATTATCAAATTGCTATCATTAAAAAAACAATTTTTTTTATTTTAAAATGGTGTAAAATTTCTTTTTGTGCAATAATATTTTCGGAATTTATCACGTAAAAATGCCAAAAATCAACTTAATTTTAATTAATTAAAATTGCACAAAGAAATTGCTCTAAATTGAACATTCCTACCTATCAAAACACATACATATGTGTGTATGAAATCTACATACAGATTGCCCGCACATATACACACACTTTCATTTTTATTATTGATGGAGGAATGAACACGTAAAAAAAATTTCTCGAATAATCATGAAATGATGTGTATTTGTGTTGACGTATATTCATGTAATGTTGACATGACAACTATAATCAAGCAAATTTCATCACTATTCTCAAACTAATCAAATAATTTTAACATTTTTGACATCATATATTTGAAAAATATTCATCAGTTGTGTGGGTTCACTATTTTAGGAGCATTTGAGCTGATACTCTCTCGAATGCATTCTCTTATTCTTGGCAAATTCTAAAACTTTGTATTTTCTAATAATTAATATTCTCTAATATTTTCTTTAAAAAAAAAACACTTAATTTTCATAGATTTTTGTGTTTCTCGAGTATTTAATATTTTTGATTTGCTATTTCAGTAAAATATATTATTGAATTGAAATTGTTATTTCAAATTAAGATAAAAATTCCTGGGTTAAAGCATTCTTTGCCTATTTTTGAGTTTACCATTTTGTAATTGGAAATGAAATGTAAACTAATAAAAATTTCAGAGTTTAAAATTAACGAAAATATGAGTGATTTGATTAAAAAAAACACCAAAAGTTACAAGAGATAACAAAATAATCAATTGTCTTCAAATCTCGCTTATTGAAAATTGATATCAAAAATGTTGTCAGATCTCTATCTGACATCATAAAGTTTAAATTTTTTTTAAAAAACATAGAGAGAGAGAGTTATCCAAAATTCCATAGTATTATGCAAGTTAATTTTATTATAAAAGTTCAGTTAACTTTTATAATACAATTGTTTCATTATATCATAAAAGTTTTAAGCATTGAAATTGCTGATGATATTTTATAAAAGTAGGATTTCTGTATATTTCTTGTTTCTTTTTAATCAAATAGTGTTGTTAGATTAATAATGTAGCAAATTAATTCTCTTAAAAACGTTAAAGTTATAATAATTTGTGTACAATTCAGAGGAAAGAATTATGTTTTACTCTGACGTTTATTTTCATAAGAAATCACTGAATTCATAATTACATAGTTCTTTGCCAATCATGAGAAATCGTTTGCAAATTCATTCCCATCCATTGCCAGGTAAATTGTTCAGAAAAGTTTATGTTTATTCTGAGCTACTCAGTGCTATAAGAAGATTTATACTAATATATTTTATCGTTTGAAAGTTGTCTAAAGCCAGGTACTAATTTCTTTGCAAAAGGTTTTTTATATATTACTTTCTTTGCTATATTTTTAATTCGAGTTATATCGCTATAGTTTCAGATCTAAAATTGGTTCCCGGTTGTTTTTTTGGGATTTATAAAGTTATGTATGCCATTCGTAATTAAAGGTTTTCAAGACACTGCGACATTTACTAATAGCAAAACAAAGAATATACAAGACTGTTTTTTTTTATTTATTTACATTTTGCTAAGAACTTATTTAATCATGATGTATTCATCTTTCTGCTACCAAAAATAACAATAAATTATTGCTCTAATTATGCAAATTTTATGAAAAATCGTATTATAAATATTTCTTTTCTAGCATACCTTTCAGCACTTCAACATATCGAAGGTAATTCATTCTTTTTCTTTCAAAATGCTTCGGTTTTTAAATTATAATGCAACAAAGATCATTATTTCTAAATTAAATTTTTCCTATCATGATTTGTGTTAAATTGAAGAAAATATTTCCTAGATAAGATACTTTCTTTATAAATTCTTAACGAAAAAATTCTATATTTTTTAGATCAAATCTTTCTCCTGAAGTGAACGAAAACCTTTCAAAATAATTCATTAATATTATCTGATTAACTAATTTTTAAGATTACATTTAAAACAAAACTAAAAAATGAATAAGGGTAATGGAAATTGTATAGTCAATAATAAATTATTATCAAAATGAAATTTATTGACAGCTAATCATAATGAGCATTTCGAAAAGAGAACCAATCAATATGTTTCCGAATTGGCCTCAGAGGAAATTTAAGGAACGTTGCAAATGTCTGAAATTGATTTATAAAAGCAAATAAAAAAACAAAAATTCTTAAGAAGTGAATTTTTTATATTTAAATCTAATATAAAAAACTGGGTTTTTTTTGTTTTTTGTTTTTTTTTTGCTTGATTAAATAAAAAAAATTATAGACAGTTATGAGCTTTTATGAAAAGCATATAAGCATCTGCACTAGAAGATAGCTGCTCAAGGCTCAATTTTACTTTAAAACATCTGATTGTCTATCTAAAATTCGCCAAATAAGTCATCAGGGGTTAAAATTCTACTATCATTGTATCTATCGATTATAACTTCAAAGTGATTTTGAAAAACTGTTTTGTTTTATAAAAGAAAAAAATTAAGAACATCCAAAATGTTAGTTTCAAACAATGTACCTTGATTTATTTACTTTTATTTTATTTTTAAATTTTACTTTTATTAATATAGTAGTGTTATTCAGTACACAGAAAAATTCGTTTAACATCCACACAATGCTTGAGAGAATAAATCCAATAATCAAAGCAATGTAAAATATTGTTGTAAAACATTTTTTAAAACTATTGAAATTAAAGAAAAAAATTATATGGATATTGACACAGCTGAAAAGCCTTTTTTTCCATTTTAACTTAGCGTGACAATAATTTTTGTACAATTATAATCTTCGAACGTTATTGGATGGGTTAGCATTTAGGTTAATTTTTAATTAAAAATCTAATTAGAGTTTTAAAAATTATTTTCTTACTGAGAATCTACTGATCAATAAGTAATTAGATACCAAATTTCGAAGCTATGGGTGCAACGGTTGTCCCGCGAATAATTTTGAAGGAATTTTAATTATGCATTTCGAATGACGCAATGTACAAATAGTATGATACAACATGATAAAAATTATCATGTTGAAAAAAATGCAACAAATTGTACAAATGGGCCACTTTAGTACAAAATTTCTGTTCTTTATTTTTTATTATAGCTCTCCTGAAGAACCATTTCCAGATGTAAGACCCAATCTGAGAGTGGGTCCAATAAATGAGAAAGCGGATCACAGGTTGATTTTATGAAACAAAAAAATACTATAAATTAATACATAAAACTTTGCTGTATTTTCCACGATTATCATTCATTCATTGGAACATTTTGAAATTTCTGTTTGGCAGAGAAACTGATAAACTAAAAGGAAGATCTCAAGTGCCGAAGCTGCCTCAAATCAACAATCAGGAAACTGGTCACTCCTCATCCAAGTACTGTCTTTTTCTTTTCTTTTTTTCCCCCATTTCCTATTAATATTTAGTAATTAATTTTTCGAACACTTTTCCGTTAGAAGCCAAAAGGCAAAAAAAAACCATACCAAACGGTGGCGACAATTCGCCACATTTTAACGGTAACAAGATATTTGGAACGGCTGGCGCTGCAAAACTGAAATTCTCCTGATTGTTTGCGCTCGATTTTCATTGCTGCTGCTCTAATGTAAAAATATAATATTTCATTACATAAAATTTGACTATATGATACTGGAAGGATTTACTGCTGAAAATAATCGTATTTCTTCAACATTTTTATCGAATTTTTTTATAAAATTCTTTTTTAAAATTTTTATGAATAATCGATAAATTTGAACTATAAATTAATTTATCAGATATAACCACTTAAATCAAGGATTCCAAACTCAAATGATAGCACACACCAAATAAAAAAAAATGTTTAAGTTTATAGGAGTTGCAATAAAAAAATCATACTAATGTAAGCAAAGAATAGAAAATGACAAATGTTAAGTGATGATTTCTTCCTAATATTTGATATCTTTTTTATGCTACCATCTTTCCCACTTCAAAGAATATTTTGTTCGTAATTATTTCTTTCAAAACTAATCTAAGGTGAAATTTCGGTAATTCTGAATCTAATAAAGAATATTTTCTTTAATAGAATTATATATGAAAATAATTTTTACGGCAATTCAAACTTGGTTGGCTAATATTTCTTAAATTCAAATATCCAAGCTTCAGTGAATTTTTCTTTCACATTTGAATAAAATTCGATCTAAATTTCCTTTATTTGTATTTGGCTAGATATAGATTTTATTTCTATAGAAAATCGAAGAAAAAAAACAGAAAAAGTATTTACAGAGATATTAATATCTCCAATTCTTGCTTGTTTGATATTGGTGATTGAAAATATTGCATCGAAATGCGATTCAATTTGTTCAGTCAATTAGCATTCAAATATTTGAAAATACTGAGTTTACTAAAAACAACTATCTATAATTATGAATTTTGAGAATCGAAATGCTATGCTTTTATTAAAAATTTTGTTAAATATTATTATATTTGTTGTGCCACAAAGATATTTGTGTATCTGATTTAATAACCTTGATTTAAATGAAAATTACCTACAGAATTAAACTCTGGTTTTTGTACTGTTTTAAATTTGTTTTAGTTTCTAATCGGAAAATTTGTAATTGTCTAGATAGAAATATTTTCAGATATTTTACAGAATACTTATAACTATAAGTTTCATTTTCCTTTAAAGTCGTCAGAAGTTATTTTATGCCTTAGAAATAATAATTCAAACATGATGATTATGTTATTAACTAATACTTCGTTTTTTACTTCTGCTTGTTAGTATTGATGTCAGTATTACTATAATGTACATAAGACTACGAAGCTTTTTAAAAAGGAAAAATCAACAAATTTATAAAATGAATTGTTTTGATTATAAAATCATTAATATTTATATCGTATTCCGTTTTTCTCAATCGATAAATATTGATTTAGTAATTGTTGGAGCATGTTCCCCGTTGGACACCATTTCCAAAAATGCTTTTGAAACTTTTTAAAAGAGAAGGAAAAATCAACAAATTTATAAAATGAATTGTTTTGATTATAAAATCATTAATATTTATATTATATTCCGTTTTTCTCAATCGATAAATATCGATTTAGTGATTGTTGAAGTTTTATTTAGTGTTTCCCGTTGGACACCCTTTCCAAAAATACTTTCTGATGATTCAAAATATATAACTAATATAAAGCTAAAAATTTAATTAATATAGTAACAAAATATCATAAATAAGAATAGTTCACAGGAACGTACTTTACCTATAAAGGCCCACTTTTTCCATTAATCTTATATTAAAAAATTTTGGATTTCAAATTGGTTTTAAAAGATAAATTTATTTAGCTTATTAAATAAAATTTATTTATTTTGATAGTTATTTTCATTAATAAATAATTAAATAATAAATCAAAATATTTCGTTGATGTTTAAATGATAAACTTAAATAACTAGCTTTTTTTAACTAAGGTCAATCTTTATTTCAACATTCGATGTTATTATTTCAAAATTATAATAATAATAATAATCAATTGATGATTAATTTGATTGTCAAAATCATATTATAGGGTTTCTGAAATAATTAAGAGATAGTAATTTAATCAGATATTAAATAGCTTAGCATGAGCATTTAAAAATCTTTGAACTTAGTGTACGTATATTTTTCACAGCCTTACGAAGAGTTAAATAATCATGAAAGTATTAAAAACTAATAAGCTCATTAACCTATAGTATCATTAAAAAATGGATATGAACTTTCCAGAGAAGGAAAAAGAAAAAAATAATAACAATAGTTAAAAGGAAGATCACAATCCTTCAATAGAAATTTTAAATATTCTTGCTTTATTTCTAAATGTTGTGATGGAATTTCATTCTACTTATACCTGATATATCCGTATTTAATCTTAAATCATTCTAATATTTTTAAAATGCCTTGGACAAAAAAAAAATTAGAATTGCTAAAATTACTTTAATAACAATTTTAATGGATTTATTTATAGGCAAAGGCAAGAAATAGAATTTTCGGTTCCCAAAGTACGTGCCAAGCAGCAACATAGAGAACTCATATTCACCAAAAAAATGTGAGTAATTTCTTTAAGAAGTATTTTTAAATTTAAACCACCAACTACTTTTTTAAGTTATTCGAAAAAAATATTTACAATTTTTGAAAAGTTCTAATTCACTAGAATTTTTTAAATCATATCCTTTTAAACAAAACTCTGTTATTATTCTAAATAACCTTAAATTTTGGTACTTTGGGATTATACCGTCGACCTGTCAACGCTCATGAAAATGCACCAATTCTCGCGAAATGTGCCAAAAGATTGACGAAAATGCGCCAATTCTTTGGCGCCATCATAAAGAAAAGCAATCTTGCTTTTATTGGCTCAAAGCTACCTTTTGGCGATAATATCGGGTTTAACGAAAATGGCCGACGGGATAAAACCAAAGTACCAATTTTTTTTTTTTTTTTTTTTTTTTTACATTGGCTCTCTAAAACAACTATTAGTAGTTAAATAGCTCTTTGTTCATAAAAAAAGATTATAAATCTATTCAAGATTTTTTTTCTTTGAACAATTTAGGAGCCACTTACTTTACAAACTCAATGAAAACATTTATGTTTTAAAAATTAAAACTAGGTAAGACTTAAGATTAATGTCCGGTATCAAGCCAAAATCGTGCCAACCGTCCAAAAATTGGGTAAAATTACGCTACCTTGAATGGCTGCAAGAAAAGATAACCCATGAATATTAGGGTTGCAATAAATTGACAAAATTGCACTTGAAGAAAAGAAATTGCCCTAAAATAATTCAGTTTTGGTGACCGGTTATTTATCTTAACACTATACAACATACATGATTCATTGCACTATTATTCAAATATATATTACAATAGGAAATACTTGTACTAAACAAAGAAGCACTGTTTAATCCCATCGTCATACTGTTTTTGCAAAATTTTCATCAACTTGTTAAAGTTTTAACAGCGTTAAATATAATATCAATTTGGCGAATTATCAATTAGAAAACTCCACTTTGGCAATTGTGCTGTGTTTTAAGCCAAATGAACTACTTTTGCAAAATATTTAGTTTCGTTTATTAACTGATTCAAGTTTCCATCGCATCAGAAATACTCAAAGACTAATGCCTAACAGTTGTGAATCGCTATAAAAATTTTTAGATAAAACAGAAAATTCAATAAAAAATTACATAATATTTATTTGAATCAGTGAAAATATAATGCTTTCAGTACATTTAATTTTAATTTAATACATTGCATGGTTCTATTTTTATTTCTGTCCTGTAAGTATCTCTCAAATTATTCCACATTTATTGGTTTTTGGAGCTTGCTTGGACTGTTGGTGGTTGACTTTGGTTTTTTGGCAAATCGACCAGCGCTTTTCACCGGGGATTTGGATCTTTTCATTTCTTTGCCAGGGGACTTCTTTTTAGATTTCTTGATGACATATTTTCCCTCCTTTTTCTCCACATGTCCAGTTTCTAGAAGCCTTTTCAGAATGAGCATCGTCTCAGGTTTGCTGGACAGTCCATTCTGTTTTGAATCCAAAAACTTCTTGATATGTTGAGAAGTTACACCTTTGCTATCTTTGCTATTTACAACAGCAGTCAATATCCACTTGCGAATTTTGGCTTTTTCAGTTGTTGTTGTTGTCATGGTTTTGAAACAGGGTTTGTAAATTGACTAATTTCTATTATTTGTAGGTGATTGTAAAAGAAGCTATTGATGCATCCGCAGAATTAGATTTGAAAATTGCATAGTTTGATTTGAAATCAGCGCGCTATTCGTGTGAACATTTAAAATCTCGTGTTAGTTGCACGGATCTAACAACTGAAAGATCATTAAATCATTTGCTAGGAAAGCTTTTGCTTTTTTTTTAAATAAAAAATTTCAATGGTTATCCAATAACCATTTCTTTTCAATGAATATTAAATACTCATGAATGTATTGAAAATATAGTACCGAGTGTATATACATCGTTGTACACTGTCAAAAGATTCTATTTCTTAAAACCATTAATCCATTATAAGAAGCGTACAACACAAGACAACAATCATAACCCAAAATTGTTCAAAAAACAGATAGAATGCCTACATACCATAAAGAGAAAACCATGATAAAGTAGATCAACGTAGCTAAAGTATGTAATTCTGTCACCCATTTTCTTGATCAGATTATTTGTTATTGGTGATTGGGTATTCAAATTCAAATGAATTAAAACCAACTTCTATTGATAACAGAGTACTGGACATACGTTCATGAAAAAAGAAAAGCAGTATTTTATGTTTTGTTCTTGTAAGTGACTGTTATTATTTTAACACAATAGTTTCTTAAAGTTTTATTGGCAATTGCGTAGTGGTAACAGATATTTTCCAAATTATCATACATTCAACTTTCAATTTGCATTACTTTCAACATAGCTATTTTTTTTATATTAACCTAACATGCATGCAAGTATCAAATCAAAAAAATAAATCTTTGAAAATTTATCTACAAAATTAAAGAATTAGTTTGGTAAATTAAAGTAAAAGTAATTTCAATTATGTGATATTCAATAAAGTCTATTATTTTGCAAAATCATTTATTTTTTAATTTTTATTAATTTAAAAAAATGTTTCGAGCATCATTTCTAACAATATATACTTCACACAAGAATAAAAATAAAATTTAACCTGCATGAAAAAAAAATAGTTTTTACGAACTTGTTGCCATAGTGCTGACAAAAACTCGAATTAAAAGATTAAGAAGTTAATTCTCACATCAAACTAATCCTAGAAAAATTTAATTTTTAATACATGTCTTTATGAAATAAAATAAATATGAAACATGATATTTTAGAAAAAATAAAAGCTAGAAAAGGGTTTCTATGACTTTTAAAATATCTACATTATAATTCAAGATTATTTACAGCAAACATGGTTTAATACCTATAGAATATTCATGTTAATCAGCAGCAAATTTCTGAAGCGTTAAAAAAAGTCATATACATCTAATAAAAATTGGTCAACTGAAGAAAATAATTATATTTTATGTAATTAGAGTTAATGAATGTTCTCATGAAATACAGAATTACAGTTTTTTATATAGATCATTGGTTCTATGAGTCACGTTTAATAAAATATTCTTAAGGTTCTAATTTTTAAAAAATTCATTCTTTTGTAACAAAAACTGATTCAAAAGATGAAAATCTGAATTTAACTATTCTACAAAGTCGCTCAGTTCTAGACCACTTCATTTATAACCTTAAAGACAATACACCAATCAGCGCCCAGAGATTTTTCTGTTTGCTCTAAAATAATAAAATTGCTGATTATACTAAAATAATTATATTTTGGTTAGATTTTATCGCAGAAGATTAAAAAGTGTTTTGATTAAATGTCATAAAAAATATCGTGTCATTAAAATTAAATGTTATTTTAGAATGCCATGAATATTTTACTGAATAGTGTCCACAGAAGTGGCTGATTGCATAAAATTTATTCTTCATAATTTTTCCATTTGTAGATTGAAATAAAATAAATTATTATTATTATTATGACATTTTTTATGACATTTAATCAAAAACGTTCATTTAAATCCTTCTGAAAACTGAAAACTGTATTGTAAATTGTTTCAGAGAAATTTATAATTCATCATATAAAAATCGTACACCTTGGAGAAAATCCATAATTTTTAAAAAAATATTCTGTAGAATACATAAAACTTCAGTGCTGAACATTTTATTTTCTGCTCTCTTAATAACTTTAAAAAATGCGTTTGGTTTCAGAGAAAGAAAAAAGTAGATTCTCTGTTAAATGAAATTTAATCATTTTAAATCAACCGTTTCAAATTTCTGTTGAATGATTGATTTGAAATGATAAAAAGCAGAGAAATGCATAGAACAATGAAAAGAACAGTGTAAGGGTTTTAAAATATTGTTTTATGACTATCAAAATTTGAAGCTTAAAAATATTTTGTTTGAAGAAGCATAAATATCAAGTTACATAAGTTGAATTAGAAATTTTATTGTTCATTAATCCTACCAAATCAGCAGGTCCCCATAGACGACTATTAAATAAATAAAAATAACTATATATTCGCAAAGTTAATAAAATAAATCATTAAAATATGAAAAACGTGCTGAAATGTTGAATTAAAAATGACCATCTTATTAAAAAAAGAATCTTATATTGTGCACTGCCTAAGGTAGCAAAATGCCTAAATCCACCACTAATTGGGATTACTCTAATCATAGATCAATAGTTAATTTCTGAACTACTAGAAATAGACATATATTTCCTAATGGAAAAATACTCTAAATTGCGTAAAAATCTATGTTGTTTGAAGTAATAAATATAATTTTGAAAAAATTACAATTTTTGTTTTTGTAATTTTTTTTTTATATTTTTTAAATCCGTTTTCCTTATTAATCCTTTTTTAGTAAAATATTCTTGATATTCTTTCAATTTAAACAAAATTGGCTCCACACTTCTGCGACTACAACTATTATTAATGAAGTTTTAACTATCAATCTTTTAGACCATTTCAATGGCCACCCCAAGGAAAATCCGCCAATTAAATGCTCAGATTTTTTTTGAAATGGCGCCCATTGATTGGTCTAAAATAGTGATATTCAAAGGTTTCTAACTAGATAAGTTTTAATACAAAAGAGTGGAACTTTACTAAATTTTATTAAATATGATTAATAGAACAATGAAATTGTATAAAAATTTTGGCTTGTAATTTTAAAAAAATTTATTTCTTGACTGAAACATTTTCTTTTCATGTTAAAGCCTCTTTTACGTTCAAAAATATATATCCTATATCTAATGGTTTGCCAGCGTCCTGGCCCAGGAGTAGCGCGTCTTCTCCGTGATCTGTGCGCCCCGGTTCGGGCATGGTTGTTCTTAACCCTGTGTTCGATCTGTCTTGTGTGTGAAAGAGCCCCCCCCCCTTTATAAAAAGGGGTTATGCAAGCGAGTGTGTGTGTGTCATCATATGAGCTAGAAGTCAGACTTCTGCTACCGGCTATTCAGGGGCCCTTACCCTCAGAAGCTTCTGCACAAACTCGGCTTAAATCGCCGACTTCATCAGTGGGCTTGTCTATAACAAGTGCCATAAGTAACAGCAACATATCTAATGGTTTAAAATTTACTTATTTGGTCACGATTTGAGGGATACCCTTTATAATATGTTTCGATAGTTTAAAATAATTTAATTTGTCTTTTGCAGGTTGTCTCGATTTCAAAGGTAAGTTTATTTTGATCATTAATAGTTAATGATTTTTTTATATTAAAAATTGCTTCAATTTGCAACAATGAAAACAAAACTTTTCTCATTTTCCACTCAAAGGCATGTAATTTTAATTTTAAGAAAAGGTCCACTTTATTGAGATTAAAATTGATTCAATTATGAAAATTCCTATCTTATAAAAATGCGCGCAGACCACTCTATCGATGGTTTCGAACGAAGATGCTATATCAATCACCTCCCGGAGTTTCCACAAGGCTAAATTTGCCTAAAATGTTGATTGTTCTAAAATTGTAATATTCAAAGCTTCATAATTCAGTCAGATTTGATGGCAGAAGATGAAAACGTTTTTATTATTTTTATTATTATTTAAAAGCTGAAATGCCAAATATATTTAGCAGGATGAATGTCAAGCTTTAGGACCAAACGACCGTATAAAATTTAGGTTTCATAATTTTTGAAGTATGTTTATGGACTGAAACAAAATAAAATATTATTACTATTTACGCCATTTAAATCCTTTTGAAAATAAAACTAAAAACGGAGTTTTATGATGAATTTTTTATTGAATAATTTCTTGAAATATTGCATAAGTTATAAGACTTTTTCTATTGTGCACTTAAGACTTTAGTGCCAAACAATTTTGTTTTCTTTGATCATATTTGAAAAAAACAAGCTTAGTTTAAGCAAAAGAGAGTTTTGGTACTAATTAAAATTTAATCATTTCCACTTTAGTTCAAATTTTAAATTTTATAGGGGCTTACAAAGGGATACATAGTTTAATGAATAAAACGGCTTAAGGCTTCTATGATTGTATAAGTGATATGATTATCGAAATTTGAAACTGAAAAATATTTTGCTAAAGAAGCTATTGAAATACCAAGTTACATAAAACATTTTATTAAAAAATTTTGAGAGCATTAATCTCAGTGAACCAGCTGATCGGCAGTGATAGCTAGCTCATAATAAAACTAAAATAATTTAAGCTTAATGAAACTTTATAATCTACAACTAAGAAGAAATAGAATTTCAGAAGTCAAAATGGAAAAGATGATTCCAAATATATATAAAACTTCGTAACAAGATATTTCAATATTTATTTCTGCGATATCAGATTGAAAAATATATATTTACTTGTTGTTATCAAAAACTACATTGTCATTTAACAAGCAACACCAATTATCTTACTTTGCAAAATTGCGTAAGAAGAAAAAAGCTAAATATTTCGTAACTCATAATAAATATTTCAAATCTTTTTTTACAGCAAGTATGAGCAGTCTCGTGTTTATACCAATTTTGAAAAAGTGTCAGAATTTTTCTTCATTGATTTCAAAAACAATTCAATTTTCTTTTCTTATTATAAAGCTTGAAAAATTGCGACAGTTGGTGTCACTTGCTAAATGATGATATGTTGCAAAACAATATAATACGTAACATAATTATAAAATATTTAAAATGCCTGTTATAATTTACAGATATATAAACATTTATTATTTTTATAGAGAAGGTAAATTGCCAGAAATGAAACCTCAGCCTCCTTCTATACAGCAAACTTCACCCTCGATGCCACCAAAAGAAAAGTAAGCACAGCATTCTGTTTTCCGACTTTACATTGTTGTTACGGTCAAGTTTTTTTTTTTTTTTTTTTTTTTTTGAATATTGAGTAACTGCCGAGTACTTGGTTGAATTCCATAAATTTTAGTTATATTTTATTGTTCAGTTCAGATAACATACATAATTCAAAAATAAAAAAAGATTTTTATTGTTCCTTTAAATTTTTTTCTGATGCTTGACAAACTGTTCTGAACTCTGATTAAACTTTTTCTAATTAAATAAGACACGAAATAAATCATGCAGATTTATATTAGGGTTTTACAAATTGACATCAAAACAGAGCCTGATTAAGGCAGGGGCATACGGGGCAGTTGCCCCGGGCCCCCACATCAGAGGGTACACCCAAATCGAATAGAAAGTTTATTTTACGTTTCCTTTTTTAATGAGCTTTTATTAACAGAATATCAGTACAGTGTAAAATCCGTCAGTTTTATATTAGCTTCTTGATTAATCTATCGTATGAACACAAAAAATCTATATTTTGTAAATCCATGGCTTTCTAGGGAGGAATTCAGTTAAATTTTCGCAATTACGATGAACAAATTTGGCCAATCGAAAGCCTGTATTTTGACATATCGCAAAATGCGATATGTTTTCAAAAATATGGTCTTCTGATTGGCTTAATTGATCCATCATGATTGCGAAAATTTAGCTGAATTCCGTCCTAATGTCAGCAAGGATATGAATTTTTCGCAGCTTGATGACCTAGTTAAGAATTAGAAAACTGCATTCCGGAAGTAGTGAAGCAGAAGGGGCCCCCAAAGAAGTTTTTGCCCCGGTCCCCAATTAGGCTAACTCGGACCTTGCATCAAAACTATTGATAATCGAATAATATCTATCATGAATTAGAAGTATAGTAAAAATGCTTAATATTATCACCACTGAACACAAAAAGACTTAGATGCTCTGACACTTTTTGATTCCTTTACAAACCATAACTGGGACAAAGCTGTGAAATAGTCTCCTTTTAACTTTGACACTTGCATTCGATATTTTTCAGACGTCTCTTTTCTGGTAATTTCGTCATCTCATTATTAAGTAATTAAGTCAAATTATCTTCCATCATTTTTATTGCCGACCCTGTGGCAGTTAGACATTGATCTCTCTCATAATACGAAACGTCTGCTTTTTGATATCTCTGCAGCGATTATTTTCAGTATTACACAAAAACCTAACTGCAAATAATCATCAGTTCTCATAAAAGTGAAATATTCAGCAATAAACAAAAAAGATTCTTGGAATATATCTTCATGTTTCTGAGAGAACTAAGCAGAGTTAGTTTTTGAAACCAGACTTTGCTTTAATAAAAAAGTTTAGTTTCATGAAATCCAAGAATTACCCTCCTTATAAATACATCGGCTTGAATTCGGAAAACTAGGATTTTTGTGTTGGTTCTCCATAAAATTATATAGTAAAAAATTAATCTTGTAAAAAAGTGTCAAAATAAGTACAAAATGTGAAGATTTGGAAATTTAATAAATTTTCTATTTAGATAAAGTTTGTACAAACAAGAAAATTCTAAAGCTCTCAGTGTGCTTTAAAATTGTAATTTCCTCTCTTTAAACAATATTGATTGTAGTGTAGAATTTAAAGTATTTTCTCATAAAGATATTTTATTATTCCTCAAAAGTAGTAGAAAAAACATTTTATAACTATACACAAAGGCAGTGAACATATTCTATGAAATAATACTAACACCTCATGTTCATACACACATGGCAGAAATACTGCTAATACCTCAGGTTCATACACACAAAGCATTATTAATTAATATTTTAATTAGTGTTTATAATGAAGTATATTATTTGGAAAATGCACAATCCTATAACTTACATCGGAATTTTATCGATTTTCAT
Organism: Argiope bruennichi; assembly: GCF_947563725.1. Taxonomy (NCBI): domain Eukaryota; kingdom Metazoa; phylum Arthropoda; class Arachnida; order Araneae; family Araneidae; genus Argiope; species Argiope bruennichi. The sequence continues at coordinate 86,672,266 of NC_079151.1, forward strand.
GAATCTATGCAATGGATGCATAATTTTTAATGGAATGATAAAGCTAAGAACCATTTTTTACAATCGTCAAGTATTTTTCTAATGCTAAAATCTATGTTGACGCTATTAGTATATAGTATTTTTATTTTAAAACTTTAATACACTCCAGATTATAGAAGTGTATTTACTAATCTCAAACATTTACTTAATATCGTTCGAATCTATATTGATTCCACTGGTAGAAGAATATTTAATTCAAAAATTCTATGGGTTATAGCTGCGAATTTTGCTAATATTCTTGCCGTCGTAGAATTTCATTATCGTATCTATAATTCAAAACATATGATGATTGTTAAATCTCCAAACGTTATCTTCAGAATGCTTCATCCGCAGCAAAAAGCAAGCAAGTTTTCAAAGATTTTAAAATATGCACATTTTCATATCTCCAGATTACAGAGATCCCAAATATAATAGATTTATTTAAAGTAAGCGTTCAGGTCCTCAATCGTTGATTGGGATTTTCTATACAAAAATAAATTATAAAAAAGTAAACAGGAACTTCTTATCGTCTGTATACGTCGGAATGAAATAAGTTCGTAACTAATTAAAGATAAAGTAGCGATTTAATACAAAACTAGGATATGTATCCAAACTCAAGTAAACATTTAAAATATTAGCAAGATTTGTTCTGTAAACTTTGTTTTCTATAGAAAAATCTCAGCTTCCACGGATATAATTACTGACTCGGCTGGCAACTTGCAGTCATTCGCACCAATGAGGTAAGGAGTTTTATTTGTATTCTATTTTTGTGCTAAAGGAAAATGAGTTTTTTTTCATATGAACTGAAGTTAAATACTTCTTTAGACTGAAATTTTTTTTCCGTCATATAAAATAATATTACGAAATTTTCTCAGAAAGGAAACGTATTCCATAAATTTTGCTAAGAAAAGAGTAGTGATTTAAAGGTTTTGAAGATTAACACTTTAATTAGAAAAAAGTTAAACTTATGAATGCAATGGAAATAATGGATTAAACATTCCCTTTATATTTGGTTTTAAAATAAATAAAAAATATATTATTATCAACAATTTTTTATGTATTCCATGAAACAGAAAAGGGATGTTGCTCTTAAATTAATTTTATCACAAAAAAAATATATTAAAATTTTCATAAACATTTCTTAAGGGATCGTTTGTATTAAATAAATAACAATGGAATTAAGTTGCATGTATTAAAAAGAGGGTCGACAAAAAATAAATTTACATGTAAAAAAGCAATTAACCTCAGATAAATACAATTAATTGTTTCTACTAAATTATGTTGCCAAATATTATTTCCATGAGACCAAGTCCAGCAATAGTAATGATGTAATTAAAGAATACTACCTGTGTTTAAAAAAAAAACTTTCATTACGGTTCCGTTTGTTCCTAAAAGCAAAGTCAAAATGGAATTTATTTTCCTAACAAAATCTTTTCCATAAACAAGGCAATGACCTGATATTATGACTCGATCTTAAATTCAGAGTGGGAGAAGCAAAGATTTCGAGAACCGATATAATCAAAGATCTACAGTATCCATGGCCTTGATTAGCAGAGGATTTCCAACTGGAAGTTGCCTGCCTATGACCACTGAGTTGATAGGGGCTACAAGCGAGTCGATTAAAACACTTTATTTTCTTAAGATAGTAAAGACAACAAATTCTTTAAATAATAAAATATTAGGGCAACATTAACACTTTATCAAACATAATAGATTCGGTTCCTATATGTTTCATTGCGTTTTGCTATTAGAATATTTATAAATATGAATAAAATAATACTGAAGAATGGATGCAGGACAGTCTGGAGTCACAATAGATATAGAAAAAGATACATACACATAAAGTTAATAAAATAAAAAATATATTAGCCTAAAATGACACATTAGCATGTAAAAAATGTACTGGAATGTAAAACTAAGTTGACTATTTTATTAGAAAAGGAGCTTCATATTGTGCTTTGATTGGAGCAGTAAAATGCTTAAATCCACCATTGAGCCTGATACATATTAAACCTTCCGTTGCCCATAAAATGTCATTAGGATGGTGTGGCATGGAATTTTGGTAGCTGAAGTGCCGATTTAGGTGGCATCCCAGTCACCTAGTAGTAGTTCAATTTCTTTAAGTTCATTCCAAGATCATTCTATAATGATTTATCTAATTAAGCTTAACTTATCATTTTAAAATTTTATGGAAGGGGAAACAAATAATTAAAAGATAACCCATAATTAAACCTTTTAATTAAAATTATCTTACATGTACAACAATTTATGGACGGCTATCACCGATTTTTAAAACAGAAAAAAGCAGCTTAAAATTTTGGTTTAGAACTATAAATTTTTCTTACGAACTAAGTACTTTTTTCTAATTACAGATTGATACAAGATCCATTAAGGTAAGATCTATGTTTCATATATGCTTCACTCACTTATGTTTAATGTCATTCGCATTTAAATTCGGCTTCAAAATCTATTAACTGCGATTTTTCGAATCTCTATATCAGAGCTTCTTTACGTATTTAAGTTTGACATGTATGTTTCTATAAATGAAAATTGTATACATGATATAAATTCAAATTAAAATAGCTACTTTTAATTATATAATTAACAAAATTTTAATAATTAAATAAAACAATCTAAAAATATATATGAAACAAAAAAAATTATGATGTGTAATAATATTGTCAAAAAATAAATAAGTTGAAAAATCAGTCTACATTTTAGAAAATCAACATCTAATACAATAACAGATAAAAGAAATTCAGACATTTAAAATTCCTTAAAGTTGAATTCAATCATAGGTATTTTATCAATATAATCCATTACTATTGTATTCTCAAAATTAGCTCCTATAAAACAATGCTAATGAAGTCATGCTAAAATAGCGGCCTAAGAATTTAATCACTATAAAGGTTTGTAAAGAAAAATGAGAACATTTTCTTTCGGTTTTCTCGAATATTACTTATTAATAATATGGTGCAGTGAAAGCTTTTTGTATCTGCTTATTTTCAAGCCGAAAATTGTCCAACGGCACTAATTATAATATTAAAAAAATATTTAAATTTATCACCTGGAGTTTATTTTTACTTTTAAGTGTACAAAAAAAAAAGTACTGTAACCGTCAAAAAATTCTAATCCTAGGTCTTGACTAATCGCCACGTTTCGGATATCTCTCCGAGTCCGAAAACTGCAATTTTGGATTTATGTCATTTTTTTAAACACGACTACTCAAAAATGTTTTGTACTAAATAGGTGGAATTTAATACATGCTTATTGCGTTAAATTTGTAGATTTCTATTAAATTTGATAGAAATCTAGAACCGAATGGAAAATATTTCTCGGAAAATTTTCTGTCTGTCCTTCGGAGTGTAAACAAATACGATAGCTAGAAAACGCTGAATAGATATTATTTGGTAAAGAACTTCAATAACTAAATAGTAGATCCATTTCAAATTCCAAACCAAATCTGTCAAAAGATTAACCGTCTGTCTATCTTTACATTCACACGCATTTAAATACGATAAGTTAAAAATTCATTGGTATATTATATTGATTCTAAACTTATTATTCTTACTTAAATTTGTATTAAATTTTGAGTTCAACAGGTCAAAAAAAGGTGTTCCAATTGCATCGCTTTTCTTTCAAATAATGTGAAACATGAAACCCTCAAATACAAGACTAAAAATAAAGATCTGAGCGTTACTGACATCCAGAGCCATACCCAAAGTCAGCAATTTTTGTATTGGTGAGAGGTTAATAGAACCTTTATCAGACAGTATGCAAATAAATTTTAGAGAGACTATTCTCTTTAATATCCTTCATAGTACTGTTTCTTTACCAGTGATAACTTCGAAAAGATATTATTAAAAAACTATGTATCTTAAAATTTTAAAAAAATCAATGATCCAATCTGTTTAACTGCTATGTTCAGATTTTTTTCTTATTAACATAATTTTCATCGAAAAATTATAATTAATCATTATCATGATAATTTCCAAAGGATAAAAGTGTTATAGATTTATGTCTAGCGTGTGATTAATCGTGTGTACAATATTTAACCATTAAAAATACTTATTTAACGAAATACAGGTATAGGTGAAATACAATATTTTAAAGCACTTTTGTTTTATGAAGGAAAAATTGTGTAAAATTTAATATATAGCAATTAATATTTAAATATGTGTTTTTTAACAAATGTAGCAAAAAACCAGTCTTAAGAAATCAGATGATATAGGAAGAAATTTGAGAAAACAATGTCAATATGTCAAATAGGTCGATATCATAGATTATGTATATATTAGTTATGTATTAACATTTCATAATTTTCATTTTTTGTTGTTGTTGTTGTTGTTTCATTAGGAGGGAAATAATCCTCAGTCCACCAGAAACGAATCGTCAATACAAACCGACCACGATTTTAGCTCCTCTGTCGACAGGCACTTCTTCATATAAAGACTACTCGTCTACATCATAATCAGAGGTAAACTGAATCGTCCTTTCAGTGTTTTCAGAACTGGCATAAATAATGCCATATAATATTATTACCTCAAGCTTTTAAAGTCAATATTAAAGAAGAATTATTTATTTCAAATGTTATTTCCAAATGTAAGTGAGATTCCTTTTCTAGTTATTCCATACTGATTTATTCAATTTACTACTTTCTCTATTTGAAATAAAAATTAGTAAAATTTACAAATACAAAGTTTTTTTTTTTCAAATGAATCTGAAGGAGATCATTTTAATTCTTTATATTATATATTTTACAATCATTTTATAATAATTTTATATGTTCCACATATACAAGGTGTTTCAAAACGTTCGTAGAATATATATCTTTAGGCTTTCTGTAATGTTAATAGATACTAGAATATATCTTGATTAATGCAAACTGCTATATCATGCAACGTAAGTATCGTCGTTTTTACGAATTCGATTGCAATGCTGTATAACTTTGTAAGTTACTTTTTCAGAATCTTTTATCTTTTTGAGATAAAAATATTAATTTTCTAATTTTGCAGCTTGAAAGTAGGGGGGAGCAGTAATAAGTAGTCTCTCTTAAATTTACCCAGACACCACTTCTATGGCTAGAGCTGCCGTTTTTCTGATCTTATGGGATGCGATAGGGTTTTAGTGGATTCCGGGAATATAATCTATAAGAAGCAATTAAAAAGAAATAAAAAAAACAAATTACCAAATATATGCGTAAGATTTCAATAAGGTAATAATGGTTTCATAGGTAATAATGTTTAAAAATATCAAATGTTCTCTATTTTACCTACAATAGGAGGATTAAGGTATGATGGAGAGGCTGATATTGTGCATCGAAAGACAAAAAAAAAAAAAAAAAAAACAGTAACAGCTCTTAATTTGTTATCATTTACGGATGTTTGACAATCTAATCTGTTTGATAATCTGTTTTCAGATAATCTAAAATTCTCGAAGTGGTTTGACTCCTCCCCCGCTTCTTCAACATATTATTCTCCTTCATCATTTTATAGTTTTCTTAGAACCTGCAATAATTTTTCCCTTCTTTGTTTAAAATTTGGATAGTTATATTTGCACATATTTATGGATACTTCGAAAATAAAAAGGGAAACCCTCATATCTCTTTTCCAGATGAAAGTCGAAAATAGGAAAATTTAACAGAAAATAAAGGAATAAAAATGGCAATGAAATAATAACAAGCTCTACCCAAATCTCGTTCAAATGCTACACAATAAACGGGACTAAAATTAATGATTTATGAATGATCAATCACTTGTCTACTTTTCATCTATCTTTGTACACAACTGACAACCCTGTAAGAAAATAATCAATAAAATTTGTATGTATTATATATTCGTTCTTTTTTATATATATATTTTAAGATTATCAAACTTAATATGATGAACTCTCGATCTGCAGGGGAGCACACATGATTATCTTGATTATAAAACATTAACACAAAATAAACATCGAAATTAATGATCTCACAGTTTTATGCATACTTTTATTCTTCATATTTAAAGTAAATATAAGAATATCTGTAGAAAGAAATTTACCATTAACATTGGCAAAAACATGAGAACGATATATGCGATGAAGCAGTGAAATAGATTTAATATTTCGACAAAAAATTGAATTAAATAAAAATTATACTTAAATAAACTTTTAAAAAACTCAATAAAAATCAGAGAAAAATAATACGACAGTAAAATTAGTGTCAGTATGAAATTAATTTCTTGAATTTGAAGATGGTATAAAAATATTTTTATGCGGTCGTTTGTTCAGAAGGTATGGCTCAAAACTTAAAATCTTTCAAACTCATTTCCTCCCCCTTTAAAATCTATGGAAACTTTTTATTAAGTAGAATTTAATTCCTTTGAGAACCAAGGAACGCGTGAGCAAAATTTCATTCGAATATCTATCGAAAGTGTGAAATCATATAAAGTGCAAACAAGCAAACGGAGTTTATTTTTATATACGGGGTGTCCATAATTAAAAGACCTGATTTCAAATTAGCCTACAGATGAAACTAGACATCCGAAACTTGTGAAGTTGTGTGGAAGATTGCATGAAGGGATGAAACCTTGTTTCAGAAGGAAAAAATTACATTTATCGCCACCAAATAACGTTGTATCTAGAGCATTAGCATGAAACATGCTAAAGTGTTTTGACATTACGTTGTAATTATTATAAGACTTTGAACTATTTACGGCGATCTTGTTTTCCACATGTTTGTTATCTCCCCGATCCTTAATCCTTGCGATGTTTGATTATGTAAACATCAGAAACGTTTGGTAAATACTGACAATCCAAGAGCATTACATGACTTTAAAAACCACATTTCACACTATATACTGACCATTTTCATACACACATTTCAGGCAGTTATAAAACACATCAGCTTACGATTTTACATGATATTTGAAAATGATGGACATCATGTGGATCATGTGCTGTGACTTCCGTATGTTTGTTGCAATGGGTTTTGTTTTAGTAAAAGTTTTTAAAACAATACAAATATTTAAAAACAGTAATAAACGAGAGACTGTTTAGAAATTTTACAAAGCATAAAAGTTCTAAAATGGTAAAAATTATACAAATATTTCCAATTCTTTCATATTATATATGTGCGGAAAATTCTTATAAATAATCAACATTTGTTTAAAAGTGTCATTTCTTAACATAATGCTCTCTGGTGGCAACATGGGTAAATTAACCTTCGTTCTCTTGAAACAAATTCCCATCCCTTCATGCAGCCACACGTTCAAGAATTTCGAATGATTTGTTTCGGCTTTAGGCTAATTTGAAATAAAATCTTTTAATAAAGGACTCCTCATATATATATATATAGATAATCTCATTCTTGAAGTTTCTCAGGTAAATTATAAAATGTAATCTCTTTATTCCTTAAAAAGTTGACATAACTATCCCAAAAATATAAACATTGAATAAAAATTTAATTTTTAACGAAATGGCATCAATGAAATGGAAATTTAATATAATTCTTTCAAAAGTAGGTACGCAGTCAATTTATAAATATAGAAATGACCTATAGTTACCTTTGGCAAAGATATAATGGACAAAATGACCTTCAAGTGTAGCATACAATAACGAAAATCAACTACATAAATAAATAAGATAATTTTTCAAATCACAATTTTATTTATGTGTTAAGACTATGTATTTTTATTTTTATTATTTTATTATTCTTAAAATTTAATTTATTATTCATTATTGCATATGTTATGAAATCCTAAAATAAATTTTTCTCAGTTTCATGATCAGGTATCGCCTCACTGCGAATCAGAATTTAAATTTCTCGATGAAATGAGAATTAAGTACTGAAAATATTAAAATAACATAAGAGTGTATAATATTTCAACAGTTTAGGAAATCAAACAAGTTCCATCTTTACAAGCATGAAGTTAATTAAATAAAAGCGTTAAGTAATTAATTATTATAATAATAGTTAATAGGCATTTCCATGATAATGTAGAATTAATAACAATTACTATATTTCTAGATCACATGACAACAAATGACACCCAGGCAGATAGGTAAATACAGCTAAAATTTTTCTAAATATGCTTGGTTGTTCATATTTAACTTTATCAACTATAGAAGGCGCTCTTTTCAAACGAATGGTGTAAAAGTTGATGAGCAAGTAGTTTGGAAATTCACTCGCCATCCATGAAATGAAAAATAATTCAAAAATTCAAGAATAAATAAAAATTTAAAAGTAGGAACACGATTTCGAAAATAGACATACCCTTTCAAGAAACCACATAACAAGAAATCATGTGGAGTTAAATCAAATTACTAGACAGACCAAAGTGTTATGAAATAATGGCAATAATCTTCATATGTGGAAATTTGTTATAATAAATATTGAACAGCCCCTGTTAAATAGAATGATTCATTATTTAACGAAAACAATTTTTATTTTACTATAACAATAAAAATTATTATTGAAAATTATATGAAAAGTATTTTTTTTTTTAATTGATAGTATTCAGGAAAAATATCTCCGGCAATTCAATTATTATTTTTTATATTCTAAAATGATATAAAAATTATTTTGTGCAATAGTAATTTCAAAATTTAATTGCGGAAAAACGCTGAATAATTAACTGATTTGCTTATGTAACTAATTACTTTTTAATTTAAAAATCACTTCCAGAGGCATATTTTTAACTTCCAACGTACATTTGTGCCAAAATTGGTAGCTCTAGGTCAAGCGGTCTGGCTTGTAACTCGCATTCTTTTACATTATTAATAAAAGTAGCGATTTCACATTGTTTGTTTTCAGTGAATCATATTGCTATCACCTATACTTACCATTTCTGTAATCTGGTATTCTGCTATAATGGCACATTTTACTTCTTATCTTTTTTTCTCTCTCTTTTTATGACGATGAGTACTCACGTTTATTTATAAAGGATACCCTGAAGTAGATAATAAACATTCCTTTTAATTGTATTTTATCTACTGTCACGGAAGTTAAATATATTTAATCTTTTACAATACCTTAATCATGACATTCCTGATAAGCAATCTGGTAATATATTACGTTCATTTCTAGAAATTTTCGTGAAACTGTTTAAAAATATATAATAGTCTATTACATTGAAAAAAATTTATTTCTAAAAGTAATATTTTTCATGAAACTAATTTAATATACCTCATTCATTTTAACATTTTACGGCATAAACATTTAAATTCCTTGCTTTTCCTTTATTATTCCTTCATTCGCCTACTATGGCATGCGGAATAAAGTGCTGAAATTAACGCATATAAAAACTGCAGATATTTCATATCCAATAAAGCATTATTTATGCTTCTTTCCAAGAAATAATGCAAAATAAAGTGTAAATGTAACGTGACGTGTAATCAACATTTTATGAAATAACAATTGATAAGGAATTTTTATAATAACCGGAAACGTTTAATCGAAATTTTAATAAACAACTTTAATTACTATTAATGCTACAAAAATTAATTCATTTTAAAATGATAATTTTAAGTTTTTTAAGAGAATACTAGGTTATAATTACAAAAAAATTCAAAACAATAATTATATTTTAATTTTAAATATTTACCTTAAAAATGAGAAGAATACCTTTTTCTGCATACTAGTCAATTTAGGTGCCCAGTTTAAAGGTTCATCTGGATTAATAATTGTTAAAAATTTCAATTAAATATGTTCTGCAACTTGATCTTAATGTATTCCTCAGCAAAATACTATTAAAATTCAAGTTTTTATAGACATATGACTCATAATTTTAGAAGCCTTACATTGTTCTGTTAATTCTACTGTGTATGAATTTACCTAAATTCCTGCCTATATCTTTATAGATCCAATTATATCGAAGGAAAGAGCAGCGGTCTTTAAAAATAGAACACTATAACAAAATTTTCACCATTGCTTGATTCTGAAGTTGAACCTTAATTTTAAACACAACGAAATTTTGGGAATTTTATTAAAAGCATGCCTTATATTGAAGTTTATTCAACATTAAAAAAATTAGTCGAATCTTCTATTTTGGTCATCAATAATGGAAAATAAGTCAGGAAGAAATATTAATAACAATAATGAAAACGATTTGAGATTCCCTTCAGCGATAAAATATATTGTTGTAAAATAAGCTTTAATTTTTTTTTAATTATTTAAAAGTAAAAAAATTAAGAACCAAAATAAATTGGTAACATTGAAAATTTAGGTTTTTTAATTTTAATACGTCACAAAAAAAAACACACATTTTTTGTGTTGTGATATTTTCGAAATTAATTATGAAAAATATCAATATGTTACTCAATTTTTAATTAATGAAAATTATAATTAAAATCCGAGATGCACATTCCTATCCTCTAAAGTACATAAGTTTCAAGGTTGGTAACTCTAGGTCAAATGTTCTGAGCTGTTACATAGGCACACGTTATTAATAAGTAATTGCTGTACATTTCTTATTTTATACCATTTATGTGCATGCAGGTAATTAATTTTTAAAAAAATCTTTAATCGTCATCTGATGAGCTAATTGTTTGTGAGTGTGCAGTAAAACATTAAAAAAACAATTAATTAAACTTTTTTTCACTGGCTTTTCGGCAAAATACAAAATAAGCTCGAAGTTTTCCAATGGAGACCACTGTGTTCTTTAAAGAAATAACTTGGCATTCTTCATCATTGCTTAAATTAGCACTAGACAATAATTTGTCTTCCATAGTTTCATCAAATGTAGGTAAGGTTCTTTTTCTTATTAGAAGTGAAGTAATACTGTCTGAAGATGAAAATTTACGAATTTTAGAGAAGAGACAAAGAAGTATAACTTAAGCTTCGCATCAAACAAATAAAATATTTCATTGTTTCAGTGGTTATGATAAAACTACATATAAATGAGGAGTGTATACATTTATTATTCCTGATATTTATAAAATTATTAAGAAAGTAAACTTCTAACACTAAACTCCCCAAATTGTAAAATTTTACAATCAGAAGACTGACCGAAATTTAAAAACTCAACTTTCATCATTTATCCATCAGCCAAATTTAATTTCCCTTTCATTTGTAATTTGTATGAAAGAGAATAAAATGTGATTATTTAGGTAAAAATTTCAACTATATTCATCGTTCATTTTGTAATCAATTTGCAATCAAAAACATTTATTATGCTGATTTTGCTTAAAAGAATAATTGCTTTTAGATAAGAAGCTCAATGAAAATGTCTTATTAAACACCTGCTAGATAGACGACGCACATATTCTACAAAAAAATTGAACAAAACAAAAGTACTGAGCATTGAATCATTGCCCGCTTTATCTATTTATATACTCTTAAATAAAGTAATAAAATAAAACATATAATTCACTATAAAAGTCAGATTCCATCCATTTACTCTGAAAATTTTTACAAGTGCTTCTCAAACTTATTTTGGATAGAAGCTTATTTTGAGAACATTTATTTTTGATTGATAAAGAAAGAGTTATATATAAACTAATATTGTTTATAACTTTAATTAAATATTTTTTTTTGGAAAAAATCCTGTTCATATCTTTAATTTTTTTTAAAGAAATTAAATTATAATTCATGTATTAAGAAAAAAATGCATTTATTTTTCCATACAAAACTGAGTATTCTAATAATTCACACCATCTTAAAATTGTTAGTTTAATTTAAACAGTTTTGAATATTTACAAAAACGTATTTATATTTTTAATTTTTTTTTTCGACAAATGAAATTATAATCCAAAAATTAGGAATATAAATATTTATTTCTGCATAAAAAATGAAAAACATAGGAATTGAAACTATTTGTAAATTGTTAAACTAATTTGAAATAATTTTGTAAGAAAAAAAAAGTTTAAGCAACAAACACTAGTGCAGGACCGAACTCGGATCCCGCAAACGCTAGACCAGTGATTTAGCAAATATGCAGTTCGGACGCTCGGCATCTGTGACACATTAATAATGTATACGCTATGCTGAAAGTTTGTGTGCCATTTTCTTGGAATTGGTTGATTATTGCACTTTAATATTTTAATGAATGAACATCCTAAAGGCCTACTACTATTATACTAAATCTAATTTCGAACTCAATTTTCTGACCCTTGAACTCCCCTTGCAAGTCCAAAAGTGCCTCTTAATACTTATCTATCTGTGTGAATTCGACGAGAGAGGGGGGAGGGGGAAATCCTATTCTAAAAATATTCTACAGTTTCAGGTGGCATTATAAGGTCGATTTTTTTTAAGCGGTGGAAATTAAATTTGGAAAAGAAAGTAAAAAAATCTTATATTTGACTACTAGTTTCATATAAAATTAATGTATACATTTATAAATGTATAAAATTTTATTAACAAGAAAATGATTTAGATCTTTAAGAATTGCCTTAAATGTTAATTCCCTCAAATTAAAAATAGTTTGATCGAGAGCAATTAAAAACTAATCTTAATTTTATTATTATTGCTTTTTATATATTTATTTATTTATTAAATGATCACCTTGCTAACAGATTAAATTTCTAGCAGTCATAAGAGTAAAATTAAAATAAAATTTAATCTTTCTTTAACATTTTTCAAACCTGTTTTCGCAGATTACGTTTTCTTCTCGATGCCATTTAATTGAATAATTTTTTAATTAATTGTATATAATATTCAAATTTAAGAAAGAAAATTATTATTCTAAATTTTTAAAATCTGAATTATTGTAATTTTAGCTTCTTGAATTAAAAAAATCTTACCTTTTTATTTAAATTTTCGAAATTAAAAAAATGTGAAATTTTTTTAATTCATCCTTAGAGATCAAGCGGCTAAAAATCATAACATTTATTTTTACACTGAAAATATTATTCAAATATTGAACTGAGAAATAGGAGAAAAAAATAAATAAAAGTGAAATTGTCTGAATTGTGTATTCGAAATAATTCCCTTCCGAAACAACTAGCTAAGAAGAAAAACACCCACGCAGTCGCCTAAATCAATTTTACAGCTGACCTTGTGGTTGCGGTAAGTCCAAGTTATTTCCGAAGAATTTTTTCACCAACTATTCATAAAACTTTTAAATAAATAAAATATCAAAAAATTTTAGAACAAGCAACTCTCGAAATTATTAGCAGATACTTAAAAATATAACATACTCTTCCTGAAAAATGAAAAATAAACTTAAAACTCGTAAAAAGTTCTGGTTTCTTTTTCCTCAAACAAACGATGCGTGAATTGATTTTTCTGTTTTCAGGTATGGCAATTTACTCTCGGGCACATTCTCGCAAAAAGCGCCAATTTCCGAGAAACTTTGTGGCAACTTCGTGATGAGTCATCAGCAAAACTTGTAAACTTCGCTGCTTCGTGGAGTATTGTTTTGGCTCCCTTCCCTGCGCGGGACATTGAAATTTATATTGATTTGTTTTCGAAAATCAGAGCTTAAGAAATTCATTAGAGCATATAACGTGTGCCAGTTGATGTAAGTACGTACCATTCCTTTCAGCGTCAAAATAGTTCAATAGATATTTCGGATGAATTCTGGTTTTTGTTTAAACAGCTTACTTTTGTATTAGTTCTTCCTTGTCATATTTATTACCTGTTTCTCGTATACGTCACTCAATTTTTTTTAATGTTCATTTAAGCTTTAATTTTTTTTTTTTTATAAATTATATTTTTAGTTTCTTGAAACATGTTACGTGACATATCATGAGATGCATTTAACGAAACTTAAAATTGATCAGTTAGATTTTATTTTATGTTGGAGTATCTTTAAGTTGATCTTCGAAAAAAAGGTTATATATTTTATTCACTTGTAATTAATTATTTCCTTATTCCTCAAGCTAATTTTCATTATTAATTCTGTCATACAAAGAAAATTTTTAATTATGCATATTTATAAATCAAAAACTATTATCAGTACTTGATATCTAAAGATATAATCTATTTAAGATATTACTGTCATACATACGAGTTTAATTTCTCTTAAAAAGTTATGACCTTTTGAAATTTCTGACTATTTATAAATGAAGATTTTTTAAAATTGTTAACAGATTTCACTTGCAAAAATCAGTCTTGTAAAATGTGAATTTAAGAGAAAAATTATTTTTCATACTACTTTAAAGAGAATTAATACAGAAAACTAGAGCGTATATATATGTAATATTGACAGTATTAAATTTAAAATAAACAAGCAGTTATTTAAGCATTCTTTTATTTTTATATTGTATAATGTTTATATGTAATATAAAAAGTAAAATATATAAATAAGTTAAAAGATGTCTTTTATATATTTTTATATAAAAAAATATTTGTGTTATTTAGACAATAACAGTCCAGTAAAACAGTCAGTATTTAACAAATTTTCTTGATCAAGCACATTTCAAACCTTTATTGCATGAATTTAACACATCATGATTTTACTGTATATTATTGTTAACTTTTTTTTAATTCTAAAACATTATTTTATGTTTTATTGGAAATTTTATTATTAAACATTTTGTGTGTAATAATTTTGTTCTTATTTAAATCAGATTTGGTCATTATTTAAATTTTTTTCAACAGAATTTACTATTGGAAATGTTAAATTACTTACTGTTTCACTTTTTATACTTTTAATTATTTAAGCAATGATGACCCATTCTTATGCATATTAATATTATTCTTGTTTTTAAATGAAATGCAAGTTACTGATATAAACTGAAATACTTATCAATGAAGTAAATAATGGAGTTAAAATAAAATTGGAATTACTACTATTATTTTAAAGCTGAAGTTTCTGATAAAAATACTTCTCGTAACTCTTAGAAAGATTTTGTTAAACTTGCATTTGCAGATATTTTACATTTTTCAAATTTAATCTAGTTTTCTCTTAATTCATGTGTGCATTATTTTTTCCAACCTAGTTCGATTGTAATTTAATATCTTGTATCCACTTTGAGAAACTTATTAATTTTAAACTAAGCAAAATTCCTTTTTTTTTTTTTCCCAAATTTCTATTAATATCTACAGAATAAAATTAATTTGAATAAGAACTTTATATTTCTTAATAATGTTGTATGTACATAGTTTTTTTTTTTTTTTTTTCACTTTAGTTCCTTGCATCAATAGTTATGAAAGGTGGCGTGCAAATTAAATCTGTGCTTTTCTTATAAGAACAGCTACCGTTATCAAGAATACATATATATATATATATATATATATATATGCACAGTAAAAACATGAAAGAATCCATTAAAATATGATCATCATTGATTAATTCCTGGTATGTAGTCAATACACAAGTATTAGAAAAAAAAATTCAGAAGTTTTGCCATGTTAATTTGTATTTGATATATACTTAGACTGTTGTCAGATCTCTAAATCTATAAAATATATGTAAGTGATCTAAATCAGAGATTTCCACCTCATAAAGGCATATTCCTTTAAAAAATATACAGTGCCTTTAATTTATATATTCTTGATTAAGAAAGAACTATCCCTGTTAAGAAATTATGAGATATAACATTTGTAGAGAGCATTTAAGTTGAAGATTATCTCCTTTCTCCTGCTGTTGTTCTTAAAATGGCATGACAAGAACTTACGTGTAAATTAAAGACATGATTAAAAAGGATATGCATTGAGATATATAGATGAAAAGTTCCCTTTGATTACTACTTAACCTTGAAGCATTTGGAATTTTGACAATATACAATATATGACATATGTTTAAAATACAAGCAATCATTTTTGTATCATTAGAATTTGAACTGTGTATTAGGAAAAATAAAGAGAGCATATGCTGGAAATTTGTCAATTCAAATTTCGTTATTTTATTACAAAAAAAATTACTTGCTTTCTGAAATTAATGATAAATATACTTTATTGAATATCACTTTTAAGGAGTAATTTCTGCTGTTTGAAATATGCTATTTTGATTTGCTTTTAAAAAAGTAAGTAGAATTACCATTACAAATTAAGATGAAGAACTGGAAATATTACTTAATGAAAATCCTTTCCAAGCATTATCAGATCTGCCAACATCTAAACGGAATATGCATGGCATTAAAGTTATTTTTTGAATGTAATGAAATCAAAAGGCTCTACCTATTGAATATTGCAACTTCATCTCACAATCGGTGATGAATAGCAATGAAATTAGGGGCAACAGCAAATCAGTTTTATAAAATGAATGGAGTAAAACATTCAGAATATGCCAAAAGGCATTATAAGATCATTTTCCAATTTGACGGATTTCAGTCAATTATGACAGGACCAGTCAAAAAAAGTTAAGAAGCAGTTTGTGTTTTTGTGCCCAATATTATATACCCCAGTTGTAGCTCCTTCAGAATTTTGTTTTCTACAGAGTATCATTTCTGTAGTTCAGTGCTATGTATCTCCATGTTCACTTCTTATACAAAAACTCAAAATTGGCTGGATGACTTGAATGCCTCAAAATAACCATTTATCTTCCATCTTTAAATTCATTTGTTCCTATTAGATGGATAAATATTATAATTTTTAGAGAGAAAATATTTTGAATAAATCTTTTTGTGTGTGTGTGTGTCAATATATAAATCCTTCCCTTAAGAAGAATCAAGTCATGATTTATTAATATAAACAATTGAATGTATAAACAGACTATTTATGCATCCAATATTTTTAATGAGAACAAGAATTTCACTTGTCTGGTAAAATAGTTAATGAAGCGTTGATTAGGTCGAACAGTCAATTGGGGTAACTTAAACTAAAAATGACTTTATGAGAGAGGGGCTATCTTTCCTAAACTTTTGATTAGTTCTTTCATGTTTGGATATGGTGTAGATATTTCCTGAATTCTATAAGTAGGTATATTAGTTCTGCAGTTTCATCTATACATGCTTGGTCTTTGAGAATTCTTTCTTTAGAGATTTGGGTCTTTTTAATTTCTGGAATAATTTTTGTTTAATCTAGTTATAATTTTTTTAATGGAGCATGGATCTTTCCTTGCTGGGATTTTATTTTTGTTCACTTTGAAGATACAAGTTACTGTGGCCATTAGTCTTTTTTGTGGACTTTGGGTACCTACTTGCGAAATATACCTGGTGAGGCACAGATGCAACTGTAGTATATTTGCCTCACTATTGTATTGTTGGGAACAGTAATTTCCACACTATTTTTGTTCCACCATCCATGTTGATCAGTGACGAAACAAATTTATATGCAAAACAGCTTAATAAAAGGAAGGGATTAGCTCATACCATAACAGACATTGTCTTGAACTGGAATGAGCTTACATCAGAAGAATTGAAAGCATATATAGGTTTACTCATGAATATTCATCAATTGCTTAAGCTAAAAAATAAAATAAATAAATAAAAAATTTAAAAAAACCTGCTGGAGCATAGCTTTTTATAAACCTCTGTTGTTTTTTTTTAACCACAAAAAAGATTTTTAAAAAATTATTGAGATTTTACATGTGTATGATAATGACATAAGTCCAACATTTGTGCATCCTCGCCATAACAAACTCCATTAAGGTCAGATTAATCCTCTTGCTATTTATAATTCCATATCTAAAGCCTACAAATCTTCTTCAACCTCATCTAAAAATGCTTGTATATCTTTCAAAAACCAAAATTCATGAAAGCAAACTATGTCAATGAAGTCCATAAAAAGAAAGTGCATATTGTGATGTTTAGCAGATTCTAAAGCTGGGTGCATTCAGGAATTTAAAATTTACTGTGGAAAGGAAATTTCATATAAAAAGGCTAAAAGATTGAATTTAAGGAAAACAGTAATTACTAAACTAATGGAAGAAAAGAAACAGAGGTCGCTTTATGGCCCATAATAGCTATTTCATATCCTTTAGGCTTGCAAAACTTGTAAGTGACCTATTTTCTGTGAGGCCATAAAGGAAGGATCATCCACCAATGCTGAAAGCTAATGACAAGAAGATGAATCAGTATTTCTAAGTAAAATGCTGCTGCAGCAAAGTGGGGGGATCATAAACCTTACTTTATTATTATTATTATTGCACATTATTCAGCAATTTTGATATCTGTAAACTGTAGGAAAAAAAAGGTAATGCTAAAGCAAAAGTATTTTGCCAAAAATCTGTCGCTGTTTGCAACAATATCATGGGATGGATTCATCTCTTTGGTCAACGAAAAGAAATCAAATAGAAAGATCTGTAAAATGGTGGCAACACTTATTTTCTTATTGATCTTTGCATCTAAGTAATTTCATTCTGTGTCGAATAAACAGAAGTTTAGATTATCTAATATTCCAAATAGCATTAGTTCATCAACTAATAGACAGGCAATCATTAAGAAAAAGTTAAGACTATCCTCCTAGCTTCCAAGCAGAAAAGTGTGCAGTTCCTGATGAAGTTCAGTTTGGAATATCTTATGGCATGGTTTATTTCAACGTATAAACAATGCAAGAAATGTAGTACAAAGGCCCAAAAAATATTTGCACTGACTGTAAAGTACTCTTATGCATTGCAACCTGCTTCTCATCTTCCCATGGCAAATAATTGCCGATACATTGAACTTTCTTTATAGCTGTAAATGATTCTGTGGGAAGTATATATCCTACCCCTAGAATTTAAACGCAAACAGAAAATTCGCCAAAATAAAATATATTTTCTAAAATATTATTGTTTAATAGATAATAAACCACAAAAAAACTAGGAAGGATATGATAGAGAAATAAATAGCCAACTAACAGATTAAAATAAGTTATCAAAATATCATTTTCATTAGATTGTAATATTAAGTAATTTGATAATTTTCATAAGTTTTATTTTACATTCATAACTTTTCTTTAGGCATAGCATTAATTTAGGTATTGCAGCATATCTAGTTTTTAAGCATTGATTTTTAAAAATTGGTCTTGTTTAGTAATAATAATAGCAAATTTGCTGTATAATAATAATAGCAAAAAAATAACTCGTTAAATGTTTAGCTCAGTTCATTTGTGAATTTTCTGTCAAAGCACATCTAGTGATGTGGCAGCAATATTTTATATGTTATAAAAAAAAATTTACATGGAAATTATTTTTATATTAAATTGCTATTTAACTTTTATTTAAAATTAGTCTTCTGTAATCTAAAATTTTAATTATTTAATTTAAAAATTTATTTATCAGCTTATATTGTTTTGAAAATTAAATTTTATTTATTTCAAGTTTGAACTTTGCATTCAATTGAAGACAATTTCTTAAATAAATTGCCACATATATTATTTCTTATATGTTGATAATATAATAAAATTAGCTTAAAACATTTTGTAAATATTGTGCATTTTTGTGATAAATTATCCTGACAAATTTTATTATACTTTCTTTTTACAGGTGGAACAATGAATTATTACACGACACCATCTACTTATACTGAGGATACAGAGGACCAAAACAATTCTAAATATGAAATGAAAGAACTTATGTTTAAACTTTTAGTAGTAGGAGACTATGGTGTTGGTAAGGATATTATATATTTATTGTAAATGTATGTAAGAAAATTATGAATTTTTTTTAGTGCAGCTGAGAATTGGAGGAACATATTTTATTTAATGATTTGTGCTTGTCACTTTACTTTAAATATTTTAATTAAGTTTAAGCATTATTTATATGTATGTGTAAAATTTTAAGAAAGGAGAATTAAGATTTTTTAATTATACTTTAATTTCTATTTTGAGAATTTCCTACATTCCTGTTAGATTCATTAAATTACCCTCAAGATCTGCCCATGGTACACCATCTTTGATGGAGAGCAATTAAACAACCATCGAAGTCATACATAAAACCTTTGAGTAGACCTTGAATTAACTGTATAATTTTGTGTATTTCTATATTTTGAGAAAAGTACTCCAGCATGTTCTTAGGTGATTGGAATAAAATAGAAAAAAGAGAATAGAATGGACATCTTTAATTCAAATTTGAAAATAGTGTGTGTGAAAAAAAATTTGTCATATACAATGGTCCTCAGATATATTTGGGCACTTTTGAATTCTATTGAAAGTATTTTATTTA
The DNA here is from genome assembly GCF_947563725.1 of Argiope bruennichi. Lineage (NCBI taxonomy): Eukaryota > Metazoa > Arthropoda > Arachnida > Araneae > Araneidae > Argiope > Argiope bruennichi. The sequence goes on from NC_079151.1 coordinate 86,692,230, forward strand.
AAAAATTTCAAATTAATTTAATAATAATATTTATATTCTATTTAGAATGAAAATATGTAAATTAAACGGAATGAACTATATTTTTCTTTTTACTAATTATCCAAAAATATGTTATTAGTTTTAAAGTATTTAGACATTTTTAAATATATTATTTATAATTCTATAAATATTTTTGATAGATTAGTATTGAATAAAATATCCCAGATAATCCACAATTAATTTTAAATAAAATTCTTTGTAGATGTTTATTTTGGTTTTAATTTTTGCATGAGTATTCTTCATTCGTAATTGCCTTCTATTTACACTTTGTATTTCAGTCTAACTCTAATTGTTTAATATTCTAACTTATTGTTCTCTTGTTATGTTTCAAATCAGGTTTAAGCCAAGTGATTGGGGTTTTACTTTTATAATTTTGACTCTTCTAGAGACCATTGGCAAATGTTCAGACCTTGAATCATTATCGTGATAAAATACAAAATTGTTTCCAATGTCCAGTTCTGAGTTGATATTTGAAAACTGATATTTTAAATACTTAATTTAAAAGCAGGCACCCCCACTTGAGGATATCACCACCATATTTTGCTGTTCTGAATTACTTAGAATTAACTTCTTCCCCACAAAAATGTTATGTTTTATAAATAAAAGGCTGAATTGATATTTTAAAAATGAATTGTTAAATTATATTCAGAATCCATTAAAGATATGGAAAATTTATAAACTTTTATAGAAAAGGGATTTATAAAAAAATTTTAAAATGCATTAATTATATTGACAATAAAATATAAAAAAAGTTCATATTCCAAAAACACAGAAATTGTATAGACTGCTATTAATGCATCATATTGATATTATATACTTTTAAAAATGCATGCATTAATATGCAAATTTGTATGCTCATTTTTATGAATATTGTTATTGTTTTAAATATTAATAATGAATAATGTTTTTGTAGGGAAAACTGCAATAATTAGAAGATATACAGAAGGTAATTATTTTTCATATTTTTTCAGTTATTTATATATATATTCATATAATTATTTCAGTTTTTTTTTTCAATGTAAAACTTTATGTGTATATGGGATATAAATTCAATTTATCCATGTTTTTAACTTTAATTACATTTATAACCACTTTAATTCAAACTTCAAAACATTTTAACCTCTGTACTCTTGTGAAAATTGCACATGTAAAAGGAGCAAAAAAATCACTGACTCATATTTCTAAATATTTTGGGTGAATTCTCTTTACTTCCTTTTCAGTTTTTGTCATCACCATGATGATTATATTGCATAGGCTACTTATCATGATTGGGCAAAAAAACTGTAAAATTCTCCACAGAACTTTTAACTATACATATTCACACTAAACTGATTGTGAAAGTGAGCATGTTTGTGTATAGCTAGGGTTATGTGCATTGATGGGGAGAAAATCCTCTATCCACAGCTTATGTTATGCAAGCGATGTAACATCAGTGATGATTCATAATCAATTTGCTGGGCTCTATTGCAATCACAAAATGCAGCAAGAATTGAATTTGTAGCTAAACAATGATGATTAACATTAAAAGACTAATTTCTCAGCTTATTTAATTACCAACATAGCATGTATATTTCATAATTAAATAATAATAGTTTATAAAATTAATTATATAGTCCAATTTTTATATTAAAAATGTAAAATTAAAAATGGAATTTTAAACTTACAATTATGATACTAACAATAGTAACCTTGTTATTGGTCTAGCAATCTTTGTAATGTTTAATCAAGCTATCATTATAATAGAAATATCCATCCATCATGTGCCCCAAAAAGCATATATATAATTTGTATCATATATAAGTAAAATAGAGGGAAAAAAACTACCTAAAAAAGTTCTTGATGATTATTTCTTGCGAAATACCTCCTTTTTTAAAAATTTTGTTGTAAAGTTACCATGAAAGGTAACAATTCAACTGAAAAAAACAGCCAAACTATGCTTGTATAAAGCATTGGCTTGTGACAGTAAAATATCTGTTAATAATCATCATCAGTATTTTTTAAATATTTAAAACAAAGATGTCAAAAGACAGCCATATATCTCACATTTAATTGAATATCTTGGAATTTAATGGGGAAAAAAATCAGAATAAATAAAGCCAAGTAACTCCCATCTCCTTTTGTTTGAAAAAAAATTTACATATACATTTGATATTGTGTGGTGAAATGACAATTTATAGATGTTTTCTTGAAACTGTTATCTAAGTATCTGTTTAAAATTTATATGAATACTGATGAAATCAAAGAATAAAATCTGGTTTAGAAAAAATAGAAAGAATTCAATATTTAAAAGTTATTCCACTTCCAATCTTCTGCTCTAGTGTTTAAAAGCTTTCAGTGTTTATTAAAATATATACTTTTTCTTGTTAACTTTAAATGGACAAAAATTAACTTGATTATCAAAAATGCTGTGTAAACTATTCTTGATTTAAAAAATCATAATTTTATTCAAAATTACCAATATTAATTATCCATTCATCCTAAAGTATATTCAGTCCTTTCAATTTCTATGCCTAATTTTAATACTGATTTTACCAAATCACTTTTATTTGTGATATTACTTTAAATTATAATTTGATAATTGCAATAATGTATTTTTGCAATAATTTATTTATTATTTAAATTCTCTAACAGACTATTTATTTTGTATATCTCTCTTTCCTTGTTTCGTTGAGAGATCAGTTTGAAGAGCTATTAAGATTTTGCCACCTCTCTCTGATTTCTTATCATTCTATTGAAATATAACTTGGACGAGAATTTTTAATTACTGTTTAGACAAAAATGGCTTACTTTTATTTTCTTATACTTCTAGTTTAGTTTAATCTTTTCTTTATTTTGTTAATTTACAATTAAGATATTTATTATTTCAAATCATTAATGTTCTGGAAATGTTTTTGTATTTTGTTAACAAGTCATTACCTATTAATATTTACATTTTTCAAAATTATCATCTGGAATGGACATTTAAAATCTACTAAACTTTCTATTTCTTATAGCTATGTTTTTCTTTTGATAATGTTAATTTGTTTTACAGGGACTTTCACACAAAATTATAAAATAACAATTGGAGTTGATTTTGCCATCAAATCATTGCAGTGGGATGAAAATACTATGGTGACTCTTCAGTTATGGTAAGCAGAATTTGTTATGATGCACAGATAAAATGCATAGGACATCAATATTTACCATTTTTTAATAGTATTTTATCATTACTTCTTTGAAAAATTTTGTTGAGCAGTTGATAAATGTTTTTCGAGGAACTTTTCAAATTAAATTGAGTATATTCTGTTCATAAATTGTATTAAATTTTTTACATCCATCTGAAAAATTTATTTAAAATAATACCTTGTTTTGAAGTCGCACTTGGGCTAACTTATAACTTTTGATAGTTGTCAGTCTATGGAAATTAAAATCCTTTTCCACATCATAACTATGAAAAGATCTTTTGACCAACATCAATAGATTTAATATGTACCAGACTCACCATATACTATAATTTTTTGATGAAATCAGTTCTGGAACTTCAAAATACTGTTGTCCAAAAGCCAAGATTCTGTTACTGTTCGCTGTAATCTCAATTCAGAGTTCTTTGAATATAAAAAGCATGTTACATTGGGTTTTTTTTTTTAACTAAAGTTTTATTTGCTTTTAGGAATACAAATGATTGTTAATCATTCAAAATGCAAGGAAAATTTTGATTCGTATTTCATGAATAATTTATCTGAGAATATTTAAACTTTCACCATTTGAATTATTTGAAAGAATTTTATTGAAATTATTCTTTTCCTTTGTTTAATCCTTTTAGAGATAGTTGACCGAAAGCATCATAGCTATGCAAGGAATGTTGGACCAATTTGATAAATTTTGCAGTGTTTGCAAAAGAACTCTAAAAAAAAAAAAAAAACTAAGAATGGTGTTTACAAAATTCAGAAATGGTCATGTTATAGAATAAAGGGAGAATAAATGAATGCCAGTTGTATTTCAGTATTTGTGCATAAATAAGGAATCATTGCATAGACAATGACAAATTGTTGTTTGGCACTAAAAGAGATAAGATCTTTTGTATTTTTAAAACAACTTTTGAGTTTATTAGTGGTCTTTATTTTTATCGTTCAGAAAGGATATGTACCTAAAATTATACAAAAAAAGGATTTATATATTACTTTAGGATTAGGCTAATAAAACTCGTGTATAAAATAAAGATCATTATCTATATCAAATAGATAGATGTAAATGCTACTTCCATAAAGATGTACAATTGAGCATGTATATTCTTTAGATGACTACAATAGTTTCTTAGAAATCTACAAAAATTGCTTGATATTTTAGATGATCAACAGATTCTTTGACTAATGAAATTAATTTTTCCCTATTTTATCGGTAAAGCATAATACAAATAAAAAAGACAAAAATGCTTGGCAACTGTCTCTTCAAAAAAATTTTTTATTATTATTATTTTAATGATATGCATATGATGATATCTTAACACCAATATAATCTTTTCATTTTAAAGTTATTTATTCTAGTTGTTGTACTTCTAAGACTATATGTAGTCACCATATTTTGATAGTATTTGCCATAGATGGAATTAGTTTCAAACCTTTTTGGGGTTATTCTTTCAAATAAGATCTAGTATTGAACATGACAGTGCTTTATCATTATTTTTTTGGGATGCAAAAACATTTGGTTACAGTGCATGATTTCTCTGTTGCCCAAATACATGCTTACTTGACCATTCTGGCAAAAATTGGGCTTGTCCATCTATTGATTTTTCCATTATTGTACAGCATCAACTATCAGATTTTCAAAAAAGTATAACACAATGATTTTTTAATATCAACATTCTATTCACATATCTGATGAAAGCTTTGAGTTTTATTTGGATAACTAGCCGCCTTTGGCGACCAGCCGGTTCGCCAATCTTAATGTTCGTTTAAATTTTAATAATTAAATAGGTTGAACCGGAGTTTAACCCCCTTCTTCGCCAAGTTGCAATAACGCTCCAAAGCTGGAAATCTTTATTATGCACTATAATTGAACATCTGCTCCTTTGCTTTTGAACATTTCGCAAGGTCGTTGTTGGCGATTTTTAAAAATTGCTCCAAGCAGGAGGTTAAACTCCGGTCGTACCATTAAATATTTTAAGCAATTCCAACTTTAATAGATTCTTCGGCAAAATATTTTAAAACTTCAAATTTTGATAGTCATATAATTCACTCATAATATTATAAGGGCCTTCAGTCATAGCCTGATATGTATCTCTCATTTTCTGTTACCCCTCTTAAAAATTATGCTTTAAATTAAAGTGTAAATGATTAATCTGCAATTAATATAATAATATTTTTTACTGAAACAAAGCATTTTTTTAATACTATGATTACTGATAATAGAGTCACTGAGCATTTAGACTTTATGGGCACTAAAGAATATCTTTCTTAATTTATGTAATATCTCAATAATTTGTCAACAAAAATTTCTCAGATTCATCATGAACAGAACGATTCATTAACAATGTTTAATTTTAAATGCATCAAACACTAAAAAAATAAAATGAATCGTTTAAAATAATCGGTCGAAAACAGGTTTAAAAAAATACTTAAAAAACGATGTACTTAAAACTATAAGCATATACAAAAAAGTATATAACTAACATAAATACAATTTAATTACAAAAGCATCCAATTAACCTAAAAATAATTTAAATCATTGAAAATAGGTTTAAAAAAAAACTACTTAAAAAACGATGTACTTAAAACTATAAGCATATACAAAAAATATATAACTAACATAAATACAATTTACTTAAAAAAGCATGCAACTAACCTAAAAATAATTTAAATCATCCGTTGGTTGCCATGTCAACAGTCAGAAAACAATTCGCATGCGTGAATTTTCTTCGCCAGTTACGTTAACGCAAGTGTGTGAATTTTTCTACGCCAGTTGGGGTAACGCTATGCAGATTATACATTTTTAATTTCCTTTATTCTGTGCTATTTTAATTCAAAAGTACTTCAGAATGAATGTGAAACATGGATTAATTAACAATGTTTAATTTTAAATGCATAAAACATTAAGAAAATAAACAGAATCGTTTGAAATAATCAGCCGAAAAATGTTAACCCTAGCCTCAATTCTGTTGGGAGAAAAAAATAACTGAAAGTTGGCGGTGGGGAAAATGGAAGATTTTTTTGGCGGGAAAGTTAGTTTTTAACTAATAATTAAAATTTCAAAAAACGGGACCCCAGGTGCACATTCCCGACCTCTAAGGTATACATGTACCAAATTTGATAGCTGTATGTCAAATGACCTGACCTGTAGAGTGCCAACACACACACACACATTGAGCTTTATTATAAGTATAGATAACCAAAAATCTGTAGTATTATTTGCCATGCAATAAAGTATAATATATCAGCAGTGTGATAAAATGCTCATATTATTGTAAATCATATAATTATTTCCCAGATGCTTAATGATTGTTGTAGTCAGATCTTCTATAATTTAAAAATGTGTGCTAAACTTCTTAAAAGTTTTTGCCTTCTAAAAAGAGAACAACCAGGCAAAGATATTTCAAACTTTACCATTGTGTCACATATCACATTATTATTATTATCACAAAATTATTTACAACAGACAAAATGATTCTATTATGTTGCAGGGATATTGCTGGGCATGAAAGATTTGGTTATATGACTGCAACCTACTACAGGCATTCGTATGTATAATAGTTTGTCATTTCATGCAATTCTTACATTTTTATTTGACTTTATTTTAATAGTCATCTTTTTATTTATTAGGCAAGCAGCTATCATTGTTTTTGACTTGATTAGGTATGTTTATTTTTCATCAGTTTATACTTCTGTTTATTTATTTTTTTATGGAAGATATATTTTTGTTTACTTTTATTTCATTCCTGATTTGATCTCAAACTTTATATGATTGTCTTTGTTTTTTCTTTTATTTTAAGGTAACTAAATTTATTATTTTTTGCTCTTATACTTTTCTTTATTTTGAAAAAGGAAAGGAAAGAAATCAAACATTTAAATCAAATCAATTTTGAGGTAATCTAATAATGCTTATTTTCTTTGAGTTTACTATTTGTTTAACATTTTTTAATCATTCTGTTAGTCATACTTTGTCTGTAAGAGTTTATCCCTGCTTTTTTTAATTGTATTTAACTCATGTTTGTTTGTTGTGTAATTATATCGCTTAATATAATTTAAATCTTAATTTCCTAAGTTTTTATGTTAAATTGACCATATTGCTTTATTCTAAAATTTTCACTTTTCCCCTGATCCAAATCCTATTTTTTTATTTATTTTTAATGTGCTCTCTGAAAAATTGTTAATTTTGTAATTTTCATGCTGCAGACAAAGAGATAAAAATCCCTAACAGCCATGACATAACTTCCAAAGACGCCTAAGATTGGCACATGTCGCTGAAATCCCTATCTTTGAAGAATCTTTGTAAAAGTACTAAGGGGAAATTTTTGACTCTTTTGTCCTCGTGCAAATAGACATGTTCCACCTTTATCCCTATATATTAATCATACCCTTCCATGGAAAAATAAATTAATTGTAATTCCCAGTATCAGCCACTCATCTACAAAATTGTTACATATATATTCTATAATACAAATCTTTTAAATTTATATATATACTCTTTTCTTCCTAATAAAAGCTATATACAAATAACTGTTTGTCATTTTTACCTTTAAATAATCATATTTTTGAATGATAATCTTTTTCCAGATTTAAATTAATGTAGAAAAGGCTTAATTTTTTTTTTTTTTTTTTTGAAAAATTTATCTGAATTACTACAGAAATACAATTTGAGATGTTTGCATGTTTATTATTATTATTTTTAGTAAATTCATGATTGATTAATTCAAAATATCAAAAAAAAATGGAAAATGGTATTTATGCAAAACTATGTTTTTAATCGTCAATTTAGAGAATAAATATGTATGATGATGTTTGTGATCAATAGAAACATTTGATTTAAATTTGCTACTACTTTTCTCAACCAATTATTGACACGTAAAATGGTTAGTATAAATAAAATGTATTAAAAAGTGGGGAGAATTCTGCTATTTACCGTTATATGTTTGAGACTTTATCTTGAAACAAAGCATAGGCTAATTATTTGATTGATATAGCTAAATGAATTATTCACTAGTAACATTTTGCTTTCTCTTGATTCTGTGGTAAATTATTATCTTTGACGTCGTCAATGACATGCTTATAGATCATACAAATGTAACTTTGTTATTCCTTGATATTTTTTTTCCATTCTTTGTAACTTTTTAATATGTCTACTTAGAATAGTAATTGGTCAACAGTATTATGGGTTTTTTTTTTTTTTTTCTACGTATGTATTTTTAAAAATTGGCTTTTATTCTCTGTTATTAACAACATTTTTTCACCATTTTCTTCCTTGTTTGACTCTTTTTATGGTAAATAAACATGTCAAAATTTTCGGGGTGTGTTTTTTTTCCCTGTATTAAACTTTTCACAATAATTAATTGTTAATTCCAAGATTTGATACCCTAAATACAATTTTTCTTTTAAAGCTATATTATTAAATTGCAATGTGAAATTTTGATCTTCAGGTATGAATTAAATTCTGTTACTGCTGGAAGGCGGGGGGGGGGGGGAGGGATTTAAGACTTGAGTTTAATGAATCATGAAAATTTGTTTCTCAATTGTAGGTGAAATCTGAAATGGTGAAAAACAGAATTTTTCTGTAACATGTTCACAGAACTCCATAACTGAGTGTTTCTCAATTGTGGATGAAATCTGAAATGGTGAAAAACAGAATTTTTCTGTAACATGTTCACAGAACTCCATAACTGGGGGGGAGGGGGTTGTAACATTTTAGTGTTATTTCCATGTACTGTGTATTATATATATATCAGCTGTTATGAAATTTAGTTTCAGAATGATGAAAGTGTTAATTTTCTATTAGACAGCATTCTTTACATATTTCCTGTAAAATATGCATTGAAAATCAATTTAAGAAGTTGTAATCTGCTATTTTCTTAATGTGGTTGCATCTTAATTGTAAGTAGATTAAAATATTTTTCATATTATCATTTTCTTCTAGATTGGCAACATTGGATTCTGTGATAAAGGTAAGAATGTTATTTATTTTCAAAATTTATGTATCTTTCCTTTTAAGTAAATTACATTTCTATAGAGTACAGTAAACTCATAATTTATCTATAGAATTGGGTGGTAAGTAGGAACTTTAGGAGGTGCATTTTATGAATTAACTTACATATACACATATGATTTAATAAACTGTAAATTTTTGTGCTTGAGTTTCTTGGTCTACTCTTTGATAATTAGAAAAATTAATGTACTAAAATGCCTCTTTTTTTATTAGTAATTGAAGTTTTATTAATAATATTTTAGGGTTAACTGCAATTAATCAAGAATTGTACTACATTAATTATGAAATTATTTAGGATTCTTCAATAAAATGAGGTTTTTAAAATAAGATTGTATCATCATTTTTTGTTACTCTTGTGATATTTTTTAAACATGATCCCACATTTAATGTATGCACATGCATACAGATTAATTTATTTAAATGTAATTTTTGTTCTTTTCAGTGGCATTCTGACATCAAAGAAAAAGTTGTTTCACCAAATGGCAGGCCTATACCAGTTATACTGCTTGCTAACAAAGTATGAATACAATTCTTATCATTTTCCTTCCATTTGAAGCTAATATCTTTGGCACTAGTAATTATTGTAAAAATATGTGTGCCTGTAATGTGCATAAATTATTGCTTTTCTTATGTAAAGAAATGTTTTGTAACAGTAATGATCTGTTTTAATTTCTAAAAAAATAAATTCTGTTCCATTATTTTATATTGAACAACCTTTGCTTGACCATCAAATGTCAATCACATCAAACATATTAAGGAGAACTAATGGAAAACATCTAAAGAAAGAATATGCAAAAATTATTTTATAAGCTTGTTTAAAACTAATTTTTAAATTTGAGGAAAAATTACAGCTCTTGTTCAAAGTATTGAAGTATGATCATGTTTTAAGCATGCTTTTTTATATTATTTTTTAAAAATTAACAAATTGTTAACAATAGTAATATGCATACAAAAATAATCATCAATACACACATAAATATAAATTCATTAACTAACTAATGAAGTGTTTAATATAAAATCGGAGAAAAACCAGCATGGAAATAATTCTGGAAAGTTTATTTTTTAATTTGAAAGCTTTTTAAAATTTCTCTCTCTCTTGTGCTGTAATGTGCTCTAAAATTATCGAGAGAAAAATTTTAAAATTCTGGATTTTTTTTGTATATGGACACTTATCTTGTTTGAAATACTATATGTTGAATTTTACAGCTCTTTGTCCAACACATTTCATTGATATTTTTCATCGTTATATCATGCAAATGATATTAAATTTGTAGGATATTAGGTCATATATATGCCTATAAAAATGTCATTTAAAAAAATGTAGTTTTTAACATTTTGGCTCGATGAAAATGTAACTATTTTCAAAAGAAATAGTAGGAAATTTTTATAATAGAGCATATGTTAAAGAAAAATAATTCCCAACATCTTTGGCAAAAAAAATGTAGTAATATTATTACCTAGTAATATCTATTTGTAATGGTAATTTAGTTTATAACTGTTTTTAATAACCCTTAACATTGAAAATTCTATTTTTTGGTATATTCTTTTTATCTGAATTTTAAATAATAAATTGCATATATTTTTTGTACATTAGTGTGATATTCATGGAAATAAAATACCCAGTGACTATCTGACACAGTTCTGTAAGAAAAATAACATTTTAGCCTGGTTCTTCACTTCTGCAAAAGAAAACATTAATATAGGTAAAGTCGTTTTTATACACATTTATATAATTGATTTATGATGACTTCAAATAATATAATTATGTTTAAATTTTTACCTTGTTTTGTTTCTTGTATGAGTTTAATTGAGACATTTACTAACTGGCTGATATATTTCATTTGCCATTGAGTGATGTGAACATAACTTTCACTGTTCTGAGAGCATATACATCTATAATGAAAATTTCGTAAAACGGTTAATGTCTGAAATCTAAAACAATGTTTGTGCTGATCAAAATAAATTCCAAAACTCTATTGCAATTACAAGTCACAAATGATTCTTATGTGACAAAGTTTAAGTTTGTTTGTCATTTTAATTTTCTTTAACTTCATTTTGAAAACTTAAATATTTATTTGCTTAAAATAGCAAAAGTAAGAATAGATACTTTTAGGGCTTTAAATTTCCAATGATTCTGAATAAACTTGAATTTGAATTTTTTTTTTTTCCCTCTCCTCTCCTCCACCATTTGTTGAATGCTTTATTGAAAGATCATGACCAGTCAGGAAATTTCAGACTGCTTCTGTTATAGCATATTGATTATAGGACATTTCAGTAATTACCTGTAACTGTATTAAAGGATTTTCATGGAAAGTGGAGTGACTTCATCAGAACTTATTGTTTCAATTAAGCTAATTGAAAAAATTAATGAAATTAACTTCAGCTTTTAAAAATAAAGGATATCTGGTAATGCTGTATTATTTGAATTTAATAACTGGACTTCTGTGATTCTTTTAATAAAAACTGATATGAAAAATTTAAAAGTCTTTCTGTGGACATAGGTGATAGTTCTAACAAAATTTATGTATCCTCTAATATTAATCATCTCCCCAGAAATTATTAAATAGAAAATATGAATGTTTTGATTTGAATACATTCAAGGAAACTGCTAGGAATAATTTTTTTTTCACTAAAGGTGGCATGTAATTCAGAGTCAAAATTTGTTTATTTTATTAAAATTTAAACTATATTTAGTAGTTTATCTTGAATTTTTGTTTCATTTGTATTGTTTAAACATGTAGAATCTAGGTAACATTATTCGTATAATATATATTCATTAGATTAAAATTGTTTCAATTCCTATATATTTTTGGGACATAAAATATTCTTTCAATTTTCATAAAATGTCAGTTTTTAAAAGTTTTTGCTTTTAAATCTCATGGGATAATGATTTTAATAAAATCAATTATCTTTCAAAATGATAATTACTAAGGTGTTTTGTATTCATAACATTGTTGAAAACAATCTACTATTCAGATTCACTAAAAATTATATTTTGTGTATCTGAACTCATTTAAAAGGATTAATCTAAAATGTCCTAATTGTTGAAAACAATCTACCATTCAGATTCACTAAAAATTATATTTTGTCTATCTGAACTCTTTTAAAAGGATTGATCTGATTGAGGCTGTATAGAAATTAGTCAGTTTTCTTTTTTATTTGTGAATAACCAAAACGGCACTGAATGCTTTTATAGGTGGAGGAAGAAGCTCTATAGTCGCTTAAAAACTGAATGTATATCAGCATTTGAAATACTCTATCAAACTTCATTTTCCTCAGATAACAAGAGATAATTGGTACCATGTTTAACCCTTGTCTATTACTAAGAAAAAGATTGAACTCTAATGCCCAAGAAGAAGAAAAAAGAATCACCATAAAGCAGATTGGCATAGATATTAGAATGGTAGCAATATGTATTAGTAGTTCAGTTTTAGCATTTATTATTATCTATCCTAGTAATAATATTTATTTTTTTAAAAAAAAGGGGGCAAAAACTTATATGTAATGATTTTAATAAAATATAATATTTCCATAATGGGAAAAAAAGTGAAGGCTTCAAACCTAGTAATAAATTATTCATTTAAAATTTTACAATTTAATATGTTTCATTTTATTATAACTAGTTGGCTTTGGTGATCATTTATTTCCTGGGAATACTGGTAATGTTTTATTTCATTTTTTATCATGGATTTGCATATCCATCAAAATTGTCAAGCATTAAAGCCTGCTCTTTTAATAGTCTTGCAATATTATTATTATAAGTAGGAACTTTCTTAATGGGTACCAGTTACATAAGATAATGATATCATAATGCTATTAAAATCACAGTTCTACAATTCATCGCTCTTTTATCTTTCACTATATTGCAAATTCACTTTGTAAATTACATGACTAGAAAATTTGATGAAACAATGAAGATGGTGTGAATTTCAGTCAACTATCTTTATATATTATCTTTCTGTAATCTATCTTTAAAAATTCAGCACAAAAATAGTTTTTAAAAATTGCCAACACTTTTTAAAAATTTCAAATATAAAATCATTCAAAATCATATGTAATAATTATATCCTGGAAATGCTAATTTAAAATTTAAGATGATGTAAAAATCATCTTTGTGTTGTAATATTTTCTGAAATTATGATGGGAATATACATCAAATTTTCAATTAATTTGTAATAAATTGAAATTTTTATCAATTAAAAAAAACTTGTTGAATTGAGCATTCTTACCCTCCTAAGTTTATATATGGTGTATGGCCTGTGTAGTTCCAACACACACAGATACATTCAGCTTTATTATTAACTAATCACCATTGGTGAACAGCTGGTTTGCAAGGGATTTTCGTTACGTTTGATTTCAATTAAATCATCTAGATGTAACTTATATTGCAATGATTCTATCAAATTGTCAGACATTAAAGGTGTGCATATATCTGCTAAATTTATATCTGAATCCTTCTTCAACCATTCCCACGATGTCATAGCACTTTTAGAAATGCATATGTGTGGTTCATCAATCTTGTGAATTTCCTGATATTTATATAACTACTTTTTCATTCATCATGTGAACTACACAGATAATAAGCAGAATCCTTCTTTAGCTTTCAACAATGGAATAAATATTTGATAATATATATAGATATAGATATTGCTGCACTTCTATAGATGTAGGTCAAACAGTCTGTCTTATAGAGTGGTAGCATATATACATTCTTCTTTATTGTGTGTAGATATAGAGGTTATGAGTCATAGGAATGTTGGGACTGGGATTTTAAACATCTGAAATAAAATTTCATTTGATCTTGTATTTATTTATATTTTTGTGTACTGATTTTTAATTCTATTTTTATACATTTTTGCTTTTTATTTATATTAATCATGAATTATTATTGAAAATTAGTATAAAGAAAGCAAAAATGAACAAAATTTAAATCTGATTCTGACCAGATTTTCTTGTGAGCATCTGATAGATTTATTTGTGTATAACATTTAATTACTTGATTTATTACTTGTGTATAAAGTTTCCACATATCAATTGCATATCTATTATCATAATTTTTTCTATTTATTTACTTGATTTGCCCCCTTTGATTTTAAATATTGTATCTTTCATTCCAGGGGAGGCTGTTCAGTTTCTTGTTGAGAAAATAATTAGGAGTCAAAGTGAGAGTCCTTATGAATCTTTAGAAATTCCTAACGATTCCTTCCAGTTGACAACAAAGAAAATTGTAAAGAAAAAGAAAGTGAAATGTTGCTGAAAGATTTTAAAGAAAAGCAAAGAGGAAATTGTTTTATGGATCTCTTATTAATGTGATCCATCCAACTTCAAATGAAAGTTGTAAATGATTGTTCAGGTCTGTATTGATTGCATGAGAATGAAGTATTGTTGATTGTTTGTCTGATAGATCATGGTATTTGAACAAAGATTTATACCAAATAAGAATTTTATCATTTTTCATTTCATTTTTAAAATTATTTCTCTTTGCATTTCATTTAAATATTTTCAGTGCCATGGTCTTGCTTAATTATTAGACTTGGTTTATTTGTTATTTTATTATTCTTTGTTTTTACCATTTTTCTCATATATTTATTTTTAAATCATCAGTGCTCATAATGAAAGGTTGTTTAGAATTTTAAGTTGATCAACATTCCATTTTACAGTCATATTTGGTTCCATTCTGAGACAAGGTATACTTTACCTTGTCTCAGACGACTGTTGTTGTTGTTGAGCTTCAGACACATGTTAAGTTTTATTTTAGAGCAACTGTCAGAGTGGTAGACGCACAATCTGAACTAGAACTAGTTAAACCACATTGTCTTCAGATGTGAGATTAAAATAAATAATATGTCAATGGAATATTCATAGGCCTAAAAATTTACATATTACAGCCTTAATGTTTACTGCACACTTTTCTTATTATAGATTTGATTATGTCAAATGCAAGTAATCATTTTTATTCTTAAAACAGCTCAATGTTAATGATTTTGACTTATGTCAGTTTTGTATTGTTTCATGATTTCATATAAATGGTTCAAAATAGTATTGATGTTTACATATATGAATGATGACTTTACCAAAATAGTTTGTTTTTAATAGGACAGTGGTTTGGATGAGTAGGCAGCAAATATCTTTTTATCAATCTAAAATTTGTTTTTCTTATATTGAACAAAATATAGTATGTTGCTAATACATATACTATTATAAGGAAAAAAGTATTTCCAAATTTACAGAATTCATTAATTTGGTATATTTGGTATATATTTGTAAAAGTTTCCCAAAATGTAATTTTTTAGAAATTATTAGATATAAGATCTCTACATGTTATTAAAAAAATACGTATATCTCAACATAATATCTATCAAGTCTTACCTTTTCCTTGAATAAGTGTAAATTATTTTGATTATTGTAAAAAAAAAAAAGTATAAAATTATTTCAGAGCACAAAATGAAAAAAGATATTTAGAAGTAATAGCATAAATACTTCTTGCTCATCGTATCATGAGAGGTTGTTTAAATAATGTACTTTTCAAAAAAAGAAATGCTTTTGAAATATCTTCCAGATATCTCAGTCTCCATTTTAATCCATTAAGGATAACCATATATTTTTCTGCTTAAAAAATTGCTTTAAATAATGTAATGAAGTGTATTTTATCATTTTAGATTTGATAAATATACTGCTAAAAATTACACAAACCTAAAACAATAAAAATTCTAAACTTTGTATTTCATTCAATTTTGGTTGTAGTCTTGAGCAAGAGACACCAGTTGATTGGTTGGTCTTCACTGAAGCTATCTAAAATCACATAAAATTATGATATTCAAAGAATCTTTGCCCAATCATATTTTCTCAAAGAAGAATGTATCATTTTGTTTAAAAATTTATTATGTCTAAAACAAATGGCTAACTTTGCCATATATAACTAGGCAAATATATAAAAATTTAGCTTTTGTAATTTTTTTCAGAAATACATTTATTGGCTTAATGTAAAATATAATTCGTTAAATCATTTAAAACACTTTGGATTGAAAGCATATGCTTACTTATACACTTTAAAAATGAACTATTTGGAAAACATTAGAATTATCTATTAATTCTAAAACATTTTATTTTTCATAATAATCAGAAATTTCATTCATAAAATAAAGTATATTTTTTTAACTTAATTTCTCTCCATTGAGTTATAGTAGAAATCTAAAGGATTTAGTTCCGAGAAAGGAAAAAAAAAAGAACATTAATAATCAAAATCAATTATCTTACAAGAAAAATATTGTATTTTAAATTAACCAAACCAGCAACATATTTTAATAAAAATACATTATTGCCACCCACATATAATAACTGTATTTTCTATTCTATTGTCTAGATTTAGTATTCTTTGCTCTACTGTGTTTTATTTAATCTTATTATTTAAAAATTTGTGTTTGACATTTCTTTCTGATATTATAACTTTATATTAATCTAGAAGATGTTTGTAATTTAGTTTGCTTAGAAGAGGTATGAAACTCATTGTCTACCATTTTATTCATGGCTTGTTTTAAACTGTAGTTTGTTTCAAATGCAAAATAGCTTATATGTTTCATACATGAGATAAATGTGCAGCTCAGATCATCTGAAAAAATGATTTTAGAAAACTTGTTGGTGATTTTAGTAAAGATTTGTTGGTGATTTTTTTTTCTTTAATTTTTGGAGCATTTGTAACACTTTTTTAAAAAGAAACAGTCCATTTTTGGAATTTATAAATGAGCTTTTTATGATGGACGATAAATTTGCAGATATTACCTATTTCTAATAAATATTAGAAATTTATATCTGTTGATTTGGAAAATATTTATTATGATAATTTAAAATCATTCCATTTTTTTTCTATAAAAGTATATTTATTTCTGTATGATTTTTTTTTTATTTATATGTATCAAATTTGTCTTTTTCTTAAGCTTTATATGTAAATCTCGAATTTCTTATGCCAAGCAAAACATTTATCAGTTTATTTTCTAATCTATTCTTTTCCTGAGAAGGAATTATGATGTAAAGTGTGCAACATTGTTAAACATATCAATATGGTGATCATCCTTATTTTGCTTGTTTTTAATAATACATTGTATCAGTGTACTTTTTTAACAATGTTAAAAAGAATTTTAAGTCTGAGTATGTATGCAGACTTATGTATGAATTTTATGTCATGCGTATGTATGCAGTAATTATCCTTTTTGATATTTAAATGGTCAAGAATATGTTTCGAATATAAATTAGTTAGGCTTTTACCTCCAATCTTTGGCTGTATCATTTCCATAACCTTTTAATTTTGATATTTACTTTCAGTACGCATGATAACCATTACAGTAATGCTTGACTTGCATTTACTAATTCCCATGTCTGCCTACATCTGGTATTTATTATAAATGTTCCCAATTGCTAACTTATTTGTTCAGCACCTGAAAAACCAAGCTTCACTCATTGGATTTCTTTTTTTTTTAATCATAAATAAAATCCCATTCTATAGCTTGTTTAAAATTATAAATGAAATCTAATTGAGTTGCAAACACAGGTGGTGAACATGAGAAAAATGCCTGGGAGTCCAAAGCCCTAACCACTATTTTATTGCTGATATGCAGGTTATTTATAGCCACATATCAATATTTAATAATGAAAAAAATGTTTCTCTTTGTGTAAAATCATGTTTTGTCTCAAAAGGCTTCTATATTGATAAACTTAAAAAGCAAAAGCTTATCTAAATATACAGCTTGATCCAAATCAGTAGAGCCGTTTCCGAGATACACGAAATATATATATATATATACATATACATATACACAAGAATTAAATTTAGATATGTGTTTTATTTATAATATCTAATTATTTTTGATGTTTCAAGAGTTTTAAATGTCTATTCTCATCTTTATGATTGATTTATTCCTGTTCTTGAATGAATCATAAATATCAAGGGCTTGTGAAATTAGATGTCCTATCAGTGTGGCAAAATATTTATGTGCTTGCTTCACTTTTTAAATCCAAATAGATGAGTGGACCAAAAAAGTTATCTACTCTTTATACTTTAGGTAATTAGATTCCTTCTTTTATATTAAATTCCAAGACAATGAATTCATGTCTGCACCAAATGGATCACACTGGTTTTTGACTACACTGTATAATTCGCATTTACTGCTTATAGTATTATATCACACCTCAAGCAATATGTTATTAGATCAGGAGCTCCAAAACTTTTTAATTTTGTGTTTCATAAATCAAAAATATATTAACTGTAAAATAATATTTTGAAGTGATTGTGTCATATTCATTCAAATCTTTTTTTAACGTTGCTTTTGGTTGTTCAGTTTTAATGTTCTCTAGTTTGAATAACTCTATATTATATTATAAACGTGGTGACATTTGCCATATGGTTAGAATGAAAAACACATCCTACCTTCAACTAGGAAAATTTGAGGGTAACTCGATTTCAAAAAGTTTTTTTAACTATGACGAAATTCTAATATTTACATTTTAAAGTTGTTCAAGATTGATTATGTTTCATTTATAAGTAGGAATTGTTTTTTGAAATTAAATTTATAATCAATAGCTCTAGTTAAATTCAAGATTATGTTATATTTTTAAAAAGAAGTCCCTTTTTTTCTGTAAATGTATGTCAGAAAATAAATTTGATAAACGTTTTAATGTAACTATGTGGTGCATTAATACAAAATTTCAAATTAAGGTACTGTTCTTGATACCTTGCTAAATAATATAGTGCATGCTGTCTAAGTTTCCATGCTTTAAAATATTTCTGTTCTGCCTAAAGTTGAAAACGTTTTGCAATAAAAAATTATATAGATAAAATTGTTGTACCTATATGTGGCATCAAATTCTATGCTACTGTACTTTCTACTCTGAATTAAAAATTATATTTTTAAAACAATTTAACTTTAGAAACATTAGTTTACTATATAGTGTAAATATTACATGGTGCTATCTGCATTGAAATGTTCTTTAATAGACTTTTATTTATTGCTTGAATTTTCAAATATTGCCTTAAAGTAACATATTATCCATATGAATTTTTTTACAGTAATTTACTTAGAGACTGCACTATATATGTCTTGCATTACCAATAAATATTTTTAAATCAATGTCTTCTGTGGTTACAATTTTAAAGTTATTTTATTTTATTTTTAAATTATAATTTAACTTTTGCCTGTCTTTAGTATAAGAACTGTTTTCTGTTTTGTTGTTGTCACGTTATTGCAAAATTCATTGTTCCTTCTGTTAATTTTACTCGTTAAAATGAAATATATTGATATATTTAAGACCAGTGATAATATTTGTCCACTGAAATAATTACACCTTGTTCATGTTTAATGACCTTATTTCAGATATATATTTCCGTCCATTTTTTGTCAATGTAATTATGAAGCCTAAGATTTCACTGTATTTTTATGAGAAGCTTATTTTAAGGAATAAAGTTATTGAATGCAATATGGTATTCTTTTTATTAAGCTTGTTTACTTCAATGGTAAAAGAATTTTCATTCATGCTTATTTCTGAATATTGTTGTTTATCAAAAACTTGATAAATTTATTCTTCTGTGCAAAATATTTTTTTAATGCCTATAAAAGTTTTTACTTGAAAAAAATTTCAGAACACAAACATGCAATAAATTTTTAATAACTTAAAGTTGTAGCTTGCTTTAAATTTAATATTGTAATATCAAATACGAATATAGATTTTAAAAAATAACTTTTGTTTATATCTGTTTGAGTCTTGTATTTTAAATTTAAAATTATTGCTAGAATAAAATTATTGCTTAGAGAATTGTGATTAAATGAGAAAACTAATGCTACCTGCAGCGATGTTTACCTCAGTATATAACGTAATCATGGGCTAATTTTGTTTACAGTTGGTTGTGATTTCTTCCCTTATAATGGCAAAAGACTGTAAAATTGATGACTAGGTGCTTGTGATTACATTCAATTATTTTCAAAATGTTTTACTATAGTTTATTGGTTTCTTTTTCCACTTGAGACATTTAAGCTGCTAAGAATCAATAAATTTGATTGGGCTTTTGTGTATTTTTCCCTCTGTAAAATACATCTTTTTCTAAGTTGAAATATTTTATTCTTTATAGCAAATAAAAAAAATTTCAGGAAATGTGAAGGATTGTAAACATGTTGCCTCACTTCATTATAGAACTCAAAACAATTATTATCTTACAAGTTTTAGAAACTAACAAAGGGCTAGATTTAGCTTCTGTCACATCTTAACAAATGTGTCAATTTTAATTTCTAATTAAGTCTAATGTATTTGTGGCAATTATTCTAGAAAATTTCTGAATAGTCATAAGAGACAATATTTGCTCACTATTTGTTTTTAATGTCTTAAAAGTGAAATGGGGACTATTTTAATTAATTTGAGCATTAATTTCATCATAATATTAAGGAAAGAGTTCGATTTTTAACCATTATTTATTTTCTTTGAAAGCAGATGCAACCCAGGAATGAAAGCAAAAAAAAGAGACTGTGAAAAAATATTTTAGACTTCTGTAGAGAAAACATTTTTCATTTTCTGCACATGGAGATTATTGTGGGAAAATAAGAGCTTATTCAATTCAGAAGTTCGAAGTGAACCAGAGTTTAAGAGATTAGAGAAGAAAAAAAAAAATTTTTAGAGCGTAGGTAAATTAAATGTTGTTGCATGTTTATAATCACTTCTCACTCTATTTAATACTTTTGCATTTATTTGATTGATATATGTCCATTTATAAATTGATTACAATTTTTATTTATAACAAATTCATTAGTAATTAAGGTATTATTAGTAGCAAATTTATGCTTTTTGCATCTTTAGGCAGTGAACATTATGAAGTCCCTCATTTAATAAGCAATTTAATTTTTGCATTTCAGTTCATTCTTTTAATTTGTTAATGATTTAGGCCAATTTTTTATTTTAGTAGCTTCATGAAAATGTAATGTTTCATGATTGTATTATGACTTTTTTACTATTGCTCAAAAGTATGCAGAATCCCATTTGTACACAATTATATTTAAAAGGTAGCTGCTGCTTATAATTACTGAAATGAAAAAAGTGATCATTGTGGACCTGATCTATATGACAAAAATACTTTAATATTTTATAATTCATGGAATTTGTATTTATTACAAATTGATTTATTAGGCTAATAACATTTTCTTATTCGTTCTGCTTAGACCTTCTCTCAGTTCAGCGACCCTAAGCAGCTCCCTAATCGAAAATCTGGCACTGTATGCGATTTGTTTTTCAATACATCATATTCTATAGATTTGGCTCAAAGTTTAAATTAGACGGATTTTTCGAGTTGTGGGCCTAAGTCCGATTCGACTATTGGATAAGATAGGTTTGAATGCGATATTTAAATCATATTATTTAACAAAAATAAAATCCGATGAATAATTTGACTCCGTAACCCCCATTTTTCAACGATCTCTCCCCGACCTGCATCCTCTAAGGTATTCTCTTCTGATTTTCCCAGCACGTGCCAGATCCCTCCAGGCTCAAAAGCAAAATATAAAATCACTCTTTTAAGTCTCTTTCAGTCGTTCGCTTGCATCAAGGAATACGTGACTCCCCCCCCCCCCTCCCTCTTCTGCAACCCTGAAACATGCTCGCCTTTTAAACAGGTTTCGCAATTTTCCACCCGAAACTCGTCATTCTTCGTGTCCGGCTCCAGCCCCGGGGGCAGGAGAGAGAAATATTTCTCGTTCGTGTTCCGTCATCTCCCGTAGACCTGTTTTTTATTCATTACGAAGTCGTTGCAGAAAGGGTGGGACGCAGGCGAAGTGCACGTGCGAGCACTGATGCAACGACCAACGAGAAATTTTTTGATGCAAGTCCGAGCAGAAGAAAAGAAAACTTGCCTGTCCAGTCGTGAATGCGTGAATTCTGCGAGTAGACAAAGAAACCAGTTACGACTTCTGGAAGTTCATTGAAAGATAAGGTAAACGTTTTCTTCAGAGGGAAAAATTGCCTTTCATAATTGAGGCAATTCAACGGTTTGATGTAAATATTTCTAGTTTTTTTAATAATGACATTTGCATAATTTACGAACATAGAATCTAAACTGAAATCTTTTATATAATCTTGCAGCTAATTTTTAAACTTTATAAGAAAAGGCAGAAATAACAGAGAATCAGCTTCACAGTTAGAGAATAGTCAGCTAGAAACCTATTTCCCACGAAGATCCAGACAATAGTAGTTGCAAATGGGGCCTGGACACCCACTAGGAATTAGCGAAACATTTAAGTTGCAAGTGGGTGTCCAGGTCCCATTTGCAACTTAAATGTTTCGCTAATTCCTTATATTTAGCTTTAAAACTCATAAAGACCCACGTCCTTTGCACTTAATCGAGAACATTACATCTGGCTCCCCAATCCCGGAGTTTTTTTTTTTTTTTCAGCAGAACACAGAGAAAATTATATTTATGCTACTGAAAACGTTAGTTGTATCAAAGCACCATATGAAAAATGCAAAATAATTGTTTTCACATAAATATCGCATTTAAGAATATTTGAAGCACGGGATTTTTTTAAAAAAAATTTAAGGATTATTGTGCTTTAAAAACTGAAGAATGCAAGACTTAAATTAAAATTTTTATTTAATTATATTATTAAACTCGAAATAAAGCTTACTTTCGAACTCTTTCTACGCAATCGAATATTGAAAAAGGAGCGCGCGCAACTGACTTCAGTTGTCCGGACTTCTACTTTTTAAGATATGAAAATGGAAGAAATTCCCAAAATGCCAGTGGTCAGCTTCTAACTTGCCTTAAATGCAGCCACTATGAAGCTGGGAGTTTTCCATGAAAAATCGATTTTCTGTGATTTGCAAGGCTCGCTGAGTGTCCTTCCACATTAAAAGTAGCATAATCGTACTAATATTTAATCTCCAAAGATTGTCCCTCGGAGCATTTGTATTTCCCGATCATTACGTCATTGATACAGAAACTTAATAGCGAGGCCTGAGCTTCGAGACTGTAAAATTTTAAGTTGGCAATCTGTATTCACAAGATATTAGCTGTATGTGTGAGGCTGATAATATTAAAAAATCTTACTTCGAGAGCAGAATTTTCTTAGTGTCATGTGGAAGTATTGAGAGGAGGATTGATTCAATTGTCATCCTTGTCACTTAACCATGTTTCAAAACTTCTTGTCCTCGAATAGCCCTCCTGTTATTTTAATGTGAAGTTTGAATATAATGCACCCTGTCGTATGGATATGGTACGGAGTAAATTCATCGCCATCTTAAAATATCTGCATTGCTTTTATTTAAAACTGTGAGAGTAAAGTTCCAACTGAAACTTTAAGTTTGACATTCATGATCAAAACTCGCCAATGGAGTGGTGGCACTTTACAATTGAATGTCAATGCAGAAAATCGGTCAGAATTTGCGTGAACTTGCAGTGACAGGTTGGATATTCAACCTATCCTAATTTCCATCAGGAAGGGTGCTCACTGAACGAAAGTGGAAGAAAATTACATTATATACCACAAGCCATTTTGTAATAAAGCATTGCAGATGGGAGGAAAAGCGGCAATGTAAATAGCTAAAGGAATTGAAAAAGTTATAATTTGTTCATTTTCAATCTTACGTTGCTTCTTTATCTGTAAGTTACAACAAATTTTGAAAAAAAAAAAAAAAATGGCTACGTATGATATCTAGCAAAGAGTAAAATTTACTGATTTTTCTAATCTAGTGAAAGATCAATTCTTTATACTCAAAGGAAATGCTGAGTACATTTCAATATCAAAGGGCCTCTTGGCCTTGTTTTTCACATCGAATGCTGGAATAAAACATTAATTATATTTTGAAATAAAATAAAAGGCTTTATATAAAACATGTGCAAAAGTTACTTTTAATTTTATATCATTCATTATTTTCCCCTGCTGGTTATTCTGTTATAGCAATAATCAAGTTTGGATGAAAACGCAATATCAAAGTAGGGGAAGAAATAATACCTCGGAAAAACAAAGGAATAATACCTCGGAAAATCATTTGGTCCAGAATTCAAAACAAACGTTCAATTAATTCTTGTAATAAAAACAATATATCATTTTATCATTACAATTTTAATTTGTCGTATTTACATGTGCGCAGACTGAGATTTCTCTTTGACGGATTGCCTGCGAATTTTTATACAAATCTATTTAGTATAAAAACCACATAACAAAGTGCATTCATCTAACTCGTTCTGAGATGTATTTACAGATAAACTAGTTCTACATTTGGGTTTTTCGGGAAGTTATAAAACTTTCAAGATTCATATAAATTCCAAAATCAAATTTTGTAATTGACGATTGTAATACTTTCTCTATATGTACTTCGTATACGGGGATATAAAGAAGATTTTAATCTCTGATTTAAAGAAATCAAATAAGTCGTTCTATAAGATTTAATCGGTAGCAGAAACTTAATATTATGTTTATATCGTAAAAAATGCAAACCTTTATCATTTTTTCCAGATATTTGAATTTGCAGTAAACTTTTTTTCATTCTTTTTTTAATTAAATTTTTGGTTTAATTTGAAATAACCAACTTCGAAACATGGCAAAATTAATATAGGAATCACATTTGTAAAGAAATATTAATGACATTAGTCGTTCAAAATGGGTTTGTTTTCGTCATCTATTACTGCTATCTATACTTATAATAAAGCTCAATGTGTGTGTGTGTGTGTGTGTTGGCGCTCTACAGGCCAGGTCATTTGACATACAGCTATCAAATTTGGTACATGTATACCTTAGAGGTCGGGAATGTGCACCTGGGGTCCCTTTTTTTGAAATTTTAATTAGAATTTTAATTATTAGTTAAAAACTAACTTTCCCGCCAAAAAAATCTTCCATTTTCCCCACCGCCAACTTTTCCGCCAAAAAAATCTTAAATTTTAAACACCGCCAAACGAGAAAGGCTTCCGTTTCTTTTTTCTCCCAACAGTAATGAGGCTAGGGTTAAAATTTTTCGGCGGATTATTTCAATCGGTTCTGTTTATTTTCTTAATGTTTGATGCATTTAAAATTAAACATTGTTAATGAATCAATCTTTCAGATTCATTCTGAAGTACTTTTGATTTAAAATAAAACAGAATAAAGGAAATTAAAAATTTCTAATCCACATAGCGTTACCCCAACTGGCGTAGAAAAAATCACGTATTTGCGTTACGTAACCGGCGAAGAAAATTCACGCATGCGCATTCTGTTCTGATTGTTGCCATGACAACGTTGGATGATTTAAATTATTTTTGGGTTAGTTGCATGCTTTTGTAAGTAAATTGTATTTATGTTAGTTATATATTTTTTGTATATGCTTATAGTTTTAAGTACATCGTTTTTTAAGTAGTTTTTTAAAACCTGTTTTCAACCGTTTATTTTAAACGATTCGTTTTATTTTCTTAGTGTTTGATGCATTTAAATTTTAGCATTGTTAATTAATCGATCTGCTCATAATGAATCTAAGAAAATTTTGTTGACCAACTCTTGAGATATTACATAAATTAAAAAAGATATTCTTTAGTGCCCATAAAGTTTAAACGCTGAGTGACTCTATTTTCAGTAATCAGATTATAAAAAAATGCTTTGTTTCAGTAAAAAATATTATTATATTAATTGAAGATAAATTCTTTCCACTTTAATTTAAAGCATAAATTATACCGTCTTCAGCCGTTTATTTTAAACGATTCGTTTTATTTTCTTATTGTTTGATGCATTTAAATTTAAACATTGTTAATTAATCGATCTGCTCATAATGAATCTAAGAAAATTTTGTTGACCAACTCTTGAGATATTACATAAATTTAAAAAGATATTCTTTGGTGCCCATAAAGTTTAACGCTGAGTGACTCTATTTTCATTAATCAGATTATAAAAAAATGCTTTGTTTCAGTAAAAAATATTATTATATTAATTGAAGATAAATTCTTTCCACTTTAATTTAAAGCATAAATTCTACGGGTGCTAACAGAAAATGAGAGAGATACATATTACGTTATGACTGAAGGCCTTTATAATATTATGAATGAATCATATGACAATCAAAATTTGAAGTTATAAAATAATTTGATGAAAAAGCTATTAAAGTAGGAATTGCATAAAATATTTAATTATTAAAATTTTAACGAACATTAAGATTGGCGAACCGGCTGGTCGCCAAAGGCGGCTAGTTTAAAATAAATTAAAAATTGGAAAAACTCTACATAAAACAAACGATTTACATTACAAATGATTTGGGACCAAATAACTTCTTTAAATCATGTGTTTTCTATTAAATTGTATAAAGCATTCGATTGAATATTATTTTTATAGTAAAAAAATTATTATATTTTTTCTTAGGTATATTAAACTTTAATTTTTTATTTACTTATTTAATGTTCTTGTTTTTAGTACAGTTGAAATATTCTGGTTAAATGTACACTGAAAGCCACGAAATTCACGTTTTAACTTAAACCTTCGCAATGTAATCCACTTTTATTCTTGTCTTATTCTAGCTGAAATGCACAGGTGTTTTTGATTTCCGCTCGTATTTCGTAAAAAGGAAAATAAAAAGAATGGAATGATAAGAGTATGCTTAGATAAAGCAGGACCATCACGTGTTTCATAACGTGATTGTTGAAAGCGGCATTCATTTTAAAAATAGTAAAAAAATTTCATCAGTATTTGACGTTATCTATTGAACGGATATACAAGTTCAGTTAAGTAAGATGACTTTTAAAAATGTAAACTAATTTATATACTTTGCAATCTCAGACTGTGTGGATTATGTGATCCCACTTTTAATAATTGGTCAATTTATTTTCACATTTCAATACACTTTTAACATGTTAATGATTAATTTTAGTACAGTTTCTGTTTCATTTATTTATTTTTAAATATATATAATGGAAAAAAATAGCTAAATAATAAAACTCTTAAGATTAATCATGATTAATAGATACCAGTTTCTTACTTACAAATAAAAGCATTCAATAATTTTAATGAAATAATTAACTGCAAACAAATATAATTTTACAAATTATTATTTTACAGTATATTTAAATGGAATATAACATAATTAGGTTAAGTGAATAATTAATATTCCAAATATTATAAATGAATAACTAATTATTCTTTATTTTTTTAATATTGGTTTTCACAATTCAATGCAAACACGCACCGTAATCCTAATATTTTATATTTCATAGAATTTGCATTCTTGCACGTTCTTTTATAAATTTATATATATGATGACAAGGCTAGTAATATTTTTTAACGAACCTGTTGTGGCACCCCTAAGGCTAGGGGCAATAGGTAGTTTTGTTAAAAATCCGTCACTAAATTTATATAATTTTCGCAAAACTGAATTAGGCGTTATAGTAAAATGAAAACGTACTTCTTTTCAAAATCAGAAAGAATTTTACATTTCTTATACTAGATGCCAATAACTTTTAATTAGTTTACTTGCACCGTTTCTAAAATATGATACCTAGCTCAGCGTAGCAAAAATTGGGGATTCGTCCACTCAAGAATTCAATACCACTTTATTAACATACATTAGTCATAAAACACTATGTAAAACAAAAAGAAAAAATAATTATATAGTTTGTTTTAAAAAAAATTGCTGATATATTGTTTCCTATTCTTCGGACAACGACAACGTTGGGATGTTTCGGAGTTCTACAGTGTGACAAAGTGGTTACGAGCACCCCCACATCATAATTTGGAATAGCAATTATTAATTTGTAAGTTTAGGGAAAGATTAAAATTAATTGAAGCTAGTTTAGACTAGCTCATAAAGCTCTGACGTCATGAAATATGGTATAATTATTAAGTTAATATTTTTATGATATAATTATTAATAAAAAAATATTTTGATTATTTATGGGGTAACAGAGAATTTAATGGAATTATGTTGCACGTGTCTTTTACTATGGGGACTAATTTAATTAATTATTTTTGAAAAAATCCAGAAATTTCCTCACGTGTAGCTAGCTATCTAAGGTCGAAATATAAATAATTTAGAAAAAACTTTAGCCCATCAGATTGGCAACGGAGTTAGAAATTCTCTCGTCTTTTTATGAACTGAATGAATTTATTTATAATTATTTGTTTAATTTCTATGCTTGTTTTTGATTAATTGGTTTGTTTTAAATTAATTATTGATTTCAAAAGAGTCTCTCAGATTCTGTCTCAAATACATAGACACTTTTACCATGATGTTAAATAGAAAGATTCCCATTGATTCTACAATTTGAAATTTCAAAACACAGATTACTACCTCACCTGTTTAAACTCGTGTACAATGTTTACCTTCCTTTTTATAGCGTATTATTCCGTTAAATCGTTGCAGATGAGTCATTTCATACAATATTACATTTTGAGAGAAAGAAATGAATGACTGTTGAAAGACATAGCATTTAAAATTTTAATTTAAATAAAAATATAAATCATTTAAATAATAATATAAATAAATAATTCATAGCCAGTTGCTAAAATAGACATATAATTGAAATCAGAAAATGCCCTAAATAACGAAAATAATTATGTTGCTTAAGCCTATAAATGTAATACGGAAAAAATTAAGAAATCTACATTTTCATATAGTCTCCCGTTGCTATTAATATTGTTTAATAAAATATTCTTCGTATATGAGTATTTTAAACAAAGCTCCACTCTTCTGAGATCAAATTTAACCGTGGTATGAAGCTTTGAATTTCATTATTTTAGATCAATCGACGATTGCTTCAGAAACAGCCGTATGGAAAACCATATGCCGAAAAGAGCTTCCTCTGGGCAGCTATTGAAACAATGTCAAGTCGTCTATAATAATGATATTCAAAGATTTATAAGATAAAGTTATAGAATTGTTAAGCTTTCTTTGTTAAAAACGTTACGGGATCAATAATATTTTATTAACTACTAGTCACTTTAGGTCGCCAGATGGTCCGTAGGTGATATTATATTTAATTTCAGTTAAATTATTTAGTTATAACTCCATGTCCATGATTCTGTCAAACTTCAAAGTCTTATTTGCCTTAATTGTCATTCATGTACTCAATTCATTAGAAACTTTATAATGGAGATCGGTCCTATGATGTCATGGCACCAATAAAATCATAAATATGCAGCTCATCTATCTTTGCAATTACACTGTAGGGTAACTACATTTTTTTTTTTTTAATTCGTCTTATAAACTATGAAGATTTAAACAGAATCCTTCATCTTTAGTTTTCAAAATCGGAAGAAGATCACGCGATTTAATATATGATTAAGCTGTGAAAATGATTTGAATTTCAAGAAATATTTGTAAAAGATTTGCCAAAATTCAGAACAAGTTTCCACGATTATTAAGTTTGTATCTAAAAAAAAAACAAAAACAAAAAATCCAATATTTTAAATTTCGACATGGTATAAAATTCATATTATGCAATAATATTTTCAGAAATTGTCTCGGAAAATTCAAATTGATTTTTAATTTTTAAGATTTGAAAAAAAAGTTGCTCAGCGATGAACATTCTCTCCCTCCAAAGCATATATACGCCAAATTTGGTCGCTACAAGTTAAATATTTTGTGCCAACACACCCAGAAATGCAGACATGCACACAGAGTGTGTGTGTTGGCGCTTTAGAAGCCACATCAATTGATCTGCAGCAACGAGCTTTCACACAGGTATATTTTAAAAAGTGGAAATGTGCACTTCGGAGAGTTTTTTTTTTTTTTTTTTTTTTTTTTAATTTTGATAAATTAAAAGTTAAGCTATTTTTTTTCTGCTTTTGCACGATAAATTCTAAAAATATTCCAGCACAAAAAATGATTTTACAGTGTTTTAAAATCAAAAAAAAAAAATCTTTTTTGTGATGCCAAATTAGATAATTAAATTAGACAAAAGAATTTGCTTAACATTTAAACTTTTTTTTTGAGTATATTTCACAACAATATTTTTTCATTGTTGTGAGTGAAACACAAATTGTTTTCATGGTTTCATCAAATATTTCCTTCCAATATTGAAAACTAAAGGAGTATTCTTTTCAATATCTGTGTAGTTTACAGAATGAATAAAAGTTTGTAGTTACAATAGCGCGAAATTTAGAAGTCAGATGAAACGGACATTTGCACTTTTAATAAAGATAATAATATCACGTAATTGGTCTCTATTGGAAAAGTTCCTGTGCGCATTAAATAGATCATATATAAGACAATTAAATTACCAAATTTTTAATGTCTAAAAAATTGGCAGAATGTAAAATTACGTCTAGACAAACTAATTGAATTAAATATAACCCATAGCTCTGGAGAGTCAACTGGGCGGCAAAGATGACTTGTCTTTATTATTAGTAAAAATGGCTAATAGGACAGAAATACTGAATAAAAGTTAGTCATTTTAATTTTTCAGAGATATAATTATTACCTCAAATAATATAAAAGTAATTCTTTACATGATTTTGAACATTTTTTTTTCAATTGGACTTATAAATCTATTTTAACGGTATAGATATTGCCAACTCGGCCGCCATTGGTATTAGGTATGTATTTTGATCATTTTTTCCCTTTAAAAAGGCATTTATCGAGAAAAATGGGTACAATACATATCAATCAAAATATTTTCCATAGTTTTCTGCAATTTTTTCCCATTTTCGTCCAATAAGTCTTGAAAATAATTGACTTCGATTTGTTGTTATTATTATTTTTCAAACCGTTTTTTGTCATTGACCACAAAATCACCACCCTTAAATCGTTGAAACCGAAACCGACAATTGGGATATGAACGGAGCAGCATCACCCTAAGTTTCTAAAAGTGGCTGAGGGGTTTTGGCAGCAAATTTCTTCAAAACAAGCAATGAACGTCGAAAATGCAATTTGGAGCGTACCATGACTGGGTTTTTATGCACTGAATAACTCAGTTATACTAAATGGAAAACTTTCAAAATGGTTATAATAAAGTAATAGTAAATTGGTAAAACCCAAAACCATTGTCGTTTATATAGATACTTCGTATGTTTACCAATAGATGTCGCTGATTAAAATATATGCAAGCACCTAATATAAACACCTTGCATACAGGCTTTCAAAGGGGAAAAAAACTCAAGATATCGAAAAGATTCTCACGTCAGCAGGTTTTCTTTTTACGATGTTTGATTCACTTACTTATTGGTAGGAAATCCTTCAAAAAGTATTGTTCTCTTACCCACAACTCTAAAATGACTTATCATATTACTAAGAAAAGCTCCGATAACCTACAGATTTAATCTCGTTTCCGGGATCTAAAGATGGCGAATTTGAAGTCGAATACGATATACGAGCTGCATGCATATTAAGCTTGTCGTTGAGGTTTAAATATCCTCACGCTGTTGTGATATGGAAATTTGGAGAGGGTATAAGGTTGAAATGTTGCTTGTCTTATTTATATTATGTCCTAATAGCTAGTTTCCCCAAAGTGAAATGTCGATTTATTTAATTAAGTTGATTATGTTATGTAGTATAATGGAAATATCTAACTTGAAGTTTCAGCCAGTAGAAATTAAATGTATACTTGATAAAACATTAGTAATGTCGTTAATATAAAACTTTTTTAATATAATTTCGTTTACCATTACATATTAGCGTGTGTGGTGGTCCGCCTTATTAAGTGGATTGTAGCAACACTTGATTTAAATTAATTTAATTGCCTTTATTCAAACTGACATGTGACAATGATAAATGAGTTCTCGCCCCCCGTCAGAGATCGAGATTTCAGTTAAAATCATGGAGCAGGTTTTAATTTATGCATAACTCCGACTTTGCATAACTCCCGACTTTGAAATAATATCACATGAAACATAACATTACAATTATCTTTATTACAAACATAATAAAACGTTTATAATGTTAAGTGATTTTGTGTAAACTATTATAAACAGAAATAAGACAAATAATTCCAATTTCTATAAAAGTTGTACTTTTGAAACACAATAGGAAAATAGCAATATATATACGTACAAATATGAATGTTTGATTTATTATATGTATTAAGAATGAAATATTCCTACTTTATGAATGCCACAATATTTATACTAAATCTGAATGGATTTCTGAAGAAAAAGAAAACTTGGAAAATCACAAATACATTCTCCCCAATCATCCCACTTGAGACATCCTACACAATTAAACTGGCATTGGCACCATTTTGTTCGATGAATGAATAGCATTTCAGCAGATGAGCTTAGTATAACATTCAAGATCATTTAATTATTGCAAGTCAACAGTGCTTTTATTGTTTAAAGAGGCTTCTTTTTAACACTAAATATTAAACCAATGACAATAAATGTCGTGCATTGAAAAGATATCGAATCTTAAGAATAGAGGAACAAACAACAATGGCTGTCCAAAGTTTAAAGAAAAGGATGAAATGATTGTTATATCTATAATATATATATCATAACTGAACGGGGGGGGCAGTATTTTGTAGAAACTAACTTAGCAAGTTGTTCTAATGGTAATAGAGGAGGCAACCATGGGGAACACTCATTGGAACTACAGCATGATGTTTATCTCAAAGAGAACTACTAAAGTAGAAAGTTCAGAAAATGCTGCATTGATGACGCAAAGTTAAATGCGTTCAGGAACTTCAACTGATGATGCTCAAGGAAAAGTTTTTTTTTTTTTTTTAATTTTATTACACTTCCTTACACGAATGCATATGGATAGTGCTTGGAATCCATTGGAATATTTTGTGAATCTGTAAAATTCATTTCCACCTAAATATTGCCATCAGTAAGCATTCTCCAAAATTTAGATTAAAACAATTTGTAATATTGTTAAAATCCCATTGCTTTAACCCCAAATCACTACAGCTTTATTTCTCATTTGCTTCATAACTGTTCTGAACATTCTTCTACAAGTGTTCTGTGACAAGAGCCATTATATATTTTGTGATTATAGTTTATGGGAATAAATGTCAATAAGATTTTTTAACATCCATTCATAGCTTGATCTTCTGTTGTTCCTACTGCAGCATGATATTTATGCTCTCATAGCAACGGAATTCTACCATACATATGTAATGATATTTAAATCTTAATTTTCTAATTTTTATCTTTAATTAGCCCATGTTAATTTCATTCTAAAATGTTCTCTTATTTCCTGGTGCCACTTTTTTGTTTAATTATTTCTTACACGCGCTCTAGAAAACTGATGACTAGTGCATTTTCTCATCCTTCGAGAGAAGGGATAAAAATCCCTTCCCTTCCCTAATACACATACTTTTCAAAGATACTTAAGATTCTTTTTTTCTATTTCTGCGCGTGGCCAAGAAATCCCTATTAGAATCTCATAGTAAAATCACTGAAGGGACAAATTACCGTCTCTTTTTCTCTGGTACCATGATATAGAATGGCACGTCTTTGATCGTTTTTTCCGTGTTCATAAAATGCCACCCGTGTAAAATAAATTAAAGTTCATTTTAAAAGTTTGTTTTCGGCCACGCATCTGCAAAATTACATTTACATATATATATGTATATATACTCAGATGAATATGTTACTTAGGTAACATTTTACAGAAGAGGAAATTATTGTTCAGCATGTTCTACTTTCACAGTTCACAACACGCATTTTATTTCTTCGACGTAAAATGTATGAGAGTTGAAAAATTCCATTCACAAGCACATTCATAGCATTCCCGCTAATAAGCTCCATAGTGTTATAGAAAGTGCAGAATTTCACTTTTATTTAATTGCAGAAAATGGTGGACAACACAATGGGCATGAACTACCAAGGCTATTATTTATAAAATCAGTAATATTATTAATATCATCAGAAAGCTTTTTTCCTCTCAAGCAATGACTTTTTGAAAGTATCATTGTTCTATTGACTGATTTTTTTTTCTCTGATAAGAACATTTTGAAATTGTTCTTTCATCATCAATATTTTTATTTATTTACTTGCAGAATATCGAATTTTCATATCTTTCTTATATGCCCATCTTTGGTCTAGTTATTATTTTATAAGAATTTCGAGGTCAAATTTTAATGGTGAAACTTTCTATTTGTGGAAATTGAACTGATTTGTATTCCTGATTTGAATATAGTCTTAATTAAATGCTTCTTTAATGCATATAAATACTTTAATATCTACGTGGCTATATTCAAAAAATTCTGAATAGGAAATTCTACAGATTGTTTTCCTTCCCTTAAGAGTATATAAAATTGTCTGGTAACATCTGCTTATGCATATATTCAGTTATTCCATAATATTGCCCATAATTCTCATTATTTTCTTTTAATACCAGTGGTTTTTATTTAGTCGCCAAGCATTCGTCTTGCAAGTAAATTTTTTTTAAAAAAAAGTAAAGCCATTCCACATGGAAAAAAAAATATTTTTTTATTCTCAAAACGTAATGCAACAAAATATTTATTAAAGACTTGTTCTGAGATTGTAAAAAGCAAAAAAATCAACTTAAAATAAAAATTGATAAATTTTAAGTCCAAATAGTTTATTCGCTTCTTTTTTTAGAAGTTCGTAGAAGCGTAACTTCTTTAAAGGGTATATCCATTGAACCAGAATATGTATCAAAATCTCTCAATAAGTCCAAAAAGTGCATTCAAAAAACAGACAATCGAATCCATCAAAGAATCGCCGTTGATCTCCTATATGCAAATGCTGCCCTTCAGACCCATTTCAACAAAGAACCGAAAGCGCAAATTCCGTTTTTTATTTTAACTATTTCCTCCAACTTCTCTGGCGTGTGAAATTCAGGTTCAGTTGATATACTTGCATTGGAGCGGTCATGCGTGTACGAGCAAACAGTACGCAGCTTGACTTCAGGACAAATAATAATTTCATGTCGTTTTGAATTTCAGATAGAAAAACCAGTTCGCGAACAAAAGAAGATCCTGAACCCAAAAATAGAGACTTACAGATTCGAAAGAAATAGGTAGGGGTAAAATGGAAGAAAAAACAAGAGGCAATACGAGCCGAAAATACGCGAACTGAAAAGAGTACTCGCCATTTGTTGTCAAACGACTTGACAGTCGTGAGTCCCCCTTTGGATTCATGACTACGATGCACCATTGATGCTTCGGAATGGAAAATTATCTCCCAGAATTGAATAATTGAAATGAAAACTAGGTGCTTTTAAAGATACTGTAGATGCTTCTATTTCGCATTGGCATAATTCATTTGGGTAAATGAAAATGTTTCGTTTAAATTTGGTTAATTAACCTTCCAATTTTTTCATAGTATAGATTTTTGCAAGTTATTAAAAGTTCGTTAGGAGTTCGTTTAAATTTTCGTTTGTAGAGTAAAGATTTTTTTTTACTCATCTTTTATTCTTGCTTCTATTCTTACTATCTTCAAAGGCTTAATTTCCATCATGTTCAATTTCGGGCCTGTGTGGTAAAATTTGTACAGAAATGCTTAATGCTACCTCAAAATCTATAACTTCATCTCATTTCTGCTCATCGGTAAGCTCATTTGCTGTATTGTTAGTGATGATGTTTATGTTCTCTTGACAAACAAGTGAATTCTATCTGCAAAAGAGGCAGACAACATTTAGCAGAAGCAATAGAGAAAGAAAATTCAATCTGCAAATAGCATGCCAAAAGATTCTTTTGCGGATGATCGTGATTATATATGACGAAGAATCAATTATCATGCCAAATGATTCTTCGTATATAGTATGTATGCAATGGAAGAACTGTTAATGGTGTTCGTTATCGAGATGAGATTCTATATTCCTATATGTGAATTTTTGAAAATCATTTGGACCAAACCATTATTTATGAACAATAATCTCCATTCTAACAGGACAAACTTTGTAAATATACATGTGAGAAAGAGTCATTACAAATGGCCCTAGCATATATGCCATGTAGAAACCGTTGATGATGTACAATATCAAGATGCGATCCTATTTTTATATGTGAACTTTCAAGGACCAATTGAGCCAAAAACATTTATTCAGGGACGATAATGCCCATTCTAGTATAATAAGCCTTTATAAATGACGACCTTGAAACACAAGATTTGCCTGAATTGATATTTTGAAAACTCAGGCTTAATTCCCGTATAAAATGCCTAGAACATCTTTTGAAAACAAGTGATTTCACGTCATCTAACCCTGTGCACGGTCTTTCAGAAATATTCAGTATTCATTGAATAATGGGATTTTTTTAAACAAGATGGAATAGCGAAAGATAGCCTCATATTACTAATTTTATATAAATCTTAAAAAATCGTTCAAAACAGTAGTAAAATATTTATTTCTCTTAATACTGAACTTTTTTTATTTACAATTCCTTTATTTGATTATTTGTAAATGCGAATGCCTTTATGCCTTTTTTTATATAAAAGATATCGAAATTTAAAGCTGGTATCATCATGACTTTTTACATAAATATATCAGTTATCTACAGAAAATATAAAATGCAATAAATATACTAATTATTTACATGTAAAATTCAAAAATATGCGTTTGTAAAATATTTTCATGTATTTCCTCTAAATATGCTTTAGGAATATATTCTAACAAACTTTTTCTTTCGAACTTATTCGCTATTAACACAGTGTTAATGAGGACAAGTTTTGAAATTCGAATTTTTATTTCGTCCTGTCAGTTTCGAATTATCTAAGTTCCATTTTATTTCATTGAATCACCATTGTTTTACAAACTATGTACTACTTCACACGTTCTAACACTACTACATTCCTTCATTAACTGGATGAAAATGATAAAATGCCGAATTCCTGCAGAGTAAAAAAAAAATCCAGATTCGCGCCTGTGATCAGCGACTGAAAGGAACATTTCTCAATGAAGTCGCACAGACAGACAGTCGATTTCACTGTCACCCACTTTCACCTAAACTCGGGTCGCATAGCATCGGTCCATTCGAGTGGAACGAATGCATCGCTGCATCACTCTTTCCCGATCCGTCGCGTACCTTGACTGTCACCGCGACGGATGACGTCACGCGTGATGTCACACATACGGTTCCGTTTGTAGGTCGCATTCCCTCATGAGGTAAACACGGACGACGCAATCGTGTCTGTTGCAAAATTTAGTCGCGGGAAGCGTTTTGCGCGCTTTCCAGCACGCAGAATTTGGGTCAAATGAATGAGAAAGTGTTTTCTTTTTTCCAGAAGACATAATGGGAAAAAGTATTAAGTTTAAATCTCGATGGGAGGCGGGAAAAGAGTTCTATTTAAAAGTAATTTAACTCATTTTCTATCATGGAATTTTGTAATTGGATATAAAAAAGTGTAAAAGTGAAATGCTAAAAAAAAAAAAATTATTTTCATATCATACAATTGGAGAAAATAAAATAAAGTTTGAAATGTGTCTTTTTGCACTTTTGGTTAGTAATAGTATGTTACTTCCCAAAAATTATTTAAAAAAAAAAGAAACTAATGATAACTAGCAAATAAATTAAATATAACATATTAATATACAGAATATTTCAAAAATTACTTGCAAACTTTAAAAGTAAGTCAAGCCTAAAGCATGAGACATTTTTACTATGAAGAATAATTAGAATATGAAGTTTGAAACTTAAAGGCCAAATTAAGCCTTCTAGGGGTCCTTAAAGAATGCAAATTTTGGATCTTCTTTTCTCCATCGACAAAACCAAATATTAATTATCGATTTGGCATAAGTAGTTTGAAATAGTTAATTTTTAGAAACTGGAATAGCAAAGCACTATTTGTAGATCATTTTCTTACAATTAATTGAAAATTACCTATGAGAGTCATGATATATCAATTATTTAAATTTGATTTGGATAGTAAATTCTTTAGTAAATTCAAAGATGCGCTCGAAGGGAAGTGGAAATGTAATTTAAATTTTATTATTCCACGTACTAGAATTTTTGAAACTTCTGTTGTATATATCAGCAGAAACATAGAATAAAACGGTTTGTGCCAGTGCATCACTTAGTAAGTGAAACTAAAGCGACAGATCAAGTAAAATCGTACCTCTAAATCGCATTTCGTGCATTCATGGTATTCACTTACAGTGTTGAAAGTATTAATACTTTTAACACTGAAATGTGAGATCTAGCAAAGTACAACGCCCGCCCGATTTTATTATGAAATATTCACTCTTTTCTAGGAGTAACAAGTTTTCTTAAAACACTTAAAGAAATCTAGATTAAGAATACTTAAAGATATTTGCTACCCTCTTTTCTATATGAATTTCTTCAGAATATGAATTGTCATTGCGATTTTTTTTAAGTAGGTAGGGTAGGTTTTATCGTTAGATTGTATTATGTAAACACCGAAATAAAAACTGAGATTTTTCAGTATTCTCAGGCTTTGGAACTCTGAGATTCTTTGCAATCAGAAATTAAATGAATTGAATATGCAACAATCTAGTTAGTGGTAGCATGGGGTTAGTGTATTCGAAATTAACTGTCAAATTTGCGCAATTTACCTACATTACAGTGATTGTCACTCTAGTGACTGACATATGCGTGAAATGTCAATTGTGTGCATAATTAAAATCATGGCACATCTTGTTAGACACTCATTCTCATAGTCATTCTTCATTCGACTAAGCATGTCGAAAAGTAGTTTCAGATTATGCAGTGATTTTTTACACTGATGACCCAATGTAACTGGAATGTTGGAATCGAAACAAATGTGATCCTATTTCCCTGATTAAATGTCGTGTGCCAATTTGCAAACACTCCCTCCCTTGGCAAGAAGTTTTTTCTTTGTTATTTTTACTCATCTCTACTATGAATAGAGATGAATGTGTGTTGTTGCTCAATAGATCAGAGCGTTTGATACTTTGTATACCAAATTAATCACCTTGGAGGGTAAGAATGTACACATCGGAGCAATTTTTTAAAATTTTAATTAGAATTTCATTTAACTAAAAATAAGTGACTTTTTTGTAGTTTTTTCGCAATACCTTCCA
This sequence comes from Argiope bruennichi, assembly GCF_947563725.1. Lineage (NCBI taxonomy): Eukaryota > Metazoa > Arthropoda > Arachnida > Araneae > Araneidae > Argiope > Argiope bruennichi. Next base: position 86,731,320 of record NC_079151.1, read on the forward strand.
AAAATATTATCGCACAGAAAATGAGTTTCACAGGATTTCGAAATTTTAAAAGTTGTCTTTTTAGGGTGCATTTTTTTATATTTTTTGCCTAACTTCTAATAATGGGTGACATTGTTACCTTGAAATTCAAATAGTTTTCACTATTTCATCAAATATTTAATTATGTGATTTGATTTCATTGCACTTATATAGGTTTACAAGAAAAGAAAAAAAGAGTTGCAATACCACAAAATTTAAAAGAACTGCACATTTACGTTTTTAATAGAGATCTGATATCATTCTATACATAGACATACATTTCTATGGTCTCTGACGAAAAGGAAAATATTTATGCATATTGATACAGAATGAAGAGTACGTGTAAAAGACAATTAAAATAACATGGTTTGAATATCTGACAAATAGAAGGAATCACGGATATGAAATTATATTTAAATATTACCAATATCCCCGGTAACCAGTTATTAATAGTAGCCAAAGGCAACTAGTAATAGACGAATGTGTGCGTTGTCTACAGAACTACAGAATAGACAATTAATCCTAGAGATACTATATTTTGCACAAACACATTTGGAAGTTAAAAAAAATGTGCATTTCAGAGCATTTTTTTAATTAATTAAAATCAATTACATTTTTCTGTGATAATTTTTTAAAATATAACAATGCAAAAATTATTTTTACTTAAAATTCAAAACAATATCTTTATAATGATACCACTTTTTTTTTTTACCTAATATCGTTTTTCTATTTTTAATAAATGTTTAAAAATATTTAAAAGCATATTTTACAATAACATTGTCATTGTTAAAATGAAACTCAAATCATTTTCATTCTTGCAAGCAATATTTCACCTTCGTTTCTTCTTATTGTCGATGATACGAAGATTCGCCTTCTTTTTCCATGCTAAATAGCTTTCGGTATAAAATATGCTTAAGAAGGAAATTTTCATTTTATTTACATCTGAATGCTATTGACTACTCGCTATTCCGCCTAAAATATTGATTATATTTCATTTTTTTTAAATCGTATATTATATAATTTTATATTTAATTGTCTTACGTATACTCCGCTCATTATGTGCATGAAATATTCTAATGGAGACCAGTCCCATGACATCACGGCGCTTTTAAAAATGTGAATGTGTGTTTCATTTACCTTATAAATTTCGCAGTATTTAACTTCACTTTTTTTTTATCTATGTCATAAACAACACAGATACTGACCAAAATCCTTATTATTAAACTTTCAACAATATTAGAAAAACACGCGATCAGATAGTTCAGGAAACAATGAAAACAATAGTGACCTCAACGTAAGCTTTCTTTAACTATTTAAAGGATTACTGGGCACTTTTCCTATTATCACATTACAAAAGCATCTGGCAATTTAACGTGACATAATGTGATAACAGTGTTTGAATTTTTTTAAAAGCTTTTACATTTTTCAACGCTTTTAGTTTTCACTTTTCAGAAAAGATCAGATCTCTATTTTAATAAATTAATAATGTACTTTTCTTCATAAATACAACATGTAATTCTAATTCCGAATTATTTATTTATTTCGTTTTTTAATATATAGAAAAAAACTTTTTAAATTAATTTTTCAGCTTTTTATATATCCGCCAATTAATAACCACCAAAAATGATATAGTCTTATTTTTGCCAAATATTTATTGCCAGAAATCGGACTCTTGTAAACCCCCGAAGCTTAGAAGTCATAACGAGGTCTGCAAATCACCATTCAAATTTCTCAGGAGGCTTCCGGTATTTTAAAAAATTATATAAAATGTCATTTAGAAAAAAAATTTTATATTTTTGATTTATAAGAATAACTATTTTAATTCATACACAATCTTTAAATTTAATACTAGCCGCCTTCGTCGAGCAAATAATTCGCCAGTTTATAATTAATAGTTGCTAAAAGTTTCAATTAAATATTTTGTGTAACTATGTTTTAATAACTTCCTGAATAAAATATTTTGAAACTTCAAATAGGATAAGCAAAATAAAATTTCAAAAGATTATTAAATGCAAATCATATACTGAAACCTACTCAATATGGGAAAAGTCAGCTGGATACAGGTATTTATAACTTCATCATAAATAGTGTAAACAAGCCAGGATGAAATATTAGCACCAGAGGAAACAATTTGAATTTCATTTTAACGATGAAATATATTATTGTAAAATAATATCATATTAAAATAATTTTTAAAAATAGAGTAAAAAGTACAGCAAAAAAGGTTGTTATTATTATTGAAAAAAAATTTTGAATTGCAATATGATGTAAAAATAATTTTTTGGGCTATATTATATTTTCTAAAGTTGGAAAAGCATCCAAATTTTGCTTAATTTTTAGATTAATTAAACTTCTAATAATTTATAAAAAAAACAATCATGCCGAGATGCATATTCTCGCCCTACGAAATATATATGTGCCAAATTAGATTCATCTAGATTAAATAGTATTGCTTGTGCAGCGATAACATACACACATTCTTCTTTAATATTAATAGAGATAGAGATTCTCCTAAAATAGAAATTATTCTAGTTCGTATTAGTACCTCGCCACTGGTTATTCTAAGAACAAACATTTTAATTTTTGTCTTCTTATACTACATTTGATTACTTATTTTAAATTATTTTTAACAAAAATATGGATTTGAAACAAAGTCGTAAAATATTGCAATATGATTTAAGAAAATTAACCATATTTATAATATATCTTAATTTTTAATGAATGTCTGGAATCGCTGCCTCGGATTTTCTTTGTATCTTAATTTCTAGGTAAAATTGTTAGATTTAAAAAAAATATTTTTCATCATTTTTTCTATACTAATAAAAATGCATTTAAAACTTTTTATTTTATTATTTTCTACTTTTTAGTCAAATATATTTCAAAATTCACAATAAAAAATATTATGTTATATAAAAATTAATGCTTTCTAAATTGAATTCTAGATAGCGTCATCTCTATTCATTAACTGAATCGTTGATTAACAATTAAGAGCACTAAAATCATTAAAATATTCTTTTATTACAGAAGCTAATCGCTGCGTACAATTTTAGAATTCTAATACAAGAGACAGAAAGAGAAAAATTAGATTACAAAATTTCTTCCTCACAAACATGAAACATAAGAAATTAATTAAAAACGCTTAGGAATTGATGAAAAATAGGAAGAAAAGTTCTTGGAGTTTATTGGTACATGCGAGGGTAAAGTCTTGCGAATGATTTTGTTTTAATGCAAATATTCGCATATTCTTCTATACCACAAATACCGGCATTTGGCAAAGAATATACTTTTTGAATGTGTATGTAAAGTTTCATTTTAAGCGATTAAAAATATAACATAACTTTTTACTATCAAGGATATATTTACTAGTTTAAAATCATAAAAAATAATAATAATAATAATAATGGCTACGAGACTCATTGCCCAACTCATTAAGGCTGAAATGAGACTAGTTTAAAACTTTTTTTTCCTTCTTATTTAAATTTTATCAATTTTATTCCCATTCTAAAAAGACTTTTTAGAAGGCTCAATATATCTTAATTAATTCAGGTTGAAAAAAAAGCATAAAAGATTAAAATTTAGGGCATATTAAAATTAACTCAATGATCTTTCCTTTCGTCATCGTCACAAATTCGTTATAACTACAAATATAATAAGTAGCTAATAGATTGCTACAAAGTGAACCACATATAGTTGGCACCATTGTAAAACTACTTCATACAGTTATTTTCATTACGTCGTTGGTATTATTAGTACTTCCTATTCTAGAATTACCACGGTCTAGAACCTTATACATAACCTTCACCGCTGTCTCAGCTGCTCTTGTTGTTGTAGATTTTGTCTTGTACAATTTTTCTCGATTCTTTCAGGTGATAAGTTTGACGTAATAAAGCTCGTTTGTAACTTTTTAAAATGTTTTTCAGACACATTATGAACGCAGACTGAAACGTATGTTGAAGTAAAGTGCACTTAAATTAGTGGCAGGTAAAGGAGGGAGTAATGCAGGAGTACAGAGATGGGCCGACTGCTTTGATTCTTAAAATATCAAAGTCAACCAACCTTTGACATTGAAACTTACCATGCACAACCCCTTTTGCTTTTATTTCAAGAATTAATTAACGCTCACTATGAAATATAGAACAATTAATCAATTTGTTGAATCAGATACAAATTTTTCGATATTTAAATTTCTGGAAAACACATTAAAAAATAGATGAAATGATTATTTCTTCCTGAAACGGATGTAATTAGAATCATATTGAGAAAAAATCGTGGCAGAATTTTGGTGACTTGGTAATTTATTCCCATATGCTCCAATCATTCATTTGTTGGAAGCCAGATGTTTCGCCATCAGTGTGCATTTAGTGAAAATAAATTTCTACATATGATGTTTTATAGTTAAATCATCCTTAGCGTTTCCTTTCCCAAAATATGGATCCCTGGACAATGATATTTGTTTTCTATGACACATTCATGAAACCGTTTGAAATTTATTTTATGTCTGTATGTATGTAAAAATAATTTTGCAGATGGGTAGCCGAAAGGAAAACACTTTTGAAATAAAACTTCAATTTATTTTACAATGAAGGTATATTATGTAAGGGAAGAAGTGCTAAAAGATACGTCAATCTACATCGAATGTACGAAATGTTATGATTTTCTTTTAAATATGCTTTGAAAAATCTGTTTGAATCCACTAAAATATTGAGGGATATGCTTGCCAGTGATTCACTGGAATTAAAAGATTTCAGTGTCTGCTGTCTCTCCAAGAAGAGAAATACTCAAATGTGTAAATGTGTGTCCCAAGCAATTTTAAACAACGGATTTCAGATTCGTGTAAATAATATTATTAATTATTCAGATTAATGTAAATAATTTAAACATCTAAGAATTATATACTACCAGAAAATTTTCATTATAGAAATTATTAGTTTTTATGAAAAATTAATGTTAACAGTTCATGCAATTTGGAATAATTTAATCTTATTTTTAGTAATGAATGATTTATGATGTCTTATTGCTTGTAGAAATGCATAACTATGTGACGGGCGTGTGAAGCGAGCTGGAATCAAGCACTGATTCTTGGAGGGTTATTGATCGGAGCGAGTAACTTCCTAATTTGATATTAAACCATGAACTAGTTTATGCTATACTTTAAATGAACTCATAGTTGTCGCATGTGTGTCTGCGTATGTGTTCCCTTAGTGGCAATTGAATCTTTTGACATGTTGATGTCTTTCAGCGGTTACTATGAAATGATTCACAGCTAAACAGTTCTCTTTAAAAGCTAAATACCTAAAATTAAGGATGTCCAAACTAATTATATACAAAAGTAATGGAATGCCATAAAAGAACCACGAATTTTTGGCAAAAGAGAGCAATGCCGTTGACATAAGATCATAAGTTTCATTTTCATTCAAGTTTTTTTTTTCTAATGTCGCATATGTGTAATATAGACAGCTACTTTGAATGCAAGAGTCATAGGCTGATTGCCAATTAGCAATCCCTGCCTATTTATATCTTCCTACTTAAAATCAATGAATTCTTTGTTTAAAGTTTCATTAAAATGATTGCGTACTAGTATAGGTCCACAGTTTAAGTAGTTAAAAACAACGCATTTCCACAGAACTATTAATTAATTTTTACATAACTTCATTAACTTATATAAATACCTGAAGATTTGATTATTTACCGCAATTGAAATTTATAGGTAACCATGTGCGATTCTTCCGATATAAATCATTATTTTTGTATATGTGCACTTTAAGACAGGGGGAACGCTGATGGGTTGCTTTTGGCGCGTAATTTTGCGAGGGAAGAAGCCTCACATAGATCGTTTTTATTCGAATTTGCACCATTTTTTTAAATCTTATTCGTTTATTTATTTTGCATGTTTCAAGAAATTTGCTGATTTTGAAATTTTTCAAATAGTTTAGGCTAACTTTTATATAAACAGCATAAAAATTTGCTCCTTTTCTTCGCTGGAACTTTCATTAATAGAATGTGATGAATAGGAGAAAAGAGAAAGAAAAAAAGGAATTCAGTGACAAAATTTTGCTGTTTTTGGCCCCATGCCATTCCACTTGCACAGCTAGAAGCCTATTAATTACTTAACCTGCATATTTGTCGTTTTTACCCATTGTTTTGGATGATATTTAGTTCACATTTTCGGTGCCCATTTGGCAGAATGACAAGATTTAGGGAAAAAAAAAACTACTAAGGGGATCATGACATCTTTACATTCCAACGTGTTGCGCAATCAGGAATTGGATCCAGAATCTTATAAACTGAAATGATAAGCAGATAGCACCAATTTTTGAAGTTTCTGATTTTTTTTAAAAAAACTTTCTAACGTCAAAAAATTATTTAAAATTCACACTCTTCCTCGTCATATTTGGTATTAAAAATTATTCCCTTACTTTTTTTCCCCATAAGAATAAGGATACATGCATCTTGCTCCCTAAGCTTTGTCATTTCACACATCTCCATAAAAATAGCCTTTTTTTAAATTATTTTTAATCATTTTACATTATTAATTTCTAGTGATTTTTGCTCGTTTTTAAGTTCAGGAATGAGCCTCTATATGATAAAACATGTTTCGTGCACATTATGAGCGCTTCGGATTGTTGGCGCTTTGTTTTTCTTCTGATTTAATTTATGTATATTGGGGCAGCACATAGGAATATTATAAGCAGGCTGATCATTACACCTACATCTGTGTTTTAGAGTTCTTCTCTAAGAGTTCACTGTTTTGGCACTGGACAAGGCTAAATTTCTCTAACAATATTTTCTAACTTCCCTGAACGTTTTGACTTGAATAATTCTTTTTTTATGTAATGAATCTAGCAAATAGAAATTATTTTGGAACATTGTTTACTTTGAATTTAAAACATTTTATAATTAAATATATTCGCCTGGAAAGAAAAAAATGTCAACCGAACTTACTTGTATGATTATTTAATTTTCCAATGTGAATTAGCGAAAAATAAATCAGACTAGAGAAAAATTTCGTTTTATACTTTTTTTTTTTACCATAAGACTCTACGAAAGCATGACTTTGGCGCTTCTTTTAGCTCCCTTCGACGAAATGTTAGTCAAAGTTTGGAATTCGAAACTTTAAAAGAATTCTATTAATTTGCTATTTGCATTTCAAAGATACGCGCGACCGTTGAAATAAGTCTTTGCTGTATCTTCATTTCTTTGTAGTTAAAAAAAAAAAAATTCGAAAATAATGTAATCAACAGCTACATTATTCATTCACTAAATAATAAAGAAATGCTGGTTAGAAAAATATATTTACAGAAGTTGACAAATGCTTTTAAGAAAGAATACATTGTGCTATTAGTACTTCATTTTTTTTAATAAAACAAGCTAAAAAAAGAAAAGAAAAATAGAATTAGGTTTTGAAGAAATGAATGAAGTAGATCAGGTAAAAAAAAAAATTCTCAATTACATTAGGTTTACCTAATTACAACCTCACCCATAAAAATTTTATATTTGATAATAGCATATCTAGGAAATATGCATGACTTTTCATGATAGTATAAAGGGCTGGATGGTTAAAATCAATTGATTTATGAAAAACATTGAATGCATGAAAATGGTAATGGCATGTCCTATCTCTGAGTCTTTTGCTTCAATTTTAAATCAAATATTTTATTGTAGTTTTGGAACTGAAGTGGTGGTAGTTTTTGTACGCACGACAATGAACCTATTTGGACCGTGCAGATCTCTGTTGATAATCACATATATTAAGCTGATTACCGTTTTTTTAATTAGCAATTTGTATATGTGCAGTTATGAATAATTCCAAAAAAAATAGCTTGAGTGCACTTACGAACTTTTCGGGTTGGCGAACCACGATGGCATGACCCAATTTTTGACTCGCTCATTCTGTCCATTAGACGCCAATCTCTCCCCGATCGCGTGATCATGGCCGCCAACAAATATAATAGCTTCCAATTTGGAAACCAGTCCTGTATCGTAGCACGTGACTCTCATTTTTCATTCACAAGAGTAGCTGCAGGAAAGATCTCGATGTCGATAAAATCTAGTTGCCATTCGACGTGTGTGTCTCCACGGGGTCGGATTTTCCGAGTGACTGCCCACTTCGAGACACTGAGCGTGCAGCATACTAATTTTTTGAGTCCCAAAGAAGATCTGTGACAAACTGGGGAAGAAAATTATTATTCAAGGAAAAAAATTGCATTCCTAAGATTCTGGGTATTAAATCTCTCTATATAAGAGATCACAGTGATATCATTTATGGAGAAGTTCAACAAAGATATTTTGAAATATGTGACCACATGTTTATGCAAATAATAAAGCTATAAGTTACAATAACAAATAACTGTATGTGGTTAAAATATATTTTAACTTTGCTTTTAGAAACACGAAGTTTTAAATTATTTCTTTCACGTATCTGCAAGATACAAAGAAAAGTATTGTATTCATCGGAAAATTCAATAGCAAAAGTCTCTATTTTCAGACTTTACTCAGGCAGTAAAATTCATATTTGGATTCTGTCTGCAAATGAATCTGTTAACTTGAAAGAGTACACGGTAAACGAATAAAATTTGGAATATGACTTTTTTTTTTCACAATAACTATAAGTTGGTAAAAATTTGTGATAAACTATGTTCAAAGAAATCTGTTTATATGCTAGTGAAAATACTTATGATAAAACACAAAAATCTAGATGAAGGATATTTGGTTCTCATCATGGGAGTGGTAGAAATATACGGAGTTTTGGACCCGTCAGTCTTTTCGTTTATATGTGAACGCGGTAACTCAAAGATAGAATTAGATGAAAAAAATGAGTCTCATATATGTAAATGGTTTTAAAATTGAAGATTTGCTCCAAATTTAAAGCCAAAAAACTCAAAATGCATACTTAATCCTCTGTGCTGCATTACGAAGCATAAAACGAGCTAGACCGTGTATACATACAAAAAAAAGTAGAGGATAGAACTGATTTTTTTTCTTTCGTACTCACTAAATTTTTCTGAAAACAAAAACTAGTCTTACATCAAGTTTTTGCAGAGAATATCTTTGATTCTTATTTTTTTTTTTTACATACAACAAGGAGCTTTTTTTTTCTTTCCCTATTCTTTTGGGCTAAAAAAATATTTGAAGTTCTACTTGCGTCAGAATTCCTTGCGCCCTTAAGAATGAAAAATATGAAAAAAGTATTAATGACAACAAAGATAATTAATTCAAATAATAAAAATGACACTAATAACAACTAAATAAAAATGTTAAAAAAGTTTTAAAAGTTAAACGTTAAAAATGTTGAAAACAAAAGAAATGGCTACTCCTCAAATACGATAACAAAACGCATATCTTTTTTGAGGGGCTGTGTTTCATGTCCTAAATCGTATATTAAATAAAAATATAGGACATCAAAAACTAAAGCGAAACGTCATTTATTTAAAAAGATAACCTAGTGATTTTATCTCATTTATTATCCATGGTGATGCCATGTTATTGAGAACATGGTATCATTTTAATGCATTTAGTTCAATTAGTGTTGCAGATATGAATTAAGTATAAGTAAAAAAAATTAACACTAACTCCTCATTCACAGATTTATCCATTCATTTCGTTGAGAAAAGAGAAGGCACGCAAAATATTAACTATAGATTTTGTACCCCATATAGAGATATATACCCCTATACCATACACCCTATTTTAAAATTGCATGTGAACTCAGTTTTAAAATATAATAGGAATTTATTTTGCAAGTAAATCAATAAAAACTCAGCATGATGCAATTGATTGAAATTTTTATTACTATGAATGAAAATAAATATTATTATTTCATCATGAAAAATTATCAACAGGAAATAAAAAAAATTTGCTTGTTATTTTCTCGGAAATAATTTTTTGGGTGTTTTAAATTTTTTTGGCGATATTTGATGCATTGATTTCAATTATAAAACAATTTTACTCCAAAACGTCTACTTTTCGAGATTTAGGGCAGCTAATGTATAAAATATTTAAAATCTTAAAGAATATCGATTTTCTCGAAATTGAAAAATCGAACAAAAAGAAAAGAAAAAGTGAATGAAAGGGGAATATTAATGTTTCTTCGCACTCAAAATTCTTATGAAGAATTTTAAAAAATAATAATAAAATACACGATATTTAGCTTTGATTCTATATAAAATTATATTTACGAATATCGATGTGTAAGTGGTGTGATTTAAAACTAATTAAATATTCCCTTGATCAGCAAGGCGACAATAAGAAATATCCATTCTTCTTATGCCTCTGAAATGGCAAAATCAATAATACCACCGAATAAAAAAAAATAAAAAAAACGGGTGGTTATCAGAGAGAACATGGTTGCTAAAGTAAAAAAATATTATTCTTGAAATTTTAATCAAACGAGATAGAATTATTTTGCCATTACATATAAAGCTAGAGTTGGAAAAAAAACCCAACAGCATTGTAAAAACTTTTTTAAAACAACTTAAAAATGAATTTTTTTTTTTTTTTTTTTATCGTTGCTAAGTCATTACGCTCATAAATGATACTCATTTGGTGAATTCTTCTGGGCATCCCGGGTTCGAGTCCTGGTTCGGGCCTAGTTGTTCTACCCCTGTGAGGTGTGTGATAGGGCCCCCCTGTAAAAAGGGGTTGTGTAAGCGAGTGTATAAGTGTCATCTTCATATGAGCTAGTAGTCAGACTTCTGCCCTCGGATGCTCAGAAGTCTTTACCCTCAGAAGCTACTGAGCCCCCTTTCCGTAGTAACGCGGATACGACATCATCATCATTTCGTGCATTCCATCAATAGCGAAAAATGTGAATCTCACTTGTTCTTCCTCTTAAGAAATGATTTACATTCTGGTTTAATTAATAGCTTCGAAAACTTGAACGTAATATGAGCAGATTCATTACCATATAGGCATAGTGCATCAAAACCATATAGGCATGGTGCAAAGATGATATAGAACTTTCATGGTATGCAAACACAAAAAGTGCAACACTATTTTGCTATAAATTTTTGATTCAGTTATATACAAGACCATTTAATAGGCATATTCTTCCCACGTATCCAATTCAATCGACGGAGTAACCATATAGTTTTATGTTTCGTTGCAATTATTAATTGTCCAGTAATGAAATAACATGAAGTCGTTTATGAAACAAATTTCATAATTTGTCTATGATTAAAATCTTCGGATAAATTCATTTTATAGCTACATTTCTCAAAAATTTGTAAACTTTGCATTGAAGCAATCTAGATACATATTAAGTTCATATAATCTAGATGCATATTTAAGCATTAATTTGTATCGCAAATTCTCTTGAAAAATTATCAGTCGAATTAAATAAATTTTCATTTCTGTCTATAATTAACTTAGTTCTCTTATTAAAGTAAAAAATAAAAAGGATTGTCTGCCCACAAAAATATTAATATCTTTACGATAACGACTGAAAAAAATTTTGTATTTTCTAATGACATGTTAGTTGCAATGAAACAAAATCATGAATGTTTATCAAATAAAAGTATAATTTATTACATGACAAGATGAATATCATAACTAGACAGTTACAAAAATAGCCTAACAGAGGAAAATTATGAGAAAAGTTTCTCAAACAAAGGTGCACATGCCCTTGAAGATATGCAAAAGTATGACGAAAAGCGTACATAAAATGTAGATAAAGAGTTATATTTGTTCCCAGTGTTTGAATAGTGAGGGAAAACAAAAATTATGAAGCCCGAAAGCTTGCTGTCAAAGTATGGGAAGAGCATGCTCTTCTAATGTGTAAATTAAAGGGGGGGGGATATCATAATAATTTTGATACAGCTCTGGGTATGAGATTATAACTGCCTTCATTTGAATCTAGTTTAATCAAATTTAATTCCTCGGAAGAAGTTCTAGAATAGCACTGAAAATGTCTTAGCCTTAAATAGTTGATTGTAGTAGTGAATAATTATATGCAAAATTGTTTCAAGGCTGCTTTCATTTATTTTGATAATATTAATAATAAATAATTAATATTATAAAAATGACATAAAATCTAAAATCAAATATAAATCCTATAATTGTTTTTAATTTAATTCGAATCGTCTCAAACTAATTTAAATCCTAAATTTTATATTCAAACATTTCTTTCTAAGTAGGATTATTACAATACAAAGTATTCAGATATTAAAGAACCATATAAGGGATAAGGGTAAAATAGTAATTAAAAAAAAGTTGGAAACAATAATTGTGGTGGAAGATACCAATAGGTTGTGATAGTTCCCTACAATAGGTTACGACTTTCAATTGCTGTAAACAATCCCCGGCTTTCACTTGCTATTTTTAAAAAGTTGATCCAGATTCTTCATAGCACATGAAAAAAAAAACCCAATGTATTCATTTGCTGTTTTCGAAACAACGTGCTAGTAATTAGCTAACTGTCATCTATAAAATGATGAAATAATAAAATTTCAATTCATCCCAAAAAATAATAGAATGAAAACTTCTTTTAGCCCTTTCTAGGGCCGTGGGAAGTATGCTTCCCACCAAATTTATCAATCTTTGTATGAAATTTTGTAAGTTGGCATAAGTTCTGACAAATTTTTTTGAGTAAGTCAGAAACTTAGATGCTTCAGATCTTTATCTCAGACAAAATGATATGTCTTGATTTGTTACTTAATTATTAATTAACCAAATAAATTAATTAATCAAATTAGATTTATCTAATAAGCTAAATGAATCCCTTTTCTTATTCTAATTTCAAGCCTAAAAACATTTTAACATAATATGACTAAAAAAAATGGCCCTTTAAAGGGTTAAATAGGAAAGTTTTCAATTTCTTAGAAAAGTAGTAAAATAAAATATTTCTTAAATGCGAAAAAAAGAACTACATCTGGTGATATTTTTAGGGAAATTAGCGGTTTATAATATGAATTGTCACATCTATGGGTTTTGTTGTTGGTGATCGTGATGTAGCCAAGTGATACCCTACCTAAATGACAGAACTACTCATCTAATATCCAACTGTATATTGGATTGTAATATCAGATACTTTCTCAACTTTTAAGATGCGCAATGGATTTGAAAACGAAACGATCAAACGCATGTAATCATGTAAGCTAAGAGATTTTATTAATGTATTCATTTTATTCATTATGGCATAAAACAATAAAAATGTATATAAAGAAAATAAATTAAAATAAATAATTTACCAAATGTATAAATTTATTTTGATCGGATATGTTTAAATTCCATCCAGAATTTGAATTCTAGATTCACAGAAAGCGAGAATTTCGCATGGAATATTGCATCATCTATAAAATTTTCAGTAGACAACATGAATACAATATCAATTGAAGATACATAAGTATCAATTAAAAAAAACAACGGAAAATGCAAGTTTAAACGTGACTACTAAAGAAATCGTAAAAAATTACGTCACATAAACAGCAATTTGTGGATAAGTCTTTTTACGACAATTCTTAGCTAAGCCTATTTTTTTTTTTCTGAAGCTATATATATATAAAAAAAAGAACCCGCCGGTGAAGACGAGCATTGCCACAAAGTGCTAACAAACAAGAACAAAAGAAAATGGAAAGTATTTCAGAACCGTCAAGTCGAAGCCTATTTTCCCACTCATGTGGGCCCGCTGGGCCGATTACCTAATTACCAATTCCTTCCACGAGTCCGTGAAGTTTTTCTTCTGTTTTTCCGATACGAAAAAGTTGCTGGACGGCAATCGCTCGCACTCCTCTTCCCCGTTTGTGTTACGCATGATAGGGAAATTTTATTTACATTTCTTTCTCATTCATTTTTATGCTTCTTTGATTTTTTTCTATCCTTCTACGGTGTCAGCACTCGTGTCAAGGACGAACAGAACTTCTCGGGCGGATACGGCTTTTCGTGCGTTTTGTCACATGGTGGTGTGTGTTGCATCATGAAGCAACTATGCGTGTCGCGGCACGTTGAGAATACTTTTGATAGCGTAAATATTATGAGAATCGCATTTGTGTAATTATTTTGCGTGTTAAGAAATTAGAATGCAAGTAACCTGTCGTAAGATAATAAATAGTTCATTCAGAAAATGTCTTTTGAAATGAGAGGTATTTAAAAATCCTTTATTTGTATGTCATCCAAAGTTTGGATTTTCGAATCGCATTGCACGCTATCTTGTGAGGGAAAAGAATAAGTTTTTGAGTACGAAACAGTATAAGCCTTATTATTTTCAGAGATTTGTCAGTAGAAATGTAAATTCAACAGATTGCTTTGAAATCTATGTGAGTTTCAGCTATGACTGTCTTATTTTATCAGTCTTTCATTTTCGCCTCGACATGATATTAGAATAGTTTCAGAATCAATTCTTAGTTCGCTTTCGTTGAAAAGTTCGTGACATTGTTATTATTAAGGTGGCGCTGATTTTAAGTGGTCCATTCTTGCTCATTGTCGGTTGCAAGCATTTTGCGGCCCTAGACAATGCACATTATGAGGCTCTACTTTGTTTCTAAATGAACTAACTTAAACTTCACAATTCAAATTAAGTGAATATAATAAAAGATTAATCTAACAAATTAAACTGTGGCAAATTGTTAATGTATTCTAATATTTTATAATTCATAAAATTTGCTTTTCTTACACATTTATTTATATTTAATTGAGCTGATAACGTTTTACAATAGATCTAGCTGTAGTTCCTAGCCCAGTGACCCTTAGCAATTACCTAGTAGGAAATCCGACACTATGCTTGCTCGAATCAATCCCTCGTTGTCTATCCCAAAAACTGGCACAAGCGCAGAATATTCTTTTTGTTTCTTCAAAAACTTATGTGCTCGCCAGTGGTCTAGTAAGTGAATGCATGCATGGGTGACGAGCAATAATCGACGGAAATAGGTAGTTATCCTATATCATTTGGTAGCACTCTCTTCTAAAGAAAACTGGCAGATAAATGTGTATTTTGGCAAAGAAATTTTCATTGCTGTTGGATTGGCAATTGGCAACTGAAGAATTTTTTGGTTTTCCTCTAAGCGAAACAAAAAAATGTGGATCAATTATTTTAAAAGTTTGATAGAGATACATTTTTGTCTGATATATACAAGAGCTCATTCAAACATATTCCAGAAGGGCCGCTTAAGTGTCCCGTTTGTCCTCAATCAACAGCAGATTTACATTTCTCAGTTTATCATAAATTTTTGAATTAGGATTTAGTTTGATGGGCCAGATGGAGTGGGACTAAAACCACCTCCAGAAATTGATCCAAGCCTATTTTTGAAAACTAATTGCTATGATACTAAGTGGACATTGATAACTTTCTAAACAGTTCTATGCTCTTTCCATAGTAAGCATGATCACCTCTTGTTTTATTAAATGATCTCAAGTTGAAATGTAAGAAAGTTATTATGTAAGTAAGTTATATTAATAGGTTGCACTTATTCACTTTTAATTTATGCATTCTGAGTACTATTCAAAATTATGTCCTACACCAACTGCTTAGTGTGCTTTCCAAAACAATTTCAAGAAAGACAATCTGAAGATCTTGACAGGTTCTTAAAATCAGAGTAAAAATTCAATCAATCCTATTCTTGACTTCCTCTCCGAGATGAAAATACACGCAAGTGAAACTATAATTGTAAAAATGACGTCGGAGTATTGTAGAATGGTTAGGACCTGATGACTAACGGCGTCTTTTGCCGACATAATTCGTATTGACGTTCTCATCTCTAAAACAGTATACGGTTTAGTGAAAAAGTTAGTTACCTACCTTATTGTGAAGCATCATCGATTTTACAAGTAAAGCATGTAACACTTTAACTTTGAGAATAGAAGACATAAAACATGCATTTGTTTGGTATCGATAACTATGACTTCAAGTACAAGATGTATGCCTCTCAAAAACGTTCGTAGGTCTCAATGAATACTATGCTCATAATCAGCTGACCTTACCGGCCAACATCTTTATAGGTTCATCTAGCAAAATGTTGAGAGATGTTTCATATGGTGCATTCTTTATAATGATCCATTTAGAGATCCAACTAATGTTCCTTTTCCTTTTGGATGTGGTATGGAAGAATGAAACATACTTTTTATAATTACTTGCACCAGTGCAGAACACATAGCTAGATGCTGTAAAAACCCCTTACGCTCATATTATAAGATCTTCAACGACGTATAAATAACGCATATGTAAGTGTTATCTCTTCTATGTTGTAAATATGCAGCGGGCATTGCAATTCATTGTTTCCAGTTGTGCATTCAGGTAGCAAGAAAGATACACAACTTGTCTAATGACAGGTAAATTTTGCATTCTTCCGTGTTTCGTGACGTCAAAAATTTGAAGATCTAAAGAAATACCCATTTTCCATGTCCTTAACATTAATGGGTGTAATTTTCTTTTCAAACTATGTCGATGGTGTGTTGTAATTGGTGTCGTAATGGAGCGCATAGCTTCTTTATCATGCTGATTTTATGAATCAAGTTCTCCCATTTTGAATTTAATAAACAGGCTCAGGACTTAGGTGGACACCTTATACATAAATCACATTAGATCCAGTTACACGAGAAAACTATTTTGAGATAGTCAAACTGATTTCCAGCTAACCAGGTATAAAATTATAATTCAAATATACTGGTGTTTAATCAATTCCAGATTATAAGATATTCGCTTTTCTGAATTAAAGTAAGTAACTTATTCATATAAAGATACTTATACCAGAATTTAAAAAAAATCTCATGAAGCTTTCATTTCAATGATTAAGATTGAATGATAAACCTCATTCTCCAGGATTAGCAAATACTTCTATTATAAAGAATAATGAAACAGATCAATTGAGAGAACTAATCTATTCGCAGATAGTCATTTATTTTCAGTTATCTGTTTCAAAAGAAAAATAAGAAATATATTACTTTTAATTAAATGTGATTTAAAAACGCTATTCATCGTTGATACCAATCTTTTTAATGATCTTTCTCATTGTTGATACCTCTTTTTTAATCATATTTGATTATATTAACAATCAAATCATTCAGGTACATCTCTAAATATTAATCCAAACCTATAAAAGAACAGAATATCCTAATGCACTTTGAGATTATTAATGTGGGAAAATTCCCTACTTGTTAAATGCATTGAGAAATATATGCTATTCGAAATCTAAAATGAAGCTCGTTCAAAGAATAAGAGTAGATGTTTAGTTAGATTTTTATGAGGAGTAGGAAAATCTTTTCATTGGGAAATAGATGCTCAGTATCACAAATTAGTTCATTAAGAACACATTCCCACATTATTTCATTTTTTCATAATGTTTGACAGAACGTATTTTATTGCGTCACTTCCCTGAAATATATATAATTTTTTAGTTAAAATTTTTTCAGTATTGCCAGTCTTTTTAATATTGTCTTATTTAATCTGATCAGTTAGATCGTTTTAAAATCACACTGGATTATGTTATATTTTATAGAGGTCTGAACAGTGATAAAATAACGAAGTCGACACAAAATTCTCTCCTAACTTCCACGTCTCATAAATAAATCCTCAAAGTGAAAAATACATATATTTGTGCTCCCAAACTTTTGTCCAAGAATATGCCCCAAATATAAACTGTGTTATACGATATAAACTTTATTTTAAAAAATTGCCAACTTTGAATTTATTGCATTCACAAATTAATTAAATTCTAAAATTAATTAAATATTCAAATTATCAAAAAAAAGCCTTTTTTAAAAAGACAATGAACATATTGACTGTATTGTTTCTTGGATCTAACTGAATTTTCTATAGATTCCGCTGTCCCATTATGGATGGTACTGCTCTTCATGTATATGCACATTTAACCCAATATTCTATTATAAAATTAGTTTACCATAGATAATGTTCAGTATAACGGCTGTTTAATAGCTAAGTATAATGTCGTTTTTTTTTTTTTTTTTTTTTTTTACTGGTCATTACGAATCTTCAGATTAAAACCAAAATATAGCTTTCCGATAGTTACTTTTGAAAAAAAAAAAAAGGATGAAAATGCCAATATTAATTATGAGCCCAAAATGATTTTATTTACTCTAAAATAACGATACAAAATTTAGCCATAATGTAAATTGAGTCTGTCGATATTCGCTTAAGTTCTAAATTATTTGAACAATCTGAGTATGAAGTGAAACTTTAGTTATACAAAAAAATATTTGAATTATGCTATTTGTTATGGAAATGAGATAATTTCAGCATGATGTATTAGCTAAAAGAAATGTTCTAACTAGTTTTTTGCATGCCATTGTATTATAATCGAGGTAACAAACCTTGCGTAATGTTTCAACTAAAAGCTAAGTAAACGCGCAAGTCGAACCACACGCGAAAATGTAGAAAACTTTCCACTTACAAGTCAACAATTTTTCCACAATAAAGTCATGGGATGGCCTTCAGTTTGTACAGCTGTAACTGCATGGAGATCGTTCGTGTTCTTGGAGTTCAATGAATTGCGAAACATCTTCAAGTACTGTGATTACACCTCAAAGGCACGCTCTGAACTAACAGCTCCTGAAATATGAAAAATCATAATGATTATGGAACAAATTTGTTTATTTAAAGGTGGAATTATCAGCAAATATGTTAAATAATTTATTTTAAATAATATGTTAAATTTTAATAATAATAATGTTCATTAAGAACAACCATAAAGTAGCCGTGATTTATGAAGTCTATTTTGGAAGTGACGCTTCATTAGAGGTTGTTAAGAAGTGAAAAAAAAAATGCAGTCTACTACTTCAGGATACGAATGCAGCTCAAGTTTTATCTTTAGTGAGATCCAATGGTAAATCTTTAGTGCATTACTTTTATGTTAAACCAAAATGTTAATTTTTTTCAGCACGAAATTAAATTATTACTATTAGATCTAAAAAATTTCTTTTCGTGCATTTTTTTTTTACTTTTTCGGAGACGTGTCTCTGTATTTCCTTGATATTCTGAGGATAGCAATCCGTCAATTCCGCATCAATACCAGCTACAAGTTTCGAAAGATTAGAGAATACCTTATACAATAATCTCATATGTTAGTGAACAGAAATATTATCCCAAATATCTTCAATAACTTATTATTTTAAAAGTTAATATTTCCACCTTTACTTACGAAATAGGGGTGAATACTCCTGTGAGAAGGAATTTATTATAGTTCATATCCATTTACTGATTTGTGGGCGTATGGGACTGATGTGGAAATGCATCAACATTTAAAATATCTATTACTGTCAATTGTGAGGTTCGAAACCTAATAATATGCGAGAACATTTATCTTTGCAAAGTTGATCTAAATAGAACAATTGTGTGAGGAGAACAACTCAGGACAAACACGTGTCACCCTATTCCGAAACAGTTCAATAGTATTTTGGCTCAAGAAGCTCAGTGAGTCGAAGCCTACTCGAACTTAATACCAGCTTGTTAAAGATAATCTTCCACAATTCAAATCTTGTGGATTAGAAACATCTCTTGTAGGATGAAATTGAAAATTATTGTACCAGCATGAGACCACGCCTTGGATTAAAGGAAATTAACTACACAGATGTCACTAACCATGATGCCACTTGGAAAGACATTGCGGATTAAGAGGTCATTCAAAGATATATTACCTTACACACAAAATCTGTCGGCTTCAAATGAATATCTTTCTTAGATCTTTACTGCACGATACTCATTTCACTTTCGGTGTCCAAGTCGAAAATATTTGCTCTCACTTTATAAACTAAACTAGAAAACGAAAGTGAAAAATAATGATCTATATTTTGTGAACATAATAACTAACCAATTCAAATGCTCCCTTCAATGAGCATAAATAGTGAGCTTACACAGGTACGCAATACTTTCCTGAAACTTTTTAGATGTTGACATCATTGTTCAGGCAGTTGAAGAACAAGATTTAAGCTGTGCTGATGAGGGTGAAGTATTAGTTCTTTATGAAAAAACAGAAATTAAGTACAAAATTGCAAATATCAATCTTTGATAACTGGTGACCGCTTATGTAGGAAGCTTCTGGATTCCAAACTTAAAATTCTTTCCAATTTCTAAGAACTACATAAAGATCCGCCTATGACTAAATCAAACCGATCATCTAGCCACCTTTGTCTGAATTTAGCTAGTTTCAAATATCCCATTGAGTACTTCACAGCCAAATAATGCCTGAAGTCTTTATGAATATGATCACTCTATTTTGTTTTTCTTTAAAAGCAGGTTTCAATATTTTTAGAACTCGGGCTAAGAATTTTGTATTTTATTGACTATTTGAGCCCCCTCCCCCCCACCAAAAAAACACTCAAACAGAGATATGTCTTGTTTGTTATTATATTGACCGTCTATTATCATTATTATAAAATTTATCAAATTGTTCCCATGCTTTACGGAAATTTCGGATCGTAGAAATTCCCTCTTTTTTTTCAAAGTTCGACTACCATGTATCTGTAATTAAAAACATAAATGCTAAAAGAAACGAACGGTGCTGAAATTAACCGCCAATTTAGACAATTAACTGATAGTTGTTGACTCATTTTCATGAAAAGTTTTATTAGCTATGCTTCGGTTAATATCAATATTAACATATGTTGGGCAAATATAATTATGATTTTCTGGTGTTGTTGCATGTATATATTTAAAAAAACAGTTGTATTGATGCTACCTGCACGTATTATTAGCCAATATTGATATTGTGTCAGGTTTCACATTAATTTCGGACAAGGTTCACTTTATTTGACCATTATTGCATAGTGGTTAGTATATTTATTTTGTAGCCATAGCAAACCAAAATCATATCAGGGTTATGGAACCAATGATATACCAAATGGTTGTTTAAGAACTTTTCGCAAATTAGAATATAACTATTTTTCGTGGTATCACAAATTAATTCATGTTTTCCGCAAAGCGTTTAAGGAACCAGAAGACTTATTATTCCTTCGGAATTGCGCAAAACGAGATTTTTCTGGTTAATAGCATAACATTGCATTTCGAGTTATGTCGAATAGAAATATGTCATTCATCTTCTTGGCATCAATAAATAATGTCAAATAATTATTTTCATAAATTTTTAAAACAAAGTACTGTTTTTAAGAAGCTTTTAAACATACATCGATACAAGCATCTTAAATATGTATTTAAGGAATTGAAGACTTACGTTTAAATTATGAATTGCTTCTTCGATTGCTGTACCGATAAAGAAAATTTCTTATTTCATCTTTGCACCAGAATCTTAATCTCAGAAGTTTCATCTTAAGTTTGAAGCAAACCATAAACAGCAAAGGTTTTAACAAAGTAATAGTGTATTCAATTTCATGGATCTTCACTCCAGATCCAACTTGCAATACTTTTGGCAAATCGTTTATACAATATATTCAGAATCAACATTCGATTTTATGGAAAGTCTGAAAAATTATGAAAACCTTTCTTGATCATGTTGGCCTTCAGCAGAATGAAAGGATAGATGTTTCCAAAAAAAAATCTCTTCTGAATTTTTGCGCAGGCTCATTTGTATAATGAAATATATGTATAACAAGATGGCCATAAAATAGTTCGAAGTACCATCCATCCAAAATCCATCAAAGCAAAATCGAATTGCCGTTCCATTTGTGAATGGAACAACAATTATAAATTATTTTATAAATTCAAAGGAGAGTTAATGATAGTAGTGATATATAATCACCATGTGATGCATGACATTATCTAGACGACTTGTAATACATCATCTTTAGATGGTTGAACTACTGTATGGCATTTATTAAATAGTGTGATATCTAACATTATTTGATCTTCATATCCATGATGTATTTCATACACACGTGATATCTTACAAGTTATCTACGTGCAATGTTAGACATCTCAAGCTCTACTGCAACAATTTCAGTTTCTTCAACTTGCTGCCATTTAATTGTTTAGTCTCGTCCTTGCTGCACTATAACAATATCGGTTAATTTAAATCTTTCAAACATTTTTGCTAGGTTATTATTCTCAATGATCCTCTTTTTAATTTTTTCGATTAAACAAATTACAGGTGGTTGCACTGATATTATCGACCTGTTAATAAAATAGCTCCGCAATTAAGAATAGTTACACAAAATAATAATCATCAAAAGTTTTCCTAAAAATGACGATTAGTGTCTCAATATTTCCTTTACACAAAATAGGATAATTTGTCAATTTGTCCATTTTTTTCTTTGAGATAAGTTAAGTTTTCTTCTGCAGATAAGTTAAAAAAAAACTTTAAACAAACTGAAGAGAAATCTAAGCCTCATATTTCACAATAAATCAAAATTTAAGCTGATTTTTTTTTTTATTATATTTCAAATAAAAAGGTTATTCTTTAAATGACTTAACATACCTTAGATTATTTAATGAATGTTTTGTATATAATAAAATGATTCTTTTAAAGATGATGATGGAAACGGAAATGGAACAAGAAAATAATTCATGCAGTAGAAATTATTTCCTTGCACCTTAGGCATCGATATGGCGTAATATAGGGTTATTTGAAACAATGCACAGATTACAAATGGCTCTAATTTTCTTGTAAGTAACAATAGGAAGAAAGCATTTCAACACAATAACAGAAGGAACATTAAAGTTTTGCTTGCATACGTAATTATTGCCGTTCGTGACTACTCTTGGTCATAAGAGTAACATTCATACTGTGGTCTAGTTACTACCATTTCAAACAATCTCTACACGTACTTCAAATTGTTGTTTACTATTTTGCACCAAAAAAAAAAGTGTTAAGATAGAGTTTACGATGTATTCAAATGAAATAAAGATACAAGAAGATTTATATTGGTACAAATATCTGTTTTAACATGGCCAAGCCAGCGATGCAGATATCATCGATTTTGATGTCTCTCTGACAGTGGTTTTTATATGATTCAAGACGATCTTAGAATAAAGGTATCGATTCTGGTCTTGTTTTCGTGTTCTTTTTGATTCTGTGATTTCTTTATACCAAGGGATTTGTTTTGAGGGTCAATTTTCTTCTGCCCGAACGGCTAAGACTAGTTCGGGGCTTCTTGATTCAGTCTACATATGCATATGAATATCGTTCTGCATCGAACGAACATTAATGGCTGCAAACATGCTTCCCAATAGCTAGCTTGAAGTTGATTACTATACAGTTATTACTCTTGTGACTAAGTGATATTACAAAGGACAATTACTATGAACGAAAATTAAAAGTTTCCCTTTGTATTGTGTTTATAATTTTTCTTCCTATCGTTATTCACAAGAAAATTGTACAAATTTGTCATAAGAGCAATCGTGTTCACTCATCCTGTTCTTAATAGCCAGATATCGATTATTCTAATATTTACTGTTAACAAAACCAACATGCCGATCTCAACCAACTGTTTATTGTTAACAAAACCAACATTGCGACTCCAGTTATTACGATTTCCAATTATTGTGACTCACTCATTCATTTATTCTGTTTTCAACACATTTCGTTTAAAGCCTTTTTTGATATCTGACTTTAATCTATTAATTTACTTGAAATGATCTCCGTTGTGTTTTATTTTATATATTTAAAAGATGTTAACGTTCTTTAATTTTTCCTTCATTAATCTTCAAATTTTAGTCATTGCTTTATTGTTGTTGATTATTAATTGTGTAACTTTATGGCATAGAATATATTGTAAAATTAGTTAATAATTGGAGAAGTATTTTCTGGTCACTCCATAGCGTTTTCATTATTAAATCATTTTATTGTAAGTCATACAATTAAATTTACATAATCATCATATTGCAAATTCCCTTCATGATTGGAGAAATGATTAATTTTTGCTACATTTTAGTTTCTCTGCAGTTATCCTGATCACGCCATAGCGTTCATATTCTTAAATCATTTTATTTTTTAAAAACAATTAACAAGTAAGTACGCGCGTCCTTCTTCTATTTTTCACAAATAAGTTCACCCGAGAAAGTTTCCGAACGACAACTTGCTAGTAAGCATACCATGTTTGTTTCACTGACAGGTGGATCCTTTGCACTGACTCAAAATCATGCCACGGACTCGCATTCAAGGTAACCTTAACCAGCTGTGGTTACGAAGGATTACTCACTCGCCTTCATAATAAAATTTCCCCGTCACGTATCGCCGGAGCAGTTAGAGCGATGACGAAATCGGACAATTTTTCAAATGGAGTCCGTCGTTTCCTCGTCTCGCGAGGTTAAAATATAAGCAAAATGAAAAACGCACGTTTTGAATAATGTGTTACGTTTCCTTCTCAGAGTGATAGTATGAAAACACTCGGTAAGGAACGTTAGGGCACATTTTTATCAGGAAATTTAATATGAAAACTTTCGATAGCTATCACTGTTGTTGTTGAAGTAAAGGTGCTCTAAAGACGTAGAATAGAATTTTGAAGAAAATGTCACAGGCAGGTTATACAATTTCGATAGCCTTGAAGAACTATGACATAAGAATCCCAGCTAGGCGGAATGGCGGAAATTTAAAATAATATTACACACACTAATTTCAAGAACATTAACACAATTTTAAAATGAAGCAACAGAAAACACTTTATAAAACGTGAGACACCGGCTGAATAAAGACACCAAAAACTTTGGTTTACAATGAAATCGCCTAAATGGTTTTGCTGATAATCTTATGTTGGCTTCCGGAGCTTTTGGTATATTTATCTGTGGAGTAACGAGGGTGGGCAAGCAGGTAAAGTTGAGTTCGAGGGAGGGGGTCAATGTAAAAATAATATTTTGTGTTTATGTTTTGGAAGTGAAAAGACCATAAATTAATTATGTGCCGATGGTATCATTCAATGAAAAAAGCTTTGAATAAATGACAACTAGAGCATAGTATGATCTGTCCGATTTGTCATTGGCTTAGAAATATGATTTTAATTTTTAATAATCTTCTGGTTTGGTTTGGTTTAGTTATATTAACATCCCGTTTGAAGCAACACTTGGGCTATTTTGGGATGGACCTCGTAATTTTGAACCGCGGTCAGATGACGAGGACGACACCTGAGCTGGCACCCCCTTCTCCACACCACACCAGCGGAAAGACGTTTGGTCAGGACAGATTTAACGTGCAACAGACCCCCCTTACACGACGGTTTTTCGGTGGAATCGGGTCTCGAACCTGAAACCCTCCGGTTCCGAAGCAGAGACCTTACCACCAGGCCAGCGAGGCCTTTAATAGTCTTCTGATATTTTAATTTTAATTAGTCTTCTGGGATATGATTAATTTTTAGCCTCCATCAGAATTACCGTTTCGAAAGAGACAAATGCATTCAGATTTGTTTGCGTGGTGCTCTCCAAAAAATAATAAATAAATCAACAAATATACATAAATAAACAAAAATAATAAAAAATCATTCAAGAAATAATATGATTGTGGAAACGGAAAAAAATAACTATCTTAATTGACAATCCAGTCAAATGCAATATACCACTAAAACATATGCAATCATAAGGGAGAAATCAAAAACAATTTATCCACATGCAAAATTTTAAAGGAAACGTGAGTAAAGATTTCTCAACAAACCATCAATTTAAAATAAGAGAAATCACTGTAGAAGAAAAAATGATAGGAAATTCTGCAGAGATGGAAATGAAGACATAGTTTCATCAGAAATCACATTATACTTGCTGGTTGAATAAGAGAATTATCCATTTCAATCAGCATCCTGTCTGATGCAACAGACTTTTCTTTTTACAACAGACCGCTGAAGTGCAATTACTTAAGTCATGTCGAGTACCTGGCTTTCAAAACAGTTTATTGGTGATAACGGCAATGGAAATTTTAAATTAAAGAATTGTGAATTTATTATTCCAAAGTCTAAAATGCTATAAATGGTCATTCAAAATAAATAACTTACAGTTTGAGAATCCACTTAAAGAACCTTGAATAATTTTGAATATTTTGCAGAATGATTTATCGAACAGTTTTGCTATCTGTAAAATGATTGTATGAATTTAAAACACTACCCTACAAGTTTTATTTCTCTATAACGCCTCTGCAATTTAGAGGATTTATCTTGCATAACAGCATGTACTCCGCTAGAAATAGTTTTTATAAAATCCATTAAAAAACTTTACTGATTGGACCTGTAGGCTAAAACATAATATAGTATTTTAAAGTTTAGGATTTTCATAGAAAATGCCAACAATTCATTCTTAAGGAGTCAAGCAATTTGTTAAAAGTTGAATTATTATATATCAGAATACGATAAATAACATTAAATTTGGTACAGAGACGAGCGAAAAATATTTAAAAGTTTATGAAAGAACGTATGACTGAAGGCATGCAAGGAACGGAACTTTAAAAAAT
This sequence comes from Argiope bruennichi, assembly GCF_947563725.1. Lineage (NCBI taxonomy): Eukaryota > Metazoa > Arthropoda > Arachnida > Araneae > Araneidae > Argiope > Argiope bruennichi. The sequence continues at coordinate 86,757,599 of NC_079151.1, forward strand.
CGATTGTTAATGTAGACGAAATAATTCAACCAATTAAATGAAACTGAGTAATAGAAATAAACAGAAACAATAACTTATTGTCTTGTAACGACTGAAAGAGTTTTCCATTTTAATGGTCTTAATCCTTTAAAAGGAATTGGTGTGTCGAATTCATGAATCGAAATGTGTAATTTCTTTTTGATACTTACGTCAATATTTAAGTTAAAGTAGCAATTAATTTAAAAGATAAGAATCTCTTGTATATGATTAAATATCCTAGTCCACTTCTTTGTTCTTAAATGGAGAGAAATAAATTATGTCACCTAATTTGTGGTAATTATAAATCCGCAATTCAAGAATTAGGATAAGAATTCGGAAAGCAAAAGAGGAAACGGAAATAAAAGGTATATGATACTGAAGAGTCTCTGTAATTCGACGACAATGGGACCACACCAATTTCAAATAAGAGATTTTCTTTGTTAATTGCAGATATGTTTCTAGAACCTTCTAGATTTGGGATACCATCTTTTGACATTACAGCGTATAAAGCTCGCTGATCACATTTTTCACATTATCTATTAATATAAAATACTATCTAAAGACAATATTCAATTATTAAAGTGCATGATTTCTTCGAAAAAGTGTCATCAAAGTAATATTTCTGGAACACTAAATCCATTTGATGTCTTAATAGAAAAAAATTAACTAATTAACATCTTGCTCGAATCTCCTTCCATCGAATTGCCGCTTTTCAAATTTCTAAGTTAACATTAAATCTTTAAAACGCTATAATTAGATATAAGAACTATACAAAATTTACAAACATAAATTATTCTTTATTGAATCAACAGAACAGTAGTCTGCAGAAAAGGTAAGTGTCATTTATTCAAATTCTGGTGCAATTCATTTATAATGTTGCAAAGCGTTCAATTCCAAGCAGAACATTAAATGTGCAAGATGTAATCTCTATATTTAGGTGCATTGCTTTTATTGCTTGCAAGTGAAACTTTTCAAATCTACCAGAATTGTTCTCGTTCCTGCCATCTTTGTTTTTTCCTCTTCTTTTGACTATATTTATATTTTACACAGGATTTTTTTCTGTCTCTAGATATTTGTAGGGTTATTTCTACTCATAGTGTATGCGTGTATGCCTGTGTTGCTTTACCGTTTGACCAACAAATACCAAATTTGCACCTACATACCTTGGAGGGTGGTAATGTGCATTTCAGAGCAAGTTTTTAGAAATTTTAATTACTTAAAAATTAAGCTGAATTTCCACCATAATTTTCGAAAATATTACTGCATAAAATAAATTTTACGCCATTTCAAAAATTTTAAAATTGTCTTTTTAATGATACCAATTTAATAATCGTGGAAAGTTTTACTAAATTTTGGTATTTTTTAAAATATTTTTTTGCCTAATTTCCAGCAATAAAGTACAATATTTCCCTGAAGTTCAAACTATTTTCATTGTTTCATTAACTATCCGATCGAATGAGTTTCTGCCATTTTTGAAAATTAAAGAATGAAGAATTAGTTTCATATTTGTGTAGACGACTAAAAAAATGCAGTTATAATACTGCGAAATTTAGATGAATGCACAAAAAGACAGAAGTCTCTCACAATCACATTTTTAATAGCGTCATGATGTTATAGGATTGATCCCCATTAGAAAGTTTCATATATAAAATGTGCGGAGTGTATGTAAGACAATTAAGATAATAAATACATCTTGAATGTTTGGCAGTTTCACGATATCATGGATATGAAGTTATATCTAAACGATTTAAATGAAAATTTACTAATATTCTCTTTGAATCAGCTGATCAAAGCTGACTAGTTCACAATAATTAAAAGAAATAACAAATGGTTGTAACTTACAAACATCTCTAGCCGAAATAAAAGTTTAATATAAAACATAATTAAGCTTAAAATTTTGTTTGGATCGTGCCTTATAGCAATTCCAAACATCACAAGATCAATAATCAAAGAGTAATTCATTTCACTACCATCCAAGCAATCTTTATGCATATTTTCAGTTCCTTTAATACTTCAATACTCTTTACATATCTTACAACACATCCCAAATGAAATGAAAATTTAAGAAGTCATTTCAAATTTGGATAACCATATATATGCAATTATCGAAGATGCATTAATTGCTATAAACATGTTTTGCAGTATCTGACATGAAATGGACAACAAAATGGATGTTATCCATATGACCAAGAAAAATGACATAAGAATATTAAAAATAATTCAAAAAAAAATTTTCTTCTGTATTATGTTCAAATCTTTTCTTCTTATCACCATTTATAAAATAACGATAGCCATTTTTAAAATATAAGTGGCTACGTTATTCTGTTATCGTTATCTTGAGTATTTTATTTATCTAAATTTTTTGTTGATTTAAACACAGATTAATTAAAAACCACTGAGTTTTGACACAGCTTAGTTAAAAATAGCTTTTATGCTACAAAATTTTAAAAGAAACACCAAAACAAACCACCTAAAATATCTGATACTTATTCTCTTCCAGAGTTGGTTATCTGTGCCTTCGATTGATTTAGAATATACATCTTGTAAATCTAGTACTCGTGAAACAATGCAATGTTTAAAAATCAAATTCAGTTTCAATGATTCACTTTAATATGCTTAAAAATGGAAAAATTTCAAGTTGTTGAAACCTGGAACCACGGTCTCAATAAGAATCTACTATATAAAAATATTAGAAGATTTAGTGTTAATTTCATATCAAATCATGCTCTCAATGCACACTTTTTGTTAACGCTTACTATAGTGACCAGACGCTCTATATTAGCAAAAATAGTCCCAAATGTTGACTGTTTATCCCAGAATTTATTTATAGGTAAAATTTGAGTTGATTGAAAATTAAGTAGATTTTAATCAAAAGACAAATAATAAATATTTAATTAAAAAAGATGAAATAATAGTGAATGCTTTTTTCCAACTTTTAGTATGCATAAAATATAGTCACATGGTTAGAGACTGAAGTAAGTTTGGTCTCTTAAAACAACCATACAATCCTGGAAACTGGAATATTGTCCATATTCTCTTCTTTGCAATGACGGACGTGAATATTTTGCAACCCTAAAGAGTGCACATTACAGGGCCTTTTTTAAAAAAATTCTTTAATTGAATTTCCCATTTCAAATTGTTTTTAATTAAGATATTAACGATTTTTTATTCCTTTTTTTTCTAAATAGCACTGTGAAAATATGTTTTTATTTATTTTTTAATGTGCTTATCTCCGGAGAAAATGATAAAATCAACTAGTAAAATTATTAGTTAATAACTTTCTTATTTACGAATGAAAGCATTTATCTATTACAATAGATTATAAAGAAATAATAAATTTCAAATAAATAAAATTCTTGCAAAATTATTATTCCTTATTATCCATGATACTGTATAATTATTTTACAGGATCGGTCTGTCAAATGGAATATAACATAACTAGTTTTAAAAAAAGTTATTTTGAAGTTTATTAAATAATAATTTTAATAATTCACTGTAAACACAAATGCAATACAAATATAATTTTAAGTATTTCGTAATTCACAAAATTTGTTTACTTCTCACAGTTTTTTTTAATTGAACAACTAGGCTTAATAACATTAATTAATCTGTCTGCCTACACGCTCTCCTCTCCCCCTAGTGTCTATAATCTATTCTGAATTGCGAAACTGACTCGTGTCAGAGTGAATCAAAGAAAGCGTTTTTGAGTCAACTTTATCATACTCTAACACAGAATGGCATGCTTTGGGCATTTTAGTTATAAATAAATAAATAAAAACAGAATGCAATTCGCATAACTTGTTTTTCAACAGATTAGGCACATGTTATATCGATTTACAGTTTTAATGATAAAATCTATAAATGAATTTCATTTACCAATTATCGAGGCGTTTTTGAGTTACAGAGTGTTCACATACACGTAAACATACAGAGAGATAGATAATCAACCCTTGACAGATTTGATATAAAATTTAATATTGATATATGTACATTCTAAATGAGAAAACCATAAGTTATGTTTCATCAATCTAATTCTTAGCACTTTTTTAAGTTATAGTATCAATGTGTGCACAAAAGGACAGAGAGAACTGACTTCCCCAAAACAGATATCCCTTTAAATTTGATAGAAGTAAACACTATTCATGTTAGCAACATATACCAAATTTCAGCCGTCTACTCACAGCGTTTCAGAATTATCATATTAAAACAAATATAATTCGAAAAATGCGTTTTCTCGGTCTCAAAGAAATCTAAAATGTGACTCATCAAAACTGCGAGGTCAAAAAATTAGACGGTTTGAATACATTCACTTGATGTACAAGGAAGTAAAAAATGGCGCCGAATTTGAGCTCAAGATAATTCTGAAGAATCAAAATATAACATGGCAACGATAAAAACAAACACATCAAACCAGACAGGCATCCAACCAACGCATCTGAAATCCAAAACCAGCCACCCAACAACATTTAAAGCCCATTCCACCTTTCTCTACCCCTCCAAACCAAAGAGAAAAGAAATAAAAAAACTGAAACCAGGAATCCTTTTCACGAAGGTCTGTCACCATGTGCGGTGACGTCATTCCCGGGATCCAATGGAGAAGCGGAACTCGTCGATCGATAACGACTGCTAAAAACAACAAGAGAGAGAAAAAGTTTTCCTAGTAGAACGGAAGGTGGCTACGGGAAGGTTAAAGGGCTATGTGCCAAGAAATGCCGTGACGCCGTTCTGGCACGGTGCCCACCGAAACCTGTACACTGCTTGCTTGCTCTGCGCCGAAATCATTCGATGGAGGAAGGTGATAAAATAAAAAAAGAAGGAATTCGTTTCACCCACGCTGCATACGTCATACCGAATCTTCCTGAACGCGTGCACTTGACGGAGGAAGACAATGGAAAAAAAGAGGCCTCTTTTGGGGAGAGTTTTTTCTCTCTGGGTTAAAATAAGGCAGCGGGTTGAAGAGAGAAGCTCTCGCTCCGTTTAAAAATTTCAATGTTGGGTTAAACGAATATGTTAAAAATTTATTTTTTAAAGCAATAATGAAGCTGAAGTTTTTCAATGCCGTGTGAATGTCAAGAGGTTTTGATACTTTATCTTTAAAAAAAAAAAAAATCTTAATGAGCTAGCTCTAAAGTGACTCTTCAAATGGTTAACTATAACATTTTTATTATTTTTCATTAAGTAAGCGGAATTTTAAACAAAATCAAATGTGATTTCTGTTCTATAAGAGACGATTCCAATAAAAAGTGGTAGATTTTGATTATAATAATAATTTTTAAAAACTTCATTTAAAAAAGAACCTAATATGAATTTAAACATATCACTTCATTCCAGGATGGAAATATCTTTTCCATTTTTTTTAAAATAAGGTTGGCAATCGATAATAACTACGGAACTGATTTTCTTATTTACTTTTTCTATAAGATTTTTTTTATCGTTGCGCAATTTCTGTAGACGCATTTACTTTTGGAGTTTTCTAATTTTTAAATAATTTTCTTTTATTCTTCTCTTTAATACTTAAATTTAAATATAAATTTCTTTAACGTATATCACTCGCAACTGTCAGACAAAACTGGAAAGCTCTAAAAGTTAAAGTATTACATGTTAAAACATTTCTAGGCTATTAATAGTTATTAATATTTCGACTATGCAATCAATTAAACAGTATATTAACGAAGCAGTATATTTCGTTAATTAATAACTTATTTTCTGAAAAATATTAAAAACGCATCTCTGGTAAAATTATCAAAATTTTTAATTTATCTGGAGATGTTATTCGACTGTAAATTTTATAAATGTAAATATTCTATAAGACAAATGCAGAAAATGCAGGCCATTAAGCTACAAATATGTTCTAAGAAGTTATTAAAAGTCTAGCAAATGAATCTATGATGTTGCTTACTTATTGAAATCCATCTTTTTAATTCAAAATTACAAGCACTTGCGGAATAAAATGATTCATTAGGTTGACAGAAATTTGAAATTTAGAAATTCAATTAACATTACTGAATATTAATATATTGACTTCTTGATGCTGGACTAGTGCAGAAATTAAATGAAAGTTAATAGGGAAGTTAACTTCTAATAAAACAAATTTTGCATTTTGCATTATTTAAATTTTCTGTTGTGTGATTCAGTTTAGTAGTAATAACAATAGTAAAAATTAAGTATCAAATGCTTTGTTGAGAACTGTAATAATAGTATTATTATGTAATAATGTTAGTGTCTTTTTTTTTTCATTAATGTTTAAAGAGGTGCAAGTACGGAGAGAGAGGAATTGTATATTCATTAATCAATTGTTTTGTTTTGTTTTTTTAATAAAAGGAAAGTTTTTAGACTGAATATTGAAAAAATTATCCTAAGGTTCTATTCTTTTACATAAAATTTAAGGAGTTGTTTAAGTTACCGGTTAATCAAAACGTTTTGATTAAACCGGTAACTTAATCAACTAAATATTAATCAAATCTTAAATACTAAACCGCAATTAGTGCAGTTATTTTTTAGTTAATGATAATAGAAATAGAGAAACTAATAATAAAATTTTTAAAGAATTGAACATTTATCTGTTAAGTTTCATATAGAATATAATATATGTGTTTTGAATAAAATAAGTGAAATTTCAAACAGTTCAAAAAACTAGAGTTCAATAATAGTGGTGAACAGTTCAAAATGCTTTTCTCTTTTTAAAAAGATACCAAGTGCACTTTAATGTAGTCCTCTATTCACTAAAATATTAATGAATGAAAGATATTCCTTTTAAATAGCATACAAATCAATCGTACTTCTGTTGCACTATTGAACAAGAAATATTTTATCAGGCTAAAAAAGGCTGAAAATTCTACCTGTATTCAAATACATTTTCCCTAATTAACAGTTGAAGCCAACAGTTAACAGCTGAAACTAATTATATTAGAAAGATATTTAATTATTATAGAATTTTTTAAACGTATATCATTATATTTAAAGAATTTTTAGAAAACTGAACTCTCATATTCAGAAAATGCGAAACTTTCTAATTTCAGAACTTTCTAATTTTGTTTAATTTTTCTTCATAAATTTCGGATTTCTATACACATAAATTTTTTAAAAAAATGAAACAGTAGAATTCTTTTTACAAAATATAAAAAATTCAGTTTTTTTTTTTTTTTTTTTTTTTTTTTTTGTAAATGCTGTTTTGCAAGAAATTTTTTTACTCCAGTTTCGTAAAACTGAAAATTTTTTTTCTCTACTATTTCAAGGCTAATCAAGTTCACGTTATTATAATAATTTTTTTTTTACGTCCACAACACCGTTTTCAGCTTTTCAAGAGCATACGATTAGGTTTCTCGTTTGAATTCACGGTTCTTTTGTATTCCCAACAAGAAGCGGTGAGAATTAATGTGTTTTGGCACCCTTTGTGAATACTTTCAAGGAAATGAAACATATACAAATTGGTACATTGTTCTAAAAATAAAGCAGTGTCAGTGTATAGACACTTTTTTTTCCTTACGTTTTACCTGTTGTTGCTTCATTTAACTGCCAATAAGAAGTAACGTTTGTTGAAAATGTTATTGAAAGATTTACTCACAAATATATTGATATAAAATTTTGGATTTTATACCCTAAATTTAGAGTTTGGTTTTGTACTAGATTCGCGGTGTTCCTAGATTTCTTATTGTTCAATCACTGCGAAATTTACATTTTTCTATAAAGAAGTAAATGAATTTTAAATTTTATTGACATGAAGATTTAATTAATTGTTTTTCGTATCTTGCAAAATGTGACTATATCCAAATACAACAGAGTTAGTAAAGTTTTTTTTTTGTTTGTTCGTTATTTTGCTCATAATTACTACTAAATTCATTTCGACAATCCATAATATTAATTTTAGCCCATCATTTTAATTTCTAACTTAAATTATCAAGTAAATATTAAGAAGGTCGATTTAAGATCATAGTTAAGCAGTGTCTCTGTTAAACTAATCGGAAAAATAGATTCTCAAAATTGCCTTTCATTCAATGCAAAAAAGAATAAAGTGAAAATCAATAAAAAAATATCTGAGTTACAAACTGAGCTTTAAAAAAAGTTATAAGTTAAAAACAAAAGAAAGAAGAGGAAATAATAACTATAAAAGAAAATAACGCGATAAGTTATATTTAACTAATCAACTTTTAAAAATCTTAAAATTATAAAAAAAAAATGCCTGTAATATTTTTGTCTTTAAAGGAGAATTTGTATTTAAATTAGTATCTAAAAACTGTGGATAAGGTTTATATCATTTTTCACATGTAATCAATATAAAATCGTGATGATCAATGAAAATTATTTCACATTCATTAGAATAACGGAAAATATTGTTGCAAGTTATAAGGGTATTTTTAAATTTGTTGAAATGGAAAAAAAGGATAATAAATTTCACAGCAATTAAATTAGTGTAAATCTAATAATTCAATTAAAATTCTGATAACGTATCTCAAAAAAAAAAAAAAATATTCCAAAGCACATTCTTTCCTACCCGAGTTTGAGTCAAATTTGACTTTTTTTTTTTTCCATCCGTCTTTTCTCTCTCTCTCTCTCTCTCTCTCTCTCTCTCTCTCTCTCTCTCTCTCTCTCTCTCTCTCTCTCTCTCTCTCTCTCTCTCTCTCTCTCTTCTCTCTCTCTCTCTCTCTCTCTCTCTCTCTCTCTCACACACACACGCACACGCACACGCACGCACACACACACACACACGCGCGCGCGCGCACGCATTCATTCCTTTATTCATAGACACATTTATTATTAGTGCAAATTTGGTAGTCTTGTTTTGTACTTTTCATCATTTTGAGCAAGTTTACATATCTCATACTCACTTAGTATTTTATATGATGTAGTATTTCTGATAAATACATTTTATTATTATATGATTTATATCATCTGCAGAAAATTTCCAGTTTTATTCTGAAGTATGAAAATATTAAAGAAATTTCAAATCTCATACATTTTATGTGATTGCTTTATTCCTTCTACTATAACTCAATAAATTTAAATGATTTTTTCATGTCGTGTATCGCAATTTGTATACAATATTCTAGCCAATAAACATTATTATATTAAAATATGGTGTTTCACTTTGAAAAAAAAAACATTTAAAGCAGCACATTTTTTTGTTTGAAATTGTCTGTAAAGAGTTGCATTTTTTTAATTTTTTTTTATTACGAAATGCAAAAATATTTATGATTGTATCAGTAAAAAGGATTGAAAATATCATCAAATTCATATAATTAAAACATGAATTTTGACTTTCTCAGATTGTAACGAGATGCTTACCCTTTAATTTTTTAATAGCTTTCAACTAGTATGCAATTAAAAGTTCTTAAGACATAAGTAACTCTTAACAGTTACGATTTTAATCATAGCTAGTGTTAATCGAGCGAAACAGTTTAAAACGGATAATTATGTAATATTAAAAATGCTAGAATGATGGGCTTATGGCCAGTTTAGCATTTTTCTAGATTTTGTTGACCACGCGCTGGCACGTAATCGGCAGTAATTGTATTAAGTATTCCAAGGGGTGGATTTGCTCTTAATTACGACTGAGTCGTTGTTGTAAGGTTAAATATATATGCACCCATTGTGAAACCTTTGCGTGTGTGAGCATCCTAAAGCTATTTAAAACACTGTTTCAAATCCTCCTCTTGTTTTAATTATTATTTACTTGCATTGTTCAATAAACAATTTGCTTAAAGTAAGAAGTCTGAATAAGTTGACACACGCAAGCGCCATATACTCATCAGTACTCGACAAGGTCACCATTTTTCTTTCACTTGGAAAAAATAAAGACTCTTTCTACCTGCCAAAGAAAGAAGAGCCAATTCCTCCTCCACCCTTTGACTATTTTAATGCCTGTCGGAAAATGTCAACACGCAGATAGATCAGTTGTGAAAGTCTTCCAGCTGTAACCTTTTATTGATTGCCAGAAAGGCGACCAACTATTTCGAGAGAGCCTTTAAGGACGAAGATCAAAAATAACCCGGAAAGTTATTGGACTCTCTTTCCAGGAGGAACTAACTCCTCACTAGATTCATCGGCTTCGCTTCTAGGAAAATTGGGGGAAGTTCTCTTATCTGACTGAGACGTGACCGACTGTAATGAAAGCCTCATCCAGCGAGATGAAATTTTGCAATTTGCAGTCATGAGTCTCTGGTTCGTATTTTTAGCAGACGTCCTTGTTTTTTCTTGCCTTGAATGAGAGGAGATTGGATTCGCGCATTTTCAGACGAGAAACGAGTTGCTGAAGTGAACTCCCACAAAAATGACACCAAAATATTGTTTAATCATCTTTGTGCTTATGTTTTAAGCTGAAAGAAATGAAAAAAAAATACTTCTAGAGATTACTGGACTAGGAAATAATGCCAAAAAGTTCATATTTGAGATAGCTTTCTAAAATTTGTGATTTAACATAAATAAACATTGATTCTTTTTCTACCAAAACTTGTACATGGGGGGGGGGGATTCTTTTCATGACACAAAGGTTAAGATCAACCAATTTGTGACATATGCCTTTATACTATAAATTTAAAGTTAGAAGTCTTTACAAATAGAAATCTAGATACTAAGTACTTAAATTGTATTATTAATAATACTAATGGCAGGAATATATGGCAATATATTAAGATGGGGTGGATTCTTTAGTGACTCCATCCAACTTTGGACAAGCTGTGCTGCGCCATCTCAATCTGAGGTCTTTGAATAATCTGAATATTCAAATGAAATATATCGAATGATTATGATTTTAGTCAAACAGATATTAGTTTTGAGTAGTGTAAGCGTCTGTGGGTAAAATAAGTTCACTCAATTTACAGTTTAGTAAGTTGTGCACTTTTCTGTTATAGCCGTAGGATTCAAACCCTTTAACAGAATTCTGGATCGAGAGCAATCTATAGTGTGTTTATGCATTCTGCATTCCATAGTTTTATCAAAATATAATGAATTTTAATTATAGGATATTGGAAATACCTTGAAATGAGTCTAATGGATACAAAATTACACTCAATGATTTATTAGCAATGTATGCTTTCTCACTACTCTAGAATGCTCTGCTATCTAGCAAAAGAGAATATTAAGATTTTTGTCCTTGGAGATCAATGTTTAGAGGAAAACTTAAGCACCAACAGATGACATTGTCCAGCAGCACCCTTTATACAACTCTTCAAATCAAAACTTGTAACTCTTGATGTAGTGAAGAATGAACAAGGAGATTTAGTTGCATCGAAAGCCAATCTAAAAAGCCAATACGAAAAAAATTTTGCTTATATTTTACAGTTTTAGAGGCCGAAATTGCTGAATAAGGTGGAAGTTAAGACAAAAATATATGTTGTTTCCAGAGCTTCCATTTCTCATTACGCCACTATCTATAAACAATTTCATGTATCTTCAAGTTTCAACGAATGATACTACAATATTTGTTTTTCCATATTATAAACAATTGTTAGTGTGATTATTTTTCTTATAACGGTAAAAATTCCTCCTAGAAAATTGCTCTTGCGTGGTCTTTTTCTGTTTAAAAGAACTTATTTGTTTTTAACTTATTTTTTTCATCATAACAATTTTCGTATTGTAAACTTTATTATTTTACTTAATAAGACTACGGATAACTCAGAAAAATGCTACAATTTATAAGACGAGTGAAGAACAGAATTACAGATATTGACGAGTTTCACAGAACCTGATGTGAATTATGCTATATTTAAGATAAAATGGGCGGAAACAAATTATCTTAAGACATACAAAAAAAAAAAACACGACGATTAAAATTTACTAGAAATAATTGAGATCTGTGAAAAAAATCTAATATTTTAATTTTAAAAAGTTAAGTTTATTATTAAAATTATTCTCTTGGAAAATAAAGTATCGTGTTGTCTGCATAATATTTTCGATAATACTTCATTAACAACTCTTTGGTCCTTGATTCTATGCAAATGTGTGATATGGCAATGTCATTTTTATACTACATCCAAAAAGAAAAACCTTTTTCATTTGCTGTCAAATAGAGGATTCCACCCTTTTCTTTTCGTAGAGAATATATAAAATTTGTAAAAATGACCTATTTGTTGAGATTAAATTTTCACGACACCTGGAATGTAGAGAATTTGGATTTTGCTTTTAAGGAATAGTTAGATGCCATAGTTGTTTCTTAATTTGAGAAACCTCTTTTATATTTAAGTTTCAGCCAATGCCAACATATATATATATTTGAGTTCCATAGTATATTTCCTCTATCCATATGAAACATGATTAAGTTTTCACTTTATCCTATTTAAAGTGAACTAATCATCACATTGAATAATATTTTTCTGAACATAAAAAAGAGAAAAGTCTATTAGATTGATAAATATGTTGATTACTAAGAATATTCAATTCGTTAATGTATTACAAGCACGGGTGCATTATAAATGAGTTAATAATAAAACTTTATAAGCTTAATAAACTTTATTATCTAAGCGCATCTTTGGCAGCATATATTAACTATATCGTGAGAGACATTTGTCCTAAGTTTTCAAACCTATTAATATGGTGTAAAATTTCGACAAAGCATATGATAAAATACAATTTCACCTCGAACTTCGTTTCAAGTTGTCTGCATTCTATAATTGTCATGCACTCATCACATTGCACTCACTGCATCTATAATTGTCTGCACTCATTAATAGTTCAGATAGATTTTCAACTATGATCTTTCGATCACAACAGGCTTTATATTACTATGATATTGTTTAAAGTAAAATTTAGTTAAACGGCTTTAGAAATTGTAAAAAAAATCAAAATTTATGTTTTATTGTCTGTTCTGAAAAAAAGAACCATTGAGATTTAGTTATTATTTGCTTTTGGAAAAATAAAGAAAAATTACAAAAAGGTTTACTTAAATGAGAAATCCATTAAGAACAAATTCTTGCTCAAACCAGTTGAAATAATAATAACCAAACTTCTTTTAAACATAAAAAAACCAATTAATATAATCTTTAAGTCAGTCCCGATTTTTTCCAGAAAAAATTATTTTGCAATTCTTTAAATAGATTAATCAAAAACTTCTAGATCAACAAATAACTAGAATTTTGTGGAATACAAAATCACTTTCTTTTCACTTTCGATTGCACCGCAGTTCCAGAGAAAGTTCTCAAACAAGCCAGGAAATTACCACTACATCATACTTTTAAATACACAAACGGCTGCCTCTTTTTTAGCGCCTTGACGTCAGAAATCATCGAGAAAACGGTAAATGTCCTCGTCGGCATATGTTGCCAAAGTAAATATAGAACTTCTCGGAAAAGAAGGCAACATTAAAATGTACGGCTGCAATACGGATAATAAACAGCTGTCTTCGTTTCCCTCCGTTCGAAAAGAAAGAAGGGGGATGAAGTCATGTTCGTTTTCTGTCTCCATATAACAATGGCTCAGTTTTCTGATGGAGTTGAAAGAACTGACCTTTCCGACTCCATGATTCGGAAATGTTACATATTCCAAGAAATAGCTAAGGAAAAACTGGGGCGTGAAGACTGACATATGGTGTTCGAAAGTGAAATCGAAGATGAAAATTCTTAATCTAAGAATGACTGTTCGTTCAAGGAAATTGTTAGCTGTCCTTGTTGATAGAAGAATCAAAAGAAAAAGAAATCTTGATGAGAATGCTTCAATCACGTTACTTGCATTTTTTTAAAATTCATATTAAAGTGATAAAATAAAGCATAACCGTGGGATCGAAAGTCACAGGGTAATACAAAAGTGTCCCACAACCTTCGACAAAGAAAAATTTATTTGCCCTTCATCATATGTAATAAATACTTTTATGTATAACCCAGCATAACGCAGACAAATATGCATAACTGCAAATATGCATTTTCAATTAACAAAATTGTATTTAAACTGCAATACAAAAAGGAGATATAAATATAAACGCTAACGTACATAGCACAGAAATCGCTTTTATTACTCAATGTCGAATGGTAACATTCAAATTTACTCGGTATACGAGCGTTTCAGACTGCTCCATTGATTACAGCTGAACTTAATTCAAAGTTTCTATATATAGAGAGCTGTAAAATATTATTAGAAAGGTTCTAGACAGAACTTACCATGTGACCAAAATCTCAATCAGTCAGAGAAAAGATGGTATAAAAGAAATCATGAAATGCATGTCAAGCAAAAAGCTTAATCCAGCTCGAAAATGTGCTTAACCGTCATCCGATGGGCAATCACTGAGGTTACCCGAGGAGATTGACAACCGTATGTTCTCAAAAAAATTATTTCCCAAAAATGGATTTTACGTTATTTTAAAGGTCCAATTGAAACTAAACAAAATTACACTTTTAATGATATCAGTTTTATTTCTGTGCAATTATTTCTTTATTTTTATATAATTTTTAATGCTACACACAAGTGTTTACAATGGCATATTCTACAGCGGTATAACTAGGACAAGTAGCGCCCGGGGCACAATATGATTTCTTTCCCTCCTAGTCGTCATCATTGGCTTTCTAAATGCAAATGGCGTCAAAAGCATGGTTCAGGGTTTTTCGACTTTTCCTCATATATAATTTTTGAAAGTGACATTAACACACTAATGCTTTGTCTTCTTGACGCTCCCTAAGACAGGCACCAGGAGCGTTGATACGTTCCTTGTCCCCCTCCCCCGATCGCGATCGCCACTGATGCATATAGAAATGAAAACATTTCCTATATGCTTGATCTATCCTTAAAGTTTTTTTCCATATAAAATGTAAAACTGAAATTTTTTTCTATAATGATTTATAAACTACGTCTCAAAATATGTTTTATTGTTCCCACTTATATAATTGCGTTCCATTACCAGTTTAATTAATTCAAAAGATTACTTAAAGAAATAAATGTCATTTGATAATATCCTCTTATGCATTTTTGTAATTCACATAAATAAAATTATGTCTTCTAGCTACTTGTCAATGAATTATTTTATTTTAATGTAGCAACAAAGTAAATAATGCTACAATAAAAAAAATTTAAATAATGCAAAAAATTCAGTTTAATATATTAATGAAAAAATTTCCTCAATTAATGAAAAAAAATCAATCATCCTATCAGTAATTTAATAAATGCTAGAAACTCATCTCACATTTCGGTGCGAAATCAGAGATTTTAGCAAAGAAAAAGACGAATCATTTAACTCGCTTACCTTAAAACATATGACAAAAAGTGTCATTCTTTTTCGGGAAAATAAATTGAAAGAAAAATGATGAATTCATCCGATTATTTTCATCAATAGGCGATTATTTATCATGCATTCAATTCATAATAATTTGGAAAAACCATCGTCTGACTAGAATTTGTTCTAATGACAAATGAAGAAAAAAAAAATACTTATTTTAAGGAAAGAATTACGTCAATTTCGTTTTATGTGATTTTAATCAGCAGATTTCCAAAATTAAAATGGAAACCTTTCGTATAATTTATCTATGCAAATCTGTAATGCTTTTATCGTGCATATAAAGGAAATTATTTGAACTGTTTTTTACGAAAAATACATTTCTTTCCCTTTGCACGCCATTCCAGAAAACTGTTATTGAAAATGATAATTTTCTGTTTATCTTAAAATTAAAATAACATACAAATGAATAATGGGATATTATTATTATGATGTAGAAGTGGTGTGACTATACAACATTGAACACTGCCGTTAAAGTTAAAAATCTAATTCATTTGCTGGTGCTGTTAAGGAAAATTATGGTTAAAAAAGACGCAAATTTAATCACAGCACTAGTAAAAATCGAAATTAAGCTGAAAACAACGAAGAAAATTAAAAGTATATGAACCAGTTATAAAGAACTCCAAGACTTCCTTACATACTATGTAATAAAGGCACTATCTTCCCTCCCCCCACTTAAAATTTTGAACCTTGGGTGGGCCGAGAATACCTTGTATGGCATTTACAAACAACAATAGTTTCAAAATATCAATCTTTCTGACGAATTTAGAATTTTCATTGAATTTTTCCTATGACCGTTGTCGATTATTTTGGCGAAAGACCATTTACCGAATTTCATCAATCCAGCTGAAAGGGTTTTTGTTTTTTGTCACAGACAAACATAAATACGTTTGTCACAAACAAACATAAATGTGTTTTTCAGACTAGAGATAGTCTGAAATGTGGATTCTTCAATTCTTCAACATCTCGAGTTCGAAATGTTTAACGATTACAATACTTTATTTTTCATATGTAAAATTGTAGAAATTAAGTAGCAACCCTTTAGCACTGCAAGCCTCGAAAGCTCTCTTTTTCATTCATTAATTGCCAACAATAGATATTTTTATTATCTTAATTTATTTATTATTATTATCTTAATTTGTTAACTAGGTAATCAATTTATACTCAACTCGTTTCTCATGGAACTACATCATACGCGGTTAACCAATTATTTATGTAAGAGATTTTATGTCGAAAATTATGATAATCTGATAAAACATTTAATTGCGGGACCCGTTCGGGAGGATTGATTTCAGTATTCCTAAAAAACAATGGAATTTTTTAAGAAACGCAATATAAAGCTTGTAAAAGATAAATAAGGAATATTAGAATAAAATTTTAGCATTTAATCGGTACTTGATTTGAATTGGTTCAAGTGCATGGCCTCGTTAATTAAAAGAAAGCAATAAAATTAATACATTCAAAAAAAGAATATAAAGAAATTTCGAAGTTCCCCTAGGCAATTGCATACTTATCCCTGTCTCTTGTCTCACTACTATCCCTATGCCTCCGGCGTTAGATGCTACACTTATCGAGAAATCGGCCTTCAAAAGACAGATGATTTTAAAAATCAGAAAGAAAAAAAATCACGTGTAAATTTTAAATGCATGTTTCGTCGACAGATTAAGAGTTTTTTTTCTCATATTTATTAGAGATATTTATTGACGATACTGTGATTTCTCGTCATCATACAGCGATCAACCCACTGAAAGACCATGTGACCGGGAACTGACGAGACCATTGTTTAGATGAAAAGTGGTGCTGCTCTCTCTCATTCCCTCTTCAAGGTTCTTCTGCATATGGTTGTCCGAAGGTCACCTCCTTTGAGCGCGTGAACAGTGTCGATGAACTAACCCCCCTCAACATTCCACGCTTATTTTTATGCTAACAAATGCTGCGCAAGAAAGAGGAGTTCTCATCGTGTGCTGATGAAATGAGTTCCAGACATTTCGTGTTCCATTTTTTTTTTTTTTTTTTGCTGAATATTTGGAAGGTACTCTTAATAGGGCGATTAGAGGCAAATGGCTGTTGAGAATTATTTGAAGTGGTTAATTTCGGTTTTAATAAACGCAAAATTTACTACCAGCTTATTTTGGAAAGTGTTTTCTTTTCTAAAATAATTTTAATAAAATATTTTTATTTACATGATAATTTTTAAAGTCTGATAATACTGACTATAAACTGTGATATGCATGATGCAAAAAACCGTTGAAAACTTTTTTACAAGGAAGACCTTGGGATCCAGAGCCACCAAAATTCAGCACATAGTTATTTCTGAGATGAAGGGCTCTCTTTAAGAAAGGATATTTCAAAATGATATATAGATTTTTAATTAAACATATATTTCGACGTTCTTCTTTAATAAATGAAAGCATATTATAATTTTAAATTTTATTTTGTACCAATCTAAAATTTAAAGAAAAGAAAAATTTATAAATTATTAGGGAGCAATTCTTTTCTCCACTTTTAGAAAAATAATTTACTAAAGTCATTTTCGTTATTTACTAGATTTGTAGAATTAAATGCGTTTCTTGAGTGCACGTTATCATTGTATATATTTAAGAATCAGTTTTGAAAAAATAGAAGAATCTATATATATTTGTTTTATTTCAAGAAAAATTATACAACTTTCGCCACAAACCCCCCCCCCCCCCCTCCCTTAGAATCAAAAATATTGTTGTTTTCATCAGAAAGTAATAGATTTTTTTTCAAAATTTCTCTGATTTGTGCACATGTGCTTCTACTAAAACAAATGTTTTCTACTCATTCGTTTCACTGAAAAATGGCCTTTTTGAATTCTCCTTTGAATGTTTGTGTCATGGAGAATATTATGGGGTGTTATTTTAATTTCTGAAGATGAAATATCATCAACGACAATTCTACAGCACTTAAAATAAGTTTTTTTATATGGTTTTTTTGTTGCCTAATGATGTCTCTCCTTCATCGCTGAATTTAGATTCTTTGATTTTTCCGTTTCGAAATTTATTAATTATCTTATTGATTTCTAATTTCTCTTTTATTGTATGCTGAACCATAAAAGAGTTTAAATCGAAAAATTTTAGCTCTTTTTGGAAATTTAACTCATATTTATGATAGTTTTTACCTTCTCATGAATGTTTACTGAGAGCTTGCACATTTTTGATTCCAAACTAATTGAAACTGTTAGGATCATTAATTCATTGACCATTATAAAAAGTTTTGGATTTCACATTTGCTAACAACTTGCATTTATTATTGCATTGCATAAAAATTTGCATTTAGCAACTTCAAAAATAACAGATTTTAAACTTGCAAATGCTTGTTTTTACATGTGAAGAGGTTATTTTAATTTTTTTAAATACTTTTATAACATTTCAGAGAAAACCAAAACTATTTATATTTGCGTGTTATTAGATAATATAATATAATGTTTAAAAGAACTTCATCTTAGTTTTTTTTTAACTATTTAAGTAGACATAATGCAGAGATGCGAACACTTTTTTTTTTATTATACTTAAATCATAAACCAAAGAACTTATGAAGTGGTAGTTAAAGTATTATGGCTTATTTGAAGGCTGTCTTAAAAGGTTACTGTGTATTAACCACATGCCATTAACACTGGTGGACTTGTCTTGATTGCATGCCACTGGCTTTTGATCCAACCATATGTAAACAGGGAACAAAGTCATTAAATTAAGACAAAATCCTTGACCATTAATTGTTGGCTGCAATAAACATGACATATTACATATAATGTGCGCTGGAAGAAAGAACTATCATGTGAGGAACAATGCGATGCCTATATCCGCCATTGTAGTTAAGTAGTTAATACCTAATCCTCTGTAGTTAAACAAAAACAAATGTTTACTCAGTTATTGAAATTAATAAAAATTGAACTAAAATAAATCATTAACATGCTGACTTGGTAAAAAAAATTGTTGAAATGGGGAACTAAATTGACAGACTATTGAATAAAGGGCAATGGGGTATTTCTGACTAAGCAGCTGTCCAGAGCAGCTAGGCTGAAAGTAAGTTAATTTTAAAACTTTATTTTCCTTGTTTTCAAATAAATACGTAAATATAAAAATACAACTTCTAAGAATTATAAGAAATTAGAATATTAACATTTTATCAGTTATATTTGAACAGACTCCTTTATGTTCCATTATGTTCATTTGTTATTAAAGAACTTACAAAAACCAAATGTTTATTTCAACAATATTGTGTATAATATTTACCGGGCAATCAGGAATCATAATTGAACTCATTAAAAAAATACTTAAGTAAAAATAAAAACAATTACTTAATTACTTTCTTCCCAAAGGTTGTAAAATATTTATAAAAAATATATATTAACTAAAAAAAATCAATGTGAAATGAAATTTATTAAAATGCCAGTCTCATAATGTGCACTGTCTAGGACCGCAAAATGACGAAAATGCGCTTCTAAGGAAGAGCCTCATAATGCCCATAGCCTGGACATTATGAGGGAGCACAACTTTTGCATAAACATTATTTCACGCGATTTCTTAAAAATTGCATGAAATAGAAATCAAGTTCTTTCTTTTTCTATATCGGAAAAAAAGTTACTTCATACATGTTTCTAAATTTTTACTTAGAATCTAAATACTTTCAATTATTTAACTTATTTGACAGAACATTTTTTAGTGCATGTTTCCTGAAAAAGATTTATTGCATTTTCTATTGCTGTCTAAATGCATTAGTTCGAATCTAATCAGGCGTATACTATTTAGGGCCACGAAGTGTCCTTGGCTCTCCTACACTCTCTACTAATAGCTCATTTTATCTTAAGCTTCTATGGAAAGTGCTAGATACTTTGAAGCTTCATCCAGAATCTTCTTCGGGGATATTTATAACACTCTTGCATTTTACTTTGTGCTGATGTTATGATAACCACGTTCTTTGGCGAACAAAATATTTATTTACAAATGAACTTTTTTTTAAACTAAATTTTCATATATAATAATTGTAATTCTCTTCTTAAAAAGAAAAGTTTTCTATAATTTTTTTATGAAAGTTAAAAAGTTTTCTATAATTAAATGTCCAGAATTTTTTTTATAATTTGATTGAATATTAATATTCATTGACAGTTCCATTTTTTATTTCAATATAACATTAGAGAAGCACATATTATCGCTGCATATTGACAACTTTTTTCTTTCTATTTCTCGGAAAAATTCCAAAATTCAATATTATCAAATGCCTAACAAAGTTAATAGAATCCCAAATACATTATTTTAAATCATATTACACTTAATAATCTGCTCCAATATTGGGCTAAAACTGTCCTAATTTCCGATAAATTATTTTTTTATTTAAAAACTATGATTAAAACAAAGAAAATAGTTGACCTAAATCGTAACCTGAATATAATGTTCCAAAATCGATTAATATGCAATACAAATTTTGTTTCTTGAGTTTTATTAATGTCTCATTTTAATCAACACGCGAATTATTTTGAGAAGGTCCTGGTGGCAAAGTCCACATTTGAGCCAGCGATTCAAACTTCTGCGCCACACTAGGACTCATAACTTCTAAATAACTTTCATTTCTTATTCAGATTTCATTTATTCTTTCTCACTGTAACGTTAATTGTTACACTTTTTTTAAGCGCTGATATCCGAAGCACATCATTTAACTGAAAAAGCTCTTAGCTTTGATCTTTTGAGGTATCCGAATACGTTGAAAAGGTCGATTTTCGCCAAAAATGACATTTTCAAAAAAATTCTTTTATTGGATAGACAGTCTTTGAGCTATCCCAAATAGGCTTACTTTTATTTCTACGTTAATTAGAAGTCAAGATATTAATATTTTCGTAATGATCAGTAAACCGGAAGTAAACTTTTAAATAATCGGAAGTACCGATTTAAAGGGCCAAAAACATGTTAAAAATTTGTATAAACACAAATTTAGTTTTAAATAAGGAACATTTTTTTGCACTGCAAAATGAAAAATGCCAATAAGAGTTTTAACGGTGTTTCGTGGAAATTTGTACCTAAAGATGTCTTTGTTGAGCTCCGAACCCTCAGATTAGGGGCATTTATGCCTGTAACACATTTTAACGAAGGTTTCATAGGATTACAGAACGTTCTTAAGGTTATTGGAGTGTATAATAGTGTATAATATGCAGTTAGAGCATTTGCTGAGCTCGACAAAAACAGAATATACGAATCTAGGCGGCATTCACTACCTAACACAAAAATTGCCAGAAAAAAATAAAATGATTAATAAAGGGAAATTATTAAATGCTGAGGAGGAAAAAGGTATAACCTATAAAAGTGAAGAATTTTAAGTATGTACACACATAATTTATTATTAAAACATGTTAGTGTATACTTTAAATGCATTTTTCTCAAAATTGATTTTTTTTCTTATTTTTTGCTCACTTCAAATCAAATAACTCAAAATATAATTATCATATTACTATGAAATTTCGTGGACTTTGTCTTTATAGTATTTTCTACAGAAAGAACTAAAAGAATTTAGATTGAAGGAATATTTTTTTTTTAATTTACAACCTACTGTTTGAACAATAACGTCATAAATTTACTAAAAATTTCATAATAAATTCTTCGACTAAAATTTTTATTTATTATTATATGATTGTAGTTCATTCCCTAGAGAAACTATGTTGTTTATTTTGGTATAAGATTTGTTATGGTGAGAGTAAGAGTTTTTGGTGTAGCCAATCTGAAGTTTTTACAGAATTTGCTTAAATTTTTGCTATTAAATGCCAATTTTCAAGAAGTTTTAATGAGTATTTCAAATATTGACATCCTTGTGTGTATATAAGTTCTTGTTCCCGAAAGAATTTTGTACCAAATTTAATTACTTTTCTCAAAAATTCTTAGATATTTCGTAGTCACTAAACTTGGGATGTAGTATTAGTAGAAAATAATTATTACTGTCCAAATAATTATTTTCATTTCGGGAAGTCTAACAACGGAAAGATTGTACCAAGGACACGGTATCAATAGAAGCTTTCCTCCGTCCAAAAATCGGTAGTTGTGTTGGAGTAAACAGCACCTTTTGTTCGCAAGCCGACATCGTGTTCTTTTGCCGAACAGGGTAGGGAGAGATGATGACTCACAAAGGTCAAAGGTAAGATCTACAGCTGCAGTTTCGTGATCTCCTCAGCAGATGGCGCCTTGATAAAAGAGAACTATAGCCCTGAAGGTACTAAAGATTTCTGTGATGGGTAGGTAAATGAACCTTTTGTTGTTTCTTGAGATCTATGTATAGCACAAAAAATATCGCGTGGGTGCTGTGTATATAATAAAAATATATCGTCTGAGGATTAATCAGTCTTTCTTAAATAAGGTTGTAAATCTGAAGTGTATTGAAGTTAAAAAAGAAAACTCTTCCTCATCCTTTAATTAAAGCGATCAGAAATTCCATATTTTTTAAAATTAAAAACCAAATACTCCGCATTTCTTTTTTAAAGAATAAAAACAAATAAAGCTTAGAGTATTTATAAAATTTTGAAAATTTTTTCTTAGGTGAAGGAATTGAAGTTTTTAAACCTCAGTATTGCTAAATTAAACTACAATTAAATTAATTTTAAAAGCTATGAAAGATAATAAAATTATAAATTTGAAATTTCCATAATAGTCTAAAATATTTTAATCAGCTATATTGTAATTGTTTAAGTTTAAAAAAAGAATATTTTTTTATGATTCTTCACAGTTTAAAATTTACGAAATTCGAAAAAAAAAAAATATTAAAAACTATACCAGTCTGTCTATAAGCATGATAACTCAAACATGAAGTGAAACGAACAGATGAAATCTGGTATGTAGCCTCAAAACTAAAATTAATAGATTCCTCTAAAAGTTTGGACGAAATCCAACAAAGAGAAATCGGAAAATCTCTCAGAACCTATGCTTCTAAAACAAGATACAATGACCTAGATGGCTGAAATTTGGCCTATATCTAGATCAGCATAATTGTAGATTTGTATTACATTTTGGGCTTAATCCATTAAAATATTGATTGACTATCAGTTTCTTTATGTATTCATTGATTCAAAAATGCAACAAACCTCAGAGATGAATTTTATTTCTTTACTGCATAATAATGTATCAGTGTCAAATTTTGGAAGAAATCTGTCATATGCCTGTTTGTCTTTCTGAATCCATGAGAAACTAGTCACAGAAAAATGCAATGAATTCAAAAAACTTAGATGCGATATGACAATTGTACAGGGTGCGGCTAAAAAACTCGGACAAAGTTATTACATCATAGAATAGAAGTTAATTTCTTTTAAATTTTTGTTCATTTCTTTTTGTCTACCACTTCAATTATAACATTTTATAATATATCTTTTAGTTTATGTACTGATTTTTGGCCTTTTTACAATGCCAAGCAAAAGATATGCTATTTTAAAATGGGAAAACGAACAGTATGAAGTCATTCGTTTGCTTAATGTGCCTCGGCAAACAGCGTCTGATGCAATCTATCGTTTCAAAGAGCTTGGTAATGATGGTCAAAGTCTAGGAAGTGAACTAAAACGTATGGTGATTAGTTTCAGTAGCCGTAGGTTATCAAAAAGCAAAATAAGGAACAGATCAGAGCAACGAATGGCAAAATCAGAGCTTGGTCTGAAGCCTTACAAGGTTCAGAAAGTTCAGTTTCTCACTGAAGAAAACAAACTCTCGCGGCTCCCAAGACGCCAAAAACTTGTGAAACGGGCCGCAAGTCAGAACTGAGAGAAATTCCTTTTCACTAATGAGAAGCTCTTTACCGTCCAAAAGTTCGTGACTCCTAGAACTATAGGATCTGCTCTGTAGATTCTGTAAGCACTTCAGCAATTGATGATCATCCCAAAAATCCAAAGTAGGTCATGGTCTGAAGCCGAATTTGCGAAAACTGCAAAACATCTCGTTTTTGTGGATAAGGGAGCTAAAAATAATTCAAGAAGTATACCAGTGGGACATTCTAGAAGGTGTTATATTTCCGTGGGCCAAAACGCACTTTGGCAGTGTAAAGTAGGAGTTTCAACAAGACTCTGCATCAGCTCACAAGGCTAAAAAGACAGAGTGGTGGAAAGAGCATTTTCTGGACGTGATATTTTCTGGAGAATAGGCACAATATTCGCCGAATCTCAATCCCATGATTAAAGTGTATGGTTCATTTTAGAGTCTAGGGCTTGCACTAAACGACATAATAGTTTCGACTCTAAAACAAGGCTTCTGCAGGAATGGGATAGATTTAAGGAAGAAGACTTGCGGCCCATTGTTGCTAATTTCAATAAGCGTTTGCGCATCTTCATCACTGCAAAAGCCGGCTACTTTGAAACCAATTAAATTTATTTATCAGTAAAAGTCTACTCTTATAATTATTTGTTATATTTTGTTAATTTTTAATCGTTATATTAAAATTTGTTTGTCCGGGGTTTTCTACCGCACCCTGTATATAGATATCAAAGTTTGTATGCTGTTTGTCTAAGAAAAATGTCCCAAAATATATATTCTATTTTTATCACTATAATAATAAGCTAAATATAAAATGTGCCATATTTTTGAATATGCTAGAAATTCTAGAAGTAGACACATTCATTGGTTGTAAATGGAATTTTTTTTTTCTGTAATTATTTTCAAATGTCGCATATGAGATAATATAGTTGTTAAATTTAAATTTCAATCGAGATGGCAGGAAACAAGGTTAAATCATAAGACTATCATAGTTATACTAACAAATAAAAAATTAGGTTTTTTTCAAGCTCTAATTCTTTATTACTATGTTCGAACATACTTCGACTAAGAATGTATCTGTAAAGGCAATTTCTGTGTTGTTAAACAGTTGGATTTCTTCCTCATGATTATTTTTTTTTAACTGCTAGTACTAATACGGCATTCGATTTTTTTCATCACGTTTTCATTCAAAAATTATTATTTTTCTTTACAAAATGGTTATTTAATGATAGTCTAAGTTTTAATTGGAATAATTCTTTTACTCCCCCCCCCCCCTTTTGTAAATAATATGCTATATTTCGTTCTGTAAAATTCAGTTTATTTTTATTAATCTCCAATGATATAACCCATTCAGAACATTTCATGCAAAGGGAGAGCTTTAATGGGTACACACACGTGGTAATGATTTACTCTAAACAGCTGGTTAACGTAAGTCCAACGGTTTGTAAAGAATTTCTCAAGGAACCTGTCCGCGGTCAGCTGGGGGCCCTCAAGGGTTGGGGCCATAGCGGCATTCTTTTCCCACAGGCTAGGGGAGCCCCCATCACGGAAGAGGAATTCTTTCGCCAGCCGGTGATGGGAGTTCACCCCCTGTATCCCCTTGAAAAGTCAGTTGTAAACAGGGAACGTTCAGAATTACGAGGGGTTTTCTTATCGATTCAGTAGCATGGAGAGACAGTACTTTCAAAGAGTGGATTGACCTTGTTCTCTCGATACGAGTTGCAATCAGACATTATGATTACAACAATACTTAAAAAAACCAGCAAATGAAAATTATTAGAATTAACTCGTTTTTTGCAGCTTTTTAAACTAAAGCAAATATGAATTTCTGACGCCTTGTCAATACTAACGTATTTTGAAGCAAGTCTCTGTCAGGGTAAATAAATATAATGTGATAAAGGATATATATATACGAACTATAATGTAAATGGGCATTTTGTATAATGTGATTAGAAAGAATTATTTCAATCGCATATTTATGTATATGTATATCTCAGATGTAATTTGGCAAATATGCAGGAGAGTACCATCTTGCAAATCACATTTTTATTTCTTTATTTTATCAACTGGTAAAAAATTTCATTATTTAGATACTTTTTACAGTTTCCTTGTCCAGTCATCATCAGGATCCCGAGTATCGTACTCATAGCCACCGATACGAAGACAGAAGAAGACAGTTTAGGAATTTCGTTAATAATTTATATAAATTCGGGAAATGAGTTTTCCCTAAAAACATCTGTACCCAGATTATTTTGCGTGTGCGATTTTCTCGTGACGATAACTCACTGTTGGGCAGTTAAAAATTACAAAAACTATACTCTGAGAAGTACGGAAAAGATCAAAAACATGCACAACTCAAAGATTAAAGCAAGAATAATTTTAAAATTTAAATATGCCAATAATTTGAATGTATCATATCTATTGTATTTATAATAAAGATTAATGTGTGTGTGCGTGTTGTCACTCTAAAGGCTGGACCATTTGACCCACAGTTACTGAATTTGGTACATATATGCTTTAAAAAGGTGGAAATCTACATCTCCTAGCAATTTTTTTTTTTGTAATTTTAGTTAAAAATTAATTAAAATGTTGCTATTTTTTTCCGCGGTAACTGCCAAAAATATCAAGTACAAAAATGATTCTTACATCATTTTAAAGCTTAAAAAATTATTTTTTCAATAATATCTATTATTTTGCATTACAATTTATTTTTTATTTTTAAAAATATTTTAAGCATAATTCTTAACAATATATATCACAAAAAATAAAATAAATTTTAACCTGCACAAGCATATTAATCTTGCATGAAAAAATTAGCTTGTTTCCATCATGCTGAAAAAAAGTAAAAGATTTAAGAAGCTATTTTCACTGCAAATAAAGCCTAGAAAATTTTAATTTTTAGTATGCATTTATATGAATTAAAATAAATATAAAATCACATTTTCTAGAAAATTAAATACAATTTTTGGTTTCTGTGACTTAAATATATGCATTATCTATACTTATAATAAAGCTCAATGTGTGTGTGTGTGTGTGTGTGTGTGTGTGTGTGTGTGTTGGCGCTCTACAGGCCAGGTCATTTGACATACAGCTATCAAATTTGGTACATGTATACCTTAGATGTCGGGAATGTGCACCTGGGGTCCCTTTTTTTGAAATTTTAATTAGAATTTTAATTATTAATTAAAAACTAACTTTCCCGCCAAAAAAATCTTCTATTTTCCCCACCACCAACTTTTCCGCCAAAAAAAAATCTTCCATTTTCCCCACCGCCAAATGAGTAAGGCTTTAGTTTTTTTTTTTCTCCCAACAGTAATGAGGCTAGGGTTAATATTTTTCGGCGGATTATTTCAAACGATTCTGTTTATTTTCTTAATGTTTGATGCATTTAAAATTAAACATTGTTAATGAATTGATCTTTCAGATTCATTCTGAAGTACTTTTGAATTAAAATAACACAGAATAAAGGAAATTAAAAATGTCTAATCTGCATAGCGTTACCCCAACTGGCGTAGAAAAATTCACGCATTTGCGTTGCCGTAAGTGGCGAAGAAAATTCACGCATGCGCATTATGTTCTGATTGTTGCCATGACAACCAACGGATGATTTAAATTATTTTTAGGTTAGTTGCATGCTTTTGTAAGTAAATTGTATTTATGTTAGTTATACATTTTTTGTATATGCTTATAGTTTTAAGTACATTATTTTTTAGGTAGTTTTTTTAAACCTGTTTTCAATGATTTAAATTATTTTTAGGTTAATTGCATGCTTTTGTAATTAAATTGTATTTATGTTAGTTATATACTTTTTGTATATGCTTATAGTTTTAAGTACATCATTTTTTAGGTAGTTTTTTTAAACCTGTTTTCGACCGATTATTTTAAACGATTCATTTTATTTTCTTAGTGTTTGATGCATTTAAAATGAAACATTGTTAATTAATCGATCTTTTCATAATGAATCTGAGAAATTTTTGTTGACAAATTCTTGAGATATTACATAAATTAAGAAAGATATTCTTTAGTGACCATAAAGTTTAAACGCTCAGTGACTCTTATCAGTAATCACATTATTAAAAAAAATACTTTGTTTCAGTAAAAAATATTATTATATTAATTGCAGATTAACACTTGAATTTAAAGCATAATTTCTACGAGGGGTAACAGAAAATGAGAGAGATACATACCACGCTATGACTGAAGGCCTTTATAATATTATGAGTGAATTATATGACTATCAAAATTTGAAGTTTTAAAATATTTTGCTGAAGAATCTATTAAAGTTGGAATCGCGTAAAATATTTAATGGTACGACCGGAGTATTCCGGTTCAACCTATTTAATTATTAAAATTTAAACGAACATTAAGATTGGCGAACCGGCTGGTCGCCAAAGGCGGCTAGTAATACAATAACTCAGTGTTATTTAAGGCGAACATAATTTATATACAGTATATCCACTTTAACCAGAGCTCAACAACTAATTGTTGAATCGTTAGTAATAAGGATACTTATCCTTTAAGAAAAATGGTCTAAATGAAGTATATAGTAAATTTATGCACTCTGAATAACATTTTCTAGTGAATTGCAAAATTTCAATTTTTTTTATACAGACCCTTGATTTTATATTTAATAAAATATGCCTTAATATTTTTAACAAAAAAGTTTCACTCTTTTGTGATCAAAACTGATTTGAGTTATGAAAACCTGAATATCATTAAATATTTATTTTATAAAAACCTGCTATTTTAGACTTCTCCATTGATTGTCTTGGTGAAGATAGTCATTCTGCGCCTGGAATTACTGAATATGGTTCGCAGGATTGTTAGAAACAAATTCATAAAATTTAACCTTCGTAATTTTTTCAGAAGTATATTTATTGAATAAAGGACAAAAAAAACCCGAAATTAATAAATTATTATATATTTAGGTCCATTTAAATCCTTTTGAAAGTAAAACTGAATTAGACAATGATTAATTAATGAGTAATGATGAAAATTTAGGATTCTTCGCACAGAAATCGAATACCTTTGAGAAATTGATTAAATTAAAAAGATATTTTATTAAAGCAGAATAATCTTTCTGCTTTGAACTTTCACCGGTAAGTCAGTGTGCGGTGTTTCTCTCAAATGGCTATGACTTGAAATCCACCTAAAATAATATTCGAATATTATATAACATAAATTTGCAGATAAATGGCCGAAAATGAAGACAAGTTTGGAATTAAATTCAATTTATGTTTACATGATTTGTAAGATGAAAAGACCGGTGAAAAGATGCATTATTTCACATCGGGACAGAAGACAGAGAAGTTTTTCCATTAATATTTTTATTAAGAGATTCTTTTAAGGATTTCTTTGATAAGTACTGACCTACTAAAGAGAATCTTAGGCATCTTTGAAAGAAGGCGTTAGGGATTTTTATCCGTTTGTAGCATGGAAAATCAAAACTCATCAATATTTTAAAGCGCGTGTTGGAAATAATTAAATAAAAAAGTGGATTTGAATCAGGAAATAAGAGAAAACATTAGAATAAAGTAACATGGGCTAATTTATGATTAAAAAAATTGGTAGTTAATTAAAATTTAAATTAAATTAAAAGATATCATTATATATTTATAATATTCGATTCGCCACCATGCTGTTGTCGCGACTAGGACAAAGAAATCTTGACAAAATTTAAAAATTGGATTATTTCTGTAAAATTATCAAGAATAAAAATCACGAAAGAAATTCCGAAAAAAGAATTGAAGAAGAATATTTATAACTACAAAAACATGTATTTTTAAAGTTATCAGTTTTAGGTACATGTATAATGAAATAATTTTTTTACATAATTTACATTCACATCGGAGAATTAATGAATTTAAAATTGAATTCTATCATGAATGAAATTCCAAATCTGATAAAGTTATCTAAAAATATTAAGATAAATTACTGTATTAGAAGGAGAAAAGTTTGAAGTAACTAGTAATTTCTGCAACAAATACAACTTAGTCGAGAATATAGTTATTTCAAGACGAATTAGATGTTAATTTAGGACTAGAAAAATTTGCTTGAAATAAACTGTATGGAACAAGCAATGCTATTTTTAATAGTTTTCGTAAAATAATTTTTAGGAACACAAGAAGCAAAGAACTCTCCTCTGCGACCTTCAAAGTCTTAACCTTTTCGGGTAGGCGAATCGTCGTAGGGTAGACAAAGACAGAGCAGCAAAGAATAAATTTAAGACATATTTAATAAAAAATTTATTCTTAATTATCATAAAATTAAGAATACATTTTGTGTTAAATGTGTCTCTTTTTGACATTTTTTTCGGCTGATAGCCACATGTTGCGGATTCTATCCTGTGTTTGTCCTAATTTTGAATATTGACCCAATTTTGATCATACAATTGTTTTAAATAATTGTATGATTTCAAAACAAATTGGGCAAATTTATGAGCATAGGTTGCAATGGTATTCCATTTTCAACTATTATGTGCCATTATTTTTTGTTTAATAAATTTCATAATTTAATTGTATTTATTTAAAGAAACTTTGCACCATTTATGAATTTCTAAGCTTCGTGTGCTTGTGTCAAACAAAAATAAATATATAAGTGATGATTATAGAAATGGCTGCTTTAAAAAAAAGTTACTCAAAAGAAATTGGTTGTTTTATCAAATTAGGATACTATAAAAAAACCATTTTCTAAATGCGTGATGCAATATGTATGATGAAAACATCTGTCAAAATGCTATTTTAGACAAACCTTTGACCTGGAGTTGACAGATTTGACAAATAAAACGTAACTGTGATCACTAAGAAAAGGATTTTGAAAATTTCAACCAGTATTTTTGAAATTAAAATTTAATAAATATCTTAAATAATAATCAGTTAAAAAATTTTCTTCATAATTTCGTAACGTTATTGCATAAACCCAATTTTACATCAAAATTTATAAAATAAGCATATTATATTATATATATATTTTATTTCCTACATTTAAAAAAAATTTAATTAAAAGATAAATTTAATATATTATTTAATTTAAATAAACTTAATAAATTATTTTTTAAATTAATTTTAAATATATTTTACTATGAGATTTTGCATTGCTTTATTAATCTGTTTTATACACCAGATGTTGGGACGATATTAAAATACTTTTTTTTTTTGTGTGTGTGTGTGTGTGTGTGTGTGTGTGTGTGTGTGTGTGTGTGTGTGTGTGTGTGTGTGTGTGTGTATGTGTGTGTGTGTGTGTGTGTGTGTGTGTGTGTGTGTTTTATCTCATCATTATAATTAAGAATGAATTTTTCGGATCAGGAGGTTTGAATCGCCATTAAATAATTTTTCTATAATTCAACGTTTGTTCTCAAGAATTGTTAAATGTTGAAGTACGAATCAACACGATCTCGAGCTAAACAAATGACTTCATTTTGGCGAGTTTTCCCTTCATGCTTTGGTGGCTACCGTAAAACAACATTTACATAATGGCTGCTTGAGTTGTTAGTGAAAGACAATTCTTAGAAACTATTCATAGAATTCTATTAAGTTTTGTTTAAAATTATCGAGAGAATATTTTAGTTCAGAATTATTTCATATTTTACAACGAGATTATAAAAAAATATTTATCTTCATTGGAATTCTGACAGTCACATTTAAAGTTATAGAAAATTTATGCAAGTTATTATTTACTTTTTCGATTTTGAATCATTTACCCACCTTTAAATTTTAAAATTTAACAATATTACTGTGATTAAAAATTTATTTTTGATTAAAAATTCAAAACTTTAATTTTCTTCTAAATGTAAAGTCTACATGAAAGTTTACAAAAGAAAATTTGCGATTTCAATGTCAGTTTACTAAAGCGTATAAATGTTTACGAAAAATTAATGTAACAATAAATAATTTTTTCACAAAAAAATTTAATTAGTTTCATAGATTTCAGATAAATGTGGACTATCTTTTTCTCCCCTACACAATTCGGCTAGCTATATAAATTCTAACTTTTCAATTAAAATATATATCATATAACGCACATATTTCATCAGACTCGAAGACCAGAATTTTAGATATTGTCATTCACAAGCAGTCCTAGCTGTTTAGAAATCCGTCACATTATAAATGGATACACAGCCCCCGGGCAAACAACATTTTCCCGCCCAAAACCCAAGCTGGAGAACGTGTCTGTCTGGTGGGGAGGGTGTATTTAGAAAAGAAGAAAGAAAGCGAGGAGGAAGGGTCACGCTCTGGAATTTCGAACACGGCTGTCGAAAATATGAAAAAGAAAGAAGATGCCACAATGTGGAGGTTAAAAATGGCGGGAAACGTCGGTTCACACGACAAGTGGAGAGCGGTCTTGCCGTCACGTGACGAAATAATGGCGGAGGGGTGGAGGAGAAGAATAGGTGGAACCCTGCTTTTTAGGCCTCCAAAGGAATTTTCCCGAAGGTTGGTGATTTTTATGAAATGCCAGCGTGGGTATATTTTTATTGGGATACATGCAGGCTCCTCTGCCTCCCCCCCCCTTTTTTTTCTTATGCGTTCTTCCCATTTTTTTCATGCTCGTTTGTATTCTTTTTTTTAACAAAAAGAAAAGAATTCTCGAATATTGAGTGATTCACCCGCGTGCAGGTGATTTTTCAACTAAAAGAGAAAGAGTTTTATAATGGTTAATATTTCCCTGGTAATACTGGGTAAAATTGTTCCTGAATGCATTACTCATCCATGCGGGATGTGTTTCACTGTTGTTCTTATATTGTTTTGATGTCTATAACCTTTCTTAGTACAGCATAACTACACGAAAAAAAAATTAAACATATTTTGTTGGTTAAAGCGTTTAGGAGCTTCTAGATATTTATTGTCTGAGAAAAATATTTTATCTTGCTCTTTTGCTATAGTTTACTTCCTGGTGAAGAATTTTTAGCAGAAAGGGGAGGTAGCTCAACAGCAAAAAAATAATTTATTGCCAAAACGCATCAGTTTTCTGAAAAGTTCTAATTGAGATTTAGGATAGAATCCACAACCTTCATATTCTGAATGATGCTCCCTACGGTGCCGTAAACACTTAGCCATCATTAGCAACGGAAAGCTATAATTAAGTAACAGGCGGAATTATAAAATTAATTTTAAAACAAGAATATTTATCTACAGAAATTTGACTTAAACATCTTTAAATAAATAATCTGTACCATTTTATTTTTTGCATCAATAAAAATTTAAGAAATGGGAAATTTTATTGTGCTATGGAGACAATGGATATTCGTATTTTCATCCTTCAAAAACGCAAATTATGATCGATGTCATTCAGACCATATTGCGTGATTTTTCTTTAAAATCACTACACTACAACCTATAAATAAATATTTGAAATTGCGTAAGAGAGTATCGATAATAAAATCATAAAACGAAATCTGTTAGACGTCTAAGACACAACTAAATTCCTTTCATTTTTCCTCTCATTTTTCAAAAATATTTTTTACGCATTTTAAAATGAC
Organism: Argiope bruennichi; assembly: GCF_947563725.1. Taxonomy (NCBI): domain Eukaryota; kingdom Metazoa; phylum Arthropoda; class Arachnida; order Araneae; family Araneidae; genus Argiope; species Argiope bruennichi. The sequence goes on from NC_079151.1 coordinate 86,791,017, forward strand.
ATTAACGCTGGCACTTATTTAAAATCGAATTCATTCAACTGAAATAAACTAACGGAAAAAGCATTTCCCACCCACCTGTGTTTACAAATGCAGTCGATAGAAATGTCTGAAAAGAGACGTTAATTGGAAGCAACTATACCTACCTACTCATGTTCCACGAACTTTTTAGAAAATAAAAATCCTTTATTATGTGTGCTTGGTTTTACTTATGACACATATTAAATCGTTTCAAATTAATAATTAAATTTGCATCATGAAAATGAATGCGAAGTTAAAATGCTTGCGAGATGAGCAATTTTTCAGTGAAATTGATTTTTTTTTAAAGTAATAAATAAAATCTAATGCTTATGCTCGTCATATCCCAAAAAAGATTTTAGATCGATATATTTTGATTTATTTATTTCAACAATTAAATCAGATTTCCTTATTCTTTGAAATTCTAAGTATAAGCAAACAATTTTTTTTAAAAAAAATTACGCTTTTACATAATGAATCATTTTATATCAGCTGATTAATTATCTACATTATTTCGATGAAATATTTAATATAATAATATTTTATTATTAAACACTCAGCATCAAATTATAAATTATCAGAACGAAATCGTAATTATTTCTAATTTTTTATATTAAAAGTTCAATATAAATTTCGAAAAATCTGAATAATAATGAAAAACTTAAATAAGAAATTAAATTTCTTATTTATCGTTAAAAAAAAACAGTCATCTTTGCAATGACAAAAATAGGAAGAATTTTTTAATTTTACATGCCATGTTCTATTAAAACTAAACAAATATTATTTATAAAGAGTAAAAATTAATTGCAAACAGCGTATTCTTTCTTTGTATGGTCTTCGCTTGCGTTATTTTGAAACGCTGTCTTTGTCACAAGAGTTGAAACATTGTTTCCAAGAACATCAGAAATATGATACATTCTATCTAGGCAAACTGCGTGATTCTCTCTACGGCTACGCTCATATTCCAACAAAAATACGACGTCTGGAAAGTTCACAGTGGGCAACGGTTCCCATAAATTGAACAGATTGATAACATGCAATAATCGTTGATTTGTTCATCTGTATGTTGTGGGCGACTCATGACGTCATTCTCTACGAACCGCATCCAGACGTTCATAACGACGAAAACCGAATAAAATCTACGCGTACTCGGGTATTTTAAGATTCTTAATAAGTTGTATGTAAGCAGGCGAATTTCTTCCACCATTTGATATTTCAAGAGACAAACAAACTTGGATTGTTTGTCTGCTTCCTGGATCTATCCAGCTGCTTGATAAATCACGTTTAATTTCTGAACAATATATCCATTCAAAAACTTCAGTAATTTCGTCTATGATAGCTTAAGAAGATCTGCTCGCCTAAGTTAACGGCTTTTATATTTGCTACGTGTTTTCATATTGTTCTAAATTTATAACTTTCTTAGATACAATGGCCAAATTAGATAGTATGGGACTCCCGAGTCAATATTTGGAGTAGGACACTTAAAAAATTAAATTCGTCAGCATCATTACATGAAAGTATTTCATTTATTTTTTTAGATAAGACGCTTTTAATATAGTTAAAATTTACAGTTCACTTTAAAAGATCTTAGATTTAGAAAAATAAAAGACTAATTAACTATTTATCGACATTTTATTCAACTCATTTTTTTTTTCTTTTGTAATTGAACAATATATTTTTTAAATTTTTTATTTTGATCTTTCTTTTTAAAAATATCCCTTACTTCAACGTTCAAGACGAAAGATGTTTAATTGATGCCTATGTAACTGTAACACCTCGGTTGGAGTCTGGCATTTTGCCAATCTTTCTAGCCTGTAGTTACGTCACTGGATGAATTTACAAAAGCGAAGTATTTTTATTTTCCATAAATGAGAGCTAGGATCTAAGGTCTAAAGCAAATATCCACGTCATTTCTTTGCGAAATCCATTAATCTCAGTTCATTTCACTTCACATTTCTATGTTCTTTTACTTTTTCCAAAATTTTCTTTCCTGCTCTGTTGAGAAACTCCCAAAATTGTTCTTGAACAATATAAATGGAAGAGAATTTTTTTAAACCTAATGCAAAATCTTTTGTAGGGTATTCCGTGCCATAAAATAATACAAATTTTACTAACCAATTAATTTATACATTGTACCAAGCCATAAGTTTAATATCACGTTATTCTTTGTCATTGGATTTAGCAGCCCGCAATTTTCCATCACCTTTCCTTACAGGCTGAGAGTCTTCGCTTTTATCATCTGTTTCGTCTCCTCGAAAAAAAATAATCTAGTCAAGTCTTTGCTTTCAATTGAATTTGGACGATAGAATTTTTATTCTTTATTAGGGATTGCAAAATTATTATTTTTATCTTATAAACTTTTAAATGATAATATTGTCCGAAATTTTATTTGACGTTATGATTTGAACTCACAATGTCTTATAAAGTTTAGTGAAATCACTATTATTTTCTTAATAGTATAGACACTTTCTAAGAGACACAATCAAGAAACATTTATACCTTATTAAGGACTTTTAAGTTTGATCTGAAACGATTGACATAGCACGCCTCCTTTTGCAGTGTAAAAAAAAATCGAAATGCTGTATGAATAATTTAGTTTATTATATGTTATATATATAATTCTCTATTGGATCAGAAATTCCAGTTAAAAAGTATTTGACAATGTTGAGAATGATCTAGACAGCTCCAAAATGATGTTAAAATGAAGTTGTAGGAAATTTTTTTCCAAAATTTAATAATTTTCTGAAGAATTTGACAATTTTAAATATTTCAGAATTTTATAAAGGCTTCTAAAATTAGCTAAAATGATAGAGAATTTTCTTATATTTTTTGAATAATTTATAATTTAAAAAAAATTTATGAGCTGTTATATAATGCATAATCGCATAAAATAATTTTGTAATAGCGGAAGAAGTCCAAGAGGTTAGATGATGGAAAACATTGCATCACTTGTAGAAACTTCAAGACACATACAAACAGCAAATCGTTATTAAATAATGGAAACAGCTCAATACTTCTCAGAGTACAGATAGACATCTCATTCCACATGAGCAAGTAATCCATAGAAAGAATCGATTTTCGTGCGAATCTCTCCACTTATATAATCTCTGTGATAGAGTAAGGATTTTTATATTCCTTTATTTGTATTGCAAGTCGTCGCCAAGTTGCTAAACATTAGTCACATTTGTCGCCATGATTGAGGGACCAGAGCCGGTCATCTGGGGGGGGGGGTACTATGTACCAGTCTTCACGATTGAGGAGACCTCACAAGATCAAGAACTAAAATAATGTTTTGAACCGTAATAGCGGGATGAAAAGAAGAGAAGAAATTTAACTGGAACAATCGATGGGTTACAAATTTTACAGACATTACAGTTTAGTGCAAGTGTGCAACATATTAAAAACGTAAAATACGGTCATTTATCTCGTCTATTTGATTAAATTGCATATATTACTTGCAGAATAAAATTGTTATTAAATTTAAATGAATGACGAAATGTCACTAAACATTACAAAACAATGGCATCAAATAATTTGTATAAAATCGTATCACCGTTTGTTAATATATGTCAATTATTTATATTTACGTAATTGGTACAGTATTTTATACTTTAAATTTAGCCAAGACATTGCAAAATGTTGATAGAAAAAAATCCTTGATATGTGGAAATAAAACTTATGAGCTGATGTCAGTTGATTTTTCAAACATACGGATAATTAAATTTAACAGCTTTGTTTATTTTTATTGGATATCTCATGCCCATTCTTATTTAGAATTAAAAGATGAAGAATTCTGAGCTAGAGCATCATATTTGAACAATTTTGATATTAAAATGGATTTTAATTGTTTTGTAATAATGGAAGTATGATTATTAACCGCAAATGCCCACAGTATATAAACAACTTTTTTAAATTAATGTGAATTACATATAGTTTTTCTTTTTGGGCTGATTTATGGAACTACGGAATTTACAGTAAAAATTGTGGACTATTCTTGAAAGTGTCGGGTTAATCTTGTCATCATTGAAATTCTTGTTAAGCGAAACAGTTCTGTGACACCACGAACCTTATACAAATAAAATGTTATAAAATGATGCGATAAAATTTAGTAGAATTATTCTTTTCAGATGATACAATTTATATGTTTGATTTCTATTTTAGGGTGTCCCACAAGTTTCTTTCCTATTTCTAAGATGAAATGAATACACAATATTTACTGTTGAAGATATTATTTATTTTGTTATATAAGAACCCTTTTGCTCTATTACCTTCTTCAATCAGGAAACCTCATTATGCCTTCTTTCTTGTATATTGGACAAAAAATAATCCTCAAGGGGCGCTTTTATTTCTCCGATGGATTTAAAGCGTTTATCGCGAACAGAAATTTTTAAAGGACAGAAATAAGTAATAATCAGATGGGACGAGATGTGGAGAGTATGCAGATGCGGTAAAACATCCCAATCAAACTGTAAGAGCTTCTCTCTCATGACTAAAACAATATATGGTATCGCGTTATCACGATGAAAACAACGTCTCGTCGTCAATTTATTAACTCTGCACTTTTTTTTTTTTTTTTTTTGCTATGGCAGCTTTTAATTGATTCATTTGGTGACAATATTTCGTAGAATTTATTATTTCACCTTGAGGAACGAGCTAGTAGAAAATTATGCCTTTCCAATCTCACCAAATGGACAAAAGAACTTTTTGGGAAAGTAATCCCGGCTTTGCGATAGTTGAAGGCCTGGTGCGACTGAAACCGATGACATAGACGGCTAATAGATAAGTTTGCATGTTTGCAAAAGCAGAGCCAGATAAGGCCATTCATAGCGCGATGAGAAAGAAACTTTTGGGACACCCTAATATAAAAACTGCTGATGTTTTTCATAATTAAGGTTTTCTTGTGCAGTAAGAATGCTTCAATCATTATTTTTGTTGTCAATTATGTGAAAAACTAATTTGAATTGCAATATATATCTTTCACGTATTTTTTACATGTATAATGAACATATAGAATTTCATAGATCAAATGATTTTTGTAATAATGATCTAGAGAATACTTAATAATGTTTTAGTTTTTGTCAAGATCTCTAAGCAATCAAGTACCGGTAGAAGAAAGAAACAAGTTCGTAAACTGTTATGACGTAATTCGACTCTTTACACAGCAAACCTCATAATTTTAAAAATAAATGCACGAATTATGATTATACTTTTGTTAGTTTTTTAAATCTTTATAATTATAAAAATAATTATCTATAGATAATGTATAGATATTATCTATATATTGTATAGATAATATATAGATATAATTTTATAGTTATAAAATTTAATAAATTAAAGTCAAATTTAATAAAATCGGAGTTAATTTATCAAAGCAAAATTTGATTTAACATGTATTATTTCATTTTTACTTCAAAATTAAACATTTTTTTTATAATAAAACGGTTTTTAAGCGCACACTTTTGGTTCCCCGAATGACACAAAATACAATAATGACATTCTATTCAACATTCACATAAGTAAATGTTTTTCTCTAAGCAGCTTCTAATTTTTTTTTTACCGAGAATTTGTATTCCTTATCTAAAGCGAATAACGAATAAGTTTTTTAAATGTAATTTTTCATAACTTATGTAAGAATGTCTAATCCTTATAACTGAGATAAAGCATTCATCAGTTTTCGTCTGCAAACGCTTCCTAAACGCTTTTAAATGTCATCAAAACATTGTGATGAATATTTTCAGTATAAATAAATTCTGAAGGACGAAGAAAAAATTTCAAGGAAGAACCCAGATAATGTAAGGAATGCATTTACGACTCGCTAAACAAAAACGGAGGTAGAAAAGGACTTTCGATGACACAGAAGTTACTAGAAAAGATTTTCGGTGTTTTATTTGATTCCTTCCCTGTTCTTTATTCCCTTACTTCTAGAAAAAAAAAGGACTAGACACTGAAATGGATTGTTTTAAAATTTTTGAAGTGTCATGGAACTTTGAATAGAGAATGTTCTCGTTACCTTTTAATTTAATAGTTATAGTTGTTATTTCAAGACATTAACCTTCCTTTCAAGTTCATATCACAGTAATTTGTTGCTGATAAAATATTCTATGCTACATTTTAAATAAGGTTTTAATATGGTAACCATTTTTTCATAACTAGATTGATCTAATATGCGCTATGCGAATATAAAATTCTCTAAAAAGGATTGCCAATACTTTATTATAATTATTTTTATTATTTTTAATTAATAATTATTTGATAATTATATAACTTATCAATCCGCTTATTTTTAAATTGAAAAAAAAAATCATTTTCGACCTGTTAATGTTAATCTGATGTAAAACTCCACATAACATCGATTTATTCTGTTTAGCTCTCCTGTTCGCTTCTTATATCAGTAAGTGAAGAAGTTTCTATCCATAGGTTTAACATAACTTTGACATGACTTAACAGTTCATTTAATACATTAAGGGCATTTTTTTTAGAATTTTATTACGGTGTTTAATATTTAATGAATCTAACAGCAACAACAACATATACTAATTGCACATAAAATGATCAAAGAGCGATGTATAAAAAAATTATGACTATTTTTCCCCAAAATGTTCACTGTTTTTAAACACGAAATATATCTTTCGTATTTTTCCTGAAAATCAATAAAATTAAATTACAAAATGTTTTTGTCCTAAGTAATAAATTGATCGGTCATTAAAGTTCTATTTGTTTTCTACTAGTAAAACAATGTTATCTTAATTTCGGCAATAAACTTCTTAAAATTTTTAAAAATAGGTTTTTTTTATATGTATCACAGCAATAATTTTGAAAAATTAAGACTAGATATTGATAATGACATGTTATGGCAGTACATAGAGTGATCAGTAATAGACAATCACGTATTATTTAATGGGAATTTTTAAAAGGGATTGAAAGCAGCTTCAGGCGAATAACCTTCAAGCCTGCTATAGTAGCAAATATGCTAAAAAATTATGTTATATTTCTTGTGTTATATCTTCCAAACATACAATTTTAATTTGAAATTATTTTCATCTGTCATTTGTTTTTCTTCGCTTAGAGGATATTTTCTTTATAAAAGTCGATTATCGTACACTATATTTGACAAAATGTCATGAGCGGTGAGAATAAAAGATGCTTTAATTCGCATAGAAAAAAAAAGAAGAAAATATCGAATAAATTGCTGGAAACTTAAATGAAAAATTTGGTAACAATAGAACAATTCCATGATAAATTTTCTGTACTACGTCACTAACCTCTAATTATGAAAAAATAGTTTCGAATACTTTTAAAATGATTGATGCTGATACCAAAGGTTTCAATTATATTGAAACTGGTCGAAGAACTTTGAAGTCTTTTCAATCTTTGTTTTGCTATTATGAGGAATAGTATTCTTATGAATGTATAAGGTGGGACTTGCTCCGAAAGCATTCGATTTCAAAATGTAATATTTTTGTTTACACAAGTTTTCGGATGAATAATACCACTGCTATGGTTTATAAGCATGTTTATTAAATCCTTTCTGAAGAATTTAAAAAAATGATTTATTACTCAATTTCAACTAAATTATAATCAAAATTACCTCAGTTTGGGTTTTAACATATAATTTAAAAAATTATTTTGGAGATTATATGTTTTTATTGAAAGTATAATTTAAAGCATTATTAATTTTTAATGTTACTAATAATTCTGAGACAGTGCTTAATACATTTCAGAGGAGAAATGCAAATCACAGACGCAAAAGAATGAACTATGACCAAAATGGAAAGCAACTAGAGATTAATGTTGAAGATGCAAATAGATTGGGACTTATATTTAAATATATATATCTTTCTTATAACCGTATATTTGTATACAATTTGCCCTATTAAAACATTGTATTATTTTCAGCCTGATAAATTTATAATTTACGCGCATATTACAATTATGAAATATTTTCTTGAAATTTTAAAAATTCTAGAATATTATATTTAGTAGCAAAAAAGAGAATACATTCCATTAATACAGGTTTTTAAAAGATTGCATTTTAAAAAAATCTGAAGGTAAAGAAACAGCATTCTGATTCAATTTTTTTAACAAACCTGCAATCATTGATTGTCGCAAAAAAAATTATATTCTGCGTTACTTATTACGTATGTTTTAAAATACTATAAATTTAGGTACAATATATCTACTAAGAGATTAATATTTCAAGGGATCTGGATTTTAAACATTATGAAGAATGTGTCGCAATATTTCACAATTTATTCTCAAATTTTTGCTGCTTTTTAAATTGCTCCAATGCAAAATAAATTCTATAATTCGAGCAGAAAATTTAGAAATTTAAGCTATACTTAAATCATAATAATCCAAAAAGAAGGTATAGCTTTTCTTCCATTATAACTATAGGCTCGGACATTGTAATTGAGAAAAACGGCGTAATTGGAAACGGTGACTACAATCAGAGCAATGCAGATTCATCATGTTTGTTATTACTCTGCCTCGGACCTACCGCTACAATGAGGTCTTAACAAATGGAAGTATGTGTCTTGTTTAAGACACTTTACAGGAAAAAAAGAAAAACTTGTGCTTTTTTCATTATTATATTCCAATACGTGTTTATTTTCGTAATGCAATAATTTCATAATTTGCATTTCATTCATCTTTGCTAGAAAAATGAAACGAAAACGATAAATTTAGTAATTCTAAATTTTGTAATTCGTTCGTCTGCATCGGTTATAATATGTAAAGTAAATTACTAAGTCATATTATTAATCTGCAGGATATAAAAGAAAACAGATTAGTGTTCTCAATTATCCCTTACAATTTTCATCACAGGATAGATGGGAAGCAAATTTTACATACTTAATAAAAAAAATCTATATTTTCATGCATTTGGTATATTATATGATAAGTGATAGTAATATTAAATCTACAAGCCCTTTCTCCCACCAATAATATATATTTTTAAAAAAATTATCAAATAAACAAATGATATTTTTTTAAAGTCACCTTGAGGTCTATACACATATTACTTCTCAAATAGAAAATATAGTTGATAATAATGATTTAACGTCGTTTGACATCAAGTGTGAAAGAAATCAAGGATAGCGAAGACGAGAAAGAGGAAAAAAATCTGTAGGTTATAACTTTATTTCATTTTAACAAAATGTGGAAACTGTATAGATGGGGGAAGTAACTTATCTCGAATAATCTATAATTGATTTTTCAACAACTATTTTGATCGAAAACGTTTTAGTTAATTATACTTTCTACTTCTAATCTGAGCTTCTGTCAGTCATTTCTGTTTTCATAAATGTTCTAGAGCTTTTTCAATAAAGTTGGAAATAGAACGATTATAAATTATGTTTTTAGTATGTTAGTTAAGATACGATACTCCAAAAATAGGACATATTGGCTGAAAAAATAGTATTTCGGGGTAATAAGAAGTAAAACAGAATATTTCATCTAGATCATTTCTTTACCGTAATCAAAATCCAAAACAGGAGTTCCCAGTTACCCTATGGGATTACTGGAAACACATGGCAATAATCAGAAACTTTACTATAGATGAGTAATAATGAATAATCATCATGAGTTTTCTAAAAGTGATTAATTTGAGAAAAAAAATGCATTATTTAATAAGTCCTACAGAATATGGTTATATGCTAATAAAAATATAAATCTGTGCTCCATCTCATATGATCAATTTAAATTGAAAATAATGATTCAGTCTGTGAAATTCGTTTCCAAGTATCCCAACTGACTCTTTAAGGTTTAAATGACTATTACACTATTAAAACTGACTATTTAACTAAAGCTTTTAATTTTAAAATAGAGTGCGGCGGACTACAATGATTTCATTTAGGATTCAGCTTTCGATACCATTTTAAATCTTATTTCTTGCCAATGATTTTTATTAAAACTTGAGTTTTAATAATAAATTTCTGAATAATAGTAATCCTTTTTTTCCTAATTGTTTGAATATATTTGAATTAAAATGCTTAGTTTTATTTTTTTCTTTGCAATTTGTTTTTTTAATCATTTGTATTTATTTTGATTTTTTTGTCAAGCAACCTGTTTAAAGAAAATCTAAAAGGTGCCATGAGACCCCGTTATAATAAACTAATTATAATTTTAATTTCACATTTCAGCACATTTTAATCAAAATGTTCATGATTAATTTTATATCAATATGTTAATTTTTTAAAATTTAGTTTTGTGAAATGTTTATTTATTATGACTCATACATGCACAGCATCCACATTTGTACTCAATTATATTTAAGTAGAAGTTTGATTATAAATAATGTAATAAGTATAATCGAATATATACTTGGCCAGTTACACTTTTAAAAGTGCTAATATTTTATAATTCGCCTATTTTTCCCTATTTATTTATTTGGGAACTTGGCAAGTAACAATGTCTTCCCCCTCCCACTTTGTCCAGCAACCTTTGGCAGTTGCCCAGTCAGAAGTACGCTACTAAAAAGATGAAAATCTATCAATGTCACGTGCAACAAGTGACTAGCAACATTTTTTTAATAGTTTTATCTTGCTTGTTACAAACCTGTGGTGCTATCAGCTATCAAGAAATAAATGGCAGTTCTAAGGTTTGTGATTGAATCTTTCAACTGAAGGGAAAAGAAATTTAAAATCTTGAAAAGGATAATTTTCCCTGTTCTCTTTAATCATGCACCGAGATTGCACTTCAAATCGAAGTAGCAGCTTTATTATTTTGGCGCCGCAATGGATGCGTGATAAAAATTGATTTGTTTTTAATTAAATAAAAAGAATATATTTTAGGATATATAGAAAAATTCTAATTCTGTCAAACATTCTTTTAATCCAGTTTGATGGTGGCAGTCTTTATATTTATTTTGCATAATTTTATAACATTTCCGAAACGAAATTTATACAAAAGAAGAATCAGATTGTACCGTAATTTTAGGTTCTGATGTAGAAGCCAATGTAATATCTATGAAAAAGATTCTGTTCTATAATTAGAAGTAAAATTAATTCCTCACCATATTTTTGCTAAAACTTGGGGGATTGTAGTAGTAATTACAAGTCGGAGAAACTACACACACATATATTTACGGCTTCCGTGCAATCTTTTGCCCCAAGTCAGAATAAAATTTTCCATGTTAGTAAGTATGAAATCTTTATATGCGCTCTTTTATAAGTCTTATCAGCGAAGTGAAAGTTATGTAACAACTTAAATAGCAGTTTTACTTTCAAAACTTTGTTTTATTTGCACATCTAATAAAAACAACTGCTATTAGCATTCCAGTTATCGCGAAGGAAATGAAAATACGAGTAAAAAGAGTTGACCGTGAAAACAAAGGCTTCCATTGTGTGCGAGTCAGAACAAAAATAACCCGAGAAAACAGCGATAAGCCTAACCCTAGCAAAAGAAAGGTTGGGAAATCCTATTAAAAGCCACAACTAATCCACATTAGCACGTAGTCGTTGCATAGTAAAGCGATTATTCTTTTGTAGCGCGTAGTAGGTGGAAAGGCAGCACGCGGCGACCGATTGTACCCCTCGCTATTCGTGACGTAAGGAATTGATGGATGGGCGGAGCTTAGAAACCGCCTATCGAAGAGCGGTTCTTCCGCTACCTCAATTTTCTGTTCGTTGCTTCATGACGTCAGGATACGTCATAATGTACATGTACACAAATACGGCGCTTGCGTGAGATACGGTAGGCTGCCAGGGATGCCAGATCGGGCTAGAGATCGCACTCGTAAAAAGAAAAGAAAAGAAAAAAAAACGACTTTAAGATAGCTGTGAATGAGATTTTTTATCTCTTTCCTATTTTTATTTTTGTTCATTTCCTTCTCGTCCCAGTCTTAATCTCTGATGCAATAATAGATTTGGATGCTTTGCCCAAGTACTTTTGGTGTTCTAAAGGTTATGATTATCTATGTTATTCGTTTTCTAGTTATCTGCTTGAGGTGTCAGTTGGAAGATAATGTTTAATCGGAAATGATGTCGTTGGAACAATTGGTTATTTATTATTGGGACAATTGTCACTACTTTTATCTCATAATATCTATGCGATTGCTACGAATAATAGCAAGCTAAGATAAATATAGTAAAGGTGGGACCAGAGATAAGACTCCTCCCTTGTAACAAATCCGTTTTCTGCAGTAAAATGAAATACTGGATAATCAAAAGAATTTATTTTTAACTTCACTTTTAGTTTAAAGATCATAAATATTTTAAAACAACCATCGTACAATCTTCTGTTTCTAAATATTTAATAATGCTGGGAAAATCTAAATTTCATGGAAAATGAAAGAACTTTCAAAATTAAACTCTTCAAATTAATTTGAAAATTAAATTATTAATTTTAAATTCGCGAGCCATTTACATACAAAAAGCCTTTTAAATTCGAGAGCTACATACATAAAAGCCTTTTAGTAATTTACATTAGTACATCTGAAAAATGTAAAGTAATTAAAAAACATTTTGATAATACCATGACTTTTTAAATTAAATTATATGGAATATTCCAAAGATATAGACACAGAAAGCCTAATTTTTAAAATTAGATATTAATTCTTAAGACTATATAGAACTGCTTGTGTGGTTTTTATGGACATGGGGTAAGAATTATAAATGGTGATCAGCGTAAATTATTTTTTTTAACTTACCCTTCCCTATTCTTAACATTAGGATCTGAAAAGTGAAATTAATGAACTACTATTTTCTGATAGTGGTGTCCTCAAATTCAGGACATCTAAAAACCTTTTCGCTCCTCGTTGCTATATTATTGCTTAATGCATAAAAAACAGTGAGTGATCTTACCAAACGGGAGTGATCTTACCAAAACCTTTTTGCATACTCTTTAATAAAAGTGTTATTCCAGAAAACGTCTTTTCACAGCACTGGCGAACAATAGTCATGAAATATTAATCTTCGGCATGATTGTAGCACGTGTAATCCTTGACTAGCTATTTGGCGATTCATTTCTGGCATGCAGTTAATAGTATTCGAAAATCTAATTTTTGTTTTAGACGCCTTTTTTCCCAACCGAATAAAACAAATTTGTAATCACAAAATCCTATACCAAATTTGATATATTTAAGTGACCGAGTGTTTGAATTATCACTTTACATGTTTCTGAAGGTACAGACCGATAGACGGCCAATCCCTTGTTGAATTTGGCTCAAAAACCGAAAGATGCCTAGACTATAGATATTAATTTCTGTGTGTCAAATTTTATCGTCGCTCTATTCGTTTTGTAATTATCATGTTAAATTATATTTGAACAGTTAGACGGATTTTACTTAAAATTCGATAGAAATCTACAAATTTTGTGTAAAGACTGTTTACTGAATTTCAACCGTCTAGCTCAACGATTTGTGAATTATCTTTGTCACAGACAGACATTTATGTACGGAGTTGCCACCCCAACACCGTGCGCGAAGCACATCGTTGGTGTGTCACAGACAGACAGATGGGCATTTTCCAAAAATGTGTTTTTCGAACTCATGAGGGTCTAGAACGTGCAAATTCGTCAAAATCTCTGGAGTTCGATTTTTTTTTTTTTTTGACGATTATTATATTTTTTTTTATACTACGTATACGAGAAAGTAAAAAAAAAAAAAAAAAAAAAAGAAAAGAAAGAATGGTAAATAGTTTAAAGCAAAGAATGCTGCACCCTAATTAATTCTTTATATATTTTAAATCTCAGGCTCATTTCCATATTGTATTAAATTTTTTGGAATATAGCTACATTTCATAAATTTTAATTCTTGAAGTTATTAATTTAAAAAAATAAAATTTTAACTCGAGTTTTATTTTTTTGCTTGTAAAATTAAGAAAGTAAAAAAAAAAAAAAAAAAAAAAAAGGGAGGGTCATTTTTATATACCAATTTGTGAAGAATAAATGTAGAAAACTGGTTTATTCATATTTCATTATTTGCAGAATTTCCAAAATCAACAATGTCCGGCGCGAAGATATATTTTTATCGTTACAGGTCAGCCACCCTCTAAGAAAACTTTTATGTTCTCGTCTGTTTAAATGTCTAGAAACACACCCACGCGTCTCCAAAATCTTTCCAACTTTACTTCCTTTTTCCGGTACTCGTATAACACATTTAAGGTACTAATATAATAAGAGCAGGTTGAGAAAATGATAAATGATTTATAAGAAACTAAGAGAGACTGGGTACTTTTAATCAAAACGCGAATGTAACATTAGATTTGAAATTTTGATTTTCTTTCCGTTTATTCATATATGTATATGCAGTAACTTGCATGCAGTGATTTGTAAGGTTAAATTCTAAATTAAATAATATTTTTAATAGGAGGTTCTGCAAATATAATTCATATGTGCAAAGATTGAAAAACATAAAGAATCAGTTTTGATGCTTCTAAAGCTTTTACTATTTGGCAGAGATTCGAATCTCATACTGATCTCAGGTTTTTACTTATAAGTAATATACAGTGTCTCACAAAAGTGATGGGACACTTGTGCTTTACAAAAGGAAACTGTAATAAAATAAATAAATAAACATGTACAAAAATTTTTTGGGTGTGTTTCATATTTAAAGTTAGTAACAATTATTACATAACATACATTTTGTCAAAATATTAAAATATTAATTTAATAAAAATACAATTATTTAGAACGGAGCAAAAAATGGCTCACATAAGTGATGGGACACTTACTTTTCCATCAAATATTTATCCAAAACTTTTACTTTTTAAAAGGTTTTAATATTTTGTTGGGTTTCCTTTTACTTTTAAAACATGATTTAATCTTCTTGGGATGGATTCGACTAATTTTTTTGTGATTTCTGGAGTGATTTTACCCCATTCTTCTTGAAGCACCGATTTCAATTGTAGTTTTGAAGAAATAGTGTGTTTGCGAATTCTTGATTCCAATTCTTGCCAAATATTCTCTATGGGATTTAAGTCTGGAGATTGTGGTGGTGTTTTTATTATTTCAGGGCAGTTATACAGCAGCCAGAGTCTAACGTTCAAAGCAGTGTGCTTGGGGTCATTGTCCTGGTAGAATTTAAAATCGTTATGAAGGTTCAATTTTCGTGCTGAAGATTTCAAATTTTGCTTTAAAATGTCAATATACTTGTACTGATCCATTATACTGTCAATAAAAACAAGATTACCAACTCTAGCGGACGACATGCACCCCCATACCATATCTCCTCCTCCACCATGTTTTACTGTTCGCACCAAATTCTGTTTGCGAAATTCTTCCCTGGGTTTTCTCCACACCAAGATTCTACCGTCAGAACCAAATATATTAAATTTACTCTCATCAGCAAATATAACTTTATTCCAGTAATCAGAATTCTTATTTACGTTGGATTTTGCGAAAGCTAGTCTGAGTTTTCTATTCTTTTCACTTACGAAGAATTTTTTCCTGGCTACTCTACCATGATATCCAGCAGATCGAATTACCCTTCTAATAGTCTCAAGATTAACAATTATTCCATATAATGCTTGTCAATCAGCAGCAACTTTAGGAGCACTCTTTCTTGGATTTTTTTTTTAATATTTCGAACGATAATTCGCTTTATTCCATTGGATAGCTTTGATGGTCGGCCAGGTCTTCTTTTATCCTGAATAATATGATTCTTTTTATATCGTTTAATGATAATGAAAACTGTTGAATGACTCAAGTCAACTGTTTTAGCAGTTTTTCTAATAGATTTTCCACATTCAATATGCAAATTAATAACTAATTTTCGAATTTCAGGCGAAGTTTCTTTTCGTTTAGCATTCATGGCTGCACAAAAACGCAAAAATTCCAAAACAAACTGGAGAGAAATACTGCAGACGATTTTATAAATTATTGCCAATTGCTTTTGAGTAAAAATAAAACCACCAAAAATATTTTCATTGCTTATTTCAGTCGATTTTTGTTGCATATCTAATGGTGTCCCATCACTTATGTGAGCTATTTTTTGCTCCGTTCTAAACAATTGTTTTTTTATTAAATTAATATTTTAATATTTTGACAAAATGTATGTTATGTAATAATTGTTACTAAATTTAAGTATGAAACAACCCACAAAAAGTTTGTATATGTTTTTTTAATTTATTTTATTACAGTTTCCTTTTGTAAAGCACAAGTGTCCCATCACTTTTGTGAGACACTTTATGTATTTGTTTCAACTTTTTTTTTTTTTAAAAAAATTAATATTAAATAAAGAAATTTTTAAAAAATCAGTAGAAATTTTAGCGTATATATTTTAAATTATAATCAATGGGTTTAAATTATAATCAATAATTATTAAACATTCTTTTTTGTTGTTCTATACATGCATTTAGCTTCAAAATAAATATCTGATTGTTTAAACTTTTCTCGAATTTCAAATGTTTTGAGATGACCGATATTTATAAATTTTTAATTGTTTTAATCTAAATTTATACATATTTGATACAAGGACTTTTCACTTACAAACGAGGTAAACAATAAAAACTGGAAGTTTTATATTAAGCAATTTGTTTCTTCATCTGAATGTTGTTTTGAAAAACATTTCGTTTAAAGAAAATCATTCATTCAAATCAATGAAACATTTTTTTTCATTCCTTAAATAAGGTAAAAAATAAAATTGCTTGTAAACGCTTACCGTTTTCATTCGTAGACATCAAACTGCTGCCTCCTCTTTCACATCTCAGGACTTATCGATTTTGAAAGAAATGTTAATATAGTATGTTTTCTAATGGCATGTCTTGCATAATATGGCATATTTTTTTATGCAAATATGTATTTAAAGGAAAAATATTAATTCAGTAATAATCTTGCTGCAAAAAGCGTATTTTTAAAAACCGAAATCTTTAAACACCGCAGCGGATACATAATAGAAGAATACGTATGGAATAAATAAATTCGTGTTTTTGAACCTGATGCTGCCACAAAATATTTCATAAATAAATTTAATTTTTGAAAATGTCAATGAATATGTATCTGAAGCAACATGATACTTTTCGATATTAATTAATTCAATAAAAATTTTAGAAATTTCAGAATTTTTTTTTTCTTTTGTACAGATATTTTTCTGTCTAAAAAAATATATTAAGAAATAAGATATAAAATTTGTTATCATGGAACTTTTCCCATAAAATATAAAAAGGTTTTGTTCTCCAGTCTCAATTAAGCGAAATATCGTCTGCGTCCTTAGAAACAGTAAATTCTGTAAATCAGACAATCAGGATTCAGATGCCATTTTATGAATTTGGTATTCATTGTTGAAATTCTGTGTCTTAAAATGTGACTATTGATTAAAAGAAAATACTACCATTACTGAATTCAAATTGAACCAACTAGAATAACAGAATATTATCATCTTTTTAATCAAAACGAAAAAGAAATGTACATTAGATTTACCCCTAATGTTTTGAGGAAATAATTACATTTGAAAAAAACCATACTTCAGATTTGATTCCCAATCGGGTAACTGCATCGGTTACACCAAATGTTAAATAATATTGATGATGCTGTTATTTTAAATAGATAAAGCTATTTACGCAATAATAGTTAGTTGATATGAAATGAAAATGATTTGAATAATGAAGAAATGTAATCATGCTATGAATATGTATGATGTCTTTCGAATTAGCATAATTTTAATTTTTAAATTTGTGCACTTTTTTTATGCTTTGAATTTTAAGAGAATACAGAATTATTCAATATTTACGTTGTAAAATATTACTGGTGAACAACATAATTATACTCAATGATTAATTAAATAATTAATAATTTTTAAGGAAAATAATGTTTTAATTTTAATAATAATTTTCGATTTCAAAGCCAAAAAATTGGTATTTGATAGAAAAAAAACCCAATAGGTGTGGTCTTCACAAAACTTTCTCGCATACTTTCTAACAAAGATGTTATCCAAGTGAATGCCTTGCATAGCGTTGGCATACAATAGATGTGAAGTCGTAATCTTTGGCGTGAATTTAGCATTTTTACTGAATCTACCGTGTGAACTTTAGCGAGTGTTTTGGCGAATTAATCCTTGAGAAGCTGTCAAAAGTATTTAAAAATCGAATTTGGGTTTTATTTGAACTTTTGGTTCTACCGTTAGTTGTATTTCACTCAAGATGTGATTAGAATCTACAACATAGATATTATATTTATGTATCGAATTTTATCCATGTAGCTCTTTTCGTTTTAATTTATATTCGAACACCCTGACAGACAGACTTTCTCTAAACGGATTTTGCCCAAAACTTGATAGGAGTCTACAAATTTAGTTTTAAACTTGTATACCAAATTTGGTTTTAAGCTTTTATGCCTATATACCAGTCTAACTCAAAGCGTTTTTTAGTTATCCTCGTCACAGACCAAAATTGTGTTTTTCGAATTCAAGGAGGACTAAAACGTAAAGATTTGTCAAAATCTCGAGTTCGAATTTTTTCATAATTACTATACTTTCTCTACACTTCATATACGAGAAAGTAAAAAGGAAAGAAATTTTTATCTAGATACTGTAATATATATATATTTAATAAATAAAAAGTAATAAATTTCTTCTTTTAAAAATAATTTTGAACATTTTATATGAAATAAAATGCAAATTAATTACAAAATGCGAATATACGATTGTACCATTTTCTAGAACTTTCCAATAAATTACTTAATGCAAATTATATTTATTATTTACATGCTTGTCTTAGAACATTCACAATGCAAAACCTGTTCTACTTTGATGTTATTCATATGAATTGATTGATAATGACCGTTTCATTAATCTGATGTTATTTACTAGATTTCAATTTCCTTAAAAACAACTTTTTCTTCAGGATTGGTGGGTTTGAGTTAAATTCGAAAAGAAAATGAAACAATCAAAACAAATTCGATCATATAAGCCAGATTCATATTCTTTCTAACCTTTTTTTTTTCCCATTGAAGCTCTTAAATATAAACATCTAAAATAACAGTCACCTTCATAATCCTAAAAGAAATCCATCCAAAATTTTTCCCCATTTTCCCACGTCTATAACGAAACCCACTGCATGCTGGAAGGTAAGATTCCCAAGAAATGTTTCATGCCATTAATTTCTTCCTAAACAGAAGCAGGAATCGACCCTGAGTGTGAATGGGAAGCACAAAACCTCCTCATTAAACGCTTCGAAAGTCCTGAAACTCCCAAGACGACATTTCATGGGAGACTACCCTCCATCCCCATTAAAGGACAATTCCTCATTTGGGTGTCTTCGGGTGACTGGGAGCGTCTTACATCAATGGCCACCACGGTTTGCGTCATTCAAGGCTTCTTTAAGCCGTCATATTCGTAGAAAGTTCTTTATCATTCATGTTCACAGGACGTAGCACATCAGTCCAATTGATTTAACATCAGAGTCATTTAAAATCAGAGTTATAATCAGTATTCAAGGACTCACCTATTATTGTAGGTGAATCGAGCCAGATTATCAAATAAGTAACAGTTTAGGAGATCTGCAACTTTTGGAGTCCCCTATGAATTGATTTTTTTGGCCGTATTTTCAGAGGTATAATTTGCAGGAGCCGTGTACTCAAATAAATTTAAATTGCAATCAAGGCTGGATTAAGCCTTCTTCAGCCCTTTAAGCATTATAAATTTCTGGGCCCCATTCCTCTCCAAACTTTCAAAAAGCGATATTTCTTATTCATTTTAATTTAATTATTACATAATGAGTTTTAATTAGCATTTTGAGAAACTGCAATAGCAAAATGTTTAACTGTAGATCACTTTGTAAAAATTTGGGTTCAGGAGATCGCGTGCAAAAAAATATCACAACTGAAATTTAAAAATAATTTTAAAACACATAATAAAATAAAAAAATAAAAAAAAAACATTTCATAACCCATTCTAAATAATATTTAACAATAGAATAAAAAATTTTAATGGTTATTTTAAAATACCTCATTTGTTTTAGAATTATAAAATAACAATATAAAATTTGTATATGGTAATTAGTTAAGATTATTACAAAAATAATTTTTCAAAATTAACTTAAACTATACTTGATTTTATATCTTAATGTACGGTCGATTACGGTCTTTATAATTAAATAAAAACATAAAGTTACATAACTTTCAAAATATTAAAAAAAGATCTCGAATTCTTGGCACCCTCTAAAGTTATGCCCATCTAATAATCCAGTCCTTATAAGATCCATATTTGCTTAAATTCCAAATTATTATTCTTAGGATATATTACCATCGTTTTTCCGAGTGCAAATCAGTGTAATCTTTTTTCTAGTTAATTAATTAATTTATAAGTTATCAGTTCAGCAAACTTTATTATTGTATGATTATTTGAACATATTAATAAGCTTTACAATTTTCCCTCCAAATAATTTTAAAATTATTATTATTATAATTATTTTATTATTTAATTATTAATTATAATTACTATAATTTTAAAATAATTATTTTATTCCAAATAATTTTTAAACTTTAATTTTTGTTATGCAGCAGAATCTGGTACAATCTTTCTTGAAAGTGATTTCCAATTATATGTTTTATTATTTTAATAAGGAAATAATTATTATTTAAAAAAACTGTTTATGTACATATTTAATTAGATGATTGAATGAAAGATGAATGAAAGATATTTGGTTTTGGAAGAACAAATGGGATTTCAACATTTACATTCTATCTGGACCCATATAAAATTTAATCCTTCCTCGATATAAATGAAAATTACACTAATATTTTAAACGTGGGATAGTACAATGAAATGACTTAGACACAATTGGGAGCTAGTGGCCATTGAGTCAGCGTACTATACACGATTAAATAATTTTGCTCTTTATAAAGATAACAATGAAAGGGGATTTCTTGTAGGCAGAAACCTCAGCCTAACGATCTTAAGTATCTGCATCTGATCAAAGTTCAAAATTAGAGATATGCCACAAAATAAACTTTGTTTTGATTCAAAACTGAACTTAAATATATCATATACGAGAAAGTAAAAACATGCCACCCAGTTTGAGTTTGATGATTATTATGCAAAAAGATATAATTTTACGGAAGTACATCAGTAGTTTATATTTCCAACATTCCATTATCCATTCAACAATTCTTCAGAAGACCTAATCTCTTAGCTGATGCCCCTGTCGTGACACGGGAGATATTAACAAGAAAGTCTTCGTGCCACAGTAAACGGACAGACGACTTGTCGCTAATGGACTCATGCGATAATGGGCATTTTCTTGAGTGTCAGGGTTAAGATACAATAATCGTTTTTTGGTACCTAGAGTGCCTATATTCAAAAAGAAATGCAGTGGTAGCTTCAATGTTTATAAATAGATATTTTTTCTGAAATAAGGATTGATTTATCAATATATCTAGCAATGTTTTATTTCATATATTAAAACATGTTCCCATTCTAGATAACGATATATCGTACATGACGGTCACAGATTAAATAACGAAAGGTGTACTAAATAATTTCATGTGCATTGTAGATAATTTTATACACATTGGCACTGAGTCTCAAGATATAAAATGTTATTATTTGTAGTAACTCTAAATATAAAAATATAGCAACATTATAAATTTTGTTTCCTTACAGCAGAAAACTATACATAATGTTACGAAATTTCCGGGGTTCGTTTAGATAGTGGGGGTTATATGCTGTGAAGAACGCTCAATCACCAGGCGGCAGTAGAAAATAAAACAACGACGTTTATTTACACGAAGACACACAGGGCAGCACAAAGACGACAACTATATACAGCACAGAAGACGATTATCTTCAGCCGAGACGTGCAGCATACACAGCAGCATACAAAACTCTACTACAGACAGTAGCACACAGCTTAGTTCAGCACTAGTTTCACTCCGTCGCTGCTCCGCTTTTCTCTGGAAGGCCAGTTCTTTACCGTCGGTTCCGACTACTCTGCCCTAGCAGCTGCAGCCGCCTCCTTTTATAGGTCCCAGGAGGCGGGGCTAGAAGCCTCTCAACCAATCAGGAACGTTCGAGGCGTATCTCGGTTCCTACTGAACGGATCGGGAAAATTCTCGATGATTCGGGTATAATCTATTTTGGCACCAAAGTCGCCAAATTCGTCTCCAAGTCGCCAAATGGTCGCCAAGTTTGTCTCTAAGCTCTGGAACCTCCGACGCAACCCCGAACTCCGTCCAGTACAGATGATTGTAAAACATTCGTTCCGAGGGTGGAACCAACTATGCTGGGAAGCAGCATTACAGATTCGTAACAATAACTTTCTTCTATACATAAACTTCCTTCACCATACATAATTTTTACGAACACTCGAATCGAAATTAATCATTAAAATCAGTTTGAAATAATTCACTGACAGAAAAAAAAATACAACACCAAATACAAAATGATTATAATGTCGAAAGAAGATATTAGCAAAAATAAAATAATAAAAATGTCAGACTTCAGCTCATTAACCTTTGCTACAATTCATCGTAAAAGATGTTAACGAAATGTGAAGTTGACAAATTTATAACTAATTTTTATTCACGTTTAACTTTATTCGTCCAATGAGAAATCAGTCAATTTAAACATTAAAGACATTCTACTCAATTGTTAGATACATCTGATATATTTTGAATATATTGATTTTTACTTTCTAGTAAATGAGCATGGTATGAAAGTATTCTGAAAAATTCTTAACACCTTTTTTTTTTTAATTACAGAAATCAAGAAACGTGAAATCTGATGCACAGTCTAGGATGATGTGACTTATGTGAAACATACAAACGATTACAAAGTGCCAAAATATTACTTAAAATTCAAATTTCTTTAACATAAACTGAAATTTAAGACTATCACACACATACACAGGGGGATTGGTAAAGTCATTTTAAGTCCTTAAACGTATCAACATTTCACTGATACAATGGTATTTACCATTGGAAAAAGGTCATTTGACTGCTTGCGGTGTTAAATTTAAAAGTTTACTGTTTTAAATTTAAAATGACGTCTGGTTAGAAACAATGTGTACTTATAATAAAGTGATTATGCTGAATGTATTGACACAGGTAATAGTGTCCTTAGTGGCGAAATAAGAAAATTACAAAGAATAATTCAGAAAATAAAGAAAATCAACTTATAACTCCAATTAGAAAAATGTGAGCTATACAAGATTAAAAGTATGAAACTTCCGTGCCTTGAAAAAGAGTTCGCCCTAAAATTGAAAATGTATGCATCAACAATTTTGATGGCTCTGCGGTAGCGTATCATCGATAGCTGCGCTTCTGTCACATCACAGATGATTAAGAATGTCTATGCTGGCCTAATTGACAGAATACAAATGTGTATTGTCGCCGATATTGACTATTTTGACCACACTCGTCATGCTTTTGTTCAGGCATACGTTACTTTACTTCTTTTTCTTTTCTTGCATTTTTTTTTTCCTTTATCATTTTTTTCTTTTCTTGCTAATCTATGTCTTTTCTATACTGAATAATGCGCATTCGCTTCTGACATTTTCGGTTCTGCACCCAGCTTATCAACATAAAATGTTTACATTGTGAATTTTTTTTTCATGGATGTATAGCTGCGTGGTTTTGATTAGATATTTTGATAGTTGGTCGGATATTGAGGGTTTGGATATCCAGATTCTAGAACTGAAATTTCTTCATTATGTGAGTTTGGATACCCAGATTCTAGAACTGAAATTTCTTTATTATGTGAGTTTGGATACCCAGATTCTAGAACTGAAATTTCTTCATTATGTGAGTTTGGATACCCAGATTCTAGAACTGAAATTTCTTTATTATGTGAGTTTGGATACCCAGATTCTAGAACTGAAATTTCTTCATTATGTGAGTTTGGATACCCAGATTCTAGAACTGAAATTTCTTCATTATCTGAAAAAGCTTGATGGACTTAGAGATCATAATAACTGGTATTTCGGTGAAATGGTTAATGTAAAAATATTTTGTCATCGACAGATCCCTTGTTTCACTCTGTATATCACAGTTAAAACTCATATAGATGAGTTTCATTGCGACTGAGCCAAACTGTTTCGGTGCGTTTCATATACCGATATAATTAATCTTTGCGCAAGTAATACAAAGTATTTAGCAGCAGAACTCTGATTATGTGAGTGTTTTGTGAGTATACAAATACTTTATTTTGACAGGTAGAATTATCAGTCTAACTTAATATCATTTTTAATTCAGGCATGCCATTCTGATTTATACTATTTTTATGAAGGATTTTTTTTTGTTAACTTCTACGGAATTTAATTCTAAATAATAATTTTAACACGATAATGGTTATCGGCTAGCTTACAATTTATAAAATTAATCATGTGAATCCATAATGAATAAATCGTTCCTAACATTCTAATAGTCAGAGCATTGCAATTAGAAGTGCCAAAGAAGAGATACCTTAGAAGTGTAATTATTTCTTTGGTAAAACATGATCGTACAGAAAGGTTTGCCTAACAATATTTGAATGAAATATAAAATGAACCAGAAATAACTTTTGGGAGACACCTGAATATTAGCACATAAATTGTTTTAATATTATTAAAAAAAACTTTCATTCAAAGTGATATCCTCCTTATTACAAAATAATTTTTCTCCAATAATTAAATAATAATTTAAAACATATTTTAATTATTTTTTTTACTTCATACTTTAGCGCGTTACGATGATATTATATTTTGTTTGTGTACACATATGTGCATGTTGCCAATACTACATACATATCACTAAAAATAAAATACACATTAGACGACATACATATTATACAGCCAAAGAGTTTCAGAATAAAAGTTCGAATCATCGTTCTCTTTATTAAGATTTAATTTTACTCTTAAATTTAAGGTTTTGTATCCTTTTCTATAAATATTTTAATTAATTTAAGATGGGAGAATATCTCTTTATATAACCATTGAAAATATGCTAGCGGAAGAAACAAAGCCACATGGGCAAAACTCGATTTGATCCCTACTTTTGAACATAAAAATTCAAGTTTGACATAATGCAATCTGGGATGGTAATCAATCTTTTCCCATTAGAAAGAATCCCACTGTCCTTTTGAGAAAACTACTTATTACTAAATTAATGAATATACCTGGCATTTTTAGGGATCTAAATCCTTTGTTGCATAATATTTTTAATGTACGTATGTGCTAAATATTATAACATAAAACCCTTTTCAAGACAAATGTATTAAAATAAAAGTGAAATTTATGTCTTAGGGTAGTTCAAAGTCTTAATGTTAGCCCCCCCCCAAAAGCACCAATAAATTTCCTTTATTCAAAATAATCTCCGTTAAATTTCCGAAGTAATAAATAAGAGTTGAAAGAAAAATTGTGCAAAACTGAAATCTGTATCGTTGGAAAGGCAACTTTTTAATTTTATGATGGTGTAAAATTTTTTCCCAAATAATTTTCAACAAAGTTTTTATGGGAAAAAGGCAAAAAAAAAAAAAAGGTTAAACTCTTATGTTTGGGAAGCTTTTTCTGCAATCGAACATCTGATTCATTCGCAGCAAAAGTTTAACTTTTCCTTCCCTTCATTTTAGTAACTGATTGACTTATGCATACTTTTAAGCATTGTGCTAAATCACTACTCGGAAACAAATGAAAACACGGTAGCAAGATATGTATTAATGTAAAGCAGAAATTTAATGATAAGAGTAGTTCTGTGTTAACATTAATTTTAATGCGTTTAAATTTAAAAAAATTAATTACAGTTTAAAGAAATATTGCGTATAAAGGAAATTGATATCATTGAAATGATGAAATTTAGAAACGTATTATGATATTAAAATAGTTCTTGTAAGATTATTTGCTCCAAAATTACTGAAAAAAAAAGCTGGAAAATTTTTAATTATTTGAATATTCAATCAAGTTTTGCAATTTGAAAAATTGACAGTAATTTTTTTTCTTATCTTAAAGAATAAGCATGCAAACTTTGGTTAAAATAGGCCCCGTCGTTTAGGTGATAAGGTAGTGTTGAGTATACAGACATACAAAATCTCAATGATATATTTTTTATTAATATTAGGTGTTAACTTACGGAAAGATACTAATGGTTGCACTTTCTCCAACAGATAAAAATTTAAGCCTCGAGATTGTATTCTATCTACATGCTAAACATCTAGTATTCTCGTTTGACTGACAACAAAAAGTTTAGATGTTCTTGTAAAAAAAAACTTTCGTCTTCCTTAAATGCAATTATATTTATTTCCCGTTTACTAGAATACCAATTCAAACTATACTGAAATTGACAAATATTTTACAAATGGAATTTACAGTGGTATTTTTATACTTATATCTTATATGTAACTTTCAGATGTAATATTTTGGCAAATATTTACAAATGGCACTTTTTAGTGAATTCAAAAACTACATTTTCAGTAGAGAATTCGAAATTTTTAATTAAATTTAGGAAATGAAATATTTACTTTAATACAAATTTTAAAGTAACGCATTTAATTTCAAAAATAAAAACGTATCTTTAATTTCTACACGATTCTTTAGTCTAACAGTAGACAACAAAATTTCAACACACTACTAAATCAATTCAACGAATTCGAAGATAGGGTAACTGATTATGCTATCTCTATATCAGATAATGTTACAAGTATCGGTAAAAACGTATAACAACTCAGCGAAAAGATTAAAATTTTGTTTTCAGCTACGCAGCGAGCTACAGTGCTCATGAAAGGAGTAAATTCTACTTGAGTGAGATCACAGTTCCTCTTTGGGAGAACTAAATAGAAAAAAAAAAGAAAAAGAAACTGCAGCCAAACACCTGATGAAAGCGTTTCGACCAGCTGAACTGCACCCAGAGCTTTTCGACCCGTTTACCGTTACCACGGTTCACCGCCTTGGCGATCCTTTGGCGTCTTCCCGGAGCAAACCTTCTTCCGGCAACCCCTCGTCCGAAAATTGGCACCGGTCTCAGTTCTTCGTCACATGAACCGCCAGGCGGATGTGTGACTCTCGGTAAACGTCGGATACTTTTTGAAAACACAGATCCATTTTTTTAATTGTTTTATTATTTCCCATCATTACCCATCCACACTCCTGCCAATGGTCAGGATGTCTTCGGTGTCGCGAGGCCACCGCCAGCACTGTTACCTGTGCGATCTGCCCCGCATGCCATGGGCCATGATACACGACTTTTCGGAGATGGTGTGTAGGGGCTGCGTCAACTATGAGGGGGCGGACCGCATAGAGATAGTGATCGAGAGTGCCCGGCAATTGAAGAGGGCGCATAGTTTTCAAGAGAACAATACAACCCCCAGACAACAGCCTTTCAAGGCATCACAGAGGGGGCACGAGCCCGTAGGAATTAATGGGGCGGCCGCTGGGGCCGAAGGGATCCTCACACCTCCCCATAGTGTGCCAGGAACACCTCATGCCACAGTGTCACGGTCACCCGTACCTGTGGACCGCTACGGTGGTCAAACCGCGCGAGCGATGTTGGAATTCAATGGACAGCGTCTGCATCCGCCCCACAGAGTTGAAGAAGATGCCGCTTCAGTACTGAACAGGGGCAGCCCAAGCAGGGCACATCCCCTTCCGCCGCCTGTGCCGCACCTTCCCATGGCGGCCAGGCAGAGTACCGGCAAGAGGTCTAATTCAGAACGTGATGAAGAAGAGTCCGAACCTAAAAGACACATGGTAGTCGAAGAACACGGTCGCCCTCCTCTAACACGGGGCGAATCCCTTCCTTCGGCCGTTATGGGGGTGCCATTTGACGCCCGGTACAAGAAAGAACATGGTATGGTCGGCAGAGTATTCTCTTTTGACCAAGCTAGTGCGGCCAGTATGAAAGCTGGTAAGTGCATGTTAATTGCATTGTATTATTTATAAGTATTGAAAATATTTACTATAAATAGTTTTACTGTCGATGTTGATTAGGATGATTGCTGCACCTAGAATTGTGTAGCGTGCAGTTAATGCAATTATAGTAATTCAATATAATTATTTAAATTCGACGAATTATCGAAGCAGTTGGTTTATACCGCAATTCATACCATGACTTGTTTCTTTAAAAATCGTAGATACATGTATTATATATCCTTAAGTACGTTACATGCAATAGTAGAATAAGTACTATTCAGTAGGATACTGATTTACTTAATATGTAAAGTATTGAGTACATAAGCGAGTCAATTTTTGTGAGTAAATGTTTCAGTGCAGGACACTAGAGAACCTTGCATTAATAATGCTGTAACATGTTAAAGTAATGAGTACATGTGTGAGTCAAATTTCTTGAGTAAATGTTTCAATGCAAGAAACCGTAGGATTTTGCTGTTACTAATGATATATACTTCAATAATCGTTTGCGGAAATATGTTATCATTTGATTTCATAGTTAAACGCCCACTTCTGAAACAGCGTTAAAACTTTTACAAATGGAAATCGTAAAATTGAGTAAGCAGGTAACAAAAAAATGCATCTTAATCGACACCAAGTCGCGAATATCGTATTAAAAATTTGTTAACATCGCATTTTGTGAATCCAATCTAAAAGCACCCAAGTAGCAAATATTGTGTAAGATGGAATTAGTAGGGAGATATTATGATGTAATAGCACTAGCATTAAGATAGCATGTTTTCAAAACTTATTTTTAAAAAAAAATTTTGTTTTTGTTTTCCGTTTTCTTAAATTTGATCGTCCTAAATTATTCGTGATTGAATAATTTAATCGCTGATAGATTTGGAATAATACGTATAAGGCAATAAAATATCAAATATAAAATAAAACGATCTTGCTTAACAAACGATAAAACTTGCTTAACAAATCCGTTAGGACATTTTGCGTAAAATGTAATCTGATCGTAATCTAGATGTGTATTAGCTGTCAGTGGTAATTCTATTTTTATATGTGAAATTATGAGAAATTTAATAGTTTTTTTGATTCTAAATTCATGTTTAATATTGAGGGAAATAAGATGCTTCTAGACAAATGTTTTAAAATCCAAATCCTGGTAATCCAAAAACGAAATCGTAATGAAATAATATTATATATTTTTGTAAGGTTTGATTCGATGTTATTTTTGTTCGTTTTATTAATGTAGCAAAAAAAAAAAAATAGTTTTGATTCTAAATTTTTTGCAGTAAAGGAGAATGGGTTTAATTGAAGAAAAACGAACGTCTACAAAATTGGCGTAAAATATATTTGTGACTTATTGTAATGTACATTATAATTTTTTAAATCTCCAATGTATTTTTAAATTATATATTTGTTCTTTTGTTGCACAAAATTGGAAACGTTGCGTGATTATATAAACTTATATTATTGCTACTTTAGCGTGTGCTATTTTATTGTATGCAAAATTAAAAATCGGTTATTCAAACACGTGGTTATCGTATGGAAAAATTCTGGCGCTAATTATTTTTAAGAATTGAAATTATATATCTCTGTTGTTGTACGAAAATTCGTTTAGTAAGATAAAATAAGTATTCTTTATAGTCTGTAGAACGAATCTAAGAAAGAGGGATTGCGCTAGTTTGTAAAGCGTTAAGTTTCTGTTCCCAAAGTGGTCTTTGCATATTCTGTTCCAGAAACTAAACTTTGCTGTTAATGCTTAGTTTTAAGCAGATATTTGCATTAGCTATGTCTTTTATGTTATAGAAATAATCAATAAATTGACTACTACGGAATGCATATAAATATATTTTTAAATTTAATATCCCATAATTTTCCATGTTGTCAGAAATTTGTCAGTTGATAAATTTTTAAATTGTGTTATAGCATATGCGGAAGTATCCGTAATTAGGTATAAAATTGATGTAGCATAAATTAATATGCGGGTGATATGGAATTGTTTAGACATTTTATCGTATACACTTTTGAAATATCCAGTCTGTAAAATTTATTTTAATGAAAATGTACTATTTTATCCATCATATATAGCATTACTGATAATGTGCTTTTATAATTTAAAAATTTTTAATTTGAAAGTCATTTTGTTTTGACTAATAATTTGGTTTAGTGTTATCTTTATTTGTGTCATTCAAAATATTGCTCTTTGATCCAATTCGTTTTAAAGTCAGAATGATTTTGTGAGACATTGAAGCGAAACATTAAATTTTTATTGTTGGTTGTTGTGTAATTGAATAAGTTAAGTTGAATTTTACGGTATTAAAATTTTTCATTAATCACATAATCGTGCAGAAGAGGGAAGTAGTAAATATGTTTTAACAATAATGTAACAACGAATTATGTATCCATTTTTTAATAGCACTATTTGTGGTTGTTTATGTATAACATGGATTGTTATTTGAAAGGGCGTAAGCATCATAGAAATTATTGCATTTAGTTGCATCATGAAAATAATTTTTTTTAGAATGAAGAGTTCATTTCTGTTTTATCTACTTTGATCTCGGAATTATTTTAGTTTGGCTTTTATTCATTGTAGCGAGAAGGAAAGTTTTAATTTATGGAAATAACTTTATATTTTTTTATGACAACTTTTAATTTCTTGGATGCTAAATGTCATGAGTGAGAAAAAAAATTGTTTGGGAAGTAGGGAATGTGAAATCAGGAGTTATATGTATAATAAATTTATTCCGCAAGTGCAATTAAAATTATTTAGCAGCTATATAATGAAATTTTATGTTGACAAAAACGTGGATATGATGATTTAAAAATGCGATGACGCATATTTTTAAAGTAAAAATAATTATATATCATTGAAAAAATGAACTGTAAATTTTTAACTAAAAGTTGTTATTTGTATTAGGAAGAGAATCAAAAGAATTATAATGCGTTAAGAATGTATTATGGGGAATGAAGAGGGAAATGGATCTGACCACGAGACTACATGTTGCCATAGCTGTCAAGGCTTTTCGAATGTCCGCCCGCGGGAATGCAGACACGCATTCGTTGCACTACGTCTACCTCGATGACGTTTCGACCGGGAGTGACGTAGCAGTTGGCTGGGGAAGGTCTCTTTCTGAAGGGGCGGATGCTGATGTTGTTGCCAAACGACTTCTATCAAAATAGCTGCTGCCCCCACTCCTTCCTTGCTAACCCGCATTCTGATATTGCGTTTTTTTTTCTCTTTCCCCCCTCGCTCGCTCTCCTCCCCTTTCTGGGAATTGCAGAATGAAAGGAGGCTTTTCGTTCAAAATTCTCATTAAAATCAATGTAATAAATTCTTTTATGTAAATGATTTAATGTTGCTGTTGCACAGTATTTTAGATTAATTGAATGAGGTTGTGTTTGTATGTGTCATACGACTATTCTTGAATGTACTTTTATGTTATGATGTACTTTTTCACTTATGAATTATTTAGTCATGACATTTCAGCTTTAAGCTATTTTAAATCTGAACTTTTTAATATTTAAAATGAGCAATGATTATAATCACTACTTATTCTTCTTAAATTTTCTATTCGAATGGTAAATATTCTTGAATAAAATTTGAAATACTAAAAATATTTTTTTCTGTCATAACGTTGTATAATTGTTTCTTCAGAGCATTAATGAAACATAAATTTTTAGTTAAGTGGGTGACATTGTATTTTAGTGTTAGTAAATTAATAGTGGATTCAGATGCATCTGTTAAAAACTATTTGAGCTGTTTTTAACCCAAATTTATTTATACACCGTTAAGATGATGTTTTAAGTTTTATGTCTAAATGAGTTTGTTCAAATAGAACTAATTAAGTACTTACAAAATGATTAAAATGAATTGAAATAATAATTTCGATTGTCATATACAGTTAATAAAATTTATATTTAAAAAAAAGGGTATGAGTAAAATTTTATTTTCAAAATTATTTGATTTTATAGATACTTATAAGCGACAAAGGAAGGTCAATTTTTTAAAATGAATTTTAGTATTAGAAATGAACAAATTCTTTGTTCAATTCTAATACTGAGCAAAAAATTTGCCAATATTTCTTTCTTTTTTTTTCAAACTTTTTTTTATTTTTTTTTATTTGTGCTGAATTGAATAGGGATCGACGGGTCCATACGGGAAATATTATATAGTTACAGCACATTACTAACATTTCACGCCTTTATTATTATAACAAATCAAACTGTGTAATAATTTAATATAATTGACATATGATAAATATTAAAGAATATGAAATTAAACATGCATTCTGTTGATTTCAAATGTAATATTCGAATTTTTATATAGATCGTTGCGTAGGAATGTATAGCCAGTATACTGTTGCTGAAATTCGAAACTAATTGTAAAGAAATTGAATGAAATCCTTGTTATTAGTTATTCAGTTTTATATTATTTAAATAGTAATTATGATTTGTGTTGTTAAAAAAATTTGAACGTAGCGACTGGTTATATTAAGTTTATTGTATATAATTTCTATTCTTTTTTAATTATTGCAATCGATTTTATTAATAGAACTTTAATACAAACTTTACGAAAGTGGAATTTAATGCATTAGATCTCCTATTATATTAAATGGCTACGAATTATCCTTGAAAGTGCTGCATTAATTGGTGTACTTTTCGACATTTTCGAAACCATTTCAAGATAATTTTTATGCTTCAGAAGTTATTTCCTTTTGCGTGCCTCAAGCGAAAAAAAAAAAAAAAGAATATAAAATGTAATTATTCATCCGAAAAGAACACGTTTCCAAGTTTTTATTATTATGTCCTTAGATTAGCTCCACGTGCTTTTCTGAAAACACGTCACTTTTCAAGAACATTACTGAATTATTGAATGATTTATGTGTGCCGATTATCGTTTTGTTTGTTTCGAATGAAAATTTATGGAAAATGATATTTGAATTCTGAACTTCTCTCTTCTCTAAATTCGGATTTCTTTTTCTAAGTTAAATCGTATAAATATGAGTTTATGTTGTATCATATTCGTAAACCACTGAATACTTAATTAATATACTTAGCTCAAATGATTATTTCATTATTCCTGAATGATTTAATTACATAATGGCGGATCGCAAAGCATTTGTCGATTTCATTTCTAAATTATTTATGTTCATTTTTATAGACTGAAATCGTAATGAAGGAAATGAAATATACTCTATTGAAAATATGTTTAAATTTATTGATTGGTGTATTAGTTGTAATATTATTTCTCTGTACCTTAACTTTTTTACAAGTTTCATAAAGGCTGTTGCTTCTGAAAGTACGAAATCAGGTATTCTTTAGTAAAAAGTTCTGAAGTTTGTTTGAATTTTGATATTAAATTTAATTTATCATAGTTTTTAAAATTACTCATCTTATCATTTCAATTCTACTTCAACTTCTAAATTGCGTTGGAGGGATGGCATATTCACGCTTTTCAGAACTTAATTTTGAAAATTTTTAATTATCTAATTTAAGCTACAGTATTACGTGAAAATGACATAGTTTCTAAATGGTTGGCTGAATTTAATTTGGTAAATTTCCTTTTCAAAGGTATATAAGTTCTAAATGCTTTCTCGCACCCATTGTTCTAATTTTTGTCACGCTATGGTAAGAGCATCGCTTCCTGATTAAGAATTTAATAAAGTTATTTTAAAGACAGCTAAAAAAATTGAACATTCTACCTAAATATAAAGAAACGTCTAAAGAATTGCTTTAAATACATATAATAAGATCTCCTTTCTTGTTCATCAGTCAGAAATTTTATTTTGTGTATTTGTTATCGTCGCTTACGAAATTGTTCTCTATAAATGGACTTTAATATTCAATTTTGACATCATGTCTTTTACGATGCAATTTGTTTTTATAATAAGTCTATTGTCCAATTAATTATTCAGACACTTTGAACGTTGATACCAATGCACAATACTTAAAATGTGGAACAGCATCATTGTGACATGGCTTATCTATGATTGTTGTCTAAACATAAGAATTTATAATGTTATAAAATTATCTTTTATATAGCCCTGAGTGTTTGGGTCAAAGGTAAGTGGAGAAGTATTGGTTTAAATTGAGAGAATAATAGGTCATTGATATTAAAAACGTTTCTTTTTACAGAGAATAGTTTTTTGCTATTTATTTTTCTTCAAATGTGAGCATTACTGTTTTGCTGTCAAGCAAGTATGTAGATACCATTGCTCATCTCCCAGATATCCGTATAGTACCGCAGTTGATTGTTTACATAATTTTTCTTTCATTTGAGTAATTGAGTGCCGTCAAAAAATTCCTTAATTCAAATGAATTGATACAGCAGCAGACTTAACTTTACTGATATTTCTAAATATTCACCGTAATTATTAGTTTAGTTAACGAAATCTCCCATTAATTATATTGTAAGCTAAAACTTGCGTAACAGTTAATCTAGAAATATCCCATAAAATATTTTTGTGATATAAAATTTCTTTTTTATCCACTTATTTCCAATCTTCTACATCATTAATTAATAGCTTTAAATTGCTTGGCTCACCTTTTTTATTTTGCTTTAAAAGCTTTGAATCGTCATATTTTATAGATATATTTATTAAAATTGTATATATATTCGCATTCAACAACCGCGATATATCCAAGCTAATTTTTTGTTATTGCGTAAAAATATATATAAAAAAAAATGCTTCCTATTCAAGAAAAAAAATTGTATCTAATCTTACAACTTTTTCAAAACGCTCCAGTTATTTTCAAGCTTGAGTCATAGTCATAAAAACAAGATTTTGATTGAGAATTTGTCTCCCATGATTCATAATTTTACTGGGAACTTGTGTTAATCGGACCTCGAAACTTCGATTTCCTCTACGCAGTTTTCTTTTGCTGTTAAAAAAAAATGCTGCCGTTAAGTACAGAATAAATTCCTCTTCTCGATTGGGTAATCTCAACTGACGTCATTTCTGAACAGGCGAAGTTCGCTGGCCGGTTGTCGTGGTTGATCCATCACGTGCTTTGCTGATGAAAGCAACGTGTTAGTAACAAGCACTTTTCTCCTCTACTCAAATGTTCCGTACTCGGTTGTTCTACTTATTTAGTTACGACTCTTATGCTTTAAAAACGGTTCAATGGTTCACGCACATTCTTTCACCGTTTATTGTTAACTACAAAATAGCTGTTCATACAAGGAAGAACTTATAACTTCTAACGATCGTGGAATTTCAGAAGATAATGCCATTTTTATTTCTTTTAATGTTTTTTTTTTCGTTGAATCAGATAAATTGTAAATTTTAAGCAACATTTTACGACTGGAGCGCATTCTTGTTTTTGAATTTTTAAATATCCTTAATTCATATCCATTACAAAGATTCTAAAAATAATTCAGGAATTAAATTATTTTTATTATATATTTTTATTTATCAAAAACAAATAATGTCAATTTTGATTTATAAAATAATGAAAATAAACTAAATATTCTGATCATAAATTGATTTATAATTTTAAATTATAAACTCATTGTAATAAAAAAAATTATTAATATCAAATGGCTGTAAACATTTATTTTTCTAATTGACTTCATGGAAATAAAAGCTCGTTTCGGATAAAGAAAAAAAAAAAAAATCCACAGTTGGGTATAAAAATTAACATAATTTTCTTCTTCGAGTGCAGGATTACATGAATCATCGTAAAACAACAAGAGATTCGTATTGAAGAACTATATTTTTATTACATGACATATACATAATCAATACAGCGGTTATTATACTTGTGTGTAATTATGAAGGAAAATAAATATCTTTTGTTCGTTTTACTGGATTCAATTTTTTTATATATAATTATGTATAAGTTTTTTTTTATATATTTGTTTTAGTTACAGTCATGATGTCCTTTTCGTGTTATTTTGATGAGATAGCTTTTCTTGGCATTGTTCGCGATTGGAATTACACTCTTTGTTTCTATTTGTCATTTACGCGACGCCCTTTGAAATATCAGCTGCTTTGACGTCACATTGTAATCTCGTAATGCTTATTCATTGTTGTGACTTTTAACAGATACTCTTATTTTTGATAATTTTAGTTATTTGGATATCAAATAATTTTGCAATTGTAAGTTGCAAAATGATTTATCACTCTGTGGAATTTAAATGTTGGTATTAATAAACAAATTATCTTTATTCTTTCCATGGGAAAAAAGTTAATGAAAGAAAAGGGGGAAGGTTTAAATGAGAAAATATTAATATAAATAGAATAACTCGAAATCAACGAATTATTTTTAAATGATATGTGAATTGGAATTCATTAAATAAATAATTCAATTTAAATTAAATTTATGGGAAATAATAGAAAGACAATAAATGGGTAATAGTTAAATTAAATTTTTAATTAAAGACGTAATCATTGTAGAACTTTTTTTAAAAGTGAAATTAGAATTTAAACTAACCACTCTTGGGCATGAAATAAGAACACTGAAATGAATGAAATATAATTGTTGTGATACTTACTGCAGTTGAATTATATTGCAAGTACTCTTTTCCTATTATTTATATTTGAATAAAACCTTACTTGTTTATATTATTATTTAGTTACTTATAGCTAACAAACGTTAACATGTTTCTACTTTGAAACAGTAGCTCTCATTTATTACCTGCATTGGCGGAATTCTTTTGAGTTTTTAAGGTTGTTTATCTCAGAGTTTTTGACAAAAGAGAGTTTTGGTTAAAAATTGGAAACTTAATAATTGAGAGTCGATTATTGAAGGACAATCAAATATCGCTTTAAAATACGAATATCGTTATTAGATGGCATTTCCGTTACGTTGATCTGATAAAGTCAAAAAAGTCCGTTCATATAATAAAATTTACGATTTTTAATATGGCAACACAAATTGTACTTCGTCACTGTAGTGCGTTAAATGCATATTAATATATGTTTATTTAATTGAATAATTATTTTATAATTAAATAATGCGTTTATGGCTAGAAATTTTGTTGTCTTTTTATTTATACATCATTTTTAATTGTCATTGTAATGTTTTAATCTACAGTGGACTCTCTAATCCGGTACTCGTTACTCCGACGTTCTCACTAGTCTGTTGCATCTGTTGGAACATATTTGGTAATGAATCATTCTTTCCTGATCAAAAAACTTCATCTTCTCAGTGCATAATGTGTCAGTTTAACGCTCGTACTCAACACCTTAACACATTATCAGCTCATTTCACACATGTAGGAACAATTATTAATTAATTTTAATATTCTTTATAATCCGACTTTTATGAACACTATATGATCCGACAGATGTTCGGTGCCATATTTTTCGAATTAGAGAGCTATTATATTGATTCGTGTATCTAATGTTTATTTTCGGCGTGCTTCATGTGTACTTTTTTCCCTTTCAGCTTTCAGCACAGTGAGCTCCGTTCCAACTTCTGTCACCAGTACAGTATCTCCCCTCGGCAGTCGCACAGTCAGCCCACCCGAAGGCACGGTGGTCGCGGTACAGTCCAGCGGCCAGACGCCCATGGCCGCTCTCATGTCAGTGGCCGACAGCCTACCACCGGGGTCCCCGAGGAACAGCATCCCTGAGAACGCAGTGAACGGAGGAAGTCGTCCCGGATCAGCGGCACGCCATTCGCCCAATGGGATAGCTACTGGTGAGTATGAATGATGAAAAGTAGCGATATTTGAATTTCAACATTGTGACGATAAAATCAGTAATATGAGATGTATCGTCGCATTAATTTTTAAATTATGCTTTGTGAAATGGCATCTTAGCATTCATATTAAATGTAATTTATTATGAATCTTTTGTATCATTTTATTAAATTTATTTTCTGTGTTTATTAGAAATAAATAAAGAGCAATTTAAAATGAATATAGCGATTGTAAACGGCTATAACTATTTAATGATAAAGAATTTATCGATAACACATAATGTAAACAAAATTTTGTATACATACATAGATGTCCTATGTGACTGCCCTTGGTCACACGGACAATATATAGGCGGTACTCCATTTTACTCCATACATTCAGAACCATGTCTGCAGACACCGAAGCAAGCGCATTACAAATACTTACTTTGAGTTCTTCAATTGTTTTGGGCAGGGGAAATTTTGAAGTTCCGTCTACACTATGTGTTAATCTTGTCAATAAATTATTTTTCATTAAATTGTTACAGCCGTATGTAATCGCTATATTCATTTTGAATTATCCTGTAATGTGTTTACTGAGAGATACATATCTTCTTATCGAAAGGGAAACTGCGCATTTAAGATACCTAAGCTTATTAATAGTGGAATAGGGTTGGTTAAACATTTCCTTGTTTGTAAACTTAATCATTATGTAACGTTGATGCCAATCGTGTATTTAAACTAAGCTTTGTTAAATTGCAATCAATGACAATTGTTACAGCTCATTAAGAAACGCAGTCGCATATTTTACAGAAAAAAAAGGCATTTACAGACAAAATAAATCGTTTTTTTTTTTTAAAACTTTATATTAAAACCCTTCTCACTCAGAAAAGTAATTCGATGCATAATTATTTGCGTAATGTTTATTGCTCCAAAAAAGATATATAATTTTTTAAAGTTGAATTCTCCCGTTTTATTAATTGCATCTTCTTACTATTCTGCAGGTATTTTTAATAATCAAAATAATATAAATGAAACGTCAAAATGATGCACCATCTTGAATGGTGAGTGAGAGACAACATCCGAGTGCAAAGTGTTAATAAACATATAAATTGCATAACGTAATAAATCTTTCTTTTTTAAAAAAAATTTTGCATTAAAACAGAAATGGTTTGAAAGAAATGAACTATTTTCCTCTTTCATAACACGCATTGGGGGGGGGGGGGGGTTGTGATTTCAGTCATAATGTAACTATAAATTGTAATTTTTTGAATTCAATTTTCAGAATGGAATTTACCATCTTGGGGCTCTTCGCTAATTTCAGTTTTGGATTACTTCTCTGTTTTTAACCGTTAGTTGAGCAAACAAAAGTTATTAAGTGGATGTGCTTTATAATCGTGCATTCGAGACAAATAATTAGAATTGATAATGCATTTTGGAATTTCGTGAGGGGTAATATATTAGATATATCTCGCAATAGCGAAGAGTGGTATAATGTCGTTATTATTAATTCTTGAAAAAAATAAGGCAAAAAAATATTTATACTTATTGATACAAATTAAATACACATTCATTTTTTTACTGTTATTATGAAAAAGCAATTCCCTGTACATTAATACGATTTTTCTTTTCCCTTAACAGGAAAGAAAAGTGCATCTTCTAGACCCGGCTCAGGGGTATCCGCCGAACCAGAGAGCACTACTCAGACAACCACATCGAGTGGCGCTTCCTCCACTACTACTACCACCACAAGCGGTGACAACGTGGCCACCGCACCACCACTCAAATGTACTTTATGTAATGAAAGGCTGGAAGATACTCACTTCGTCCAGTGTCCCTCCGTTCCGAACCACAAATTCTGTTTCCCCTGCTCGCGAGAAAGCATCAAGAGCCAGGGTGCGGCAAATGGCAACGAAGTGTATTGTCCGAGTGGCGAGAAATGTCCTCTAGCTGGGTCGAGCGTCCCTTGGGCCTTCATGCAGGGCGAGATAGCCACCATCCTGGGGGAGGAGCAGCTGAAGATCAAAAAGGAAAGGGAAACATAAGCTGTGGAAAATGCTTTAGGATCCAGTTCTCTTGTTGGTGACAGCCTTTCATGGCTGCCATGCTGTTAGTGGCAGGGCCCCTTTGCTGCAATTACTCTTGATTGGAAATCCTACATCCACTTTGTGGTAGGTGACATCGAGATGTCTTCTAATCCGGGGTTTGATTTACCTGATGGCTACATTTGGAAGTTGGTCGTCATCCCCACCCTCCATGTTATGATATGGAGGTCTTGAAGTAAAATCCTCATAATTGCTCATTTCCTGCCGTTTCATTTAACAGCTTCAAAGTCTGTGTTGTTGTTGTTTATTTTTTTGTTTGGAAAGAAAAAAAATAGTGTCTTTTTTTCTCTATCTCCAAGAAAGTCTGCTTCACTTGTAAATTCCTTGTACATAGTGTCTGCCTGTATTCATCATCTACTTGTTGTTTACTTGGAAGAAACCTTTCTCGGTGTCTTTTTATGATTTGTTAGTAGTTCAGCCATCTGCTAATCAGTGGAGAATGCATATACAAATTTTAGGCTGATTTTTCTGGACTAGTTTTTAGGGACCGCTCTTTTTGAATAAATTACACAGTGTCTGTAATTTTTGCTCTGTTATATAGAAAAGATTGTTGTTTGTGCGTGCATTAATAAGATTGTCATTAGCTTTCTTTGATAGTTTCAATTTAGTCTATGTGTATCATGTATTGAACTGTGACAATTTTACTTGTTTGTTTTACTAATGAATGTTTCTCCTCTTGCCATTTTTACAACATTTGTGTACCTTATACTTTTTCATCATCTGTAAATGGACATAAAGTGAATTGAAGCAGACCTCACTTGTGACCATATTCATAATCTGAATGTTAGTTCTCATGTTTAGTAAAATGCTGGTATATGCACACGACACACATTTATTATAGATGAAATGTACATTGAAAAATTGTTTTTGAAATTTTGAGTTCCTAGATGTAATCCTGATTTTTGAGAGCGTGCCTCTTTTACCTGTTATGTTTGCACTAAGGCTTGCTCATTGATATACAATCCTCTAACGTAGGCATAGATTATTTCAGAGTTTATGTACAAACTTTTAAGTTTCAATTCCTATGCAAGAGCTTTATTCTCTGTGGAGATTGTGTTTTATGAGATGTTAACCAATCACTTTTGTTGCTTTGTGTATTAAATTGTGTGTCATTATAACCTCAAAAAGAGAATATTTTTTTGAATGAATTCTCTTTGTATTTGAAAGTGCGCCTGAACATAAGTGGAAAAAATAAAGGTCGTGAATATGTTTGTACAGATCAGTTAGGTATCATTAGAAATTTGTATGTAGACTATGTAAAAATTAACAATTAAGTGATTTTTTTTTTCTCTTGTTGAACTCTGTGTTACGCGAAATGTCCCAGTGGCCGTGTTCGCTGCTAGTCGCTGCTTTCAGTGTAAAATTGAATGCATAACAAACACTTCTGTATTTGTGGTGTTTCATAACCATGCTCATTAGCTGTATCATTGGCTTTTACTTGTTTTTGAATTGTAAATAAAGAATTGTCATTTTTTGATGTAATTCTGTATTTTTTGAATACATTTCTAAATTACCAATGAGTAAACGATACCCATCAATAAATGATATAAACATTTTAGAATACTTCTTAGTTTTGAATCGATAGTGATATAGGAAATCTACACTTTAATATGATTCTCACTTTCTTTTCAATAAAACATCTTGCTAAATTTAATCAATACACTGTT
Source organism: Argiope bruennichi (assembly GCF_947563725.1). Taxonomy (NCBI): domain Eukaryota; kingdom Metazoa; phylum Arthropoda; class Arachnida; order Araneae; family Araneidae; genus Argiope; species Argiope bruennichi. The sequence goes on from NC_079151.1 coordinate 86,832,171, forward strand.
ACTTCAATATAAATCCAATAGAAAAATTCCACAATTATTTAAAATAACAAATATAAGCAGAAAAATTCATATATAATATTCACAAAAATATATTGTTATTTGTAATAATGAATGACATTTATAAGGGTGATATATTCACGATTTCATGAATACCATGAATCTTAAATAAGTACACAATCACAATTTGAAAGTAAATGCACTAATATAGTTATATTTATTTCCATATGATCCAAGTATGTATTTTTTTTCTTCAGTGAGTAAATATTAACCTTTTGCACTCGATAGATGACTCATGGTCACCATTCAAGGCGGTGCATCATTTTGACGTTTTATTTATCTATTTTTCAATTTTGATTGTTAAAAATACCTACAGAATAATAAAAAGATGTAAATTAATTTTTCTGGGAGATTCAACTTGAAACAACTATATATATATATATATATTTATTTTTCGGAACAAAAAAATAAGCCCTTGAATTAGGTGAATAATTTTGCATCGAATGACTTTTCCGAGAGCAAAGGATTAAATAAAGTCGTTTATGTTTAATTAAATGACGTCCATCATGCATCTAAAGAAACATTTATTTAATTAAATAATTTTGGGTGTTAGAATTTGTACTCGAGTAGGGATGATTTTAGAGAAAAGTTTTATCTCTTTAACTTTATTAAAATGTTTTGAAAGATTACTGTCCTTAATTTCTTCATTCATAGTGATCCCCTATCGTAATGTATTCATTTTATAAAGATTTTAATAATGTATTTCTTATATTTATTATTTTATTCAGATTTAATCGTAATATTTGACTTGTTACCTACAGAGTTTCATTACTTTTGCATTTGGAGAAACACGAGGAAAATTATATTTGTTATTCATACATTTAAAGACAACATATTTCCACCTGCCATCGCAGTTATTAGGTCAAGCAGCCGCCATTTACTCATTGTAATGAATTTCATTTCGGTACTGTTGCAGCTGTCAATGAAAAAGTTATTTTTCTAGTTACATGAATGAATATTTATAGATTTTATGCTTATTTGACTTCTGTTGCAAAGCTACCTTAAATATATTTTCAACATATAACAACTTTTTGAGGCATCGAGTAAATTACCATAACAATTTTATTCCAAGTATGTGTGAAATTTCGTCTGCGAATCAAGGTTATTTTATTCATTATTTACATTTATAAAATTAGACTAACCGGAAAATATTTATATTTTGATATTTGCTTTCAAAAGTACGAATAATAAAAAATAATTTAGACATTTAAAGAAAAATTGCGTGCAGAATATAAGTAGTTAAAATGAAATTTGTTAGTCATTGTAAATTTATCATTAGTTTAGTTATTGATATATATCTACAGATTATATTTTTTTATTATTTCTAGACGAAAGAAGTGAAGTAAATTGATTTGTTTTAATTAAATATTGCCTATATGTTCTAACTGTCGCTCAGTAGAATGCCTTCTGCCTTCACTTTTTCAAATTTTAGAAGTGATTTTTTTTTTTTTTTTTTTTGCGAAAGGCACAAGTATGTGTGATTTTTTAAAATTATTATTATTTCTAAGATGAACAAACGATCCTATGTTCAAAATTCAAAAAACATATTTTTCTTTTGGAAGATTGAGATAGATGGGGCTATTTGTTAGCAATGAAATACGACCTGAGGAATTAAAATTTCAGTTGTAGAAATTCCTTTATTCATTGTCATATATTATTTGCAACAGCATTCTTTTGCCAACTTTAAAAATTATACCTAGTTGCCCTGATCAACTATTTCTGCTTCTCTTGTCACTATCATCCTAACCTAACAAATGACCGTATAAATGCTGCTGCTAAAAGCGAATGATAATTCGAATTATTTACATTTTCCCCTTGGTTTATATTGGTTTTATCAACATTTATGCCTCTTGCGTTTATCTGATCATTTTTTTACATGCCGATGATTCAGAATTTGCATAGCAAGCTTGCTACATTCCACTCACTTAGTGATGATTTCATTGACCATAAAATGCTAATTTGGTAATTTCAGTTTCATCGTTAAGTATTTATTTTAAAAAAAAATCGTTGTACGCAATGTCTAGTATGAGAGAGATGATATAATTAATTTTGCATATCACTTCTGAATTCTAACTTATGCGTCGTGCGTGACAATTATGTCCTAATTGCCCTTCCACCATCTGATACGTGTTCTGTATTCGAAAACTCTTGACGTAGATAGCAGCGAGTGATGATTAAAAAAAAAAATCTCCTGTTTCCGAGTCCATATCATTGAACCTCCAATGGATTTTTATCTCCCCAAAACGATCCAAGGACGAACCTAATTAAGAATTGCATCGGTTTCTGCACTAAAACCTGAGAATGTATCGGCAATATCTGCTCGTCCAAGGTCGAAATCATCGTGAACAAGTGCCTTGTACAGAAAAAAAAAGAAAAGAAGGGGGAGGTTTCTTCCCAGATAAAGACGTGCAGAGGTATATATAACGACGACGTTTCGCGGCAGATGCAAGTAAACAAGAGAGTGCTTGCTTTTTGGCCAGCGTCCATGAAATGAATGTAGATGAGATGCTGCTTGCACTCAGGATCAGAATGGCGGTAGAGGTGGTTATGTTTTTTCAAGAAGTCTGTCTTTATTTATAGATAAGGCATGCGCAAAGTTGGCCTTATTTGCGGCAGAAGTTGGCAGAAGTGTTGGAGTATGTATGAGGTGTTTAAAGTTCATCCATTCGGGCTACATCACCCGATTTAGCACGGCAGTCATGTCTTGAGCAAGGACGCACGCGTAAATCGTTTTTGTCTTGTTTTTTTAAACAATCGAAAAGAGCCAGGAGTAATCATGGAAACATTTCTTTTTTTGTGTATGTGCAGAGAAATTTATGTCATCTTGCATCAGTTAGTTGGCAAGGCTTGATAGGTAGCAAGGGTTCCACACTGACTTGCGGTTCTATTCTAAATCTTTGAAAATTTTATCAAAGGTTTTCGCTTTCGTATAAGAAATAAAATATTTTTTAAAAGATAACTGATAATTATTACTGGCCCTTATAATGATAAATTAATCGTAAAATATTGATTATATTTGATTTCAGATAAATAAATCGTTGAGATATAATGTTCTTAGATATAATATCCACGATTGCGCCAAATTATCTGACATTAAAACCGTTAGCTACCGCACTTACATTCCGTTTATTGTGTACATGAAGTTTTCAAATGGAAACAGTTTCCTAACAACATAACGATATAAAAAAACATAAATATCCGGTTCATCTCTTTTCTAAATTTCGCAATATTGAAACCACTTTTTTACTTGTGAACTACACAAATGTTAAATAGAGCCCATCTTCTTTAGCTTTTAACAATGGAATTTATCTATTTATCATTTGAATCATGCGATTTATCATTTGTGTGCATATACATGATTTAAAACAAGATAAAAATTAAAAAAAAATTAAACAAAGGGTTCGGCAGTAAATCTGGTATCTTGAACGCATCTTCTCAATCATTATCTAACATTTTTGCTTTCATATACCATTACTAATAGTTAGTTCCATTTTAGAAAATGCTCGAATAGCAAATACATCATACATGTATTGAATTATCATATATTTTCTATAAGTCTTCAGAAGTCATTTATATACATTGAACCAATAAATAACTCAAATATGCTATGGATTTTCTGATGAAACATAATTACAACATATTTTGAAAGCAGAAAGGGTCGCCCTAATTAGATGATAAAAAAAAGTGAATAGTCAAATTCTTAAGTGACAAAATTAATTTTATAATTATAATATAATTAGAGTTAATAGATAGTTTTTTTAGTTAATTTATTGATATAATATGAATGGAAACAGAGTAGAATAAGTGATTTTAATTATTCTTTCTTATTACACAAAGAATTTTTTTTATGAAAGGAAGAACCTTTCTCTTTTCTCTCTTTTTTTGCTTATAAATCATTATTAGAAACTTTTAATCTGAATATAAAAGCTTTCCAGGAATGGTCTTATAAATATACAAAACATAGTTGTGCCGTCGAATGATAATAATGATATATTTAGAAAATTAGATACTTTTTTTTAATTAAAAAACATATTGCTTGAGAGGAATTATTCCAGGAATTTTGTCATTTTATATCAATAAGTTTGTTCTGGTGGGGAGCAAGGAAACAAAAACTTTTATATTTATTTATTACCTTTCTGAAGATATAAGCTATTTGATTATGTGTAATGCAATTTTTCATTATTTTCCCGTCCTGTTATTTTCAAATTATAACTCCGTTGGTTATAATATGGTACCCTGCTTTCGTTTTAGAATCAGGTTATTATTGTACAACACAAGGAAGGGAGTTTTATGAGGCTATTAACAGATGAAATTTGATAGAAATTTATTAAATGATCTGTACGTCACAAAGATAAATATCTAACGTATAGTTGCTTTGCTAAATGTAAACACATAATAATTCGACTTAAGTTAAAGATGGTTTCTCATATTCCAAGTTGAAATAAGATGCAATCCAAAATTCTAAAATGGAAACAGAAATTATTAATACAAAAACTTAATAGGTATGGCAGCACTGTTAAATTAATAACCCATTGCGTTAAAAGCCATCAGAAGGAACAAAACTCAATTAAATAAGTAAGAAAAGCTTCTTAAACAATTTAATCACCCTTTACTACATCGCGTGTACATTATAAGCTAGTGGAAATATCTAGTAGTGATCAGATGTAACTGTAATACATTTTACCCTGCATATCTGCATTTGTTGCTAGGAAGTAGGAAGTAACGTCAAACAATGAAATGCAACAATGAATAACTAGCGTAGGTTCTATTCAAATATTCCTCGAAGAGGAAATCGATGCAAATATTCGAGCCTCATGTTAGGCATATTAATTCTTGAAGTACCTCAAATATTCACAAAGAGGGATTAGCCAGCCATTCAGGACTTTAATTGTGCAATGTTCTGTGGTCTGACTGTTGAAATTAATTTATAAATAAAGCATTTTCATTTTCTAATCTATTCCATTGTATCAAAATGCACAAACTGGATCTTCTTTGCTCATCAATTTACAAGGAACTTACGTATTTTCTGTTGGATCCGGATTTGATACAGGAACTTTGATAGCAATAAAGATAGCAACAATTACGATTTTTTTTTTCTCTCGACATTTTGTCTAAAACATAAGAGGATATTCTTAATTTTGTACGACTATTGTTTCCAAAATGTTTTAAATAAAAAAAATTAAAAAATTAAAGATGTAATTTTAATGTTATCCAAGCTCAGATAATGAGTTTTTATATTCCCTTTTCATTTGAACAAAGAATCTTACTTATTTATTTTATTCTTACTGATTTTAAACTATCTACCTCTTTATTTTTTTTTTAAGGAGAATGTACCATGCCATAATTTTATTACAGTAGACTCCCGATTATCCGCGGGCGGGTTCTCCGCGCCTGCCGCACTAAGTTTTTTTTTTTTTTTTTTTTTTTTTGCTTCCAAGCAAAGAGAAAATGCTTCCAAAGCAAGAAGCAAACACAAATGACTGATTTCTTCAAAAAGGCGTAGTTTTGCAGTTATGCTTTTGTAATTACATAATACATTACAGTATTAAAACAGTACATATGTATTAATTTTTCTGTGTATCCTTGACGCCTCTCGTAAGTGCAAAGCACTTTTCTGTTTTCATTAACAAAATGCATTTTAGGTTAGTTTTGAGTGATATACTAAAATATTAAGCGTTAGTTAAACATTTCCTGCTGTTTATTTTACGTTTTATTGTACATAAAACGATTTTTCAAAGTTGGAATGACTGTTTTCTCTTTTGCTATACCCGTTTTTAGCTTTTTTCGAATTTCCGCGATTTTTGTTATCCGCGGCGGCCGTGCCACCCAATTCCGCGGATAATCGGGAGTGTACTGTATTATTATTATTTTTTTTTTGCTTCACTTTTAAATTTCTTTTATGTCATTACTTTAACCCTTTCTAGGGCCGTGGGAAGTATGAAATTATGTAGGTCGGCATAAGTTCTGACAATTTTTTTTAGGTAGACAGAAACTTAGATGCTTCAGTTCTTTATCTTACACAAAATGACGTGTCTTGATTTGTACTTAATTATTAATTAAGCAAGCTAATTAATTAATCAAATTAAATTTATTTCATAAATTAAATGAATAATTTTCCTTATTTTAATTTCAAGCCTAAAATTATTTTAACATAATATAACTAGGAAAAAATGGCCCTTTAAAGGGTTAAAATAACGATAGACCTTTAACTTGCATTTGTTAGGAACATTCAAGAAAGGTACCATAGCAAAAATAAAATAGCATAAATATAACCGAGATTAAAATAAAACAAAAATTGTGAACATTAAGAAAAATGTGTTATCCATATAATAGGTAATGTTATTAAATGTTAAAATTTCTTTCAGTTTTTTTTTCTAATTGTATGAAATGTTGTGAGATTTTTACTTCTGAAATAAAAGTTCATGTCTTACGTAGACGTAGAATTGATACGATGTTTGAGCATGCCGTCGCAGTTTGATGTATGCAAATGTTAGTTCAATATCAAAGTTTCTCTCTAAAATATTATATTCTCTCAAATAAGCAATGCCAGATTATCGAACAGTAAAATATGCATCTACCTAGGAGCCTCTGAGGACCCAAAACTTTAATAATATTAAAAAAAACCCTTGTTTATATTATTATGAGGGCAATCTAATGATGCGTTTTCATTTGATTGATACTAGTTATGGACTTGAATTTATTCAAATTCAAATCAAGTATCGTTTGTATTTTAGAACACAATTCTTTAGAGGTTTTCCCCATGTTTTCAAATTCAAAAACTAGATTATTTTGCAGTTGGCTGATTGATCCGCAAATCAACAAATTTGTCAAATTTTGTATTAGATTATTTAAATTATATTGAAAATGTTTGTAATTTTTTTGTCATTTTATATATTTTCATTTTTTTTTTTGTATACAATGTACCAAAACTAACTCTCTTTGAAGTGTTGCAAGAGCAACAAGTACTTTTTTTTCATTTCAGTTTGTCATAATATTTCTTCTGAAAAGCTGTTTATGCAAATATTAAATTAAGATGCAATGTTATACAGAACTTAAACTGGTCTTGCAAGATCAATTCCATAAAATGAGAAATCTTGGCTGACTGTAAGAGGGAACTTACAACTCGTTTGAGAAAAATATAGACAGTGCATTTTTATGAATATTCAGTATATTTTCTGAATTCATTAGTTAAAGTAAAACAACTCTCATTTTATTCGTGAGATTAGACATTTTGCTAAAAAGTTGACTTTATTATAATATAAACCATTTTATCAATTGTGATATTATTAAAGGACAACAAGAAATTATTCACAATACAAGAAATTACTCATAAACTTATAAATCAATATGTAGTAAATACATTGAACTACTGATAAAATTCATTGCACGAATTCCAAGCTAACTTATCTAAAAATTAGGCAATCACAGCGGAATACAGAGATATGTGACGATATGATTTCGATGTTTTCTCACTTATAATCTTTCTTGCACAGATCTCAATCAAGTCCATCTTTGCATCCAACTAATAATAGTTCGATTTTGTTCTCCATGCTTTGTTTCGTAACGGACACATGACCTTATTATTAGGCCGGTGAATCATGCAACTGGCTCGAACTGGTTCAGCCACTTCGTTTATCACTCTTGTCAATCTTATCCTCTGGTTTTTCTTTTTGCACGCAATGCGCCTGCGTGAGGACCCTTCCACTCTCTTTCAAACACGGTCGCAGTTACGTCACCGCCGAAAACGAAAATGGACGGATGCGCTGTCGTATTCTTTTTGTTTGCCTCGTGGAAATGTCTAGAGCTTGCCAGCATGAATAAATACTTGGAAGATAAATTGCCAGTTTAGCTATCAGCTTAATATGTTGTTAAATTTTCTGTTGTAATTTCTAAATAAGCTCATGATTCATTTCCCCATTTCCTGTTTTTTTCGTTTTCCCGCGTGATCTTTCATTTTGCGAAACAATTCCGCAAAATTTGAGAAATATTTTCACTTTAATTTTTTTAGTTATTCAGTGTTTATAAATTTAAAATTTCTTTTTATTTAATCATTTTTAGTTAAATACATTATTCTTTAGTTCAATTATTTCTTCAGTTAGTAATTATTTCTTAATTTAAAATAATTTCTCTAATTTAATAAAAACTATGTATTTAAATGTTACCTTTTTTGCTAAAAGAGACATTATTTATTTTAACCTTTATTAGTGTTAGTTAGCAAAACAAATCAACAAATAAACGGAATTTGAATTCTCGCTGCCCGAATTTTGCAAAATTAACTTTTACTGAATTACAACACAATAACAGCAACAAAAAAAATCCCAGCTAATAAAAAAAAAGTTCTACTTTTTTATATAAATATTGGAAAGCAATATTATATAAAAAAATGAGTATCACATATGGGGGGAAATGTAACATAATGAATTTTGAATCAAATACTTATTTTATCATTATCTGAATTTTTAATCGAAATTCCTCCTGCTTTTTGATAGGATATTTTTATTTATTTATTTTTATTTGCTTATTTAGATTTCTTTTCTTTAGATTATTTTTAGATTTCTGCTTGGTAAATTTTGAATTAATACTTTCTCAAAATGAAACATGAATCATATTATTGCACATAAGCTGATAAAAGACGATTAGAAGACGTAAAATAATTCGATTAGCTACATATATGAGTAAATTTGCAAATGGGGTATAAATGAAGAGAAAATTCATATGATACTGCCATTTCTTTGTAAACGATTGCGCATACCATCTATCATTACGAGGAAGAAGTTATATTTTTTGACATCATGTTTACATCCTGCTCGAATTTATTGGATTTCACGTGACAAAATCTAATTTAAGACAAATGTAAATTCATTTGACACATAATGGCTTCTATTATGTGACCCTCATGCGATTTGTATACATTTATGTAAATTTTTGTAAAATTTTAACCACTTCGTTTCAATATCTGTTTCCGATAATACTTTTGGCACGTGACAAAGCAATGACGTCCAGAAATCCATGTAACTCGAGTTTATTTTGTTAGAGCTTTAGTTATAAATCTCTTTTATTATTAACCGTTAAACACTGTTATCTCAAAGAATGTGTTCCTAAATACGTCATAAATGTTAAAAACAACGTTATCACGAGTAATAAATAAAAAAAGGAACTGTTTATTGTCATTTGGGATTCGGTTTTTTGTTAAAGAAAATTTTGTAATAAACTGAATTTCAACTTCTATGAAAATATCATGACGTCATTTTTTCTCTTCCTTTTATCATTCATTCTATCCTTTTTATTCCCTATTCCAAGGAAAGTAAACGATGAAGAATAAAACAAATCCTTTATAAAATCCCTAGATAATGGAAAAATATTCCTTGACTTTTCATTTTTAATAACAAAGATATCGAACTGAAGTAAGAAAGTATTCGATTTTTTTTTCTGTTTAAATTTTTCGAAATTTATACATTATTAGAATGCTGTTTTGAAAACAATCAGAGCTAATTTTGTTTTTGATTTCTTTAGTTTAGTGATAAAATCGTTTGAAATATGTTATATAAATATCTCATCATTGATTCAATATAATATCTTTCTCAATGATGCTTCTAGCAGCAGATATCAAATTATTTAAAAAAAAGTGTTTTAATATATTCCCTTGCATTTTTGTTTAATAAATGAACAAATGAGCCTGAGTACAAATTTGAGAACCAAAACAAAACAAGACACCCCCCCTCAAACCCCCCCCCCCCCCCCCCAATATCTATCGTTCGCTCAAAACGGTGCTATTCAATAAACAACAACAAAAAAAGATTTTAAATTTTAGATGTGAACCTACTTGCTTCAACATTTTTATATTCCTTTGATAAAACTGAAACAATTCGAAAAGAAAAAAATAATTTTAGATATATAATCTTGGAAAAAACTTTTGAAATAAAATTTTTCAGAATGTATTCTAAAACTCTTTTATATAACTTTACATACAAAATTTCGCCTATTTTCTGATGTAGCTCAGCTTTTAAACACAACGGGTGGCCTGCACTTTTGCTTAGATTTATAATCTTCGGCCGTTCTCATGTTCATAATTAGATTTTATCTTTCGGATGGTTTTAATATTAATCAAGTTTTGCCTTTTAAGTTAAAAAAATGAAATACAATCTTGATAAATTAGAAGCAAATCAGATTTACCAAAAGACTTCTAGATCATTCAAAAGTAACGATACTTTGACAAATTACCAGACCTCGTTTTGAGATGACGTCTCTGAAGGCATGAGATCTGCAAATGATTATATTCATTGAATCTAGTAATCAATAATTCTGTTCATATTTTTTTTAAAACGATGAACATAACTTTAAGCAATCCTCAAAATCTAAATTCTATTTTAAAAACCAAATCAGGTGAAAGCTATTTAGAGTGCAACGAAGCGAAAGCATGATTTTGAATATTGTAAGCTCAGTCATTCTCATATCAGTTCTTGTTTACTTCAAACAAGGACTTTATTACTACTTTTTTTTTTTTTATCTTGCCATTGCATTTTAGAGTAATTCATCTTTCTTTGCAGTTTACTAAGAACTTCTGACTAAAGTGTCTTACTGCGTTTTACAGAATATTGAAAGAGATGCGTAAATGTTAAATTATCATTTTGCTATCTGTTGGAGCAATTGAGATGTTACATTTAAGTTATTGAATTACTCTACAGAATTTCAAAAGAAGAGAATCAACGGTAAATTTTAAAAAATTCTGTTAAAGGTTCAGTTTTCAAATTGTTTGATAATTGAATGTGAATATATTTGGAATGTTTTGAATCTCGCCCCGTTTTGAAGCAGAGATCATTTTGATGAATTTTGCAATTTTAAAACTACCTTTTCAATTAACCATTATCCAAGAGCTAGACATGATAGTTTGATAGAATCTCGGAAGATTAAGTAGAATCTAGATATCAATCCACAATTTTCAGATAGCTGTTTCGATTTGCAAAGTAAGAACATGACAGTCCCTCCCCACTCCTGATATACCAGTTATACGAATAACATGTTATTGTCTCTACTACATAGCAAATTCTACAACTGCATGAAAGTTATTTACTATCTTTAAATTAAACCAACGAGAGTGGTCTCTTCAAAACTTTCTCGCCTACTATCTAACACATTTATTAAGCCAGAGCATTGTAGTACAATGGCTATGAAATATTAACTTTTAGCGTGAATAGCTGTAGGAAGGTTGAAGGTTTATCGTTCGAGGTCACCAGTGTTGCGGATTGAAATGGGCGAGGATAGAACCTGGGACCTTGTGGTTCGCAGCCCAGTAACATGACCAGGATACAAAAGCAATTGCTCGGGTAGCGTAGCTGTTAACTGGCTTATAAGCTTTCATCACAGCATTTTTACTGAATCTATCATGTGATCCTTGGCGATATTTTTTGAGATTTAATCCCTGGCATACGGTTAACATTCCAAAATCAAATTTGAGCTTTAGTTGCGTTTTCCTCAATAGATTGAAATAAAAATTTGACACAAAATCACACGCATAGTCATAAAACCACATATCAAATTTGATATATTTAAGTTATTGCGCTCTTGAACTATCACGATTATATGTTTCTACAAGTACAGACCGGCGGACAATCAACCCGTTGTTGGATTTGGCTCAAAATTTGGCAGATGTCTACACTATAGACATTAAATTTGTGTACCGTAGTTCATTTAGTTTCATAATTATCGTGTTACTTTTTATTTGAACAGATAGACAGATGGACTTTCTCTGAACAGATTTTACTCAACATTTGAAAAAAATCTGCTAATTTCGTGTAAAGGCCATATACCACATTTCAGCAGTCTAACGCAAAGCGTTTTTGAGTTAACCTTTGTTACAAACAAACAGACGGACATTTTCCCAAATTCTGTTTTTCGATTTCAGGGAGATCTAAAACGAGGAGAATCGTCAAAGCCCCGAGTTCGATGATTATTATAGTTTATCTATACTACGTATACGAGAAAATAAAAATTGTTTTAAGATTCTTCATGGTGAATCCATTCTATAATAGTTCTGAAATCCAACCTTAAGGAAGAAATTTCTCATCTAGATGTGCTATTTACAGATTTACAGCCAGAAGTTGTAATACCCCTCCCCTTGTAAAGGCTAACATTACCAATTCACTAGAAAGCTTTTCAAATGATTTCATATATCAAATTGTTTCCATAAGTAAAACTGACACTACATATGAAATTACTAATTGATACATCTTAGTTGCCAGTTGAACCAAAGATATAAATTCAAATTCCTATAGGCTATAGGTAGAGTTTCTTGTTAACAAATATAGAAACGTTGTTTAATTAAGAGTTAGTTCATGAGCGTATGTCTCATGTTACGTTTGTAAACAATATATTTATTCATTCAATTTTTTTAATAAAATATATAGAAATTTATACACAAAAATATTTTAATAGACGTTGTTCTTATCGAGATACCATTTTCATAAAATATAGTAAACACTTTCAAAAATGTATTTATTACAGAATATATATCTCGCTATACGTTTGAGTTTAATAAAAATAGATAGATATCAATGGGGTTGATGGACTTTGATTTGAAGAAGGAGAATCAAAACAAACAAATCTGATTTTAATACATGATTCATGTTGTAGTTCAGTAGATACACGCACAGCAACGGGAAGATTGGTTGCAAATTTTCCGGCACGTGTCCGCGCAATTAGCGGGGATACCTGTGTATTGCATGAGGTCATCCCACCCTTAAAAGGAAGGATGTGAGTGGATGTTTGAGAGCGTAACAGTGACCTTGAGAGGACGGTCGCCTAGCAACGGAGGCTGAGAGAATTCCAAGATGCTTCCGCCCGTCTCGATCACTTAGGGGCTCTTCAGTGAAAAGTTGTTTTCTTTCCCTCGGCTTCTCGTCTGCTGGTGCCGCGTGGGTGCTTTCACCGTTTCGATTTTGTTTATGTCATTTCGACATGGTTGCATGCTTTGTTTTGAAAAATATTCCCGGTTTTGATATGCAGAAACATCCCAAGAAAAATGCACAGTCTCTCTCTTTTTTTTAGAGTTAGGGATATGAAATAAAATTTTAGAAAACAGATAAAAAGCATTGAAATATGACATATTTCCATAGCTAATACTCAATAATGACAAGTAGCAGAATTAGTTTTTATTGAAAGGAGCTTCTCCGCAGTTTAACTTAAATAATCAGATTCTTTTACTCAACATTTGTATAGAAACTGTACTATATGAGGTATTATAGCTAAAGGCCTTAGAATGTTTGCCATCATATATTTACTTCGATACAACGCCAAATCCCATTAGCGCCGCTGCAGCAGCATGTATGCATTTGACTGATTTTAAATATCTGACCGATTACAAAATTGTTCTCGGCATTTTAAAAAGTCACTCATACATTTAGAGTAGAACAAAAATGTACATTACAAAAATATACAGACAGTCGGCAGTGCACAGGTTTCTTTTCTTTTTTTTTTTTTTCTACTTGAGACTACAAGTACAGAGAGTCATCAGTGTACTGGTGTACAGATTTCTTTTTTATATCTACTTACTTGAGACGACAAATACAGACAGTCGGTAATGTACAGGTGTACTGGTTTCTTTTTTTTTTTTATCTACTTTCTTAGTCTTCAGAATTGCATTATAATAGTGAACCTTATCTTATTACTGATTCTTATGAATCAAGATTCTTATGATATTAACAATAATAATAACTTAATTTTGTGCGAAAGATTTCAAGACCAAAGTGCAAATCCATTTCAAATTTTTGTTTTCTTTTTAAACATTAGGACTAAATTCACAATCCCGAATGTACCATTGTTTTGGTAAATTCAATCATTTGATAATCGAATATGAAAAATGTAACCATGTAAATTTAAAAATTAAAATGCTACCAAAAGGACGCTTACATTTAAATTTGGGGATCATATAAATAGGATCATTATAATTTAATTATTCATTCTAAACAATAATCTGCCGGTTACCATGAATTTAACTGTGAGTTTCTTCGAACGTTATTCATTAGCGCTTTTCATTGTTATTTTGCTACTAAATGTGCTGTACTATAATGAACTAAATCTTTTTTTTCTACGTACATGCATTTTCACTACCGTAATTAATAATTACTAAAAGACAATTTTCAATTGAAAAATTAAAGAACTGAACATATATAAAATAATATTCAAAAAACTGGTCTGCCACATTTGCGAAACAGTCCATGAAAAGTTCCAGATGAACCAGGTTATATTTTTAAGTGATGTTGTTTGTGGGCTGAAAATCGGTGATTTTGTTTTTTAACTGCTGAAGGGAGAGCGCAATTAAAGGGCATCGATTCGAGCGGATGCGAAAGAACGAAAAGCAGACGACTTTTTTGCGAAATACAGAAGTGTGCGTGGGAGGAACCGTTGCCGCAATCCTGAGAATTCATTTTTGTTCTACGTCTCGAGGGAGAAAATGTTTGAAATCAACCAATTAGAAGTTGAAGTAAGCTTAATTGACATGATTTGACATTCCATCCAATTTAACACAGATTCTTGACTACCACGCATTCAATGTATATGGTGTGGGCGATATTGATAAAATCTTCAGATAATGATCTGAGAAAAAAAATTTAATTTATAAAATTTTTGTAAATATTTTTTAAATGAAAGTTGCAATCTTATTTTTTGAATAAAGCATAAAATTGTATTCAATTTACTATTATTATTATTTTTTTACTGCGAAATCACTGAGCGTAAACTAATAGCTTTTACTGCAAAATCAGTATCTTTGCAGTAAAGCAACCTTTACAAAGTGAAAGAGTCGATTCAAACCTAATAAAAAAAAAGGAGAGTTTTCTTTTCACGAGCCAACAACAAGAATTAAAAATAAATAAATCAATATTAAAATTAAGTTAAACCTACATATTTTAATATTCTATTGCCAAAAACAGTTGGGTAGGTTTATATAATTTTAATCTAACTGTTTGTTAAGAATTAATAGTATTAATAAAAATAATAAGAAGGTTCTTAATATACATTAACATAAATTCAACTTGTGTGCTTAAATCTATTTTAATATCCATCTATCTATACTCACGATAAAGGAAAAAAAGAGTGAATTTCTGAACAAGATTATAAAATTTCTTCTTATAAAATATTTACATGATTTTTTAAAAATAAAGTCTGTTAAGAGCTAAGTTACAAGAAACTTATTGGTTTGTATTGTCAAGATACGATATAAAAATTTTCAAAAGAGTTAAGTCAATTTCTAAAGAGTTTGGTAGAAATATGTATATTCATTTACCGATAAAATGTAACTTTTACATCGAAAATTTTACGGAATGTATTTCTATGAATATCGAGAAGAATTTCACTTGGGAAAACTTTCGTCCTTGTAAATGTTTATATATTTTCTCGGTCTCTACAAAATTAAAGAGATTATTCTACAAGACTCTTGATGTCGATGGGGCTCATAGTACGTCGAATAGGTCTCAAAATTTTATTGAATTTGCCAACTAATAAAACAAGCTTTTACTTACTAGAAAGATTTGAGAGAGCAAACATTTTATGAGAAAAATTAAAACTGAATTACTGAACAAATTGCATGATTAAGAGTAAAGTAAACTTGTAAATAAAACTGAGATGGTCAATCCGAGTTGAAATTTCATTCATTTGAATCAAAGGTTATTCGGTTTGTCAGTATGCATACATCATATACGATCAGCTCTTACAGTAAGGTTTGGTCACAGAGGAGTAGACTTTTAATTAGATTCTCATGACACGACTTTGGGAAAATTTCTACAGGTTTTCACTTGCTCTCTAGAATCCAAAACCTGTTTCGTGGTTTTGGGTTCTAGGGAGCAGGTGAAACCGTGCAGAAACGGTTAGAGGATATGTAATTAATCCAATGTTAATGAATAATCATCAGTAATTATACCAATCATCAGTTTATTACATTTATCGTAACATATATGCATAATAAAGATGAATATGTGTGTCTGTGTGTTTGCGCTTTGTAGGCTAAATCGTTTAACCTAGAGGTACCAAACTTCGCACGCTTATACTTTGGAGGATAGGAATGTGCATATTAAAGAATTTTTTTGAAATTTCAATTAATTAAAATTGAAATGAAATTTTGGAATTTTATCATGAATATTCTCAAAAATATTAAAAGAGAAAAACGATTTTTACATCATTTTAAAATTTAAGAAATTATCTTTTCTATGATATCTTTTATTTGGTATTATAATTTTTCACTTAGTATATATTGATTATGCTTTCCCACATTATCTTATTAAAGCGATAACGTAGAGTAATTTTTATTGGGTTTTAATCACTCTGAGATATGCTGTAAAGAAAGTAGCAATCTTGAAGGAGTTCGTAGATGAGTCATCCAACTCGAAAAAATGAAAATATTGGGGGTTGGGGCGAAATTTTCATTTTCCCATTCCATCTTTACGAATGAAAATAGAAAAATAATTCAAAATAAACAAATTGTTATCGTATTAAAATGAACGACTAAAGTGCTAAAAGCTTTGTGCTAAATGTTTGTGATAACTGCATTGCTTAAAAGTTAGGGACTGAAAAGTGATTTTCACCTCACAGCTTCGACTATTTTCTATGTCATCACATTTAAATAAATAAAATAATCTACATTTATTTTATTTTCTTAGTTAGAAAATTGTTTAAATGCTCGTGGACGTAAGTTTAATAGCTTGTTGAAAATTAATGAGATAAAAATAAAGAAGCAGAAATGTTTATCCGCAACATTATGTCAAAATGGTCAGCTTAAGAAAATTCTAGATGCTACTAGCCTTTAGTTCTTTCGAATGTATTTGATTATAATTATTTATTTCTTTAAATGTTGCAATATAGAACATGCTAAATATTTATTTTGCAAAGAATGCTGAATTTTGAGATATCATTAAAGACATTATCTATAATATCTCCTTGTTTTTGCCTAAAGAATTTGAAAATATTAACTTGGATGATGAGAAATGTACCATTGCTTTACAACTTGCCGATAGTTTTTTTTCCCCTTAAAAAGTTATATAAAAAAATTGCTCAATATAAAATATAATTCTTTATGTCATTTAAAGCATTTTTCTAACAGGAAACAAGCATATCTCTAGCGATTTAGGAAGTTATTATTGAGCAATAATTCTGAAGTATAATATAATGATAAAAGCACGAATTTAAGATTGTCGGTATAAATTTATCTAATTCTTACAAAAAATAATTTCTTCGAGTTTTGCAATTTAGCAGAAATATTTTCATTAGCCATAGTTACTTCATGAATGTTTTCCAAACAATTAAAGATTAATTTTATCGCTGATTTTAATCTTTTTTTATTGTCAGAGATGGAAGAAAGATTAAATAAAATCTGCAACAGATAATAATAAAAAATTATTACGAAAGTAAGAACCGAATAAATGTTGTGGAATAAAAAAAAGAACTTTGGAAGAATTTTCTCGATTTTTCTTAAGGAAAAATGTATTATTATATTCAATTAAAAATTAATTAATTCATATAAAAAAGAATTCATTAAAAAAACTACAGAAATCTTTTGAAAGAGAGAATTTTCTTGACATTGGAGGCAAAAAAAATCAATAATGAAGATCATTAATTTGGAGGAAAAATTAAGAATACAAAAGTTAATCGACGCATTTTAGACATTAAATTCGAAGAAATTGTTTTTGGAATTTTTCATATCTTTCCAGATTTGAACACGAAAAAAATGTAAGGAGCTAACTGGAATAGAATTTGGTATACGGTCTTTACACCAATATCATAAAAATCTTTTAACTTTTAAACGAAATTTTTCAGCAGGTAGTCTGCCTGTTCGTCGGTACCAATATGAATACGCTAACACAAAAACACAAGTGGCTTAGTGGATAAAATTATATATATAGATTTGTGGTAAGAATCATAAATATGAAACAGTTTTAGGATCAAATTCATCAAATGATTGACTAACTGGCAGTTTTAATTGAATTAGAAAGCGTAAGACGTAAATAATTTAGACTGATATTTAGTTGGTGGTCTTATCTAATTTGTGTCAGATTTTGAATCTTAATTAAGAAAAAAGAAGACCTTTAAAATCCGTCAGTTTCCTATATAATATTATCAAGCAAAAAATATTTTGTTGCGTAAGTTTACAAACCAGCGGAAGCGGTCTTCCCAAAACTTTCTCGCACACTCTGTAATAAAGTTGTTATCCCATAGATTACCTTGATTGTCAGTGGCGTACAATAGTTAAGAAATATTGACTCTTGGCGTGAATTTATCATTTTTAGTGAATCTAACGTGTCAAACTTGGCGAGTTATTTGTCTATTAATCCCTGGCATGAGGTTGATAGCAATCAAAAATCTAATTTGGGTTTCAGACGCATTCTTCCCAACCGATTGAAACAAAAATTTGGTAACAAAACTTCACTTCAAAAAATTACGTAGCATATATGATATATTTAAATCATAAAGTTTTTGAGTTATCGCGTTTACATGCTTCTGAAAGTACAGACCGACAGACAGTTAACAGCTTGTTGGATGTCTTTCAAAGCTTGGTAGATGTCTATACTAAAGATGTTAAATCAATGTACCAAATTTTATCCATATAGCTCTCTTCATTTTGTAGTTATCGTTCTAACTTACATTTGAGCAGCCGGACAGACAGACTTTCTCCGAACGGATTTTACTCAAAATTTGATAGAAATCTGGAAATTTGGTTTTCAGCTGCACATCAAATTCCATCCATCTAGCTGAAGGTTTTTTTGAGTAACTTTGTCACAAACGCACAGGCAGATGGACATTTTCCAAAAAAGTGTTTTCGTACACAGGGTGATCTAAAACGTGGAGATTCATCAAAATCTGAGTTCGAATTTTTTGACGATTACTATACGTTCTCTATACCACATATACCAGAAAGTAAAAAGACTATTCTTTGTGATTAATGAAAGTATTTATCAAATGAATGTATACTAGCGAATGTCGAGGCTTCAGCCAAAATTCAAGAATATATTTCACTTCTTCACATGATACGAAAAGTGCCGTGTGCACATTCAAAGGACACACGTGCTGCATTTTATTTTTATCAAATAAAAACACGGCCTTCCTGCATCCTTTCGCAAGGAAAACTGGCCTGGTGATTTCAAAACCATGCCCGTTGAACCAGCCTTGAAGTTATTCTCAGGACACTGGAATTGGGACCCAAACTTTACACCTCCTCCAGTGAAGAAGCGACAAACACACAAAGACAGATTACGCCTATCAATTCGGTTAGATTTAGTACCAGCTGTTCCTTTTTCCTTATCTCTATCTGCGTCAAGTGTATGCCCAAGTAAAGTCCTGAAGCCTTTATCGAACCATTGCGAAACCTCTTCCGCTCTACAGTTACCAGTTGCTAAGAATACGAGCTTTTTCCAAACATTTAGAGATTAGTTTTATCGCCACTCTTTCATGTGTGGAAGCGCGTGTGAATCGATAACGTTATCAGCAGTCCGGATTGTTGCGTCGTCAACCAAGTCATCAAGTCCGGAATTATCACTTTGATGGAGAGGTTAAATTCTGATAATGCAAGTTCGATGATTATTGTACAACCGCGTGGTTCTCAGGAGGCTATCTGACTCTGTTTGTCAGGAGAAATGAATCAAAGGCGCATTATATCACGCCACAATTGTGTTAAGAATTTGTGCTAGAAAATACTGACAATCTTGTAAATTTCGATGGTGACCTTCGTGGAAACTTTTTAAAATAGATATTGTGCTCATAACACTTCCTTTCTTTGTGTTCTACATATCTGGAAATATCAACTACAAGTAGCCTCTCTATATTTCAAGGTTTAGGATACGTTTGAAACTTTTGCTAGACCAAATAAAATCCAATTTGAGTGTTGGAATCTCGTCTTCAATCTTTAAAATGAAAAAAATCCCACTTGTTTCATCCAGGATGCTTTATCAAGAATACAAAGAATAGTATGAAATTCAACAAAAATGAAAGAAGCTATTATTTGCCACAAGGCAATTTTTCAGCAGCAAAAGAGTACTATTTTATAACAGTCTATTAGAGACAAATTTCATAAATTTGAATTATTGTCGATAGAAGAGGAAATACAGTTATAATTATATATATATGAAAAATGTACGTATTGCTTTTAAGAAAAAGTTGAACTTGAATCATTACAGAATTTTGCAAAAACGAATGCTATGCACAAATGTTGTATTATTTGCAAAAAAAAAAAAAAAAAAACCTTCTGAAATTTAAATTTATTTCCCTCAAGAATTGTGAAACATGTTTCTTTTAAATAAAGTGATCAAACTGGAAAATTCGAGAAATGCATGTATCTTATTTTGTAGTCTTGGTTTGTTCTTATGCGATTGCTTTCGCTATATTTCATCTACAGCCTCGTAATTTTAGAAGAATTTAATTTAGAATTGCATAAAGATTTTACAGACTTGTTGGTAAGCCACAGGATATAGGATATCGATAAATTCTTTCCATAATAAAAAAAATAAATGACCAGTGATAATGAGTATGCAACATATTGCTTATGCCACCTGCATTTTCCATGCAAAAAAAAAATGGCACGAAATAATTATGAATTAATAAAATAACGATATATTTTGAAAGAGAAAGTATACTTCTACAATATGGAACATTTTATAGTTTCGTCTTATGTTGAAAGCAGTCAAGTATATATTGTATATATTGATATCTCTTAATCTAATTTAAATTCTTATTAATTTCTTAATTTTTATCTTAATTTAGCCAATGATAACTTTATTCTAAAATGTTATTTTATTCCTGATCCATCCCATTTTTTATTTAATTAATTCTACATGCGCTCTAGGAAATTGCTGACTTCAGCATTTTCCACATTCCAAATAAAGGGAATAAAATTGTGAATGCTTACAACATTCTTTTAAAGATACCTAAAATTCCCTTCCCTAAGTCAATACTTGTCAAAGAAATCCCTATCAAAATCTCATATTGAAATCAGTGAAGAGAAAAATTTCTGTCTGTTTTGTTTTTGTGTCGCGATGTAGACTGACGTATATTTTACCGCTTTTTATAGAGACGCTTGGAGCGAGAGAATGTGAGCATCGAACTTGAAGGATAACAGCCATTCTATGTTCGCCTAAACTGCAACCAGCCCTATACTTTTGTTCTTTTGCTTAATGTTCGTGTAGTCCTGTGTTCGTCTATTAAAATATTCGTGTGGTTTAAAGCAACTTTGAGGCATCATGTTGGCATACTCATGGATGAGCAGACAATATACCCTTTTAAAGTGTGATACAAATCATTTTGTAGAAAACGATGAATTTCATTCATCTAACTTGTGATTATCGTTTTCATACATACGCAAATAGACTGACAGACAGTCATTTTGCAGAATCATTCGGCATAAAATTTGATGTAGAGATACACATTTAATGCCACGGCTGCATACCAAATTTCATTTTATTTATCTGTTATCGGTTTTGTTCGTTAAATTATATGTATCCAGATATAATTCCAAGAATGTTTTTTTTTTGTTTGCGCGAGAATTTATTAAAATCTGAAATTTAATTTTTGCTGACTATATTCTCTCTTTAGATATGTAGTCTACGTGAAGTGTTAGAAAATGAAAATTTGTAGCGTTGGATAGACAGTGATGGCATAGGCTAATTGGAACGGTACAGTGCCCAAGAAGAAAAATAAATAAAAACATTTCCTTAAAGCTAATCTTGAATGGTTTAAAACTTTTTCTCATAAATCATCACTAGAGAAAACAATTTTAGAAACACCATATATGTAGTTTTACTCTACAACAGACCAGATGTTGAAAGACCGTATACAGCTATTGAAATATATATATATATATATATAAATTTCTATCAGAGTCTTTTTATACAGCTATTGAAAGACCTTAAATTTAAAGTCAGCACGAAAACTTACAGTTCAGGAAAATTTATTTTGTTTTAAAGTTGTATGAAATGAGTGTAATTATAAAGGAAGGAAAATTGTGCATGTATACTAAAAACTGGCCATTTCTTGGCGCAAAAACATAAAACGATCACAGTACATAACAAAGCGTGCAACATTCGGCATAGAAACTAAGGTTTCAACCGATAAAAAATATGGATACTTTATTAGAGAAAGAAAGAGACCGAGGAATAAATTAAGCTCTCATATATCTTGTGCTCAGCTGTTTTTTGTCTCTCTAAACGACGAACTGGATGTATTTTTATGTATTGCATTGAAACTTAATCAAATATCTGCATATTTGCTTTTTCTCCAATCAAATTAGCTCGAATAACCTCACACGATTAAAAAGAGTTAACGAAAATAATTCTAATTAATAATAAACAAAATTAAGTCTGCTTATGTACGACATAACCACGTTATAAATTCAGATACTTATACGCTTTCATATACTTAGTAAAATGGATATAAGGTTCAGTTCTCTGTTTCATTCAAAGATTATTCATAAATGTCAACAATTCACTCGTTTTTCATGTTATTTTCCTGGCATCAAGACTGCTTTGTGTTTATAGGATCAAAACTTGTGGTCAAATGATTTTCTGAACTTCAATCTGAGAGATTCTAAGTATCAAAAAAGAACGATATTTTAGGTATTAGATATTAAGAGACTTCAAGTCATGACAAAATGTTTGAAACTGAGACGTATCGGTAAATTCACCATTTCTCGTTACTTTTCATTGATTCTAATGAAAACGTGAACCAATATATTAAGGAAATGAATGATAATCAATGAAATTTTAATACTAACTTTTATGCAGTAATATAAGCCATTTATTACTTTCTTGTATACGAAGATAATATAATCGTCAAAATATTCAAACTCGAGATTTCGATGAATCTACATGTCTCAGATGTTTCTGAATCCGAAAAAAAAATTAAGTTTGCCTGTGAACACGTTATTCAAAAACGCTTTGAAGTAGAAAAAAGAAGTTTGGTATACGGTCTTTGTACCAAATTTGTAGGTTCCTATCAATTTTTTTACGAAACCCATTTACAGGAAGTCTATATATCTGAATATATAGACTTTTACAAATGCACATGAAGACTGCAAAGCATAAAGAGCAAGATAGAAAAAATTTGGTATGTAGGTTTAAAATCTGAATTGTAAATCAGTATCAAATTTAGAATCAAATTCGTAATTTGTTTGTACTTTCATAAGCATGCAAAGTGCTGAAATTCAAAAATGCAGTGACTTTATTATATGAATTTTGGTGAGTGATCTTGTGACTATAATTGTAAATTTGTATTCCAATCTGTCTGAAAAAAGACGTCTACAGCACACATTCTGGTAATAGTATATTATCTGCATCTCAGCGATTAATGACCAGAAAAATGTTCCAAAGATTGTATGCCAATAGGATCGCCAGTGGAATATGGTTAATAACACAAATGTATTTATTTGATATTATGCAAGAAAGTTTCAGAGAGACAAGTCCCACTGATATTCTGTTAGATTACCTCATTAAACTAGTTTTATTTGTTTTGAGGCCATTCGATGACTATTTAGGAATTGTTTCACTATTTTGAAACATTTCAGATGATATTGACAAAACCTAACCCAGCATTTTTCTCTAAATTTTCGCATCACACTGCCAAGAGGAGATCAGTGAGATCCGACCAATTTAATGAACACAAGAAACAATCTTGTGTCTCATTATGTATATGTTTGTGCTCTACAGGCTAGACTGTCCGACTTAGAATTGTCAAACTTGGAATATACATACTTTGCAAAGTGGGTATGTGCACTTTAAAACGAATTTTTTTTTTGTGAAATTTTAGTTAAAAATTGAGTAATTTTTTGATGTTTCTTCCAAGATAACTAAAAATAATTTTTAATCTTAATTAAATAATCTTAATCTTTTCGTTGATATCGATTTTTTGATTTATAACTTTTTTCTATATTTAATACATTTTTTTGGAAAATATTTTAATCACTTTTTACAACAATATATTCAATGGGAAATCAGTTACTATTAATATTAATAAAATTAGTTCCTATAAATATTTCTTTTTCGGTTTATTTTCCATTGTTGATGATCAAGATATGAAGAATAGGCTTACTTTTCCATGATCTCACACCGGCACTTCAGATATGAGGATGAATAGGTTCCGGTAGGATGGTTGATTCTCAATCCCGCGCCTTTTATGTACCCGTGTGGTTACGTAAAGGTGGCTATCCTTTACTGATGAGGTTGGCTACTCCTCATCTCCCATGGGAAGGGCTGTACTGTAACCGGTAATGGCCCTCAGGGTTCAAACAGCTCACATCACAGCTCACATTTTCTGTGAGTATCGGGTCGAGTACCCAATGTGTGGTTATTTTGCCTTGATGTGTCAAGTTTCAGTATAAGGTTGGTTCTTAATTAAAGAAAAGCGAAAATTTGACTATGCTTATACATAAGATTAAGTTCTGAATAAAACAATGGTGAAAAAAATTTTTAAGCACGATTATTTTTGATATTGATTTTCTTTCCAATGCTATAATCAGATATAAAAAAAATATGAACAGAAAATCAGAGAAATGCATATCACAATGTATGTTGTGAACTTCTAAAATAGGATGAGTCAGTCATATGTCTATCAAAATGTGAATTAAAAAATTATTTTGCTAATGAAGTCATTAAAACAGAATTATGAAAAATATTTATTTGAAATTTCTAGCAGCCATTCATTTAGGCGAATCAAAAAAGCTCGAAAGGCGGCCACTGCTTACTATAATGCAGAAGAAATTCCCCAGGAGCTAGTTTTTAAAAATAATATCTAGATTATCATATCAAAAAATTCTTTTAATTTTGACTTTACACCTATTTGTAAAAAAAGAGGGAGAAAGTTTAGTTTAGTTTAGTTATATTAACGTCCGGTTGTAAAGCAACACTAGGACTATTTTTGGGACGGACCTCGTAATTTTGAACAGCTGTCAGATGACGAGGACGACACTTGAGCTGGCACCCCCTCTCCACACCACACCACAACAGCGGAAGGACGTTTGGCATGACGGATTTAACGTGCAACAGACCCCCTTATATGACGGTTCTTCGGTGGATTCGGGTCTCGAACCTCACAAGCCGGAACCTTACCACCAGTCCACCGCGGCCTAAGGGAGAGAGAGAGAGAGGGGTTATCCAAACAATTTTAGTCAAAAGCAGGACAGGTCTGAAAAATACTTTTTTCAAGTTGGGATAGAATGCAAAAAATTGGGGCTATCTTGAAACTTCTGATTACTTCATATAAAATTCCTCGTAGAAAAAGAATTTCTAAACACTAAAACTATACTAATAAGCTTAATAATAATAATATAATTATAAGCTTAATGAACTGAACTATACTAATAAGCTTATAATTAAGCTTCGAAAGTGTCAATAGAAATTATTCTTTTTTCTTTTAATTCCTTTTATCTTTCTTCGATACAAAGAGAAATAGTGTAAACGTCAAGAAAAAATTGAAATCGATATATAGGCGAATATTCTCTTTTTATTTTCTTTTTTAATAAAAATAAAATACATTTTTAGAATTATATCTGTTCAGGAACACAATAAATAAATAAAAAAAATTTGAGCAGACCACTGTTATATGGTCTTCACGTCACATCTGTAGATTTCTATCAAGTTTTGAACGAAACCATTCAGAGGAAGTCTATCTATTTAGTATTAGAATATAAGTTAATACAATTACTGCAAAACGAAAAGGGCTACAAGAAAAACATTTGAGCAGATTTAACACGTGAAATATAATTGTACATCAAATTAGAAACACATTTCGTAAAGGGATTAATCAGCTGCTGGTCTTTAAAAATGTAAATGTAATAATTAAAAAAACGCAACAATTTACATTTATGAAATTCAATATATAATTTCGCAACTGCTATTTGAGTTTTTTTTTTCGGTTTTAATCGGTTTTAATTTCGGTTTTAATCGGCCAGAAAAAGAATGTTCAGAAAATACAGTTGGTTTTTTTAGTACTTGTTGCAATACAGATATTAATGGTTAAAAAATGGCAAAAATTGCTCGTCAATAATCTCTTTCGTAACTATTGTTTGCCGAAGCCATACAATTAATATGGTACAAGTACGTTTATTAGAATGTATTTGAGAAAATTTCAAGAGATCACTCCTGCTGGTTGTTATTAGATAAGCTAATTATTACCAAAGGTAAAAATTCTTTTATTTTTCGATTATTCTAATAAGCTGATCATAGTTAACATGAAGTTTCAAAGGAATATATAAATTATTAAGAATAAGTCATTTTTCTTTTTCCAAAAATTAAATTCACATTTTTTTTTATATATTCGCGTACATATAATATATAGAAACTATAGTAATCGTCAAAAAATTCGAACTCTAGATTTTGACGAATCACCACGTTTTCCTCCTGAGTTCTAAAAATATATATTCGGAAAATGTCCGTCTGTCTGTGACAAAGATAACTCATAAACGCATTGAGCTAGACGATTGAAATTTGGTACACGGTCTATACACCGAATTTACATGTTTCTATCAAATTTTGAGAAAATTCCATACTGAAGAAGTAGTCCCTCCGGCTGTTCGAAAATAAGTTAACACTATAATTACAAAATGAAGAGAACTATACAGACAGAAAAGATTCGGTTCATAGATTTAACGTCTATAGCTTAGACACCTGTCAAAGTTTAAGACAAAACTAATGAGTGGTTGACTGTCTGTCGGTCTGTACTTTTCAGAAACATGTTAAAGCGATCATTCAAAAACGCAGTGAATTATATATATCAAATTAGATATCTGATTTTGTGACAATAAGCACAGTTTCATTCCAAATCTTTATTTCAGTTGATATAGAGAAAAAAAAATGTGTATAAAGCATAAATTCGATTTTCAAATACTATTAACCACAAGCCAGGGATTAATCACCAAAAAACTCGCCAAGCATGGAATGATAGATTCAGTGAAAACAATGAATTCATACCAAAAGTTAATAGTTCCTAACTATTGTACGCCAATATCATGCAAGGCGTTCTCTGGCTTTACAAGTTTATTGGAGAATAAGCAAGAAAGTTTTTGGGAGACATTCTTACTTGTTTAATTTAATATATATATATATAAACGGAATGCGGAACAAGGAGTAAAAAATTAAGGAAATCTTCCTTAATTTCCGGAAATCCGATAATTTTATCTTCAGTAAATAATGCTTTTTATCTAGTGTTATATCACTTCACTTTATTAACGGAATGCTAATGGATACCCTTAATATACACTAAAGATTATGTAGACACATACAATAATCACTCAGTAGATACTGCAATTATCAGCAAAACTTTTTGTTTCCATCCTTGCAATTAATTCACAATTTGTCTCTAACGTTCTTCAAGCGTGACATGGAGGCAATAACAAATATGATGATCGTGAAGCGACGCATAACCATTGCCGACGTTATCACACCTCAAATGAAGTCATTCCGAGGAAGAGCGCAGATAGTAGGAAAAACAAACAGTTCCGCTCCGTGATGCGAGGAGTTTTTTCTGTGACGTCACCCAAGGTTATGGAGTACGGCTTCTTCTTGTTTACGCGCCCCGCAGCCTTGAGACGCGCAATTAATTTTAATTCGAATACACTACGCCTCTACGCAAGCATAGTGAATATTCATAGACAGTGAAATGAACAGCTTTATTGATATTCCTTCGCTTTCATCATTATTACCACTGCGCACAAATATTTGTCACTGTTTAGTAACTGTAACTTAAGATTTGTTTACGCGTTGTAGTAACTTCAGACGACTAAGAGATCATGATTTTGTATTCAACAGTTTTCAAATAAAATAATGCTTTGGACAAAAATAGGTATTTTATATAAATAAAACTAAATATATTTATTAATTAATACTAAGAATTAGTTAAAAATTTATCCATTTATAATTACAGAAGTAGATAGATACTCTCTGCTGATAATAAAGGAAAATGTGTAAGTGTGTTGCACTTTGCAAGCATGCCCGTTTGACCCACAGCAGTCAAACTTAGTATATATATCTCTGGTCGTTTAAAATGGGAATCCCGGAGCAATATTTTTTAATTTTTAATTTTAATAAATTAAAAATTAAGCAAATTTTCTTCGTTTTCCCGCGAGAACTTTCAAAAAGTACTATTATAGTACAAAAATAATTTTTACATCATCATAGAATTAAAAAGAATATTATCTTTTAAATTATACCAATTTTTTGCCGCATAATTGTTTTTCATTTTTTAAACAATTCTTAAAAATACTTTAAGTATGCTTTATAACTATATACCTAATTGCTGAAATGAAACCCAAATAATAATCATTATTTTTATTCATTTTTTATCCTGGATTTATTTCATTGTTGACTATAAAAATATGATGATTCATCTTATTATTCCATGTTGAGTAAGTTTCAGTATGAGGCATGCTTTTAGTGAAATTATTGAATATTGTGGTAATTATAATAGAAATTTGAGATCAGAAGTAAATATTGATGAATATTTTTTAAATATTTGCATATTTTTAAACACTTTTATAGTATCATTGTTTTAGCTTGATTTTTTTCTCTCTTATTGTAGTTTTATTAAAAAAAATTTTTACAGAGAATTTTGAATCAACTATATTCTACGAATCAAACAAAATTCAAAATTGAATGATTCTTCTTTTTGTTCTTATATCTTTTTATGAACAGTCTCGATTCAGTAACCATGCTACTGAATATGGATTAGTTGAAATGTAATCACTTCCTGTTTAAAATTAAACTACAATTTTATTTCAAATAACAGAAATTATATAAGCGAATAACAAAATTAACAGAACGATGTCAGTCTTCTAAAATAATACGAATTACGAGATTATAAAAATTTGAAGCTTAAAACTGAGTTACGTAGAAAAGATTCATTTGAAATTTTACCTAATCAATAATTATTGCGAACCAACTGGTTGCCAAGAACGGCTGAATTCTTTCTATAAAAATGAATGTTTGTTTGTATCTTCTTTTATGCAAATCAATAATCTCTTCCGATTTTGATAAAATTTGTATCCGCGTCCTTCAAAAAAAAAAGGAAATTCATTGTCAACTTTTTAAAATAGATAATAAAACATATTAATTAAGAATTGAATAACTTTTACTGATTTTCAGCTATATTTTCTGAAAACATTATCTAAGAAATTTGTTTTTACACTAACTTAAAACTCAAAAATTATCTAGTAAATGATTGAATTTCATTTTCGTACAATGTCTTCTCGAATTTTAATAATTTTTTAAAAAAAATATTTTTGTACTCAATCTATAATAATGTTTTTAATATAATCATGAAATTCAAATTAAATTCATTTTTCATCAAGTCATTCAATCGTGTGCTTTTGCTAATATTAAAAATTAAGATTTAAAAAGTGTTTTTTTTAAGGTATTAACACTGAAGTAGAATTTTCCCTTCCTCTTTTATTTTGTGACACATACACTTTTTAGTCCAACGCTCAGTAGTTTGTAGTATACTGATTCCTTTAAATTCCTATTTTTCAATCTCATTCAATAACAAAGTGACATTTTAAATGAATGCATTCATATTAATAGTTTAATAACCAGGAAAGTTAATATTTCGTGCGAAATAGTTAATCGTCAAAGGCGGCTAATAAAAGTATAAAATTAAAAAATAGTTCATTAAAACTCCATTTCATATTTTAATATAGCGATTAGACGAATATAAGAAGCAACACAATTTTCAACTAATTTTCAGAGATGTTGAAAAATGCAGGTTTTATAACTATTGCATCATTATGAGTTTAATGTTTTTTTTATTAGCTTCTATCTGGAATCTCTTGAAATTTCTTTTCAGACTGATTCAATTTCTTTTTAAAAAAGCGAAATTCAAAATTTCTTATACAGTACATGAATGATTCAAAATTATTAAACGATCGGATTTTCCAAAACAGTGTGAATTCATTGCAATTCTTCCATTTGAAATTCTAATCCAAAGTTCGCCCAAAATAATAATAATAGTAAAAAAATATATGTTGGTGTTATATTATGTGTATCTTTTTTTGTTTGTTTGGAATGACGTTAAATTACCTTTCATCTCTTCTAAAATTCTAAAAGAAAGACCTGCTAATTGTTTGTATAAATTCGAAACTTATTCAAATTTCTTGCATGAATTCAAAAACTTATTTACAATTCTACTTATTATTTCCAACGTGATTTAAAAAGTGTATGCTTAAGAGATGTACAATACTGCATTATGAAATATCAAATTGATTTTGTTATGGCGAGAGTTGTTTTTCCAAGATATTTTTCTCTTGACAATATTACTGGAGCTGTGCCGGCGTCCTGGCATAGGGGTAGTGCGTCTTCCCCGTGATCTGGGCGTCCCGGGTTCGAGTCCCGGTTTGGGCATGGTTGTTCTTCTGTTGTTCTATCTGTGAGATGTGTGAATGTGCCCTCCTGTAAAAAGGGGTTGTGCAAGCGAATGAGTGATGCGTGAGTAGCAAAGTCGTACTCTTGGCCCTAGTTGGCGCTGCTATAAAAAATAAGAGACGTCCCCCTCAGGCTTAAATCGCTGTCTTCGTAACAGCGGGCTTGTCAGTGGCAAGTGCCATAAGAAACAAACAAACAAACTGGAGCTGTACTTTAGAAAGTAAAATCTCTCTCTCTATATATAAATCGCTAAAGTACGTGGCATAGAAATCGCTTATATTACTTATTGTTGAATGGCATCAGTCAAATATAAACAAATCATCTTACGAATTACAGCCTGCTTCACTAAACATCTTTACTTCACATTGAATTCAATAATTCGCTTAGCTAATTAATGAATCTGCAAAATATTATTAAAAATGTTCTGATTAGCCATGTCATCAGAAAGTATATTCAGTCGGAGTAAAGAAGATACAAAAGAAATCAAGACAGGTTTCAAACGTAAAGCTTAATCAAGCGCAAAAATAGGCTTCATCGAAGGCAGACTCATTATCGTTAGGATTTGCTTACTGAAATTGATGTTTATATTTTTCAAAATTATCCTACAAAAATAGTCTTTGTAATATCTTACGACAAAAAATTTCCTTTCTAACGATATTAATTTAATTTTCACACACTTTTTCTTTTAATTTTATAATATTTTTAATTCAATTTGACACACTATAATGTAATAACGTTTTCAATAAAAGCATTAAATCGCATGTTTTTACGAATCCTTACTTCCGGAGAAGGATTTTCATTTCGCAATATATACATGTTTTAATTTGCAGTAAAAGATTCAGTTGAATTCATGTTTTTCAGTTATGTTAAATTATAAAAAGAAAGATTTTTTAAAAATTCTATAATCTGGGCGAACAAGCGTGCCTTCAAAAGTGAGCATAGTACTATTAAGTTTGAAACATTATTGATTTTTCTGTACCAAAGATCTCAACATACAAATCAAAGGCGGCTATGCAGTCCGAAATTCGGGTAGGATTTGTACTCTCTTGAACTAGGAAGTTAATTCATCAAAAGTTTAATATCTTTCTTATATATGTTCTTTTAATCGTTTATACAGTTGACTAATAACATTATTCTATTTAGATTTTACATGTCTACCATTTTTTTTGTAACAATAATGTTCTCAGATATGCACTATGTTGTGTAAGATAACAAATTCTTCTAATAATTTGTAATTATTAGGGGAATAAGACACACAAAGACGACAAATGTATTTTAGAATATGTTTAGTAACCCCAATCGTACGATCTAGAGGGCGCTTTTCACCTGCGCTATACTTAAATTTTAACTTCAATAATGTTGGATGTGGGCATATTTGTATTGTTTTGAAAATTTCGTCTCTTTTACAAAATGTTAGAGAAATGTTGGATATTTTTGAAAGTTTTCAGTAATTTATGCAACATTTTGATAGGTTTTGAAAATGTACATTTCTAAAGTAAATATCAGAAAAACGCTGGTCATTTTCAAAAGGATTCTCCTATCTATGGCAACATATATGGTCTGAAAATATTCATCTCTACTGCAAATGTTAAAAAAATGCTGGATATTTTCGAAATGTTTCTCTAATCTATGCGCTCTCTGAGTAAAATGTACATAAAATGATTTTTTAACATTTGATTTGAGCATTTTGGGAAAATGGGTAAGTGTGAGTACTGTTATGTGTAAAACATCGCCACATAAAACGCTTCAATCCGTTACTGCTTTGTTATTTCCGCTATTTCAAGCAATCTCTATTTCATGCAGATGACTTTTGTTGCCATAGAATCTTGTGCGAGTTTGATTGGCTTTTACGCTTTTTTTCCTGCCATAGCAATCTGTACTCTGAATTTTGCATACATGTATAGACGCCTTATCTTCGTGCCCTTATGAAACCAACAAATGTTTTCCTGGAAGTATTCCATTCTTGAATGACATTTGAATCGAGCATCAGCTGGCTTAACAGAACTTGCCTGTTCTCATGCCAAAATAATTGGCCCAAGCCAGGGTAGTTGGGTATGTTCATTCTTGCCATTTATTTATAAAGAACTTTCACTGTTATGCTTGAAAACTTCAGAACAATCTGACGCGCAGTAAAGATTTTACGGTGCCATAAAATTCTTTTCCGTTTGTTTAATATTTTTGCGCGGAATTTAAAGAATAAAATGACCTTAACCACTTTGCTGCAGAGATTTTAAATAGTATTTTACTGAACGCATGAATAACTTGTAACTATTAATAGTTAGCAATTTATTTTAAAGACAGACATCTTTTCAATCTTTGGAATTATTTTTGAATAATCTGTTTGAAAGCCAGCATGATTAATGATTCTCGAAGATGGCATGGATTTAAATATATTTTGATGTCAATTTTCTTATCTCGTGGAATTATCACCAGCTCCCGCATAAACATGAAGAAAGTGAAACCATCGATTGAAATCAGAAATGACTTACTCTTAGAGTAATCTAAAG
This sequence comes from Argiope bruennichi, assembly GCF_947563725.1. Taxonomy (NCBI): domain Eukaryota; kingdom Metazoa; phylum Arthropoda; class Arachnida; order Araneae; family Araneidae; genus Argiope; species Argiope bruennichi. The sequence goes on from NC_079151.1 coordinate 86,865,109, forward strand.
AGTACTCTTAGAGTAAGTCATTCAGGTATATCTTAGAGTGGAAAGTGAATAGCGAGAGAATAAACTTGTTCGATTATTTAAATATAAAATTTTCAAGCATAATGAAATCATGTTTAATAAGTCGCAGAATATAATCTTTTCTGTGGGTGTTTTAACCTATTGAAATGTTTTCTTTTCTTCGAATTAGATCATTAGTTCTTTTTGTTTTTATTTATTTGTTTTTTTACTGGCTTTTAGTTATGTAGAATGAATTTGCTAGTTGCTATTATACAATTTTTGTGACCAAATATTATTAGTGGATTTGAGAATTCTGCTACCCAAGTAATGCACATTATGAGGATCTCTTTGATTTTTAAATTATTCATATTAATTGTACATTTTCTCTCATATTTCAACACACATTTAATTTTGTAAGCATATTAAAATTGATTTTAATTTAGAATTTTAGAATTTTTAATAAATCCTACTGTTTCAATTTATTTATTAATATATAAAATATTATTATATAATAAATAATGATTTAACATATAATAAAAAATGATTTAAGGAATAAAATTCTTGAAAAATTAAACATAATTATTAATTAATGATTCTCTTATTTACAAATATAAGCCTTTAATTGCAATGAAAAATTAAAGAGAAATGATAAATTTCAAATAAATATAATATATAAAAAAAATTACATTTATTTGAAATTTACTTGCCTTTTCATATGGAATGTAGCATAATCAATTAATACATAATTAAAATCACAATATATTATAAAAAATAAGCATTTATACATTAATTAATGATTTCAATAATTCAATGTGTATACACAATGAGCTACTAATATTTTGCAATTCAAAAAAGTGTATTTCATACGATTTTATTTATTTCAGAATTGATTAATAGCATTATTAATATTTTCTGAAGTTTCAAAATTCAGCTTAATTTTTAATTGATTAAAATTCTAATTAACCTTTTAAAAAATCGCCCTGAGGAGCACATTTCCTCCTTCCAAGGTATAAATATATGCATTGGCAAGGTATAAATATATTAGTGGCTGTAGGCTAAACAGTTTGGCCTGTAGAGAGGTAGCACATACACACTTTCATCTTAATTATAAGAGGATTACTAAAAAAATTAATTAAAAATATTATTATAATATTTATAATTCATAGAATTTATACTTTTTGCAAACATATAATTAGTCTAATTTTCAAAGAAATAATTATTTAATAAAGTTGATTTGTCGGAAATCCGCCGCTGATTTTTATATTCTTTCTAAAACATTTTAATAAACTGATTATTAGAAAACAGCAATTGTTATTTAGAATTTATCTACTTGTAAAAATATATCTTAATATAGATAAAAGACATTATGGTTATACAAGTATGCATCTAAAACTACTAAGTTGATCACAACTACATAACTAAATTGAATTAATCAAATTTTGTTCATTTATTATTTAAAACAAGAAAAAGAATACTATCGCCTTTTTATTTACAATAACTAAAAAATAATTTAATTAATAAAAAATTGATATAAATTTTGCTTTTTTTTTCGCAATAACATCAGAAGAAATAACGGAAGAAGAAGCAAATTTCAAAACCATCTTAATATACACAATTTTATCATTTCAATAACAATTTCATCTTTTCACAATTGTATTGCCAATTGTTATTAATTCATTAATTATAGTTCAATTGAAATTAATGGTAACTTCGAATTACTTACCATTATTTTTAAATTTCTGTTTTATTTTAATACCTACCATTTGTTTTAAAATAATTTAATAGTGCCAAACAAGCAGACATTAATCAATTGCTCAAGTGGAGACAAGGCAAGTAAAACTCTAGAAATTGAAACAAATGTTCGATCCCAGAGCGTTCCCAGACTATGTGAAATAAACAAATATTTCTTTTTCCATGGTGACACCAGACAAACTATTTCGAAGATAATTTACACTACATTGCAATTAAAGTTTTTGCCTTTCGAATGATATCAATTTTATTTCTTTGCATTTTTTTCAATCGTTATTAATTCTTCAGAAAATACAACGCAGAAGATTTTGAAATACAGGAATTTACTCCTCTGTTGTGTAAAGTTAAACTTGAAACTACTAAGTACCACTATTTTTATTTTTTTATTTTTTTCCATACTACTACTTTCGAAGGGTTTTGCATATTATAATAAATTTTACAATAAAGGTTCCTTTGCTAAAAATATGCGAGAAAGCTTTTTATGCTAAAAATATTATACAATAAAGGATTTTAATCCTGAGCAACGCTGGGTATAATATCTAGCATCATAAAAATATATGTAAAAGTCATAACTATTTATTGAAAGGTTTATTGTAAGGTATAGTTTTATTCTATTGAGATACAAAAAACGGCTAAATTTTATTTTAACTATAGTCGCAAAAAATAAATCGTAAATGAAGCGGTTTGAAAGATTTTTCTGTTAATTTATATAAACATTTTTTATTTCTTTTCATAGTTTTCGCTAATCAATTTTCAAGAAGTTTGTAGAATACTCTTAGCACAGATTTCTAGAATATTTAATTGTTAAAAGTTTGATCGAGTATTTTTTGTTAGAATTCGCTTTTAAATGATCATAAATCTTAAAAGTTTTAAATTGACTGAAAATGAAATTATAAAAATATCTCTAATTTAATTATAAAACATTTATATGTATTAAAAATAATTGAATATTTTTGATAAATAGACTTCTGATAACAGATTATTGTTGAATGCTAATCGTCGTTTTTAAAATAGGATTTTGTGTCCAAAATTATTTATATTTATTTAAAATTATTTCATTAAAGAAGTTGAAATAAATGAACTATATGAAATGAAATGAATGGATTATCTTTTAGAATTTTATAGATTAGTTAATAGTAAACCTAAATTCTTTCAGTTTAATTCATGAGAATCAACTTTTGTTTTGAAATAGGAGGAATTTTTTGGGGATTCCTTCACAATATCGAAACATTTTTAACATTATTTTAATAAGTTAGATGCCATTAGACGATAGGTTGTAGTTTAAAAACGATTGAACAGAAAATATTCATGCCTTTATGAAATTTTCATGAAAACCATTGGTCTCTATTTCTTCTCAGCAATTTTTTCACAATTCTCAGAATTAGGAAATTTTAGAAGAAAAAAGAACAGTTTTAGCTTTTACTACGGCATGATAAAAAATTTTTTATTGCAAATTGTTAAGATACTAATTTAATAATCTTTGAGAAGAAGTTATTAGCTAGTCATTATATATTTGTTGATTATAGTCAAACCATCTCGCATTACTCTTTTTCATTATATTTATGACAAAAAGTCCTGTCATAACGTATCGTAGATACGATGCATTACTGAATATTGCACTATGATAGTTGATATTTTTTCTCTTTGAAAAATCTTCCTACTCTTTTGTAGTCTGATTTTCTTTATTGTATTATGTATACCAATAATTATAAATCTCTGAACCGTATGTAGAAACGGAATGCATCCAGAAAAAGAAGTGAAAAAAGGGCAGTAAAAAAAAAATTGAAATTATAATAAGGAAATGTGTCTTTAAGTATGATTGAAGTAAACTGGTAACTAAAGTTCACTTCGGGACCTTGTAGAATTCAGACATAATACATGGCAGCGTATTGGTGAATACTGGAGGAAATGCAAGAAAGAATGAGTAAATAGAATTGAATTAATAGAAAATAATAAAATAGTTGCTTTTTAAAAATTAAAAAAAATCTGAAAAATGTAAAGAGAACATGCATATTTTGATATAAATTTTACAATTTTTATTTAAGGGTGATTCATTCAAATGGTTATATTTGAGAGACTATGCAATATGTAGTAAAAGCTGAGAAAGTGAATTACTCAGTAGCTGATTTTTATCAAGATTAAGTTTAATTATCTCTTCATAAATTTTTTAATTAAATGTATGAATGACCTATTTATTGTTAAATAAAATTTGGCATAATCGGAGTCACTGAATTCAAATTCGAAACTCTTTTTCAAATCACCACAAAGAATGAAAAACTTTGACTTCCATGCTTCAGCTTTGAAATTTGAAAAGGAGTAATCAGATCATAAGTTGTTCTCATGTTCAAATCTTCAGATTAAAATTACAAGATCCATTCCAAAATCATTCTCATTTTGTTTCAAAACGGACTTCAATATAACTTAACTCACTAAATGAGTTGCATTTGATTCTTCATACATGCATTTCAGAAGAAAAAAAATCTTTGTATAACAATTATATAAGAGACTTTGCGGTCTTCGTAAGTGGAGGTGACGGAAGTTTTTCCATCCTTCGCGCTGTCAGTTGACTTCCCGTGCCATATTTATGGCGAGGAGTGAGATGAAGCATGCCAGGAGATGTATAAACATCCGCCCCCGGCTTCATTTGGTGGAGAAAATTAAGAACATGCATCATCACTCTTTGCGCTCCAGCCATAATTCACTGCGAAAGGCTGCTTGCAGATCGAAGGGGTATATGACTCTAATTTTAAACAGAATATTCCTTAGGGATTCTTTGGGAGGCAGTGCGAAATGTTGGGGATGTTTCGGTATTTTCATTCAGTGCCTTTCTCTTTTTGTGCGTTTTGTTTGTTTGACAAAGTTACTGTTCTAAGTTAATTAATTGCTCATAGCTATTTTTATAAACTGCAGCAAGAGTACTTTTTGATGATAACAAGTGGAAAAAAATAGTGCAACGCTGGCAATTTCAAAATGGGAACAATTTGAGTTTTGACAATTGGATTATTCCAGAACTGAATATGAAACTCTCACTTATAAATATGTGCTCATGAGAGGTATGATTTGGTCAGAGTAACTGGAAATGTTGGATATTAATGTTACAAATGTGAAATAACTATGTTTAAATGTAAGGAAATTTTATATATGTTTTGAAAAGATTTAATGGAAACTGTAAATTTCCTATATCATGTGCTTAAACATCTTTCTTTCATGCTCATTGTTTTCACTTCAAAGAAGTTTTTCATGGTCCCATTTACGTCCTTCCGAAAGTTTTACCGTAATTTTATATCTAATTAAGAAAGCGCATCTATAAATAGATTTAATTAAAAAGTTTTTAAAACATACATGTATAAGTATATTGTACATTAGAAATTTTTTAATTTACATTTTATTTTTTCATCTTGAAACCTATTTTCTTCAAACTAGTTATCCAGATGGCGCCACTGGTGTAGAATCAAAATTTTACTAAATCAATCGATTTAGCTGTTAATTAATAATTAATAATTAAACTGAAAATCTTAAAATTGTGTATTTTTACCGAAAGTACACAAATGTCCAAAACTTCAAAACTCTGTCTGTTATAAAAATGTGCGAAAAAAAATTGAATAAAAAGTTTCGTTTATACAAGTATAAATCCATTAATTTTAAATAAAAGTTAATACTAATGTAGTATAGAAGGCAGAAAAAAAAAGATGGAATTAGAAAGAATCATAAATAAAAAACTTTCTTTAAAAAGAGAATTTTAATTGAACTATTTTAAATCCTCGTAATTTCTCTTAATTATATCTCTTGCTTTAATATTTCAGAATGTAAAAGTAATCCTTAGTAAAAACAGAAAAGCAATTTAGTTATTTTTTATCGCTTATTAACAATATCTCGTAAAATTATAAAAAAAAATAAGAAATAAAAAAAAGATATATAATTTTTTTATAATTTAGAAAATATATATAAATATATTGTAAAATAAAACAATAAAATAAAAGGAAATTTTAATGCGTTCGTTATTGATTTATTTTGAAATATTTAAAATTAATTTTAACGCCCTGATTTTTCGTGCCACCATTCACAAAACAAGTTTATAAAACTTGGACTGCTCAAATATCGGAAGAAGTTCTTTAACAAAAATTTATTTCGAGCTACCCCGATCTTGGCGTTCTATGATGTGTTTTAATTGCAATGAGAATTCTAATGAGCATAAATAAAATTGTGTTTATTATTGTTTATGTAAACGAAAGCCGTCAGTTTAAAGACTACAAATATTTACAAAATTTAAATTGCATTATAAATCTAATTCAATTTCCACAAAGATCATGCTAGAAAAAAAAATGTAATCCCGGATAAAACTCAGTTTTATGAATGGGATAATCTTTATTTTTGAAAAATATTTCATACCAATAATCTCATTTCGCGCCGCGACTAAAGCGAACTCCTATATTATTCATTCTGTCGACCTCCCCCCTCTTGAAAACGAGACCTTGTCCCGACTGCATCGACCGGGTGTGTCATGAACCCCTATTAATTCCTCTCCCTGAGCCTCGACCTTGACATTGAGACAAGTGGCGCATGCGCCAGCCGTCAGAAATGGATCCCATCGCCTGCCAAAATCTTCCGCTTCCTCCCATGTGAAGGCTCTTCCAAGTCTAAATGGGTCTCCTGATCACGCTTCACAAAGCGGGGGCTCTGCAGAAATACTTGGCAACTGAAGCCTTCTTCTGCAATGGCTACTGAAAGGAAACTGCCTCTCAAAAAAGGAATTTTCTGCTGTTGTTGTTTATTTTCTTCTGATCAGAAAATAAACTACGTGAAGTACTTCGGAATTTTCTGCTTGATAAAAATAAAACATTTTCTGTAGTAACTGAAATAGATAAATCTATGTTGATTATATGAGAAATAGACAATTTATATTAATGGTGATTGTTCTGAGAAAAAATACAAACAAGAAAAACAGCAGCAAAAAAAAAAAAAAAAAAAAGCGGATGAGGGTCTTTTAGCATTTTTTTTTTCAGGTTGCCCTTATTTCACATTAAAATATGGGCAAGGTGAATCCCACAACTGTTCAAATTTTTATTTTCAGAGTCCCGTATATGAGATTTTGGGATTTGTAGCATAGCAAAGCAATCTAGAAGTATAGCAAAGAAAGACGAATATGTATTTTGGATACCCTTTTCTGATCGACCGAAACCAAAATTTGGCATAGAACTGCATGGTAACATAAAACTTCATTTATTGAAGTTGTTGCATTTTTGAGTTATTTTTCTTTCACCCGTACGAAATAACTCATGAGCCGACTGATGGTCAACAGTCAGATTAACAGGTTTTGTCAAAGTTCGGTAAAAATGCGCTCTTTAGATGCTAAAATCATGTACCAAATTTCACTCATTTGAGTTCTTTCGTTTTATCGCTCTTGAATGCACGTGTTGGTACAGATCGATAGATAGTTAAGAGACATATTCAAAATTTCATGCTTTGTGCACAGATGGCTGCATTTTAGATTCTTAATCTGTGCACAAAATTTCATTTAACTGAGTTCTTATGTTTTGTATTTATCATGCTCGCGTTTATTAGGACAAACAGAGCAAGATTCCTTTCGTATGGATTCATTCAAAATTTGAAAGAATCCATATTTGGTATAAAAATTTCATTTGCTTAACTCATGACATTTTTATGTTGTCATATTCACAGACAGACAGTAGGACAGAGGTATTTATATAATTTCAAAATTATTTTTTTCTGACCTCATGGAACTCTGAAACGAGGAGATTCGTTAAAATGAGTTCGAATGTTTTAACAATTATATATATATATATATATATATATATATATATATATAAAATTTTATATTTAGCATTTTATATTTAAATAAATCAAATACGAGAAAGCAAAAATAGAGACAAAATTTTCAATCTAAGCAGAAAGTTCCGTCTTTTAAAGTGTAAATTATAAAAACTTGTTAAAATGAAAATTAAAAAAAAGACATAAAGGAAATTTGAACTTCTAGTCCAAAATACTGTAACATGACACTTTTTTACGCTTTTCTATCTTTATTTTATTTTTAAATATTACTCTTAACTACATAGGCAGCAATAATGCTCATTCACAGAAAAAGCGATATTAATTTATTAAAATTAAAGAAATAATTGTAAAGAAATATTTATATTAATCAAAAGCTATTTTAGAAAGTCTAAAGGGAAGTGAAAGGGATTCTAAAGGGATTCATTTTGCGATAATAAACTTCTAAGTATATAGAAAATGCATCAAACTTCCGATTAATTTATAATTAATCAAAAATTTAATTACGAATTTTAAAATTTTTTGTAGAAGAAACCATATGGCAACTACTGTAGCTCTAGGACTGAGTTACGACCTGTTTCGAGTTTTGATAAGATTTTATCACCATGAATGTCGCATCGTACATTTAGTATACAACACATTAAATGTTATCTTCTTGAAGAATGTAAAGAAAGGATTGTTGCACTGCACGCGCTTACGTCAAACTTGATTCAGAACCATGCCCGTTTATTTGGAAAATAAAATCCATGTTCTGTCGTTTGGTTGAATTGAACTAGGAAAATGTTATATTTAAAAATAATGATTTTTTTTCCGTCTCAGTTTTATATGGAATGAAATATGATTATCTCTTTCTTTATACAAATGAAAGTTGAGCAAAAAATAAAATTTTTATAATAGTAACCAGTGCAACAATCGCTGCTATGATTAGGTTAGTGAGGGTAATTATCATCCAGGTCATAGTATGATTTTTTCGCTCTCAGGTGTAATCGGAACTTTCCAACTGCAAACGGGGCCTGAATCATGGTGGTTTTTTTTTCCTCTTCTCATATTTTTTTTAATTGACATTAATATACCAACGTTTTGTTTATTTGGAGGCCTTTAACGCCTGGCGCTTGGGTCGACCATAATCTTCCTACGCCTCCCTCCTATCCTTATATCACTGTCTACCATTCCATTTTAAAAAGAGCAGACGCAAGTAAAATAGTATTCATATGTTCTAAACACGCTATTGATTTCAAATAATGCCGAAAATACTTCATTCATGGAGAAATAGTTGGACAAATCAGACATCATTAATGGACAAATTATGAAATGGTTGGACAAATCTGACTTCATTAATGAACAAATTATGAAATGGTTGGACAAATCTGTAATATGTTATTTCCAAAATGGCGGTTCAAAACGGACAGAGCATTATAATATTTCATTTGACAACGAAAGAACAATTATTATTTTTACATCTTTCCAAAATTATTTCTGTATCAATTTAAAATTTCACACTGAGTCAATTAAAAAAAAGAAAATATCCAAGATACAAACAAGATAATAAGACATTTCAAGGATGCTAACAAGATCCCTCACCCCATCTAAGCCTGACTGTTATGAAATATTTACATCATATAACACTTCGGTACATGTACGTGTCTCATAATTGTCCACCATCACTCACATTACCCAGCCGCGGTTTCTTGTTTACATTAGCAGCAGGAAGAACGGCTGCATTGGTTATTTGCATTCTAGCTGTGTAAGCAATGCATGCGTTTGAAGATGCCTAACATGTTTGAAATAGTTACTTTCGACCGCAATAAATGACGCGGAGTTTCTTTTTGCGTCATTAGTAGCACTTTTTATCTTCATCAAACTAATTTACTAAGGACAAGTTGGACTTATTTAGCTTACGTCAAAAGGAGCGTGATTAAAATCTTATTTACTTTTGCACCAAGAGAGTTTCAAAATCATTTATTGAAATTAAATTTATTGAAAGTTATTTCAAATGAAAAATTATATTTTAAAAATATTAGGATAAAGCAGATGAATATTCTTTATTAACAACAATTTTTTTTATTAGGGTTTTAATTCTTACCTTAGCTACATTCACTACTTATGTACAGTAGATAATTCGAACAAAGACTGCTAATTTAAAAATGTATTAAAATGATAAATAGAATCGTTATTCTTGGGCTATAGAAACAAAGCAAAAAAATGCAATTTTCTCTTGAAAAGTAATTATATTTCTATAGTCCCAATTCAAGCTACACTGTAGTGCCATTATTATAATTGGATGTATAAATAAAACTCCACTCTTTTTTTAGTTAAAAGATGTTTTTTTATAAAACATAAAGATAGATTTATTCAAAATATTCCTCCTCTATCAAAAAACAAATTTTTTAAACCCTTTTGGAACAAACGAATTCTACGAAAAAGTTCTATTTGTTTAAATGCATTTCAGTTATTAAGCCAATTTTTGATATCTATGTTGGAATTGACCACCTCTTTAGAATGGGTTCTCTACATAAAGTGAATTAAATAGTAGTCTGATGGAGCAACATCTGCTGAATACGGCGGAAAAGGTAACGCCAAACCTTTAAATACAGCTTTCCCGATTTATTTACAAATACGCAGGTGTTATTAACAACAACTATTAAAAACGAGCGGAGTCCTAATTATACACCCAATATTTCTATCAATGCCATTATTATTCGTAAATTTATCTCAAAGTTCAACAGATATGGTTTCATAAGTTCCGTATTCACACGATTCAGCGCCATGTGACTTCTTTTCTTCTTATTTCCATGGTTTAAATTGTCTCCTTATGGTCATAAAAGAAAATCGGTACGAATCCTGAAGGAAATTTCGGGAAGTAATTGAGGTATATTTCGAGAATTAAGAAGAAAAAAGCAGTGCCAAAAGGGGAATGAAGTGCAGTAAAGGATTATTTTGAAGGGGATGCAATAAAAATAGTCAATATATTGTTGCCTGTTGTTTTATAGCAGCATGCCCACTTCTTTTTGATTATCAAAATATTTTTGGATAATATATACAAAAAATAAAGAAATTCAAGAAATCAAGTCAAATCCAGAGCAGACAAATAATGTAGCAAATGATATTAGAAAAAAGGAATTCCGGCATCTACTCTCAAGCATCGTTGTGTGATAACATCGCAAACTTCATTTGTCAACCCTCCTTTTATTTTTAAAGTTTACTCTTAGTTATATTGCAGTAATAACATGAATACAAAAATATGTTAATGTAACCGCAACACTAATGAATTAAAAACACAGTCATTAAAATGAAGAAAATATTGCTGTAAAATACACTTGGAAAAATTTATCAAGATTAGAAAAAGATGTATAGAAATAAATCAGAAAAAAAAATAATACTTTGAATTTTAAAGGCGCGCAAATACGACTTTTGGGAGCAATAAATTGAGGAGTAACTTCTATAAAAAATCTAATTAAGTTTTTGAAAATCTACTTCTTAATGAGCTCCTTACTAGACAAGAAGTAACTATCTAACAAATTTAGTAGCAGTCTACCATATAGAGTGTTTAGCCAGCATGGACTTATGTGTCATATAAATCATATAAACGCGAATTCGCAAATTGTACAGACTAAGTCTATGGCAAAGGATACCGACGTGCTCTGATTGGTTTAAGCCTTGGCATCTTTTTGGCAATGTTTTGCACTCATAATAGTGTAGTTTTCGCTTATTTGGCCCAAACCTTGTACCTTTCATTAGTTTTATGGAAGATACGAATGAATATCAACACGATCGAATTTTTATTAATATAATTGTTTTCTCTTAATATTACTAGTAATACTACTAATACTAATTATTAATAATAATAATAAATATTACTAATAATACTAGTAATACAATTAACTAATGTTGTTTATGCACAGAAGTATAAAAACTAAATGAAAGTAATTACTCAACATATGATGCAGCAATTGAATAATTCTTATTTTTCTATGATTTTCGTGCCTTTATTAGATAATTTATGCAGTCATTGAAACTTGTTGATGAACGTTTGTTACTTTCCCATCCACTACATATGGGGAGATGATTACTTAATGCCCAAAACGTATAGATATGTAAGCTTTAACGGAATATGTAATTTCGTAGCTAATTTTTTTAGTTATATAAAAATAGTATTAAGAAGAAACACACAAAAAAATATTTTTAATAAATTGTAATTTTTATATTTCCTGAATTTAGGTTTCAGGATTTGATCTTTTCTGCTGTATATGTGTTCCAGATTAATATTACATGTGAACCTTAAAAAATAGGGGGGGGGGATAAATTCTCCAATTTTATTTATTTTTATAAAAATATGTTTCGGTATGGCATCCTTTAGGCAAAACATTGCCAAAAAGATGCCAAGGCTTAAACCAATCAGAGCACGTCGGTATCCTTTGCCATAGACTTAGTCTGTACAATTTGCGAATTCGCCATATAAACGCCGACCAAACAACAATAACCGTGAAGAATTTTTTTCCATAATGTTTAATCTAATATATTGCAATCTGCAGATATTATAAATGTTAACATATAAATGTTATTTTTATTAAAAACCCATATTCATGTACATCATTTAACCCAAGGGACGCCAAATTGTCTAATTGATGAAAAAATTTAAAAAAAAAAACTGCTTACAGAATGGATAAATTGAATATGGAATAGAAGTAATGCATCTTACTTAGAAGGTTAAAATAAAAACGTGCCATATTTAAACATTATAATCCTTTGAATTTTATTTAATTTTAATTCTCATGAATTTGAATGCTTTACCACTCGCACCAATGCATTATTGTACTGGTGAAAGAGATGATGTAAAAAGTACTGTGGACCAATCAAATATTTAATACATTGCTTTAAAAATGAATCGATTTTCCGTTTACTTTTCGAAGATTTTGTGGTTATGCTTTTTATAATTAATTTATGGTTATATGAAAAAAACACAACCGGCAAAATACGTGAACAGTTACTAATACGTACTGACATTTACATTTAAAAAGGGTTTCTCGCTATCAGCCTTGCTTTGCTTTAAATTTGCACTATTTTTACATTTTTATTAAATAATCTTTCAGTCAATAGATTCATGCACCCAGCACGTGAATTCTAATTCTCGCATGAATTGCATTACCATTTCAAATCAATCTCTAAAAATCAAGAAATCGGATTCCGTGGATTTATCAATAATTTCTTAAACAATATATTATTTTGTTTCTGAATATAATCTGTTTACAATTCCAAATTAATCTGTTTACAATATTTATTTAAAACAATGACAACAACGACAGCTGAAAAAGCAAAAATTCGCAAATGGATATTGAAGGCTGTTGCAAATAGTAAAGACAGTAAAGGTGTGACCACTCAACACATCAAGAAGTTCTTGGATTCTAAGCAAGATGGACTGTCCAGCAAACCTGTGATCATGCTGGTTTTGAAAAGACTTTTAGAAACCGGACATTTGGTGAAAAAAGATGGAAAATACGTTATCAAGAAATCTAAAAGGAAGATTCCTGGCAAAGACATGAAAAGATCCAAATCGCCTGCGAGATTTGCTGGTCAAAGTGCTAAAAAACAAAAATCTGCCACGAAAAGTCCAAACACGCTTCAAAAACCAATGAATGAGGATAATTCTTGAGTAGGAAAATAGAAAAAAAATCATCATATGTATTAAATTCAAATGTACTGAAACCATTATATTTTTACTGATTTAAATAAATATTCATGTAATTCTCTTTATTGAGGTTTCAATTTTGGCAAAAACCTATTCACAGTAATTTGTGATTGTTATGTCTTGAGGATATCTGTTACTATAATAAATTTTAAAGAAACCAATCAATAAATTAAAGAAGGTGAAATATTTTCGGAAATTATTTAAATCGACTTCAGAAAGCGGCAGTATAGTTAGTTATTCGGTAAAAGTGAATTTTAGTGTGCACCCAGCTGCGCCAACAATGCCAAGTCGCCAATAAAGATGGCGGAGAAAATAAACAAATACTTCCGCGGAACAGTTACGGTTACTATTTCCCGCCATCTAATTAGAACTTTTTACTGATAAGTATTTTTTTTTTCATACTGCCCGGTGCCTTTTACAGATGCCGGTAAAAGTGAATTTTAGTGTGCAGTATTTTTTTTTCATACTGCCCGGTGCCTTTTACAGATGCCTTCGGCATCTGTAGAAGGCACCGGGCAGAATTTTTTAACTTAAAAAAAACATCCTACGGCTTCGCTAGCAGCGGGAGCGGGAACCTAGTAGCTTCGCTAGCACATTGAACATAAAGACTGTGTGGAAAACAGAAACAGTACATAACCAAGAGAAAAGAAAAAACGGAGAAATAAGCAATCGGAACATTCTCCATACAAAATTTCAAACAAACATACTTTCCCCACCTTCATCAACTTGTAAAAGAATATATTCCACTCACCTTCCATCCATTCTGCCGGTTCGATATCAAACCATTCTCAATACAAAATTTCAAACAAGCATCCTTTCCTAATTTCATTAACTCGTAAAATATATATGTATGCATATTTAACTCGCTCTTCATCCATTCTACAGGTTCGAAATAATCCCGACATAACAAATTATGAAGGGAACCAACCGTTATAACACCAAAAGAATTACGAGAACTGCGAAGAATTCCATTTGCAGCTGTCCTTGAAAGTGAGAATGCAGACGATTTTTTTAAAGCGAATAATGACAATTAAAAATTGCAAAAGAATAAATATTTTCTGTTCGTATTCACATTAAAAAAAGAAAGAAAAAAATAACTTCTAATTATAAGTTTAAATTTCTTTATAATAAAGAACAAAAGTAAAATCTTTAATCGATATTTTTTTAATATTTTTAATTTAACATTTTTCATAATTTAATTGTAGTTTAAGTACAACTCAACCATTGCAAAAAGTAGTAAACAAAACAGCAGTATGGTTGCTATAAGAGGGATCCGATGGGTTGCAATATTGGCGACAATCGGCTGGTGCACACTAATCTTCACTTAGGCCAGTTATTCTAAGCAATAATTCGCCAGATTTGATACTATTTTAACATGGTTAAGGTTTTAACTATTGGCGAAATTTAATCTAAATTGGCGATGGGAAGGAAACTTTACCTCAGTTTTACTTATCAGCTTAATACATATTTGAATAATTTATCTTAAAGAATTTTTTAAATTATAACTCAAAAAAATAGTTGTATTTTATTCCAATTTGGGTAAAGACTTACTATTAGTATCCGGCTTTTCGCCAAGTGGTTAAAATTTTGTTTTCCAAAAATAAGGGAACATTTCGCCATCTTGGATGGCGATAAGAAATATTAACAGATAGTTTTCAGATATGCAATAAAAATTGATGGAATTATATTTGATAAAATAAATGAATAAATGAAATAAATACCAAGTAATTGAACTTTGGCGACAGGACATTAGACCCAATTTGTAATTATAAAATTTTCTATTAAATTTGTAAATAAAGTAAACGTTGGCCTTATATTTAGAAGAAAATCTTAGAAGAGATGGGCATGATTTAGTTTGTTAAGAGCAATAATAAAGTGTCTTCCGGTCTATTTTGAAACAAGAAAAAGAAACAAAAATATAGAGCACGGTTAATTTGAAATTTGCAAAGATCTAAGAAATCACTACTGGTTAATTATACTTCATATAAAAAATAACTTGCAATTAATAACTTAGAATACTGTGCTCTATCTGCACCAAGGCATAAGGAATCGCCTTATCTCCAGCACGACTTCTTTTATAACCGCCAATGTGCTTCTTGGCGTTGCTTTGGTAGTGTAGAAAATAGGTATGGATCAATGGAACGGATATATAATATTCTAAATTCCGCCTTATAAATTAAGCCTTTTTTTATAAATGCTAAACATTAGCAAATGGAGTATGTTTTTATTTTTACTACCCCTTTGATAGATCGCCA
This sequence comes from Argiope bruennichi, assembly GCF_947563725.1. Taxonomy (NCBI): domain Eukaryota; kingdom Metazoa; phylum Arthropoda; class Arachnida; order Araneae; family Araneidae; genus Argiope; species Argiope bruennichi. The sequence continues at coordinate 86,880,583 of NC_079151.1, forward strand.
AAAAAAAAGTAAAAGCATCGCCAATTGAAGTCGTCGGCGATAAATCATTAACAAATGATATCATAATACAAATATCTTGGCATCTCATGTAAAACAGAACGTGGCGTAATCTGAAAATTACCAAGTAAACCGGTTGGGGGAACGTAAACATCAACAAGTAAATAAATTGATTTATTTTGTTTAGATTTCAATATCAATAGGAAAATTGCTTTAAATGAATTGGAACACTACAAATAAAATAACAGAGCGTAAGACTTCATATTAGTGTCCATTTTCTTGCCAAACACATTGATTGACTGACACAAAATCATGTCAACCTTCTAAAAACTTGTCAAAAGTTCACCATTTAAGATAGCCATAAGCAATGATAGCAAAAGGCTTTTAGGATTGCAATGAAAATCGACAGGATTGTATTTGATGAGAAATCGTCCCAAATAATTCTAATTTGGCGATTGGGCATTACTTTTAAGTCTAGCCTAATAGAATGTTTTTCTGAGCTACTGATTGTGAAAATAGATACAAATGTACTATAGTCAATTGAAATTATTTTTTAGATTATCATTAAAAACATTTGTAAAATAATTTACGATATTGCATTGCAAAAGCATGGCAAGAGTAAGTGGCATTCTAAGTGTAATATGGTTGTTTCATTTTAAGTTAATTTTTAAAATTCAATTTTAATTATGTTACAATGACAAGGCCACTCAAAAAATATCGTTATAGCGAGTGTTAACATAAACTCAATAACTAATAGCAATTAAAAGCATTGTAATAAAATATACTTAAATACTCTAAAAAATTTATTAAAAATAGAAAAAAAAATTGCACAGAAATAATACTGGCATCACTGTAAAACTATATATTTTTGAATTTTAAAGTTTTGTAAAAATCTCTCTTAAACGACAATATGCTCTGAAGTTATTGATAAAAAACATAACATTTTAAATAATTTTTAATTGAAAATCTAATTACATTTTTTGAAAAACCCTTTCATAGTGAATTTTTTTCTACCCATGAAATAATTATTTGCCAAATTTGGTAGCTCTAAGTCAAGGATTCAGCATTTAAAACATTTTTTTTTTACATTTTTTAATTCAAGCATATCGCAATTTATTGATAATACAGCCTTCGATATTTATTTTTAATTATAGCCTTTCAGCATTTACTTGTTAAAAAAAAAAAAAACTTAGCTGTGTTGAAACATACATTATCGTGTCATAGTGAAACTATGACATGCTACGCTACTAAATTTATAACAAAACTCTAGGGAACAAGATGAATATGCTACGTTCGTGTGCCAACAAAAATGGAATGCAAACGAACTTACTATTAAATGAAATCTTACTACATTATAAATAATGTTACCAAATTAACATCAATTTATTTTTATTCTAACTCTAGTATCTTTTGGAACAACAAACTCAAAAATTCACTAAAATATCACTGTTGCTAATCTGAATTAACGACTATTTACAAAATGATATTTATAATTATTGAATAGCGGCCGGGTTGATAGGGCGTTGGATTCGTGTCCTTAGGAATGCGCGTTCGAACCCCACCTGCCGAAGACTCCCCACGTGTGTGGTGGCTGGCGCGCGTATAAATTTGTCGTGGTCACAACGTCCTCCATGCCGAGAGTAATACCACCGCGGGTACTGGATCAGGGATAATCATTCTCTGATTCATGTCTAAATTATGATCCGTGGGTGAGTGAATGAAATACATGAATGAAGTCCACCCAGTAAAAAGGGTTGTGACATTATTTGTATCTAAGTCGTACTATTGGCTCTAGATGGCGTATCGAAAAACAAGAGACGTGCCCTTGGCTTAAAATCACTGATTTCTAAAGTGAGTGGGCTTGTGGTGACGCTTTATAAGCCAGATAACAGCTACGAGACATGAGAAATTTCTTTTGTCTAGTGGTCTTGTTACTCGGCTACGAACCCAAAGGTTGCGAGTTCGATCCTCGCCTATCGCCAGCAGCAACATTGGTGACCCAATGACGTAATACGCAAAAAAAAAAAAAAAAAAAAAAAAAAAAAACTTTATACAACTGTTGTAGCGCCCTTTACCAGAAATAAATAAAAAATCAAAGCTGATAAATAATCAGCCAATAAAAAAATTGAAGCTGATAAACAATCGGCAAATAAAATAAAAGGAAGCTGATAAATAATCGGCCAATAAATAAATAAAGCTGATAAATAATCAGCCACAAAAAAATGGATAAGACGCTACAGCCAATATATCACCACTAATAACAGCAAAAAAAAACAGGACAAAAAAATCGTTCGTCTCACCTCCGACACACTGAAGGGGGAGTAATGTGGTGACGCTTTATAAGCCAGATAACAGCTACGAGACATGAGAAATTTCTTTTGTTTAGTGGTCTTGTTACTCGGCTACGAACCCAAAGGTTGTGAGTTCGATCCTCGCTTATCGCTAATAGCAACAGGCTTGTCTATGACAAGTGCCATTAAACAACAAATTAATTATTAAATTACTCGGGAGTTACTTTTAAATGAAATATTTATAATTTATGCCACAACAAATACTAAAATAGTTGTAGCATGCTTATAAGATTATTAAAATCTAAAATATTTCGTTCGTGAAAACACACTCAAATAACATATTATGTTTGGATATGCTAAATATTATTAAATTTTAATTTGAGTTGAGTACTCCGCCATCAGTAAAAAGTGAACAGATGAAAAGAGTACCTTCGATCAATTACAATTATATTACAATCTAATATAATTGAAAATGCTATTACAATCTAATTTAATCCATTGTGTATTTCTTTCTCCAGTGATTTGAATTTCTGCTTGCTTTCTTAACATTTTGGGGCAAGGATTTCTAAATTGCTTTGCAAGCTTTTTACAATATGTTTATGTTATAATCCCGACTAGCAATAAATTTCTTTATTTCAAATTTGCAATATTTTATAAATTTCAGTAAATAATCCTTTATATAGCATATCTGTGCAACCACCACGTGAATTAAAATCTTCGCATGAGTTGCATGCAATTCATTCAATGACATTTCAAATCAATTTCTACAATCAAGAAATCGGATTCCGCGGATGCATCAATAGTTCTTTCGAAAATATCTTTTAATTATCCCAAATTAATCTGCTTACAATATTTATTCAAAACCATGACAACAACGACAGCTGAAAAAGCAAAAATTCGCAAATGGATATTGACGGCTGTTGCAAATAGTAAAGATAGTAAAGGTGTGACCACTCAACACATCAAGAAGTTCTTGGACTCTAAGCAAGATGGACTATCCAGCAAACCTGAAACGATGCTCCTTTTGAAAAGGCTTCTAGAAACTGGTCATTTGGCGAAAAAGGACGGAAAATTTGTCATCAAGAAGTCTAAAAAGAAATCCCCTGGCAAAGAAGTAAAAAGATCCAAATCTCCGGTAAAAAACACTGGCCTAATTGCTAACAAACCAAAGTCAACCACCAAAAATCCAAGTAAGCTTCAAAAACCATTGAATGAAACTGAGTGAGATCTTTACAACAAGAAAATAGAAAAAGCAATGCAATATATTAAATTTAAAAGTCTTTTTTTATTAAATCATGCAATACGTTAAATACAAACGAATGGTACTGAAGTCATTCTATATTTTTTACTTATTTAAATAAATATTTATATAATTCTTTGTGTTGAATTGCTTACTGTATCAATATACTTTCACAGTAGCTTGTGACTATTATTACCAAAATATTTTTAATGAAATGGGAAATTAGGAAACAATTAGTCAATAAATAAGGTTATTACTTAGAAAGGTACAATTCCATTTTAACGGCGACTAAAAAGCGCCAAGAAAAAATTTCATTAAACTATAAAAATATTCTCAAGTGCATTATTGTTTATTATGAAAAATTTTGAACGTGCGTATCATATGCTATAATATAGTTTGATGATTGAAATCGCCAAACTGGCGAAATTTTTTCTTGGCGCTTTTGGTTGCCGTTGCAGTCGACAAGTATCTTTGGAAAATATTAGGGTTCGATTTAAGAATAATGTCCGTTTATAAAAGTTGAGATTTTTGAAAATTTTTTTGATGTTGACATTTTTTTCTTAAAAATGTTTGCTGCAATTTCTTGCAGTCATACAAGATGGCAGACATTTAGTGAGTTTTTTTAAAAAATGGGATGGTTTTGTATTTCGAAAGAAATTGAAAACGCATCAAATCTCATCAATATTAAATAATAAATAGCTCGAAAATTATTTAGATTCGAACTGGAGTTTTTCCCCCACGCTATACTTTGATTAACATGATTAATGACTTAACTGTCGATAATACCATAGCTAACTTGGCGACGGGGACGTATCATGTCTTACTAATTGTATAATATACATTGAATTATTTATTGTTCTAACTATGATACTCATCTCTAAATAAACAGATGTATTATATTTTGTTTTTAAATGATAAATGTTTGCATTAAATTTCTAGCAACTAGATAAATAAATAATCTATACTACTATTATAAATGTTAAAGTTTGGATGGAGGGATGGATGTTTGTTAGTCAATCACATCAGAACGGCTGAACGGAATTGGATGAAATTTAGCACAGAGGTAGATTATAGTCTGTAATAGAACATAGGCTACTATTTATTCCGGTTAATTGAGTGGTTAATTGTTTATTAATTAAAAACTAACTTTCTCACCAAATATCTGAGTCCAAATCCCGCCAAAAATGAATAAGGCTTCAGTTTTTTTTCCCCACTCTAATCAGGTTAAGCTTAATGTGTTTTCGACCGAATATTTCAAACGATTCTATTTATTTTCTTAGTGTTTGATGCATTTAAAATTAAACATTGTTAATTAATCGATCTTTCGGATTCATTCTGAAGTACTTTTGAATTAAAATAAAACAGAATAAAGGAAATTAAAAATTTATAATCTATATTGCGTTACCCCAACTGGCGTAGAAAATTCATACTTGTGTTGTCCCAATTGGTGTTGAAAATTCACGCATGTATAGGTGTAACAAAAGATAAAACCATTGATACTATAAATTCCAATCTATTTCCACGCGTACGAAGTCGAGGGTAAAAGCTAGTAATCTAATAAATTTAAATAAATAAATGATAATAATAAAAAATTGCGAGCGCATTTAACTTAAGTTTAACTCAAAAACATCATCTTGAATTTTTAAAAACTAGTTGATTTAATGAAAATAAAATCATTACAATAAAATTAAACTTGCAATGGTTTTTTTTGGTTATTAAACATTTTTTCATTAAAAGTTTCAGTTAAATACAAGTAACCAGTAATATCATAGAAACCTAAAATGTTTGATGTTGTCTCCATTTCTTTATCCTTTATCGCAAGTATTTGAAGTTGTCTAATCCATAATAAGATTTCGTTAACAATCCAGCTTATTTCTTGACGTTGTGTTGCCCTTGAGGGAGTTAGCATGATTCACTGTAGCAGATGTATAGTATTCCAAACTTAAATTCAAAAATCACATCTTATGAATTTAGCAAATACGAACCAATACGTACGTAATGTAAATTGTACATTTATAAATATTTCAGCAACGTTGTGATTATTGTATATAAAGGATATGAAAGCGGAAATAAAATATTTCCTTACGTTACTGATAGTAAGACTGAGCATATATTTACACAAAGATTTTTTTTTCTAGATCATTCATAAAAACATTTGTGAATTGCTACATTCTAGGCACTCGCAACCTTGTTTAATTCTTCATTTATTATCAGAATTGTGTTCTAAGGTTTCGTGCGCATGGCATCTAAATTAGTGACTGAGGTGCTCCCCTCTCTCCGCTTACCATTTCTCCCTTATTTGCGTTAAATCCCAAAAGGGGTTTACCATCTGTCGGTCTGTACTTTCAGTTAGCGAATATCAGAGAAAAAAATGTCCACACTTAGGGAAGGAGAGTTTTCTGTTGAAAGAAGTAACCGTCTTTCTTTAAATCGCACTGCAAATGAATTGCAGAGACAAAATGAATCTCATGAGGAGCGAAGTGATCGGCTGTTCGAGAAAGACATTTAAATTTGGGACACAGAAGAGGAAGTGGAAAAACAAATGTTCCTGATATTTATTCCGAAAAGGAGTGCTCCGACCTGAATTACGATCCATGAGTGGGTGACAGAAATAATGCTTCGGTTTCAAAAGGAACAATGTCTATAGTCTGTCCATATTGTTCAGCTTTAAAATGGAAAGATAAATCAAAAGTCATATGTTGTTTACAAGGGAAAACAAAATTAGAAGAAATCCTCCCCCATCCTGAACCATTACATTCACTTCTTACTAATGAGCATCCTACTTCCAAAGAATTTATGAAGAACATACGCCAATATAATAATGCCTTTCAAATGATTTCATTTATGAGTGCATAGAGGCATGAACACGACTTTATGCCAACATTTAAAGTACACGGCCAAGTTTACCATTTGGCTAGTTGTCTCTTTACACTACAACCTGACAATCATAAATTCCTTCAGAAATATTTTATTCCTGATCCTGAAGTACCCAAAGACAAACGTTTCACACTGCTGGAATTTATTTAAACGAAGAATGTTTTCCTCGTGGACAACTTTATGTGGCACTTTCTAGAGTTACATCCAAACAAAATCTTTTTGTCTTGGCACCAGAGGAAAAACAGCCAATATAGTTTACAAAGAAATATTATGAAACAAGCTGAATTTTCATATCAGATTATACAGAGTTGATAAACAAGTGTGTAGCAGTGGGTACAATGACTTATTCGTATATTTTTAAATTTTCAAACAGCTTTTCTATTGTATAATTTTAGTGGATTGTTTTGTTTACGGACATATCATATTTTTACCTTATTTACAGTCTAAATATTTCTGAATGTGTGCAATAAAAAATTGCTTTGTAGTTATTTTTGATGATTTTTAAGTATATTTTTATGTTTGTATGATGTTGCGTGAATGCCCATGTCATATCGGGTGGAAGCTAGACTTAAGTTTAAAGCAAATTTTTCCTCTTGGCTGTTATGCCATAGACAATGCTGTTGCTGTTACTGCCAGTCTTTAATAAAGAATATTCGAGAAAGTTGTTCAGAGACAATCCCCATTGGCTTTTAATTAAACTTATATGCTGAACAGGAATTTAAAATATTTTAGGGTTGAAAGCACCAAAAAAAAACATTCTGTCTAAAGCTATAAAAATTTCGGATTTATATTTTTTTATGTTCAATATGATTCACCATAAATTTTTTGCAAAGAAAACTTCATGTTTACCTTGATTCGCTTTCTAAGGAGTAGAGAAGATATTAAAGGATATCGCAAGATTTCCAACAAAGCAAACTAGACAGCTACCTAAGGCCATTGGGGTGATGAGTAGGTCTTTAAAAAATACCATTAGATATTTGCCATATTAATAAATATGTGACAAGCGAAAATTTTAATAGTTACAAAATATTAAAATTACAATCTGTCAAAATATTATATTATTAAACTCATTATAAAATCAATTAAAGCTTAATTAATTTATTATTTATAATATAAATTGAGGTATTAATTATTTATTTAATTAATTTTAATTATTCATCTAATTATGATATTCCATTTCAAAGGTCTGCAAAATTATACATTTTTATGTGTTATTTTCTAATGAACTTTCATTGTAGCTAAATGCTTTTTTAAAGCTAGAAATCCCTAAATAAAAATTGTAATTCATTTTTTTAAGAATTTTATTATTTTAGCCAATTTTTTACATTATATTCACATTAAAATATAAATAAAAACGTACACAAATTTTCACAAATTCATTGAAATACATGTTGACTAATTAAGTTAAAAGTATTTAAAAACCTGAAACCAAATTGTCTAATTTTTAAAAGAGAAGTCTCATTGTGTGAGCTGCTTGGGGCTGCAAAATACCTAAATCCGTTGCTGCCACAGGCCTGTAAAATGCATCTATTTTTAACTGAGTCACATGGCATCAAGAAATTCAGTATCACATAAAATTATCAACTTCGATTACCTTCACATGCTTCAAAAGTGAACAAACAGAGGCAATCGTGTTCGTAATGTTTTGGAGAGATAATAATTTATGGTCATATTACACACTGACTTTGTCAAATTTGGATCAATTTATCAGTGTGGTATGATCCAAAAATTCCTAGAAAAAGCAGAGTAATAGTTTTTAACAATAAGATATCAAACGGAAATTCGTGCTCGTTTAATTCAGACTTTCTGTAATAACATTGATAAAAATCAACGGAAATGTTTCCCTATTTTCTTTCTTGCACACTCACATAACATATCGAGTTTTATTTTTATTTTTGTAGTATTGTGAAAAGACTGAATTTGTTATCTCTATTTATCGACAGACGGGTTTCAAAATAAGACACATATCTATAATTATTAATACCTTAACCCTTTCTAGGGCCGTGGGAAGTATGCTTCCCACCAAATTTATCAATCTTTGTATGAAATTATGTAGATTGGCATAAGTTCTGATAATTTTTTTTAGAAAGACAGAAACTTAGATGCTTCAGCTCTTTATCTTACACAAAATGATGTTTCTTGATTTGTTACTTAATTATTAATTAACTAAATTAATTAATTAATGAAATTAAATTTATCTAATAAGCTAAATAAATCCCGTTTCTTATTCTAATTTCAAGCCTAAAAATATTTTAACATAATATGACTAGAAAAAAATGGCCCTTTAAAGGGTTAAATAATTAACCAGGCACATGTCCCGGTTGTAAGATCTTCGTTCCGAGGCCAGTTTCATGTTTAAAACCCGATTACATAAAAAAAAAAAAAAGAATTACAGTGCATGCTGCTCTAACGCAATTTAATTCTTTGAGACTAAATGCTTTCTCGCTAGTGCCGAGCGTGAGACGGGGCGCCGGCTCAGGTATTATCTTCGTCATCTGATAGCAGTTCAGAATTATGAGATACGTTCTGAAAAATTCTCATATTGTTTCAAAATGATGGTAAATATAGCTAATCGTAATTGTCAGATTTATGAACTTATGAAACTAAAAAACATCTTATTTTATAACTTCAATTTAAAGAGCTGAATAAATTTGTTATGAACACAAAATACTTTTATACTTCAAAATATAGATAGATCAGAAATAAGGATTCAGTTTATTGCATTTTATTTACAAACTATTTAATGCATTGGCATTTAATATACTATTGCGGCGATTTTGAATTGGCGACATTTTTGGAGATTTGAAAGCCAAATTTCGCTTCAAATGCTTATTTAGAAAATACGAGATCTTGAAATTTGATTCTCTAGATTTGTACATATAGAAAGTTGGATCTCACAAGCGGATAACCATTCTGGAGTTCAGAGTTGGCGAAGTCTTTTATGTTCAGAGATTCGATCTGTCATGTAATTATAGATCGTGCTCTACTGCGATTGAGTTTTGGAATTATATAAATTCATTTCCTCTCACATTCAGATTTCTGACTTTTTAATACCAATTAATTTTTTTAATAGAGGGACCCGTGACATTGTTTGTATCTTGAATAAATAAAAGAATGCATACGTCAGAATTATATGTACGTACATAATTTATGATTTGAAAAGATTGAGACTAAAATAAGAAAAAAAAAAAAAATAATAAGCTTTCAAAATTTTAATCGAACATAAATCACGAATCTTTACTTATTAAATATAACAATTATTATATTAAAACAATATATTTTTTTCTGAAGATTAAAGACTGTCATACCCCATCAGTACATCGTTCACGCATGGCATTAATTAAATCGTTTTGTCTTGCTCCCGATTTATTTTAATGTTTAAAAATATCTTCCTGAATTTCGGACTCTTCGCCCAATACCTCCCTAGAATGATAATGTTTCAAACTTGATTTATTCTTATCTTATCTTTGATTGCGCAAGCCTCCGAATTCTGAGTTGTTCTATTTTTACATTAATATATTAATAGAATATCAGTTTAAAGACATTATCCTGACACTAAAAGAGAAATTAAAAATTCTGACTTCAAACATCAAACATTTGTTGAATTCTTAACTAATTAATCCAATTAAAATTTTGAAAAACAATTCCACACTGCGCACCTACTACACTAAGAGAAACTAGGATCCAAACTGGTAGCTCTAAGTCCAATGGTTCGCCCTACAAAGCGATATATTCTGTACGTTACACGTAATTTTATGTACAATTTGTACATCATGCAATTTACAGAAAGTAGGACAAACTAAACACATTATTACTTTAAATAAATTTTTTGCAGATATTCTACTGCGTTGTAAACTCTGCACATCCAACACATCAATAAATTCTTCTTGTACTTTAATTTCTGCTAATAATAAACATGAATGTGTGTTCGTGTTTCTGTGTATATATTGGCACTCTCTAAGCCAAACCGTTTCACTAAGAGCTACCAGATGTGGCAGATCTTGGAGGATGGAAATGTGAACGTCGAATCGATTCTTTTTTGTATTTTAATTAATTAAAATTAAGCTGAATTTCAGCGTTTTTTAAAAAAATAACTTCCGAAAATAGTATTGTACAAAATTGGATTTCACATTGCTTCCAAATTCGAAAAAAATTTTTTTAAAGATACCAATTTAATAATAATGCAAATTTTTTCAAAAATCTGACAATTAGCCTAATTTTCAACAATAGATTATATTGTTGCTATCAAATTAAAATCTTGTTCATTGTTCCATCAAATATTTAATCGCTTTATTTCTGTTGAAAATTAAAGAAAAGAAATTCTCTTTGAATCTTGAGTTCAGAAGACGAATAAAAAAAAAAAAAAAAATGAAGTTACAATTTTAGAATTTTTTTTTTTTTTTTTTTAGAAAATGAAGTTACTACAAAATTTAGAAAATGGTTGAACTGCACATCAAGTTTATGTCTGTTTCATAACATTCACTTTGTTATTACATTAATTATAAACATCGAATGTCTACTTAGGAAATGGAGTGTATGAATGTAGATGCCATGAGTAATAATTTATAAAATATTTAAAATACATTAAAATCTGTTTAAAATCTATTAAAATGTAAAACTGAATAGGCAAATTTTTAAAAAAAAGGGGGGGGTATCATATTCTGCACTGCTTAGGGACTCCAAATGCCTGAATCTGTCATTGGATATTGATGAAATTATAATTTTAGAACAATCACTATTATTTGAAAATCAAATAATTCTAAAAGAAATCTCCAAGATTATAATCAAAAATCTGAGCCTTGGAGGAGTTTCTATTACTATAAGGTTCTATTAACACTACTACTAACTCAATCAAACATCTTTTAAGTCCAGGATCTTACTAACACAAAATGACATTTCCCGATATGAACCATTACCTTCAAATGTCAAACATTGTGACCTAAAAATACCCTATTCAGGTTAATTCAATAACAAGACGTAAAAAAAACGATATCTTATTTTATCAGAAGTGAGTGAGAGCAGCAGGCAAACACCCTACCGATATCGATCGTCACAGCACCACTACCTGATTGGCAAAAAGTCGCCAAATGGGTTGCACTAACGCTTGTCCCATGGCAAACCTGCCTCGTAACCCTGTTCTAGTTCTGATTGGGATATCGACTTTTCCATTACTCTTCATGAAGTGACGTCACGTCTCAACGCATCACGCGGTGCTCGAGAGCGTGACTAGAATGACGTCATTGAGGCATCATTGATCCACGTTTCACCCAATCCTCACTTTGATTGGCTGGCGGAATTACTGGATGTATTCCCGCTTTTACGTGTACGAGCGTAAAGGGACGAAAAAAATAACAATGAGCTCTCCCAGGAAAAAGTACCTGAGGCTAGCAGGGTCAGCGGATTTTCCGCCAAGGAAATGGGAGATTTTTCTGTAAAAAAAAAATAAAAGCAGGATGACTGTTATGGCTTTGTTCGTATTTGATGCTAGGAAAGAGAAACTATGTATTTCTGTTCAGTTATGGGACAAAAAATTTGATTTTGAAAGGTATTTCTTGTCCGAATCATTGATAAATTGCAACGCTTCTGCAAATCGTTTTTTGTTATATTTGCTTTCTGTTTAGGGCGCTCATTTATTTTGGACTTCTGCCAACACACGTGTCGCTCCGATTGAGTCCGATTGCTCCGATAACATTAAACAATTTCATAAACAATGATAAATTATATCATTGTTCTTAAAATTAATGAACACTTTAATTATAATGCTTAAATAAATATAAGTTTATCTGGGGATTAAAATATTACCATCACTGATAACTTACACTAACGACTTGAGATAAATATGCTTCGTTATTACCAATTAAACAAGTTGGATTCATCTGATACATTTAAAAGTAATTCACATGTAAAATTTGATTTTAAAAATCCTGAATCGATTATCTATGCGTTAAAACTCTCTTGATGTGTGAATATAATTTTAATGTATTTAAAAGTTATTGATATATTTGAATAAAATTCGGTTTTAGAAACCAGAACTTCTCCGATTCTTGAATATAATTTTAATGTATTTAAAAGTAATTGAAATATTTAAACAAAATTTGGCTTTGTATTGATATGCATTACAACTTCCCTAATGCCTGAATATGTTTCTAATTCAGGGATCAGGGAATTAGTAATATATTCATGTATATAATTATATCAATTATTATTCAAATAATTGATATAACAATTAAAAGTGATATATCTGAAAAGAATTTCTCTGATCCTGATATATTTAAAAGTGATAAATTTGAAAAGAATTTAGTTTTAAAGAATAATTGATATCCTGAGTATTAGAGCTTCCCTGATCTTTGAATATGGTCTTAACGTATTTAAAAGCGTCACATTTGAAAATAATTTAAAGAGTAATTGATTTCCTGAGTTTTAGAATTTTCTGATGATATGAATATGATCCTAAAGTGTTTAAAAATAATTTGCATATTTGAACATAATTGTGTTTTGAAAACTGGTAATCGATACTGTATGGTTAAAAAGTAAGTTTACTATTGAAGTAGAAATGGTGAAACTTGTAGAATTCGGATAATCCTAGAATGAGCAGAAATACGAATTATGTCATATTTAATCAGTAAGGCTGCTGATCTTAGACATTTTATGCATTATATGTGTGTTACTCTTTATTCAATTTATTTCATATATATTTAAATTAGAGATATACTAGAATAAAAATTCTTTAAAAATGTGGAATTTTTTAAACATTTTTCATTCGTTTAGTAGATGATTAAAAAGAATTTTACATGAGGAAATATCAAGCAACTGAATCAGAGTATATAATTTTTACGTAAAAAAAGCAATTAGTTACAATTTTGTCAAATTTTTTCAAGTATTAATTTAATGCAGTGAATATTAGTGCAAAATTTTAATTAATATACTTGTGATTCATGACATCTCAGATGATGAAACAAAAATACCACGATTTTTCGAAAAGAAAATATGTACGTTATGATGAAACAGTAAGAAAAAATTACAACTAAAGCAAAAAGTGACTGTAAAAGAAATCTTTAATTTTAAAAAAATCAATAATTCATAATTAATTAATAAAGAGTTAGTAATTTCAATAAATAAGGTAAAAATAATTTTTTAAAAAAAATAATCAACCCGATGCTTCAGGAATTCATTTTGATAAGAAATGCAGATCAAAGCCTTTTATATATCACAAATGATTAAAATCTTGAACTGATGTATTCAAAAGTTTTTAAAAGTGAGAAAATTTTTTAAATTTATTAATGAATGCACTGAACTGTACTAAAGACCTGCTAGAATAAATTTTAAAGGTCTTCTAAAATTATTCCTTAAGATCACTGAGGATGCTGACGTACTTAAATAACGAAAACTATATAGAAATCAAATCATTTTTTCACAAGTTTTAGTTTTGACTTCAAATTTATCATCTTGGCTTTTATACCAAAAAAAATCCAAACCAAATTAATCAAAATAAATATGCCAAGTTTTAACATTAACTTCGTTAATAAAAAATTTAATGGATAAGAAAAACATTCAAATTTTATACATTATTCAAATTTATACATATTTAAATTTTAAGCATTCAAATATTTTTTTTTGAATTAATAACAATTGGATTAGCATTAATAAAACCTTGTCTGTCTTCCTCGTTCTTTCCAATAGTATATTTTTACTTCATAACTAGCATCTTCATTAAAAATTATAGAAGGGTAAAAAAAATATTATTGAATTATTTGAAGATATGTATATATTTAATATTATCTTTCTTTGGTGATTTTCAGATATCACTTATTTAAGAGTTGATATTGATTATTTAAAAAAACATATATTTTATTCCGTTATGATTCATTTTCAACAGCATAAAAAGGTAAAAATATATTATATTTACATCTCAAATTTTTATTTATTAAAATCTTTATTAAAATACTTGACTTTTAAATTCTTATTTTCAAGATATCTTTTTTAAAAATTCGTAAAAAATTCATTCTAAAAATTTGACTCAGGAGTACTGATATTATTAAATTTTCATAATTTTTATAAACTTTTGGTACTTTCTTACACATTGTGACGCATGTTGCTTATTTTTGCTCACTAGTTCGATACTACTTGTAGCTTAGAACATGTATCATAACTGGTTAACCAACTGAGAACATTCCACAATACAAAGCTCGGAAAAATCTAGAAGTGAAAATATTTATTTGAAAAACATTAGAGACAATTATAATCCCGAAAATAAATGAAAAAATTAATCGATATTTTGTTTTTCCATAAAAACAAGTTTTAAAATCTAGGTTTATTAACGCACGGAAATGCAAAATATTTTTAATTTAAATATTTTCTATTTTTTGAAATACAATTTGTAATTTATTGTTTTAATAATTAAGGAATCTTAAAATTATTTTTCCCCAATTCTCTAACAAGTGTTGTTCTGTATATGAAATTAAAATTTAATTAAAGTATTTTACATTAACTGAAAATTAGATTCCGAAAATATTAAAATAGTTCATTTCTATAGCAAGCGCACAAATAAGTTACATTTTTAAACATCAGGAAATGAATGAAGAAATCGATTACAAAATAATATCCTTATAACAGGAAATAAGTTTTTTTAAATAAAGTAAGTCAAACTTGAAATAAACATATCAAGTATTAAAAGCAGATTTGTCGACACATATTCGCAATTTGGGTTCAGGAATACAAAAATCACTAGTGTTTTAGCAAGATAAAGTTTGCAATTTCTCGTTTTGGATTATAGATGAATGGATGATTTTCTAGAAATTTTAAGTGACCTCTTACTCTTCGTAGAATTCCGGACATAGTGGAATAATATACATATTTTTTAAAATCTCAATCTTTTTTACATTAATAGGACCTATTTACATTACCTAATCTATTTACGCTTTAACAAATAAACATATAGTTTGTTAATTATTGCAGAAATTCTTTGCATAATACCGGGAATGTGCAGAATTGTTATTAAATACAAATAAAAATTCGTTCTGAGTAATCAAAGATTTTTTTAAAAATTGTTGTTGTTACCCATACTTGGAACAAAGAAATTCTTGATATATTTCTTTGAAAAATATTCCAAAAATTTATTTTTTTGGAAATGATATTTTTTTTTATAAAACCAGTAGTAATTGGTATAATATCATTACTTTATAATAACTTTAAAAATCAATAACTTGCAAGTGAATAAAGCAGAAAGATGCTCCAGCACAGAAGGGTTTCCTATAAAACAGGACTTTTTTAAAATTCTGAGCAAGAATTTATTGACACATAGTTTATAATTAATCCATTGTCAGAATGATGAAAAAATACGAAACTGCTGATAAAATGATTTTCAAATATTTAATGTAAATGCAACATGTCTATTTTTAGCGCTTATAGGAAGAAATCAACATTTTTATTCAATATTACGATTTTTAAAAAAACGAGCTCTTTTTTTGTGTGTGTCGTAGTGTCTTCGGAATTCCTAAAAAGAGAATTCTTTGTTCCAGACTCAAAGACCCGTAGATGGACTAGTTCCGTAACTCTGTTGAGGTCTGAAAATCCTGCCATCTTGCAAGCTCAGATCATTTGTCTCTGGTACAGTTCCGCTGGGCCTCAATCATCGCTAAGTGCTACTTTACGTTGCACCAACAAAGAATTTCAAAAAAAGCACTTGAATATTGGCATTACATTGTGTTGAAATAATAAATAATTTCGAAGAAGACATTTTAATGTTGATGTACTTCGTTTTTCACTAGCAAAGATTTTGCCCCGAAGATATCGCATGGTTTTGTTTAAGATCAGCTAATAGAATTGTACCTAAGATTCAAAATTATGTAGCAATTCCAGAGTAGCTTCTTGTTACTTTATATAATGGATTTCTAATATAACCAATATGAAAATTAAATGAGTCTTCTTTCTTTCATTCAAAATATTTATTATTTCATCAAAATCATAAAGTAATCCAGATAGCTTCTTGTTACTTCATATGATAAATCTCTAATATGACGATATTAGAATTAAATGGGTCTTCTTTCATTCAAAATATTTTTTATTTCATTAAAATCATATGACTTCCCATATGACTTATATCATATTAATCCCATATGACTTCTTATTACATCATAGAATGTACCTTTAATATAAAGATATTAAAATTAAATGGGTCTTCTTTCATTCAAAATATTTATTATTTCATTAAAATCATGAAGTAATCCCATATGACTTCTTATTACTTCATAGAATGTATCTTTAATATAAAGATATTAAAATTAAATGGATCTTCTTTTATTCAAAAAAAATTATTATTTCATTAAAATCATTAACTAATTCCATATGACTTCTTGTTGCTTCGTAGAATGTATTTTTTAATATAAAGTTGTTAAAATAAAATGGGTCTTCTCTCATTAAAATATTTCATTCAAGCTCAGTTTCGATTCAATGCGGAACAAATCAACCTAATTAAATCAGTATCGATAACCAAAATATTTTTTTTTAATTTTGTAAGAGATGAAAACCTAAGACCATCACATATTTTTTTCATTCACAATATGGCACTTCCCAGAACCACAAACTGACCCTGAGTGAATGCTAAACAAAAGACGTGCTGCGGGAATGACGAGTCAGCTTCGAGAGAGTTCCATAACACACGATACGGATAAAGAGATAGATGATAGACGCAGATTACTGTCAGCTGTAAACAAGGAAAGGATAGTCAAACATGGAAATAAATGATTGATCCAGAGCCAGAAAGTCTGTAAACAAAGCAGGATGTCAAGCATTCAGATCACATGCCGAGCTTACGCAAGAGGAAACAACCCTGCAGTTCAATTCTCACGAGCAGATAAAAAAGAGAGACTATTTCTTATCGTTTTACTTATTTTTTTTACGATCAACTTTGGAAGAATCATGCCATATTTTTGCACTCGGCGCTCTTTTAAAGTTATTCAGTTAGATCAAATGTAGTTAAGAATAAAGATAAGAACACATTTCCTTGTAATACACATTGATATGCCAAAAGGAATTTATAAAAACAGTTGTTTGCGCGTAGCGTAGTAGTAAGGTATTGTGATGTTGCAAGAAAGTAGCAGCGGATTTTCAATTAGGCATTTGCCTAGAGCCACAAATAGATCTATTAAAAATACTATATTTCTAGTTGCCAAATCAATGTTTTTAAAAAACACGTATTCTGTAAATGATTAAGTATCAGGATAATGTCAATACATTATCAATGTGAAAAATAATAATTCGTAAAATTCCTGTATGTTTTATTATATTCATTTAATTATTAAAATATTTAAACTGAACATTTGAATCAATTAACTTTAAACGAGTAATTCTTTTATATATGCATACATTTATTTTATTTATTTCGCTTCGAAGTGTGGACATTGCAATATAGTGGTCAGAACAACGTGAATGATGCGTGTGTTGTGGGTCCTCGGTTCGAGAAGTGCTTTTTGCTTAGTTTTTTTATTTATGTATTTATATTTAATGTTTTTGCTTTCTAAGTTTATTAATGTAGGTGTATTTCCTGAAAAAAAAAATGCGATTTTAAACACAAAAAACATTTTTTTATGACTAACTATTAGAGCCTTTTTCTCTCTGCTCTAATGCTGACAGTGTCATATAGCACCACCTCGGACCCGATTTCACCATGATAAAACTGAGTGTAGGTTCAAAAACATAAGTAATTATAGATAAATGTAAAATGAATACTGTTATATAGCAGATTGTTTCGAGTAACATGTTAAACTAAGTGCATTCACGATTTTTTTATTTTATTTAAATGACCAGTTCATATGTAGGTAAGATTGAAAAATATTCATATGCAATCAGTATGTGATTCGTATCTAAATATTTCCAAAAAAAAAACTATTAAGCGAAGCTCAGTCTTCCAGATATTATTGTATAAAAGGTGGATGATAGGCATCCTAAATAGATTAATAAAAAAAATATATTGCTCCCAAAGTTAATAATATTAAAAGATATTAACATAAAATAAATCAGTAACATATTAATATTGAATAGAAATCTGAAAGTAAATTGCCCATCTTATTTAAGTGCGGCCTCATAATATGCGATGACTAGGGCTGCAAGAAGCTTAAATCCGTCATTCCAGAAAATGAAGCCATTAAGGGCAAGACTAGCTTTATCTTTATGAAAACAATTCTCAATCCTTGTTTTCCCTCATGTCGCTGATTTGTTCTTTCATGTTTGAGTAATATCTATTGTCACTCTTCCTCAATCAAGAGCATTGGTTAACCCCTGAGTATATACATTCAAATGAACTTAAAGACATTTGTAAAATTTACTTCTGATTTTAGACTTTAATCCAATTTTTTTAATCACATCGATGTTCTAACAAATGAAAACAGCGTTAAAATTATTTCGCATTAATTTCAAAACTAGCAATTATTCATCATGATTATCAATTTTCCAAATCAAAGACAATTCTAATATTTCCTTCAGTTTGCTTCATACAGCTGGGTTTTAAAAACTAGATTCAAATAAAGACATGTATAACATATCGAGAACTAATTCAAGCTTATTGTGATAATTGGGATACATAAGAAACTAATACATTTTTCACACGCTCCGGATACGCGAAAAATATTAAATATTTTATTACTTAAACTCTGATACGCTTTTGGCACTTTTTCAATGATAATTAACTGGCTTTCGGTTTTGCATACTTTCCATTTTCCACACGAATTTGAACTAACTCAAAAGCATATTATTTTCATATAATCTGAAAACATACTAAATATTCGTGAAAGTTCACTAAATATTTTATTATTTTAAATTGAACTTTTTCTTGATACTCTTCTTTTCCTGCTTACTACTTCTATAATTTCTTTTTATTCCTATAACAAAATTCTATTTTTTATTTTTCATTTTAAGCCTTTATGCTTTAAGTCTGCATCGTTACTAACATTACTATCGTGTATTTAAAACAGATTTAACGCATATTCACAGAGTATTTATTCAGTTATGATTGACAATATGGATCCTCAAGAGATGTGAAACTGCCTTTGAAACTATACGATGAAACTGCCATGTGTTCATCAGACTTCCGCTACTTATAATGAATATTGTTACAAATCTGTAATGTTGCTTCCCAGCACGGTAAATTTAATCACTGGAAAGACTGTTTTACGATCAGCTCTGTTGGATGCTGATCGAGTGCCTAGTCAGTAATCTCAGAGCTTGGTGACAAACTTGGCGACGAAACTGGCGAAAAAATAGATAATACTGGAATCTTCCAGAATTTTAGTAACTGAGCCAATAGGAACCGAGATGCGCCTGAATGGTCCAGAACCTTCTCTGCCCGCCTTCCGGGAACCATAAAAGACCAACAATCTCAAGCTGCAGTCCGTCGTAGTCGTGAATCGAGTCGTGGAGAGGATCGCGAAGAACAAGCATTGTGTGGAGCTGAACTGAGCTGTGTGCCGAGTCCAGTTGTTTACTGTGGGAGCAGCATTGAGTCGTGTGTGGAGTAGCCAGCCGTGCAGTATTGAGTCGGCAGTTGGATACAGCTAAAGCGAGGAGACAGTGGAGAATTGCGTATGCTTAGAGAAGCCTTAGAGTGAATCTAAGCAGATTCCCTCTTTCTTCTGAATTTTGTCTGGCCGCTTTGTGTGCTTTGTTGTTATTACTACCGATTACTACTTGTGGACTACTGTTTGCTGTAGTGTGCTGCTGCGTGTTGCCTGTGATCGTCTCGGCTATATATATTTGTTGTCTTTGTGTCTTCATGTCATCGTGTATAATAAACCTCATTAATTTCTACTAAAGGACTATATTTATTTCATCGGCCAACAAATCGCAAAAGAATCCCGATGGAAGAAATCCGCAACAATATTAAATTACAATATGTCTGCAGCTGTATTAAATTAACTGTCATTGGTGGCCAGATGCTTCATCAGGAATGTTGGTTATAGTTAATTTTGAATTAAGTTTTATAGAAATTACTTGATATTCATGATTTTCTCAATAAAAGAAACTCTCCAACAAAAACACACATATACATTCCCCTTTATTATTAGTAGGAGAGGCTAATGAATTACCATATTTTAAATACAAATTAATAAAAATGACTGGTTTTTAAAAATGTTTTGCAGTTTAAATATTGATTTTAATCGCAAGAATTCTTAATTATTAAAATAATTTCAGTTAGCATGCTTTATTCATAGTAAATTTCCAAAAATTTTGCCATGTTATGTTAATACATTTATTTGTCTGGCTATACATGTAAATATTATAATGTCATTTTTTTTTCGAGAGCAGCATTTTTCGGGAGAAATGGGATTAAAGATGATTTTTTTTCAACCGATAGTGGTTAAACAAGTAGTAACTGAAAATCAAAACGTTTCAGGGAGTAGTAGTGGAAATATTTCATTTGTATTTCTATCCAGAATCTGTAATATTTCCCTCTGACAATTCTTCCAATCAGCGATTCCTACTTTTTTTAATTCTTAAAGGCTCATTGAGAATCAGGACTAAAATATTATAATAAATTTAAAGTCCGTCATCCGAAAATCAGCGAGATAGGTGTAGAAAGTGTATGATGAAATACTCCAACCAACTCAATTACAAATAATAACGGTGTATTTATTCCACACGAAAGCACGAATGCATAGGCAACAAAACTCAGTCTTAGAGTATGTAAGAATATCACTTGCAGAAGTCAACAACACACAAGCAGCAAATCGATAATAAATAACCATTAGAGCACACAGCACCTAGAGAAAACCTACTCAAGAATCCGTTTGAGCTCAACTTAACTGACGATTCTCTTTAACGAAATGCTCGACTCACAACGAAATGCTGATTGGCAACTCAGCGCATGACTCAATGTTGATTTCAATAGTCTATTGATTCCAATCTTCAGATTTTTCGGCGTTTTATAATTTCAGCGAAAGGTCAAAGAAAGAAAAAAAGAAAGGTTCTAGAAAGATCAACATGACTAGTATCCCGCATACCTTTAAAAAAAACCTATTACCATTTCTCCAAATTCTGAAATCTTCTATCTTGTTACCAAAGTCATCAAATTCATTTGCAAGACCGGAATCATTGATCCGGCATCTGTTCAGTATCCATCAGAGCTGTTTGTAAAATTATTTTCCTTACAGTGGGACTAATAGCGCTGAGAAGCAACAAGTCATATATCCGGCCTCTGTTCAGCATCCATCAGAGCTATTTGTAAAACTGTCTTCCTTACTATTGAACTAACTGAGCCGGGAAGCAACTTTATGCATTCTTAAAAATATTTGAAATGTTTATTAAAATTCTAATGTTAATTTTTCCAAAATTCATTATTGCATCTTAACCAAACAGTTGTTCAACATATTATAAATGTTTGGATTTTGAAAGACAAATTGAAAGGTCGATTTCAACTGCGAATTCAGATCATTTCAATAATGATTGAATGATTACGTCCAAGTATTAAACAAGAAAACAAATTTAGTGCCGTAAAGTGTATTTTAATGTGTAAATTTGAAATTTCTTTCAACTGTAAAAACAACAGCATTCGAAAGAAAATCGCAAAAATCCAAATTTTCCCTTTAAATTTTAAGATTTGATTTCTTTGTTTCTGATGAAGTATGAAATAAACAACACTTATTCAAAAAAAATTCCTGTCACTTTTTCAAATATACATAATTGAATTGAAGAACATACCCTTAACAACAAGGTTAAAAAGGCATTAGCAGATGAAACTTTTTGGAAGAAAAAAGAAATTACAAGAAAATCCGGATTATCGGCGGGACTGAATGGCGCGGCAACTCCGGATTAGCGAACTCCGGGGATGGTCTGCAAATTAACCTACAATAGGGGTTTTATACATACAAGTTGATTTAATAAATAGTAGATTTAAGTATTTAATGGTACAAGTTGCACTAAAAATTTAAAGTAAACAAGCTGTACCAGCAAATTCGCTTGTTGGTTGGTAGTCTTATATAAGTCATAATTTCGTATAAATTATTACTATAAACTGAGCTTAGTTATTTTTCAAAAAGTGTCGACAATTCGCTTTTATTTTTTGGTTTAAAAAAGAATCTTGTTTTCTACTTGTGGTTGAAATTCTTTAATAAAGTTTTGGGATTAACATTAGAGGAAAAATGAGAATTTAATGTTCGTTAAATATTACCAACTTTAATTAAATTACAAGAATAATCAATTAGTATGCTTCTGGAATTTTTACCGGCTATGCTAAATTCATTTATTTTCCGTGCATGCTCGACTGCAATGGCTATCTGGTGGTTTCTGTAAAACGGTTTTATTTGCATGGCGACTACATTGGCTGGGATAAGCGACATACAGGAAATATCCTAGTTGTCATTACATAAGCTTTTAAACGAAAAAATATTTGTGTTTCATCTGTAAATGAAATAAAAGAAGGAATGCAATCAAATACAGAGAAATCCGAACGTTTCACTTAATTCATAATATTTTTTAACAATTTCTGTTATATTTCATAACATATAGCTCATATTAAACATAAAATCGAAATTCAGTTACCTCAAACACATTGTATGTGACTATTGAGAAACAAAAAAAAAAAAAAAAAATACAGCTACAGTTAACTGTATATCTTATAGTTCAAATATCATTTACGAAGTAATTTCAAGAGAAGGGAAACTGAGCAAGAATTTCTTTTCGATTTTTAATTAATAATAGCAGCATCAAAAAACTTTAATAATTTTATTTTTCTACTTTCAACATGATGCAATATGATATTATTATTATTACTACTTTGCTTATAACTTTTTCTAAACAAACGAGAGAGGTCTTCTCAAAACTTTCTCGCATACTTTCTAATAAACTTATCATGTTAGAGAACGTCAACACCTTATATTGCATTGGCTTACAATAGCTACGAAACTTGACGTGAATTTAGCATTTTTACCGAATCGTGTCATTCTCAACAGTTGTAGCATGATAGAATTTAACTTGCTGCTTCGAAATAGAATTTCAATTTTTCAACTTTTCTTTGAATTTTTCACATTAATGTATTATCTATGATACTCAAATGATTTTTATATTTACAGAGTTTCATCATCAATTAATCGATTCTTTTACCTAAAATTTAAATTCCAATAAATGACATCACTTGGTATTGTTTTTAAGGAAAAAAATTGATATGCAATTTCCAATATATTTATAACAATAAATTAAAAATCAAATATCGAGAAGTAAAAATAATTGAATAAAAAACTCTACTCTTTAGAAGGTAAAATTGTGTTTATTTTTGTTAAATTTATATTCCTTCAAGCACTAAAAATTTCTTCTCCTCAAAGACATCATAACCATAAACTCTTCTACCTGACCTCATTTTGCCTAACATTTTTAGACGCTCTAGTTCAACAACAGCAACTGAATTAGGGTTCCGAATCCACTCGTAAAGCTTTCCTGGAATACACAGGCTTACCCCCTAATCCTGTTGACACACTTGTGTTTGCCTTGACATTGACTCGCGACAGCCACTTCGTCATGTGAGTCTTAGTGATAGATGGGGCGGAAGACACCCCCGCGGTTCTCCTTCATCTTGTGAGCACGCATTTGTTTCGAACGTCTGCGTTTTAAGCCATTCTGTCTTTCCTCCCAAGTTCTTTCCCGAAATAACATCGCAGACTTCAAAACCAGGAAAGTAGCTTTGCTTTTAAATGCATGGTTAAAACCGCAACTAGGTAGATTCTTATAGAAATATTATCTTTCGTAATAGTACTCTGGGTGCAAAAATTTCTGCACTGTTCCTTTGCTCATTCCACTGCTCCCTTGCAGTTTCTGAATACGTATGATATACTTGGTATGTTTTAAAGATTATTAAGCCACTAATCGCCATAGGAGACCAGTGGATTCGACGGGATTAATTATTTCTGAAAATTTCAATTAAATATTTTGCACTACTAAGTTTTCATGACTTTGTTGGCAAAATATTTTCAAATTTCAAATTTTTATAGGTATATGACTCGTGTTTCTTTAGAAATTCCATATAATTCTGTTCATTATTCATGCGTGAATGAATTCATGACTAGTAGAATGAATCATGAATTCATTCTACTAAGAATTTCCCTATTTGCTTTTGTTCTATATCGTTATATATTTAATCATCTGACAGAAAATAACACCAGTGTTTAAAAATGTGGGTAGTTTAAAAAATTAATGACAACACATACAAACATACACATTCATTTTTATAACTAGCTACGTTTGATGATGACCTGTTTTAATAGTCTTAAATAGATTCTGTTCGCAGTTTACTTCACCCTTCCTATTGGAGACCAGTACCATAACTACATAGCGATCTTAAACACTTAAATGTCCGGTTCATCTGCCTTCTAACTTTAACTTCACATCTTTGTCTTGTAAATTGCACAGATATTAAACAAAATCCTTCTTCTTTAGCTTTCAATAATGAAATAAAATCACTCTATTGAATATTTGACGAAACCATGAAAACAGCTTGAATCTTAGAACAGCAATGTAATCTGTTGCTGAAAATTAGGCAAAGTTTTTTTTTTTTTTTTTTTTTTTTTTTTAATTTGCCGACATTCCAGAAAAAGCAGCATATTTATTAAACTAGTATAATTAAAAGCATTTTTTTTTAATTTTGAAATGATGTAAAATTTATTTTTGCAAAAATATTTAGGAAAATTTTTGGAGGAACTCTAAATTCCAAATTAAATTTTTTAACAGATTACAATTTTAATTATAATTTTTTTTAAAAATCATTCTGAGGTATGAATTATCATCTTTTAAAGTACATACAGAGACATATTTACACATTTTTAGAATAATTTCTATAAAGAATTAAATGAAAAAAATTTGGAATAAACATTTGTGACAACAACCTATTATCTGAAATAAGAAGTATCGTTTACTTTTCTTTGCATTTTAAATTTTATTTTTTATAAAAATTTTTCTTTTTCTTTTTTTTTAATTAAATTTATTTCACTTTTGAAATGTTATATGCAGGTGCAATTTCTGGATTGATGGATATATTTCTGCGTTTTTTGAAGACAAATATTCCTATTTCATAATGAGAAACACAAAAACATTGTTCTCGTTTTCTCCCTCTCTTTCTATCACACACACACAAATTTATCTTAAAAGGTAACATATTTTTTTCGAAATTTCTTAAATTAAGAATTTACTTAACAGAAACTTACCCCCTACAAAATGATACGCGTAATGCTTTCACTCATCATATGTAAAATATTTAAACTTTTTGATTATTCCAGCATAACAGAAAAATCTTGAATTTTTCAGTGGAAAAAAATCTTAAGTTGGAAATGATTCCACCATCACAGGAAATTAAAATTTCCCTGCTATCTTCACTTTGACAGTTCCTTATCACAGATAAATTTTTTTGGAGCAGAGTATCGCTTCCAACGGTTGATCTTTGGCATTTCCAGACTAGAATTTTTGTTGACTAGAAACCCCTAAGTGACAGATCACTCTAAAGATTCTACTCAGCTTCGAATTTCAAAGTCGAAAATTCAAGTTATCTAACCACTCAGAATAGAGTTCTTGATAAAAAGTTTTCCGAATGTTTAAAATATTTTTTTAAACGCTTTTAAATCAGTAGAATCTAGACCGCTCAGAAAATAACATTATTCTGAAAAGTGTTTGTCAAAAGAATATAACTGACACATAGTTATTTTCTTTTAACAGTGATAATTTATTTAAAAATTGTATTAAGTTAAAAAATTTTTTTAAAATTTGTAACAAAATTGCAACAATTTTTAAAATATTGAGTATAACATTTTAAATCCAATTTCAGAATACAACTGAAATTTTAAAACAGCGATATTATTGTTAAATAACGACACATCATTTTATTGTAATTCCATCAGTTATATTCCAGAATATATCTTTCATCGACATATCTTTTTTATGAATGATAATTAGCAAAATGAAATAAAAGAGTATTAAATATATATAGACAATTCTATATAGAGCAGGTACATTTTAGATCAGTTTTTCATCTGAAGACCAATCTTTTCGCAGAGGCAATATGAAAGCGAATATTAAATTGAAAAATAACGAATTAAAAAGAAAGAAAGAAACAGAAATCAATTGAAAATGAAATTGAGGAAACATAGACGGGAAAAAAGTAAACGGGCATCAATTGGCCAAGTGCCAAATCTCAGCTGCGAAAATCTCTCCCCAATCAGTGATAAGTTCAAAAAGGGAAAGGATAAGATGCTCCATTGAGGTAAGCGCATTGAACGAGTTTTGAAGCTTTCTATAATTTTTCGTTTACTCTCTTCACATTCTTCATTACTTATTGATTCATTTTCTGCTTTATTTTTCCGTTTTAATTAACATATTTTGTCTTCATTCTCTGAATTCTCAGTGTGGGAAAATAATTGGACCACCATATCAAAAGAGCTTATAAGTTAACAAACTTATTGTATGACATCTTTAAAAAATTGTACTGCAGTATATTACAATACTATCGATAAAAACTGTACAAGTACAAATGCTTTTCTTCAATAATGATAGGTTATATTATTGTTAATATTTCAATTTTTAAGCAATAGAGAAAAATGTTACAAATTATCTATGCGTTACTTAAATATTTTGTTCTGTTTCAACAACAATATATTAGAACTTTCTTATTTAACCAACATTAAAAAACGTTATAATATATTGTTGTTTTCTGATATACTGTTTGATTACCTTTAACTTTCTATCTCCACAAATAATAAAGAAGAATCTGTTTGTGTACGTCTTAGAGTGTGTGAATTGATTTTCTACAGGCTAGATGTTTCTCCTAGAATGATGAAATTTGGAAAACTTATACACTGAAAGGGGGGAAATACGGAACAAATAGTGAGCTTTTTGAAATCTTAATAAGAACTTCAATTAATTAAAAATTAAGTGTAAAATTGTTGTTCTGATACAATAACTTCTGGAAATATTAGAGTAAAAATATTTTTTACTTATCTTAAAATTAAAAACTGATCTTCTCAATATCAATATTTTCCATATATATATATATATATATATATATATATATATATATATATATATATATATACAATATAAATACAATGTATTGTAATTAAAAATACAATATATATATATATATATATATATATATATTGTATTTTTAATCAACTTTGAGAAAGCATTTTAAGTGTATTTTGAAACAATATATTTCATTGTTTTCTCCTCAAATCGTGTTATTTATTGTTATTCCCAGTATTTTTTCTCCATGTTCATGATTAAGATATGAAGTTTCAGTTTGCTTTTGTATGTTGAGTAGGTTTCTATATAATTTATGCTTTTTAATCTTTTGACTTTCAATAAAATGTAACTTTCAATCAACATGTAACAAAAAAATTTAAGTACACTATTTTTCAAATACTCCAGCTCTTTCCTGTTATATAATTGCATGTATAAATATATAGGCAGAAAGTTTGGGAAATGTCTAACACAGTGAATAAACGGTGTAAGGCTTCTAACAGAGCATTAATTATATTTCTATTAAAATTTGAAACTTATTTTGATAAGCAAAATATTACACAAGGCATTTAATGAATATTTTTAGCAATATTAATCCCAACGAACTAATTGGCTGCCTAAGATGGTGAATACAAAAGGAAAAATTAAATAATGAATTATCTTCACTTCAAATGCCAGTTTAATAGTTTTATTAAATATTAACGTTATTATCAATCCCTTATTTTAAAAACTAGCAATAATTTGGATTTTATTATTCTCTTACTGACTTTTAATCGTACTAAATCAGTCAAAACTCTTTCAGTACATCATTCCGTAAATTTTAGCACGGTCAGCTGCAGCTTGCAAATAAGCGTGATCATTCCACACGAGACGACCTTCTCCACTTATAAAAAATGGCGATTGCATCACTCAATCTATTAAACTGCCAGCTCAATGGGTAGCAAGCAGTACTTGTGAGTGATTTTTTGATGAATAAGTCACTCGAGAGCTATACATGTTTACGTAGAATGCGTCATGATTAAGTACACAAGTCGGAAAGCTGCTGTATCGTCAATAAATCTCCAGTCGCTTGAAAGGCGATCTTGTTGTACGGGTACGAAGATTAATCGCTGTGAGAAATAAAATACATTACATTTTTCGAACCCGTGCGATTTTTTTATTATTTATTCGTTGGTAGTATATTATTCAGGTTAATGTTGAGTTTTTTTTTCTTTGTTTATATGTTCATCTGCGAATGTTTTGAAATGAAGGTGTTCTTTTTTTGTAGATGAGGGAATCCCATTTATGGAGTTTAAAAACTTTCGGTTTGGTTGGTTCTAGCTCTCCTTGTGTGTACCATAATGATTTGGGATTGTTACCTCTACTCATATATGACGGGTCTACCTCTGTGTAAAAAATGGAATCAGTTTTACCACCAACTCGTTTTAATTTTCGTAGTAATCACTCAATTTACTCTGGATGTCAAGGCAGGCGGAGGTAACATAATATTCCATTGGTATAATATTTTGAAGGAAATAAAACATAATATTCATCATGTAATCGTGTTAAAAAAACTAAAAAAAAAAACCTATAGATTTGTTGATATTATCATTATATTTTGAAGCAGAAAAAAAAATGGAGGATTTACGGGATAGACTATTAAAAGACTGATTTCACAATTTTGAAACGTGTCGTGCCGCAGAACAAATAGAAGGCTAATAATATTTGGAAAAAGCAGGTTTCAAACCTGGAATTTTCTGGTCGTGATCTTGCCACATTATGTCATTTATAAAAGTCCAATCTTTAATGGTAGCCCTTTATAAATGAAACAGTATGGCTGAAAATATCGTGACATTTTACTACTTCTTCTCATCATGTAATGCGAATAATCTGATGAAGAATATCTGATAAAAAAAGTAAACCAGGATCTGATACGAATACCTTTTGAACTAAGATTTAGCCAATATGCCAAAAACGAGAACTTCCATATCCAATTCTAAGCAAAGTTTAATATCAGTTATTAGTTGAATTAGTTAAGTCAACCTTCTAACTCTCCGACCCGCCCTAAGGCACACGGATTTAAACCATAAAACTGAATGACCGGACCGCCGCAACAGCAATTGGCGGGAACTGTGGTTGAGTCCTAAGGGCCGTCACCGGCCACAGTACAACCCTCCCCGAAGGAAGTACGTCCCGTCATCGATGGGGGGAGCCAGATCCCCCACCTATTAGTGTACCCTCCAGGGTGGCGAGATCCAACCACCATGCCGGAAGCATCTCATCCTCATTTCGAGGTGCCCCCCCGAGGGTCAGTTGAATTAGTTAAAAAAAAATTTGGCAAACAAGCAAAAGGCAAACAGTTAAAAATATATACCAATATCTTTATCAAAAAATTTTTTTAGACTTATCAAACAATAGAGACCTGAGATGACCAAATTATCTCGTACAATGAAGAATTTTGTTTGTTTATCATGGGATGAAATAAAATCCCAGAGTTGTTTGATTAAATGTCTTGGTTTGTTCCGAGTTTTACCTATGATATCTCTTTTCTATCTTCTCTAATAATGAAGGCAAATGTTCATGTGTGTGTGGATCTATGCAATCTCTAAAGAATATAACTTTTGATTTAGAGCTACAGGCGAAAAAATTTAAAAAAATGTAAATATACAAATGAAAGCGATGTTTTTTGACTTTTTGAAAAATGAAAAATTAAGCGATATTTTGGTTTTTTTCCCTCTATACCCCTTGAGGCCGCGGTGGCCTGGTGATAAGGTCTCGGCTTGTGAGCCGTAGGGTTTCAGGTTCGAGACCCGATTCCACCGAAGAACCGTCGTGTAAGGGGGTCTGCTGCACGTTAAATCTGTCATGCCAAACGTCCTCCCGCTGGTGTGGTGTGTGTGGAGAGGGATCTGCCAGCCCAGGTGTCATCCTCGTCATCTGACCGCGGTTCAAAATGACGAGGTCCGTACCAAAATAGCCCTAGTGTTGCTTTACAACGAGACGTTAATATAACTAAACTAAACTCTATATCCCCCGAAAACACCGTTGCGCAAAGCTGCTTTCGACCCACTTTAAAATTTAAAAAGAAATGTCCTTTTAATTATACCAAAGTACGAGAGCCATCATTTCTTGATATTTGCAATTTTCTAAAAATATTTTTTCCATGATTTTTAAAAATAGATTCTTATTGTTGGACTGATATTAAAAACTTTTCATTGTTCCGTCAAATATTTAATCGCATTATTTTCTGCCCTTGCTGGAAGTTAAGGAAAATGATATCTGTATAGTTTACATGGGGAATAAAAGCCAGAAGATAAATAACTCAGACAAGTACGTTTTCAATAGCACTATGATGTCATGGGACTTAAATAAATCAGAACAGTTCATACACACAAGGAATGAAGCAGGTGCAAGTGAAATTAAAACAAGACGACCGTGATATCTGTCAAAAAGTGATGTCTAAACATATTTCCTTGGCAAAAGCGCAAAAATTACGCATAAAAGATTTAAATGGAAGGAACACAACCAGAAATTTCGATGAATCAGTCAGCCGCTAAAGGCCGCTAGCATTCAATAAAAATTACTTTAAATTACCAATTTCTGAAATGAATATAGAAGTGAGAAGTTGTCCTGACTAAACAGAACAATTTCGATTTTCCTTTCTTCGTTTTTAAATGAAAAATTTCTTACGTTTATTATATCTGCATGGATGATCAGTTTTTTGCTAATCAGTAAAGGGGTTCGTATTAAAAAGGATAAGCCGAAAAAAGAAGTTAGTTACTACTTTATCTCACACCTAGTACAGAGGAAGAATAGTGAGGGTCAAAAAATTCGAACTCGAGATTTTGACGAGTCCCCAAGTTTCAAACCTTTTTGAGATCTAAAAATATATTTTTGGAAAATGTCCGTATGTCAGTCTTTCTGTGGCAAAGATAACTCAAATACGCTTTAAGCTAGACATACGAAATTTGGTATAAGATTTTTACACAGAATTTGTAGATTTGTATCAAATTTTTAGCTAACTCTGTTCTGAGGAAGTCTGTTTGTCCGTCTGTTCGAACATAATTTAACCCGATATATAGAAAACGAAGAGAGCTAAATAGATAAAATTCCGTACACAGATTTAGCATCTATACTGTAGACACCTATCAAAATTTGAGCCAACTCCAAAAAGGGGTCGGCCGTCTGTACTTTCAGAAACATGTAAACTCGATAACTCAAAAACACTGAGACATAAATATATCATATTTGGTGTGGAATTTTATAATTAGACTTGAAGTTTTGTATCAGATTTTTGTTTCATGTGGCTGGGAAAAATACATCTAAAGCAGAAACTCGATTTTTAGATATGCCAGGAATTAATGGCCAAAAATCTCACCGAAGATGACACGATACATTCAGTAAAACAGCCAAATTCACGCCAAAGATTAATTTTTTCGTGATTATCATATGCCAATACCATGCAATGCATTTTTCTGAAATAATACCTTTATTAGAGTGTATGCGAGAAAGGGAGAGTACTCTCACTAATTTTTTTTTTAATTAACTGCTGAAGAATTTTTCTTTCCACTTTTTCTTGCCGACTAAATATGATTAACGAAACAATTGCAATATATGAAATCGCTTGAAAAGAAAATAATAAACAATAGCAACTTATATTATTAATACTTCTTTAATCTCTTCCCACATTAATGAGAATTTTCCTGTATTCACTCTAAATAGAAACCAAGATTGTTCAAAAAAGTCCTGCAACTTCGGTATTATCACACATTAGATGATTTTATATTTGCTGAACTAGGCCATCTACTAACAACTTACATTTCAGAAAGAGATACATGTCCACCCTGCATAAACCGTATAACGAAACGATTATTCCCCAAAAGCAGCCGCAACAAACAACCGACTTCCGAATTAAGGGTGTCACCATCGGAATACGAATCCGCGTATTATAGCGCTATTCCGGAACCTTGGCTTTTTCTGCTGAGGCTTCGGCGGGCACCCAGAGCACGCACTGCTTCATCTGATATGCAGTGCGACGCGCGTCCCGAAAAGCTGGGATTTCTCCAATAGAAAAAGTGTTCAGAGCCCACAATTAGGCACCCAGCACGCGTTCTGCGGACCCTTCCGAAAAGACCCGATTGAAATTCCGGTGCACGAAAAGAACACAACTCGCCTGATGCACCCTCCCCGTTAGCCTCGTCACGCAAACCAGATGAAAAAGTTGCCAATGGCAGAGAGGGAGGGAGAACTCGTCATGTAGTCATCTGTATGCGATAGCCGTCGTTCTCGTTTTTCTATATGCTCTGGCAAAGGGTAGATCAAAGGTCACCGCGATGGTTCCTTTCTTTGTTGTTTGCAATGACTTCGTGGTCGACTGCGTCGATAAGGAATCGAGCTGGATGTCGATGAGTTTCGCCCCAGGCTGGTTACGCCGTTTGCATGTAATTGGGATGAAATATGCTGTGTTCGTGTGGGATTCTGCCTTTGATGCAGATTATATATTATGTCAGAAGATTCAGTGTATTTTGGTGGTACTGTGCTTTTGTCTTTCAGCCAGCACTCCTACACATTTGATGGAAATTACTGTGGTTCTAACTGGAATAAAATAGAAGGATCCATAACTGTCATATCTGAAGAAAATGTGGCAACATGAGATCTTTTAGAGGACAACGCAAAATATTGAATCAATCATTATATTCATAGTATACGAGATCGGTTCACCGATTATAAGCCATTAGTTACCATTATAGGTTCAACTTATGTCTCATGTCAGAAGATTCAATATGGTTCGATGATTAGAACTTCTTCTTCTCTTTTTTGTCTTTTTTTCAGGATATGCCATATAATTTTGAAGAAAATCCGGTAATACAAAATCTTATCGAATTCTGTATAAAGCTAATTCAAAGGGTCCGGCAGATTAACTTTCTTCTAGTTATCCTTTAAAAAATTATAATTTAGAATTTGCACATGCCTATTTAATTAGTTATCATTTTTTTATACAAGTAAATATTTTAAAATCCTATAAAGTACAGCACTGATATTTACTAAACGCAATTTTGTTATTTGTATTACAGAAAAAAGCAAGTTCTAAACATTCTGTTCTTGTCAGTATAAGTATTTTTGTATAAATAAATATCCGCTTCAATTATATTATATTCAAACTTCAAAATTTTATAAAAAAATTTTTTATATATATTTTACACTGTTTAATCCCTTTCCCACTCTTTAATTTTTGACTAAATACCTTAAAGATAATTTTTTTCTGATGACGACAAATTAGAATATTTTGAAATTTTGATTGATTTAAGAAAATTAATTTATTTATTAGACAAAATTAATATGATTTGTTAGTCAATTTGATTAATTAATGAATAATTAAAAAATCATGATATCTCGGTATGGTTTCAGTTAAGAAACTGAAACATCCAGTTATTGTTTAATATATTCGTGAAATTATAAGCAGATTAGTATTTCAAGATAATTAATTGAAAATTAATTTAATTGCTAAATTCATAGTATGTAGTCAAAGTTTTTATTAATAATTTTGTGGCTGTAGGAATTATTATGAGACTTCTACTCTGTTCAGAGGTAATAAAATATTTATTTTCTCGGATTAACAAAAAAAGTGATGTACATATTTAGTAGTAAGCATATTTCTGTCGGCTTTAGAAAGATTTAGTCTATTGTAAAGAACAACTTCGCCTTTCTCTAAGACTGATTTGGCAATTCTGTCAATTAATAAGATGTAAATGTACCAAGAATCATTAAAGATAATTTAATTTTCACTTGGAAATACGACTTATATCTAAACATATTAATTAAAAATTAATTTAATATAAAAATTATCTTATTTTCACCTAGGTAAGGTCAAGTTTATTCTGAGTTTAATGCAAATAGTTCATCAAAAATCCCAAGGATTCCATAAATTTAAAGATATTAGATTCCAAAATTAGCTATGCCGCCTACGTAGCATGGTAAATTCCATTTGATTTCAGAGAGGATAATATACACTAGTGAATAACATTTCAAATGAAATATGTATAAAGAAGATAAAATTCTTTGGCTGAACAATCCATTAAAGAAATGACATATTTTTGAAATTAGCTTGAGTCGCGTTTTGACTAATGTGTAATTGACTGATTTGAAAATTTAATGTCGAATATAGGTATTTTGCCTTTCTAAGCAGAGTTCATTGCGAGGCTCCCTTTTTTTAATAACTGTTCAATATAAAATCGAAAATATAATTAATCTGGAAATACCTAAAGAAACGATCACTGAGAAAAAACGAATAAAATAAGCATAATTATTTATTAATTCCAAGTAATTCTGGTTATTTACAAATTAAAATATTTCATCTTTATAATAAATTATTACAAACTAATGAACTATAAATTTATATAAGAATGAAAATTATTATTTTTCAGGATCAGTGAAATGGAAAATAACGTGAGAGTCCTCTGAATAAGTAAGAATCAAAGATATTATAAATGATAATAATTTTTGCTTTAATTAATTTAATAATTTAAAGTAAAAACACAGTATTGTTTCCAAATTTAATACTAATCGTTTCCGGTGATTACTTGGTTCCTATAGGTGCTATTAAATTTCAGCTAAGTCGTCTAGATAAAACTTCATACCTAGGATTCCGCCAAATTTTCAGGCATTTAAGCTCTACATTTTAATTCCCTGACTATTATGAACAAGAACCTTTCCGATGGAGACACTTTTAAAATCATCATGTAATTAAAAACAAATATTCAGCTCGTTGGGGCTACTAAAAACAGAGACGCTCCCTATCGGCTTCTTTGATATTTTACAGAAGACGTTGATTTGTACTTATTTATAATCTTAAAATTATGAAATTTTCGATGGAAACTTTTTTTGAATTCTAACACCAGAAAAAAACGATAAATTAGCAGATAACTATATCAAATTCGGATTATCGATTTAAACAGCAAAATTCGCCTTTCTCTTTTGAGACAATATTACTAAATGACAGCTGAAAATTAATTAATTAAGCAACTTACCTTCCTCAAATTCTTTTTCATCGGCTTCAGATTCAGAACAGGCTTAATCCTTTTTACCAAAAAGTTTAACATTTTGCGACAACAAAATTCTTCTGGTCATAAATGCATACTGATGAAATTCGAACTCAATAAAGTTGCAATTTTACCATATTTTGTTTCTCGGTATTCCTGACTCTATATTCTTTTTTTTTTCAGAAACTTTCTATAGTTATCTGTCGACACAATCATGTTCTCAAGCAGACGATTTCTTTTCCAGATTTATCGCGAATTGTTTAAAAGTTTGAACTTCAACTTTTACATCTGCTCTTCAGAACAAAACAAAGAATGCAAAGCAGTGAAAAAAAGAGGATTTATACACGTGTATCATCTAAAGTTTATCAAACAATTTTTTTTTAAGATTTAAATTTTTATTCTTATTTTATGCTTCATGAGACCCAAAAACCTCAGACGATCTGAAAATGTGTGCTTCATGATTCGTATACATCTCACTGACGTCGCACTTTTTTCTGCATTTTTTACTTCTTTACAATATTGAGCTGTATGAAACTGTGAACATATTTTTTAATCTAGAAAATTGTATTTTGGAAAACAAACATCTAAGCAAGTGATGTTTGTGATTTTTTTTGTTATCAGAAATTTGAGTCTTCTGATCGACGAAAATGAAAAGTTCTTTCTCAGCCAGTGTAGTTCCAATGGTGCATTCATTTGATTCATGTCATTTTCGTCTAAAAAAAGATAAAATAAAACATATATATATATAAATAAAGCCACAGAAATTACACAGTTATAATGATCAGACGGATAGATATCTTGTTTTTAATTTTTTGTTTCGATATTGAATAATATGTCAGAATTTTCAATTTTTTCCTCCTTTTGAGCAAGTTGTTTATTGTTAAATTTAAAAATATTAATTACGTTAAGCTTCATTTTTATTTTTAGAATGCAAAGAATTAATTTGCTTAATTTTGTTGAATAATCGTAATTTTATATCATGCTTCTTTTTAATATATGCTATCATTGTTGCAAAGTACCAAAGTCTCGGATTAGCTGGAGGAATGTTTATTTCCTCTTCTTACTCTTAAGTTTTAATTTCTTCCTTAATCCTCTGTAAATTTTTTTAAATATAACCGGAAATTTTTAAAGAATATAAAACTATTTTAAGGACGCCAAATATAACTTAAAAATATACATAAGAAAACAATTACTACTTCAAACTTTGCATGGTTCATTACATTCTTTCTTCATAGCACAATACTCTTAAATTCTTCAGACTTGAAAAATATTTATAAAAATGATAAAACTGATGCTTTATGTTAAATAATATCATTTATTTTTCAATATTTTATGCTAAATAAAATTGCTGGATTTGTTCAATTAAAATTAATGTACCATTTTCAGGCTACATTGCCGCTATTATAAGACTGAGTACTTAGTTCTGAACCATGCTGAGATGATCCCAACAATTCTTTTCTAAATTGTCATTTCACGCCACAAAAATGTGTGCTTGACCATTTATAGACTTAATGTACATAAATGTAGTGGCGGATTTACTAATTTTGGGGCCCCAAGAAATATGTTATTAAATCCTTCTTTCAATAATTGGCCATTTTAGTTCTAGATTGTTAATTAATCATCATGCTGAATTAAGTTATTTTAACATATTTTTCATTTTAGCAACATTGTGAATGCATATATGCTTTTATTTATTTATTTTAATATGTATAACTTCAAAAAAAACTAATGAAATACTATTCTTGAAAAAATATTCATAATTATTAGTTAATATTGATTTCTTCACTTAAAAATATAAAGTAAGAAAGTCATCAGATTGCGAAACTTTATTTAAAAAATAAGAAATTTCAAAGAAACATAACACTAAAAATTATTTTACTGCAACTGCCAAATGGCATATTACATAGCCAGTTCATGAATATTTAATATTGCGATATATTATAATAAGTAGTTTTTATATTCTAATTAATGATTTAAAATTTTTTTACACATATTGTAGTCCTACTTTTTATAATTCAAAATATTCTCTTTCGTACAAATTTATTATATTTCTTATAAATGCATTTATTTCATAATTAGACTTGCAGTATTTTTGAATCGATTGATCTCCCCCCCCCCGCCCCCAATTTCAGTCAAGTGACTACTGTCAGGATACCGAGACTAGCACTTTTCGACTCCTACACTTCTCTAAGGGATGAAAAGCAGGAGGATGAAAAGTTATTATGCCTCCTAATTCCGCATAAAATATGAATTCACTCTATTGCTAAATGTATACATCTCGTACTTTCATCTTTCCTCTCACCCCTTTCTGGAAGAAATAAACTCCTCCTGACGCATGCGCAAAAGCACGGAAAATTTCTGAATCCGAGAATGAAGATTATAGGCATTTACATAATCATAAATCTGAACTGAGGAAATTCTACGAATAGATTCTATTGAAAAATTAGTGTAAAGAAGATGTAAAGGCAATTCATTTAAAGTTCACATATGAATACATTAATTTCAAAACCACGGGGGGAGGGATCTTTTTCACCTCAATTTACTCGTATATTTATACAATATGGCATGCTATCTGTCTAATTTCGCCGAATAATAAAAAAAAATCAATAAAATTTAGACTCCTTTCCATCGATCGACTGATCCAAACTGACACCTGTCAAGAGTTGCGATATCAAGACCACATAACGAGTTTTATTTAGTAACATTTTTAGCCATCGCGTTCATTTACACAAGAAAAAAACAAACTGACAGACAGTCAAATAGCAGACGGATCTGAAATTTGATACCGATTGGCAAAATTGGTGATAAAATCATAATCATATTCATTCTAACGTTCATCCTTTTAGTTCATAAGGTCTCAAATTTCTAAATTCTTCATCATATAAATAAGATTAAAAAATGTATGTACTATCTAAAAAGCATTTACTAATTAAAAATCACTACATCTTAACCCTATCCATAATGAAATGGGATTTTTTACTATAAAAAAAATAAAACATTTAAAATTTACATTATTCAATGATATTCATAAATAAAATTTTATATTATAAAAAATATTCTGTTTATTGTTGGAAATAATGGATAATAATACATAATAGCGAATATTTATATTTATATTGATAAAGAACAATGATATATATCCTCCTGCTTCATTGTAACCTATTTCAAGATATCAGGATTTATTTTCACTGATTTCAAACATAAATTAGCTCAATCCTGGCAAAGATTTGCCAAACTAAATTTCTGGAAAAATGCACTGCTCAACCTCGGATTTAAGCGATTTTGCGTCCCTGGGCATTATACATTATGACGCCCCACATATAACTGTTGAATTTAGTTTTACATTGCAAAAAAGTTTTTAATTTCATCAATGTTTTAATGATTAGAAGATGTTTTCCTGTTAACAATATCATAGACATGATTAAAACAGATTAACTGAAGAAAGTTGTAGTAGAAACTATCATAGCTATTGACTGGTCACAAATTAATAAATAAAGGTTGTAATAGAAAATCCCATGCATACTGGCGATACTATCTCTGCAGTAGTTAATCATGTTAAAGAAATGAAAATAATTTTCATTTGTAGTACATTTTAGATGTATGTAGTAACATAAAAAGTTTTGTTTCCTTACACTGAGATCTTCTCTATCCATAAGGTTCAAGAATATTAAAAAATGATCATTAAAATCGATTTGAAACAAATAATGATCGATTGCCAGACAGAAATGACATAAGCTTGACTGAACTTTACAAAATATAAATTCTGCCAAACATAAAAAATGAGAGGTAAAAAAAATGATTAAATGAACGATAGAATGAATAATTATTCAAAAAATTAATCTGTCTGAAGAATGATAAAATACAATACCCAAAATGCTGAAAGTTGAGTAGTGAAAGTTTCTTTAGTCTTCAGGAGATCTAAAACGCGGGCATTCACGGACAATTTTATATTCAATTCTAAACGGTTTCTCTTTCCTTACTAAACACAAGAAGAAATAACCAGTGGGAATGGTCTCCTCGAAATGTTCTAGCATTATTTTGAATAAAATTATCATCTCCTACAAAATAATGAGGATCCCGGGTAAAATCATGAACGATACCAGTACTCGGATTTTTATTTTTATTTTTTTATTTTCCGAGTCTCCCGCATATAAGAGTTTTATGTTTCGAAGTACAACAAAATGTGCATTTTCGGCACCTTTTTTCGTGAATCGATTAAAAACACAATTTCGCACATAAGTAGAATTGCAGTAATGGCCAGATTTGATTTGTTGAAGTCACTTTTTGAACTGTCACCTTCACATGCGTACGAAATTACAGACCGATAGACAGTCAATCCTTTGACGGATGTAACTAAAATTTGGATACGAATCTACATATTAGAAGTTGAAACTGTGTACTAAATTTAATTTATACAAGTCGTTTCATTTTTGACGTTCACATGAATTCAAAATTATAGATCGTCAGGCGAGCAACTTCTTGATAGATTTAGTTCAAAATTTAGATACATATTTACAATTTAAATGCTAAAATTGTGTACAGCTTATTAATTAACTAGTTATTCACTAGATAAATTGCAGTTATTGTGCTCACTTGCACTTCTTTTAACAAACCTTCCTTCCTTCCAAGCTATTTATCCTTCTAGGAAAATAATTTTTGAATTAACATGTTCACAAACAGACATAATTCCCAAAATGTGTTGTTGTTGTTTTTGATTCAGGGATATCTAAAGCATGAAGATACTTTGCATACACCGCATACGAGAAAGTAAAAAAGTAAGTCAGCCATCTAACTCTCCGACCCGCCACGAAGGCACACGGATTTAAACCATAAAACTGAATGACCGGACCGCCGCAACAGCAACACTGGCGAGGGCTATCACCGGCCACGGTACAACCCTCCCCGAAGGAAGTACGTCTCATCATCGATGGGAGGAGTCAGATCTCCCAACTATTTGTGTACCCTCCAGGGTAGCGAGATCCAACCACCATGCCGGAAGCATCTCATCCTCATTTCGAGGTGCCCCTCCGGAGTTAAGTAAAAAAGTAAGAAAACAAAGTACAGTAGGTATGTCCCTTGATTTCACTAATACAAACGTACTCTTATGTAACGTTTAGAAGAAGTATAGTAATCGTCAAAAAATTCGAACTCCAAATTTTGACGAATTTCCATATTTTAGACCTGCGTGAGTTCGAAAGACACATTTTTGAAAAATATCTATCTGTTGACAAAGATAACTAAAAAAACTTTTGAACTAAACCGAAGAAATTTTGAGCCGAATCCAACAAGGAATTGACTATTTGTCAGTCTGTACTTTCAGAAAATGTAAAGGTGAAAATCCAAAAACGCAGTGAATTAAATATATCAAATTTGGTACAATATTCAATACAAGTGCAGTTTTTTGTCAAACTTTAGTTTCAATCGATTGGGAAAAACGCATCTGAAGCACAAATTTTATTTTCGGATACTTTTAACTTCATGTCAAGGAATTAATCGCCAAGGAATCCACTATAGATTGAGTAAAAGCGCTAAATTCGCGACAAAGGTTAATATTTGGTCACTATCGTACGGTCAAACCGTTCTCTGGACTAAAACTTTCATTAGAGAATATGCGGGAAAGTTTTAGAAAACCATTCCCTCTGCTTTATTTGTGATATTTTAAAGCATGCGATGTTGCAGTTTAGCAATATGAAGAACATTTCGCTAGCCTGGAATCGAATTTAAAAATAGGGTTCAGTATACTGAGTATATAGTTAGCTCTTCTAAAGCATAATATTTAGCACACAACGGGCCTACAATAAGTCCAGTGTTATTTACGTAACATTCTAAAAATGAAAGTTGTTTTTTCGCAACCAATTTACAGAACAGCAAAGATTGCAGATTTTATTTATGAATGTACTATTGCTTAATGACCTTGCTCACAGTCAGACAAGGATTGTAAATAGACGCTGTTTTCAATAGATTACAGTAAAAACATAGGGTATCCATTTCAGCTGAATCCAGTGTTTGCGTGTTTGAAAAACAACGCGATCATTTTCTGATGTGAAATGACTTTCAGCTCAATGAATGACGTACGACGTGGTGCCATGTTTCAGTTGAGAAACGATCTAGATTTTTCGATTCTATAATTATTGTTTTAGTCAGTTAACTGAAGAAAATTGTTCTCCTCTTACGATTATCTGTACATCAGTGACTTTTGAAACTACATTGTATTTTGAAGGTCATCTCTAATTATTTCATAAGAATAAAACGCATCAAGTGTCCCATTAGCAAATAAAGAGTTCAGGACTTCGTTGGTATTAGTTTTAATACTTTATTGGGTAGCAATTATAGGACTATTTTAATGTTGGTATCAGATGAATTCACCACCCATCTGTTTAATGTTTCGAGTGTTAAATAATAAAACATCTGAAGCTGAAACCAGAGAAAATGCTCGGTCTCGACTCGTATAGTTATAAAATATACATGTATTTCCTGTGCATCTATAATATATAATTCAAAAAATCGTGCATGTAATTTGAATATCGCTCCCATTACCCGAATGGAAAAGATTTGAAATTTCAGTGTCAAAATTGTTAATAATAAATTAAACAAATTTGGAGCTCACACCAAATTTGTTTTTATCTCGCTTGTTGTTATTTTGAGATCTTTTATTCTCATATAAATGAACACACAGACAGGCAATCTAATCATTGAAAAATCAGTACAAATTTGGATAAATATCTACAATTCTAGCAATAATATGCCAAATTTCGTTAATCAGCGTTATTTAATTTCTTTTCTGCTATCGAGTTCGCACACTTCAAAGTGAATAGCTTTTCCGTGCTAATCTGAATAAGTCTACGATTTGAGTCTATTTCTACGATTTAAGACTATGTAATAGATTTCAACCTATTGTTAGTTCGTTGTGTTTTTAATTCATCTAATTCTCAAGATAGACATTCTTACAAAAATGTATCAGCATCATCTTTTCTAATAATAAAGATGAAGGCGTGTGTGTGTATTGGCGCTCAACAGGCCAGACCATTTGATTTACAGCCAGCAAATTTTGTACATATATACTTTGAAGAGCCTGAATGAGCACCTCAACGTGTTAAAATTTTACTTATTTAAAGAATAAGCTTCATTTTGCTGTTTTTTTCTGGATAGCTTTCCAAAATAACAGCGAATAAAAATAAATTCAACGAGCTTAAAATTTATAGTTTCTCTTTTTAAAGGCATCAATTTAATAGTTGTGAGAATTTCTGTAACTTTTTAAAAATATTTTCTTTCCTAATTTCCAACAACAATTATATTACTGTCTCGAAATTCAAACCGTTTTCATTATTTCATCAACTATTCGATCACGTAATTTTTCTCCATTGTTGAAAGCTGAAGAAGAAGGATTATGCGTAATACCTATGTAGTTTACAAGATAAATAAAAAAAGTGAAGTTACAATAACGCGAAAGTTAGAAGATGGATGAACCAGATATTTAATATTTTTAACAGTTCTATGATGTTAAGAGATTGTATCCACTATAAAAGCGATTAGCTATAAACAAAGCTTTATGGTACACAAGAAAATACTTTATCGTACAAAGTATCTGCTAAAACCAACTTTTCAATAAAAGTTTAACAGCTTGAGCTTAAACGTTTATCAATTAATCATAGATTACCTACTGGAAAATAAAATTTCGGCAATTATTTTTTATTAATTTGCAATTTTCTTCTTACCGCATGCGTGGAAATCTAAAAGTTTGTACCGAACTTTCAATGATATTTTATTCCTAAAAACATAATTGCCTCTTAATTGGATTTTATGGATTGTTTTTATCACCTATGAATATACCATGGTTAGTTTAATATATACTTTTATGAAAACTTGTATAATCGAAAAACTGCATTCTCTGTTTTCAGTTAAAATAACTCAAATGAACAAAAAAAAATGAATCAAAACTTAATTTTATTTGTTAAAAAATGTACGGAAAATCCTTACTGAAAAAGGGTTTCGAACCTGGAACATTTCTGAAACCTCACTATCTCCAACTACCTTTATAGTCAGATTAATATAAACTACATTTTGCATTACTTCGAAAAACGTAACATTCGATCATTTATTTTTCCAAACGTTTGCCGCTTTTACGTTCATTACATGATGAAGTCAAACTATTTCTGAAGTCGAATCTTTATCTCTGGGTCTCTGTGGCCATCTCCCGCATTCGTTGATTTTGTTTACATTGCATGACAAATTATTATTGCTATTATTATTTTGCCTTTATTTCACGAAAGAACGATATAATAAATTTTGTGTAGCTAAATAAATGAATTTGTCATTTCCAAGTAATATCTAAAATCAAGTAAACAATGTTTCATTCATTTCGCTCAGCTCATTCACTGTAGATCTTAATTTTGTCCACGGGCGTTTAAAATTGAAGACTTTTCATGCCTTTCTCTAATTTTAAATTAATTTTTAACGATTGTATCCTAAAAATATAAGTAGTTGTTGATTTAACTATGTATTATAGTTTTTCATTCTATTCATTCATAAAGTTAGAACATTATTTTGATTTTACTGTATTGCATTTTAATTGAACTTTTCATTTGAATGTATTATAGTGTATAAATAGAGTTTGAAGTAAACATCTTTTGAGAGAAAAATTGAAATATTTAGGAGAAGTACGACATCTTTATCACATGTTCCATGTACATGAACCCAAACGATAAGAACTCTATAACTTTACGATAGTGAATTTTATGATTCCACCCCACAACGTAGTTTTGAAATATGGCTTCTCTGGAAAATGTTTCAAGTTAGACCTACTTTTCAATCCTAGAAAGTAAATAAACAGTAATGTTTACATACCTTTATAATTGTAGCATCTTGGATGGAGGCACTCTTAAAATCATAAATCCAGAAGCGAATTCTGGCATTTTCTGGTCCTAGGCATTATACATTGGAAAATTCCTTTTTTGATCAGTTTAGTTTCATATCTCAATATATTTTTATTTTAATTAACATTTTGATAATTTATTTTAGATTAATTTATTGAATTTAGAAACTATGCAAAAATGCATGTTTTTATTTATTTAGGACTTACAAAATTGGAATTCATGTTTGTACAC
Source organism: Argiope bruennichi (assembly GCF_947563725.1). Classification (NCBI taxonomy): domain Eukaryota; kingdom Metazoa; phylum Arthropoda; class Arachnida; order Araneae; family Araneidae; genus Argiope; species Argiope bruennichi. The sequence continues at coordinate 86,925,095 of NC_079151.1, forward strand.
AATATTATTTAATATATGCTACAATGTATCAAATACTGTACGAAGTGAATGTAATAAAATAGGCTGGTACCTAACTATTTATACTTGTCAAAGCGCTGAGACTGTTTTTTTTTATTTCACAGAAAATTCGTATTTTTAGAATTAATATTTGCATTTTTCACAAATTTATTTATTTGACAGTTGGGCGAATAATTATTTTTTAAACTAATCAGCCTTCAGCTCCTCATCGTCTAAGCGATCCTAAGCGGCTGCCTATTTTATCTTGTTGGAAATCCGCTATTACGTGTATAATTGAATTTTTGTAAGTCATTGAAGTTAGGCCACTGCCGGTACAATGTACAGGTACATGTGTGTACATGTCAGCCTTTATCATAGGATGAAAATCTTTATGTGAATGCATTTTAAGGTTAGGCTAACAGAGGCTCAAACTTTCTTTTATGTCAGCCATTTAAGCTGATTTTTGAAATAATGCCTAAATACGAATGCTCGCTTTCATTTTATCCTTACAAAAACATAAAATATATTCAATATGATTATGCGAACATAATATTGCAAAGACATCGTATATTTTATTACTCTTAAAAGTAAAAAAATGAAGTATATAAAAAAATTTTTTTAAATGATCACAAATTTTATCTTTGAATTAAATGACATGATGTTTTCCCATACGTTGAATAAGTTTGTAGAATGTTATTTATTTAAAAGAAACTTAATATTCTTTTGGAATAGATATGAAATTAAAATTAAATAATTCCATTCTATTAAAAGTTTCTGATTCTGGCCAAAGCAATAGAGTATCAGTTAAAGTATCATTTTAATTTTGAGATTAATATTAAAAATTACAAAATCCGTTTCAAAATAGCATTCTTAAAACTTCAAAGTTAGATATTAATCAAAAACTAAAACATTCTTTCAGTACCCTAGGCAATTATAACCAAACTTTTTATAGGTATGTGTGCTTTCTGCAGGTATGTATTTAGTAATATTTAGTGTAGTTACAAAACAGAATGCTATTTTTAAAAAATCTATCACCCTATCCAGAGATTAAAATAAATAACTACACGACTGTTATAAAATACCCTTGTAAAAATTCTTTTTTCTTTTCTATTATTTCCTAGAAATACCTATTTTCTGACTAATCTGGAAATCTTGAATTAGTATTCAAATAAGGAAGGCCTTATCTGAGTTGGTTCCCCATATAGCAAATTTCAACCCCAGACCGATATAGACAATTGATTCTCAACGAGTAAATGTTCTGCATTGTGAACGGATCTTTATTGAGTTTCATTTTTTTTTCTGATCTCACATACTTCAAATATTGATATCAAGATTCTGGCAACATATCATTGAGGTTCCAAATTTCAGAATTAGATTCAAATTTTCAAAGCCTGGTAACAAAGCATCACATTCGAAAATATTTATTTAGATTTTATTTTTCCGCTTCTGCATTTCAAATTCCAGCAGATTAGTAAAAAAAAATCTGCTGCAATGCTTTTACTTCTTTTTTTTCCGAATAGTTTCACAATCAGACGTTTTCGTGTTTAATTTCATCAGATAATAAAGAGAATGTAAAAGCCGTTTTGGAACAGTTTTGTTTAATTTGTTCCGAAATTTGAGATTGAATATATTGTACTAAGACCTTTTAAGAAGCAAGCATCTTGCTTGTGCATTCATACATATATATGTTACGGTTAAAGTCATTAATCGATTATTATAAATAATAAAAGGTCAAAATGATTAATAGAGTAATCACATTATGTGGTTATTATTACTAACTATCCATTGCTATTAATAATAATCAGTTAATCACACTAACCGTAACATATACACTACATGATATAAGGATAGACCGTGAACTATTTAACGATGCATTTGATTCAAAATTTGGCATCTTCTGGCGATAAAGCCATTCGCCAAATTCCATTCATTTAACTCATTTCATTTTAAATTATCGTTTTCACATGCAACGGACAGGCAAACATATTTTCTGTTGACACATTCCCTCCCAAATTCTAAATCTATAATAGCAAAAAAAATTTCATCCTTTTTTTTTTTTCCTTCACTGGATTCTTAAACTAGTGTGTTCACAAATGGACAGTAAGACAGCCAAATTCCTTTTTTTTTTCTGATTCAAGGAAATCTAACACAGCGATATTTTAAAAGCAGTTTTTCTTATCAATGGATATAAAAATCCATTAAAGAAACGCCATGACAATCGTTTCGGAAAAATCGAAACCTACGATCGAAGCATGCATCCACTTTGAACCACCAGACTAAGTACGATGCCCCCTTTGCTTCAACAGTTCGGAGAAAACCAGGGCTCTTTGGGAAGATGCCAGCAGAACTTTTGGGGAGTGAACTTCCAGTGTCAGAGGGTAGAGGAAGGGATTCTGGAGTTCCATCCCTTCTCCCCCCAGCTGTGCTTCATCGATCCGACCGTAATCCCGTAGCCACTGCACGTGCAGTTTTCCGACTAACTCCGGAAAAGGTCAAAGGTAATACACCGACTATTGATTTCCTGACGACTCCCACCTCCCACTGTGCAATGGACACTCTTGCTACTCCCCCAGAAAATAAGGGGAGGGAGAGGACACTTAAACTGCAAGATCTTCTTTTCCGCAGAAAAAAAAACATTCTGTCGGATTCTATGAATGGTTAAGTCCGATTTTCATATCATTCAAGCCGTAATAAGTTCCATTCAGTTTTATAAATTAATAACATTTTGAAGTAAAATTTACATACGAACTATATGAGCTAAGATAGAATATCGAATTCGATTCTAAAATAGAAATTTTAACATGCAATTTATTATTAAGTATTTATTAATTTTTAAGCAAATATGGAAGTCTTGTTTATAGAAAACATAGGTATTTTGTGAATGAAAAGCTTAAAATTGTTCGTACTTCTCCACATAAAAAAAAAAATTATTATCATAACTTTCTATATATCCGGGCAATGAAGGACGATCACGGCCGGATTGACTTTTGAAGAAGACTTTCTTTCGGCAATGCAAATTTCGGAATCCATTTTCCTCTTTGAACTTCATAAATTAAATATATTTTACTCATTTTAAATTTGTCACCTTTGACGACCAACTAAATCGCCGGGATATTAGTTATGTTTAATTTCAAATAAATCGTTTTTGATTCAGTCAAGTCAAACGTTGAAGTCGAGATATTTTAATTCTCTTACAATTGTTCCTTTTTATTATGTACATGAATTTTTCTAATGGAAAGCAGTCCCACGATCTTAGCTCTATTACAAACATTTATGTCCGGTTCATCTTACTTCGTGGTACTGTAACTAAATTTTTTTATTCGTCATGTAAATGACACAGATAATAAACAGAATCCTTCCGCTTTAGCTTCAATAATGGAAGAAAACGCGATTACATATTTGATGAAACAATGAAAGCGATTTGAATTTCAAGGTAATGTAATCTATTGTTGAAAATTAGACAAAAAAAATCAAATTGCAGAAATTCAGAAAAAAAATTGCATGCTTTTATAGTAATTTTTTTAAAATTTTAAAACGGCATGGAATTTATTTTTTGTACAATAATATTTTCATAATTTATGGCGAAGAAACGCCGAACTTCAGCTGAATCTTTTATTAATTAAAATTTTAATTTCAATCTTAAAACCATGCTCCAAGGTGTGTATTCTTAACTTCCAGGATATATAAATTTGATAGCTATAGATCAACATTTTGTCTGACCTACAAAACGCCATTCACACACACACACACACACACACACACACACACACACACACACACACACACACACACACACACACACACACACACACACACACACACACACAGTATTGAGTTTGAACTTACTCTATACTTCGTGCACGAAAAAGTAAAAGTCATATTCATTACTTTATGAAATTTGAAAAATAATTGATTTTAATCTGAATATGTTTAAGAACATGACTATTATTAATAAAATGAAAGCAAACAGCTAGAGTAGTCTCCGCGAAACTTTTATTTATTTATTTTTCAGTATTAGAATAATTTTTTGCTTAGTACTTAATTTCTTGCTTTTAAAGAAGAAATCCTTCTGATTCATACTGCGGATCTTATTGTGAATGCGGATTTAGATTAGCGGGGATCAGATTTTTTTTAGATTAGCGTGACAAATCTAAAAAAATTTCTAACTGTTGGAAATTGATGAAATTCAATGTCACTTTTAGTCATATGATTTTAGTCATATGATTCTTTCATTGAAAAATGGAGAGCCAAATTAAAACCTTTTGCAAAATTCGGCTTATTTCTCTTTAAAAATTGTAGAGAGAATGCAAGTCTTAGAAAATCTCAGCACCAATTTTACAATAATTTATTTCATCTATTAATGAGTAGATGAAATAAAAATAAAAGAAAGTTCAGAAAATTTCATTTATTATAAACTGAAAATAATATCACCTTTACAATAGCTGCTGCTTGTATAGTACTCTTTTCTAGATAGAAACTTTTTCCGTTACTTATGTATTTGCTTTTCCAAAACTGAAATTTCTTTTTTAAATCAAGGACATTTGTTAAGAAACACTCTATGAGTGTCCGTCAAAAAACATATGCAGGTTTTATTCTGAAAAGAGCGCTGCTAATAACAGATCTTAATCAATATCTAATTTAGGTCATAGAAGGATTTCCCCTGCCCTACTTTCAGCAAAAACATGCGTCAGTCGTTTGTCAATAAAATGCAAATGCTTTGAAAATCAGAAATGAGACATGCGCATAAGAAATCTTCTGAAACTAAGATTATAAAATGAAAAATATTTTTTTTCAACATATGAAATATTTATGATATTTACAGCTAATTATTTGTAGAAAATCAAGAAAATATTAGAGCATTTATGATAAAACGTAAAATATTTCTAATATGCTTTTCAATGAATATATATTCCTTTTTGGTATAAAAAACATGTTACTCATTTATGTGGGTTTATTTTAATGATTTACTGATATCGTAGCACGTCTATAGACCAAAACAAACTCCAAAACATCGATAAAGCTTCCATATTGAATCTGTTCAAAGTTCAATCCAAATTGAAGCTTTTGTAAATTATGGATTCTGTCAGAAGTAAATATTCTTCATCTGTCAGAAGTTCATATTCATTGAAAGTTATTTTAGAGGTGCATTTTTTAAAAAATGCACGCATTGCTCATAAAGGTCCATAAAGATATAAAAAATATTCATATATAGATAATAGACAACTGTCTTTGAAAAGTAGTTAACTTTTGAAAAAAATCTCTTTTTTTTTTCGTCTATTTTTGTCATAAATCTTATGAAAATTTGTAAGTCGAATGAATCAATGAATGAATGAGTAATGAAAAATAATCATTTATGAGACTGAAAAAAAATCTTTTTGAGATACTTAAGATAAGCAATTTAGCTAAGCGAGTTTCTAAAATATATATTTATCTCAATAAGCGGAAGTAGAAATTATGACTACTAAATCCACCAGGTCTCATAAAACGATAAGAAATTTTAATTCCAATAACATGAAATATTTTTCTCTTTGAAATATAGTGAAATAAATAGTTTTTAACCAAATTGTGTTTTGATTATCTAACCCAGTTATTTCAACAATATTATCTTCTCCGCATGAATTATCACATGGGGGGGGTTCTTTATTAGGCGATTCTTTTTCTAACTAGCCCCCGAATATTTCATATGACGGGTAAATATAAATTCAGAAATGATATTTAGAAATTCTACTTATATTTACTTGATACAGTGATTAATAAATAACTCAATTCCATAATTATCCTTTTTTTTATATAATGCTATGAATCTGTAATTTTTTCTTACAATGTTGGTATCTTTGCTGAAAAGAGAAATTCACTTCGATTCTAAATAGATGTTGAATGAATGACAGGTCAATGTCTCCGACTCTGACAACAAACTTGGCGACTTTGAGACAAAAATAAAGGTTCTGAAAAAAGCCGGAATTTCGGGATATATCTAATAGCAATCAGGATAGAAATAGCAATCAAGATAAATAGGTTTATAAAATACCATATCCTTTTGGGTGATTATAAGAGACTAAATCTTACGATATGTATTTCTAAGTACTGAGTGGCATTGTGCTGCTTCTGCTGACAACACACACTTGCAATCAGCAACTTGCTGCTTGCTAGCGCGTTGATGATCCATCTAGAAAATGTTATACTTAGTTAGAAAGCTATAAAAGGCGGAGTAATTACATGAGAGAAGAATGACCTTTATGGAATGTTGATTATGGAAGGAATTTTCAAGCTTCATTCTGAACGCTAATGTGTTCTCGTGGATTTTTAATAGCGATTTGCTATTTAGATGTAGATTTCTGCAAATGCTGTGCTCTGACTACGTCTTTGTCGCCTGTGCTTCGTACTTGGCGTCATTATATGTTACTGTACTTCCACCAGATAATTTCCGGTGTATGCACAATGATTTTCTAGATATCTATATTTAATATTTTGTTCTAAGAGTTTTGAAACACTCTGTAAATATGGGATGATAGAATTACATAGTCTATCCTATTGACCAATATGTTTAAAACATTATAGAATCTTCTACAAGATATGCTAGTTAGTTTTAGATTGGTATTACTATCTTCTAAACAATAAATTTTTTTAATTGAAATGGAAAATCTTCATATTTTACACGTATATTCATGTGGTATTTAAAGATATTTCAGTATTATTATTTTTATTTTTTATTTTTATGACATTTCGTAATTGCAAGCATTTGATCTGCCTACATGTATATAACAAAGTGAAATCGAGGTTTACTTATATGCTTGAAGAGATTTGAATTAATGGAAACGACTAAGAATTTTAATAAAAGTTCATTTAGTCCATGTAATTAGTTGAATAAGGTTCTAAATTAACTTAGATTCCAGCTTAAGAAATCTGTATATTTGATTTTGATCTGGAGCTCTATTTTTCTTTACAGTCCGTAGTTTGGTAGACGTGTTCTGAATGGCCAATCAAAAACTGCAGACGATTTTCATTTCAGGGAAGTGTTTCTTTCTAGAAAAAAAAACAAGCTGCTCGCAGACGAAATGGATCGAATTCCACGATAATTGCAAATGAAAACACAGTAATGACATCAAACGATGGCATCGTTACTCAAACATTTAGACAACTTCCAACTAACAAGAAGAGTGGACAGAATTTCAAGTAATCGGCCTGACTGTTTTTGTTTTTTTGTTGCTGTGAAACCTAAATCTTGATTTAAAAGAAATCAAAAACATTGCCAAAAGCTTTATTCTATATTTTAGGTAATCATTATTAAATAATCAAAGCCATTTATATATATATATATATATATATATATATATATATATATATATATATATATATATATATATATATATATATAAATTGCGATATTAATTCTAAAAAGAAATAGATAATAAGTATTAAAAAAGAAATTACATAAATTATCTAATGATAAGATAGAAATATTAAGAAAGAACAGCGATATTTTTAAGCTCAAGTAGGATGGAAAATATAAAAAAAATTAAATGAAATAAATCGAATATTTTTAATTTCTTGTATATGTAGTATAGAGGAAGCATAGTAAACTTCAAAAAATTCGAATTCGATATTTTGACGAATCTTCTCATTTTAGACTACCCTGAATTCGAAAAACACATTTTTTTTCCCGGAAAATGTCCATCTGTCTGTCTGTATGTATGTGACAAAGATAACTCAAAAACGCTTCGAGCTTGCTGTTGAAATTCGGTATACGATCTTTGAACCAAATTTGCTGATTTCTATTGAATTTTGATTAAAATTTGCTCAGAGGAAGTCCGTCATTCTGGCTGTTCGAATATAAGTTCGAACGCAATAACTACAAAACGAAGAGGGCTAGACAGATAAGATTCGCAACACAGATTTATCATCTATAGTGTAGACAACTGAGAAATTTTGAATCAAATCCAAAAAGGAGGGGGGGTTGATAGTCTGTCGGTCTGTTTCAAAAGCATATAAACGTGGTAACTGAAAAACGCAATGACTTAAATATATCAAGTTTGGCATGGGTTTTTGTTTCTACAAGTGCAATTTTGGGTCAAACTTTTGTTTCAGTCAATTGAGAAAAACGTGTCTAAAGAGCAAATTCGATTTTTGAATACTAGTAACCGCATGCTAGGAATTAATCGCCTAATAACTCGTCAATGATGACCCGATAGATTCAGTAGAATTAATTAAATTCATGCCAAAAGTTAATTTTTCCTAACTATTGTATGCCAATGCCATGCAAGCCGTTCTTTGGTAAGACAAGTTTATTAGAGAGTATGCAAGAAAATTTTATGGAGACTACTCATGCTGGCCATCATAATGATACAGTGCAAATGTGCAGCTGGATTTTAACATGCTGGAAAAAGCTAATGAATTATGTGAAAATGGGAATATCAATTAAACAGAATCGTTAGATTTCCAATAAAGAAAACAGCGTAACATACAAATCGTAAAATAGAGTAAATGCAATTTTCGGACACATTGCAGAACTCATTAGAGGAAAAAAGGCTTAGTATAGAATTAAGGCATCGAGAAATTAGATGTTAAAAAGATATTACATTTCCATTTGACTTCAGCTTTAAGTGAATCGGTTCCACTGAATTTCAAAATTATGATATATGGATCAAACTAAAATTTATAACATATGGACCAATTAATACGTTTTTAATGACAAAGAAAATAAGAATAAAAATGTCAGTTGGTGATTTGCAAAAGATTTATGCGAAAATGCATGTTTTCAAATAATATTAGCATTCTTATTGTTGTTAAGCAATTCTACCTTTGCATTCCTTCCTGTAATTTTAAAACCAAATTTTTTTTCAATCTATATAAAAATTTGGCGTTTCTTAAACAATCCATAACTCACCAGTGGCAATTACCCCCCTATACCTCTTCTTTTTTTCTTGTTTTAGAATCAGAATTTATTTTTTATGCACTTTCAAGTGATTTTTATCCACTGACGTCATTAAAATTACAAAAAAAAAAAAAAATATTATCCTTAAACAGTGTTTCTTAAGAAAGAGAATTGTTTATGCTTCAAGGATAAAATAATTGGAAAAAGAAGACTGAGTATTTGCAGGTTTGTTTGTTTTTTTTACTTACATTTTGATGAAAATCAATTATCTGCCGAATCGATTCGTATATTCAACCTAAAACAAGAAAAACTATTCAAGAAAACAAAGACATTTTACTATATCTTTTATTATGCTGCACAGATGATTGTATTGGCTATGAAATATTAAACAAGACTTTAATAATAATGTTTCATTCAAGTTTTTCCAGCTACAATCATGTAAAGGTAAAGGAAATCAAAACAATTGAATAGCTGACACATGGCTATTTGGATCATTACAAAATACAAGTCATATATTGCTTGAGCTTCATTAATAACTAAAGGATGTCCCAAAATTAACGCAAGATTTGAATTCGCCATCATTCGTGCTGTAAAGTTTTGACAACACTATTAAAAAAAACATTTTACAGCTGATAGTTTAGGGTTAGTAAAAAAGGAGCGTTACACGATAGAACCAGGTGTAAACGCAAGATTTTAATTAAAAAAACTTTTTTTCTTTAAATTATTATATTTTTTATTGAATTGTAAAGTACACAGGATAAGGTTATGTATGGAATAATCCATATGGTAAATGGTCTGCACGGCTTTGTTGGCCATTCGCACTCTTTTGTCGAAATTTTTCATGACTATTTTGTATATATGCTGCTGAATTTCGTTGATGCAGCGTTGAGTTTCCTCCTGCAATGCACGCTTGTTTATGGGATTGCTGGTACAAACCTTTGACTTCAAATGACCCCATAAAAAATGAAATCCAATTGTGGTAAAAACAAACTATTTGGAGGGGGGGGGGGGAATTCTCAAATGTTCGAATTGCGGCCACCAGACTTTCATTATTTTTGAAATATTGTTCAACAATAAAAACACGTTGTTCTATCGTGTAACGCTTCATTTTAATTAACTCTAAACTGTCAGTTCTCAAATGGTAATAGGGTTCCAACGCTTTACTGCACAAATGGGGTCAAATTCAAATCTTGTGTTAATTTTGGGGCTCCTTTGACAATTACTTATTTTATTGTCACCGATAATTGCTATTATTCTTACAAAGAATGAAGAGTTAAGGAATCTTTCATTACAACATATTTTAAAAGTCGCAGACAAAGCTTGAAATTTTACTTCTGCAACACAAACACACATTTTTCGTGTCTATTACCAAAAAATATACATTCTCTTTTCCAAGCTCACATTAATTTTTTTTAAGGAAATTAGTTTTACTATCGCATGTAAATGTAAATTTAAAATAGGTTTTAGTTTGCTTAGAGTTAAAATGCTGCTTATGGTTATCGTAATCATACAGGAATCGTCTTAATAGTACAGCATCATTAAAGAGATTATATTTTTATTTTCTCTTTGATATCATCTACAAATGAATGACACTAATGCTTGAAAATCAATTATTCTGTTAGACAGCTGATAGTTACCAGGAAAAGACTAATGAAATGTTTTATTGATTTCTGTAACAGCCTGAAAACATTAATTAAGCGGTAATTTATCGAAATGAGAATTAGTATATATGTTCCCGTAAGATAAGCATGTGATATAATGCATGCGATATGATGTGTAGTGAATTAAGTTGATCATCTGATTAGTGAAGTTTTGTTTTTGGCATAGGTTCAGGACTACTCATCAGCTTACCTTATTTTATCTTGTTGTCAGTTTGAAATAATTGACTCAATTCTCATGATCAAGAGAGATGGATAGCTTAATTCAGAAGCAGTTATTTATTATGATGGTATTTGGAACTTTAACTGATACCGCCAAATATTTAGTGGCTGGATTCCTGCGAATCTGTGACCTATTTCGTTACCAGTTTCTTGGTAAAAATTGGACCAAAACATAACCAATAGTACTTTTTTTTCTGCACCATATCGTCTTAAAAGTATGGATTACTTTATTAGCAAATGTAGCAAATAACAATAAAGCCTAAGCCATATTTGTTGCCTCAAAATAAATCCTGGATACCCTGGTGATCCTTCAGATTTTGAAGGTCATGGCTTCGAGATCGTTTTCCACCAAAGATCCAGAATGTAAACAAGTCTACTGCAAGTTAAATGGCAGAAGGATCTAAAACTCGTCTGATATCCTTGATGTTCGAAAAAAGTATTACTGGTTCAAATGCACATGTTATCATGCGCCCACTGTCTAAATTTTTGAAGCAGATTTTTCTTTTTGTGGTTTCAAAATGAAGCACTATTGTAATTAAATTACTCATTCACACAATTGGTGCCTCTATATAAAAATTAAGTCCAATTTAGTTATACTAATATCCTGTTTTGAAACAGCATGAGAGCTATTTTGGTACGGATTGCCTAATTTATAAGAATGATCAGCTGACAAAAATGGTATTGGATTCATACTTTCTTTCCAAACTTCAGCTCTACACTAAGATGGATGTTACACAATAAATGTTAAAAAGTGAAATAGGCCCATACAAAAGGCCTAATAGGACTGAACCTCGTTTAATTTAGTTTTGTTATATTAAATCCGATTTCAAAGTAACTATTTTGGGACGGGAGTCGTAATTCTGAAATCAAGTCAGTTGATGAGGACGTCATCTGAGCTGGCACCATCTCTACAAACTTTCGCACCACACCACCGATAGAACGTTTCGCGTACTAATGAATTCAGATTTCGAGTTAACCAGGCTACCATATGAGAGGGTTCTTTTGTGGAATAGGGTTTTGAACCTATGTCCCTCTTTCTCCGAGGTCTAGACATTACCATCTGACCACCATGAGCTGCGAGGTGAACCGCAAAGTCTCTTATCTTGAATTAATTATACTAGTGTATAAACACACATTTCTCTGTATCACTGTATAAACACACATTTTTCACTTGTATAAAAATCATTTTATTGCGTAATTGAATCTATACAAAGGAATATTCTTCTGTCTGGTAAATTTTTATCTTCCGAAACGTCATATTTAATGCTTTTACATTTCCTTCTATGAAATGCATAATCATCGCAATGACATAGCTTTTAATGACGCAACCGATCTCTCTCTCTCTCTTTTTTTTTTTTATTCTTTACAAAACTCACTTCCTATTTCCTTGAATACATGAATGAAGAAATTGTATCCATCTGTCTTTTACTAAAAAAAAAAATGTAAATCGTTTATCGATTAGTTCGATACAGTTTGGGGAATTCCACTAGGAATGTATTTCATTCTTTAGCGTAAGATATGTACAACAGGGATGCCAGATAGAACTGTGCTTCATATTTCCTTTTCCTTTCCTTGTATTCTTATTTGATAAGCTAAAATCCTTTTTCAGGATACTGAATGTATTTCAACATTTCATTTTTACATAATTTTTTTCCCGTTTTTTAACAACTGAGAGTAATTATAAATTTATCGAATTCAAAAATTCAATTAGATTAAGTCATAATAAAACCTTGAGAAGTAATATTTTTCGTTTAACTTCTAGCACTCTCTTTCTATTCTCTGTATGCAATATGCAATAGAAAAGAAAGAAAGGAAAAAAAATGTATTTCGAAGGTGCTCGAAAAGTAGTAAAAGCGAGAAGGATTTTTAGAAATGTATGTGATTAAAAAATAAAAGTATGTGATTTTAAAATAAAATAATTAGAATAAAAAAAAATGGTTCCCAATGAAAAAAAAAGTTTTTGCCTCAAATAATACACGTGTATAAGCTGTGAAATTAATTTAAAAAATGTACAGATTAATAAGAAAATATTAAGTAAGAAATTTTATATTTAAAATAAATAGACAATGAATGTTAAGAAGCGGAACCTCTCCTATAAATATTTACAATAAATATTACAATATTTACAGAAAAACATGTATATTAGAAAAGATGGAAAGAAAATTTGCTTTCAAAATAAATAATAAATAAAATGATATTAAGTTGTAAGGAAACTATATAACTTACCAACTTAAATAAATAATTTGCTAGAAAACAGGCAGTCACTATATTTTTAATATTACCTCTGTTTAAGTAAGAAATTACGGATATTTCGTATATTATGAAATGCTCTGTTGAAAACTCAAGTTATTAGCTCGGCTGTTATTGGTAAATGAAGAAATGAATTATTAAATGTTTGCTAATTGAAGCTTGATGAACAGAATAATTGATAATGTACAATGAATAAAGCTGCATGACTCTATCGTTACTGGTGTACCTGTAACTTGGTTTTGTTTAGAAACATGAATACCACTGACAACTATAATCAGATAATCTGTCTTGTTACGAATTTGCAATATCATATCCCTGCTATGCTAATCTCATGGTTGGAAAGAGAAATTTACAGATATCTTTTCTGGCAGCCGAACCAATATTCTTCCCTATCTTGGAGAGGAAAATAAAGGTTCTTGAAAATGCAAGAATTATGACAGTTAGAAACCGAGATCTGATGATTCTTCTGGAGAATTCCATGAAATGTCAAATCCTGTCAGAAAGTTAAAAATACCCCACTTAAGCGACTAAATATTTCGTTGGAGTTTACTCACAATGAGGGTGTGAAACTGTCAGAAGTTGAATGCCGGGCATTCAATTAGTGATCTTTTGTTTTCTTGTACTTTTTCTTTTTGTTCTGTTTTTGAGTACATCTTGCTGTGTTTTTGTAACTCATGCTTCGAATTTTTTGGGATGCTAGAATAAAGCATCGTTTCCGATTTTCCTGCTTGTTCGACTACATTCATAATAAGTATCGGACGATTTTCATAACAATGTCAATTAATTTTTTTAAGGAAAATAAGATAATTAGGAAAATAGTGTATTAATAATAAAAAATAGTATTGAAATTATTCAAAGCATTTTGAATGAGTTCTTAAATCGAAATCGTAACTGCAATTTTTTTAATTTGCTAAACATCATGTGAAAAAAATATGAAATTTCAGTAAAATTTATATTAATTAAAGTGGGAAACGTTTTCAATCTGAAATATATGTATAAAATTTAATCTATTAAGTATTCGAATAAAATTTTGAACTCAAATTCTTTTTAAACTGGGAGAAACAAATAAAACTCTGTCAAAACTTCAACCAGGAAGAATATTTAGGTTTCAGTTGACATGAAAAAAAAAAAAAAAAAAAAAAAAAACTAATTTGAATGGAATCTCTGAAGTCATTTGAAATATTCTGAAAAATAAATTTAAGTAAATATCCCCTTCTTTTGTTAACTAAAAATATTTCATTTGAATTTTTTAATTCATCATATTTTATAGTATTAAAATTTGCTGAAGCAAAAACAATCTCAATCAAGCCTGAATCCATTCATAAAAAATATTGGGAAAAAATGAAAATTATTTAATTAATTAATTTATTAAATTTCGGATTACTTTTTTAAGCCCCCTTTTTTTTCATTTTTCGTATTCTTAAAGAATAGTTTTGCGTTTGGTATCATACAAATTTCAACATGCATTTTAATATCTTTTTTTTTTGTTGTTGATGATGATGACTAGAACTTTACCAGATAAAAGAAAAAGGATGTTAAGACTACATGGTACAGTTTATTTATCAAATTAGATGCCTTTTTACTTTCCCTGATGTGAAATATTGAGAAAGTATTATAATCGTCAAAAAATTCGAACTCGAGATTTTGATTAATCTCCACGTTTCTGGTCTCCCGAGCCTGGAAAATGCATTAGGCATAGTGCCTGCCTGTCGGTTTGTATGTCTTTGATCACGATAATTCAAAAACCTTTTGCGCTATACATCTGCAATTTGTTACATGGAATTATGATCAAATTAGTAGATTTCTCTCAGATGTTGAATGAAATCCATTCTTAAAATGCCTGACTGTCTGGATGCTAGTATGCACATGAAGTCAATAACTGCAGAAGGGAAACAGCTAGGCAGATAAAATTTTGTACACAAATTTAGCATCTAACATATAGATTCTAATCAAATTTTGAACCAAATCTGTTCAGAAGTTGACTGTATCTCGGTCTTTATTTTCTCATGCACGTAAACGCAGTAATTCATAAATAGAATGACGTAAATCAATAAAATATGGTATCTTATCTTCTGGCTATTATTATAGTTTCATGTTAAATGTTGGCGTCAAGGAATTGGCGAAAAGGGTCCAAATTGCATATTCACGCGATAGATTCACGCCAAAGATCTATATTAATCTATCTTTCATTAATACCATGCAAGGTCTTCGCCCTATTTTATGTGGAGGAAAGGGAAGGGAATATGACTATTTATTGGAGAATATATGAGAAAGTTTTGGAAGTACCACGCCTATTCGTTTAACTCTTGAATTCCCATTAACATAGATAACCAGATGGTTAGTTTAATTATAAGTAAATTTCAATAATCTGCCTCTTTGGTGTAGAAATCAAAATCATATATTAATTAAAATTCATTCCTTTGCTTCTACTTACTGTTATTGAGCATGCTCATATAGACACACCAATTCTACCCATCAACGGATTTGGCTATACATTTACAAATATAATGTTTAAAACCATATTCCAAAATTCATACTCTTTGTATTTTGGCCATAGACACATAGACAGAATATTGTACATAGACGGAGCATCACAATTTTATACTGAAATAAGTGCCTATTTATCCTTTTGTTCCCATAATTACTAAAAAAAGTATTAAAAAGCATATTTTATTGAAAAAGTCTAAAAATATATTTAATTTATTCGCAGTCTTAAAATATATATAAAAAGCATATTAATGCATATCCTTTAAAATAACTAAAATAGCAAGAAGGAAAGAAAAAAATGAATAAGAATCTTTGAAATTTAGAGCGATGGAGACTAAAAAGTCTGGTTTCAAACATTAAATAGCTGAAAATATGTGGAGCTAAAATAAAACATTGTATATTTTCTCACTTACGTATATACAAAGCATTGTCATCGTTAACAAAATTTTAATGAAATTATGTTTTAGATCTCCTTAAGTCCTTTGAAGACATTTTTTGGAATGAACGCCTGTTTCTCTGCCTGTCAGATTTTGAATGTGATAATTCAAAAAGTTTTTAGCTAAATGCATGAAATTTGGTGTGTAGACTTTACAACAAATGTGAAGATTTCAATCAAATAAAATTCAATTTGAATAAAATCTATTCAGAGTATATCTGTTAATCTAGTTTATAAAGTTCAAAGGGAAAATAATATCAAAATGTAAAGTTGGCTAAATTAAGAAAACAGATTTAATATCTAAAAAATAGACCCATATCCAATTTTAAATCAAATAAAACAAGAGTTTGATCGTCTATCTGTACAAACATACGCATGCATTAAGCGTAATAAATAAAGCGCGCAATCAGTTAGCTAAATGAAATTTGGTGTACAGTTTTAGCATCTAAAGTGTAAATGGTTATCTAATATTAAGTTAAATATGTGACTGTGTGTAAACATTTCGCTTGTTTGTGAATGCGGCAACTCAAAAACATAATATGTGACATTGCTATAAATATTGTAATGCTGTATCAAATTTTGATTTCAATTGGCTAACAAAAAAAAATGTCCGAAATTCATACACGGATTTCTTTACTATATTATGAAGGAAAGAACGCTTCTGTGCGTTATTAAAAAATGAAAATCGTAGCACTTGTGGCATTCATAGTCTTCCTCAATATCCACAATTTAGGGTTAGAGGAGAGGGGATAATATTTTTGTTAGGGAATATGAGAGGAAATTTAGTGGAGGCCAGTCCCGTTTGTTTATAAAACGCCTTCATCTTAAAACTTCATTTAAAAAACAAAATGCACAATAATGCTTTCAAAAGGTGCGAAAGAATGGATCTACCACCACGCGAAATTCTAAGGACCGTAATTCCGAAAGAACATTTCAATTAATGTATTATTAAGCTGTTATTCCTAAAAATATGAGCCGTTATCAGATCCATGCCTCAGAACATGGGGAAAATAGAAAATAAGAAGGAAAATTTATTTAAATTATGAAATTAAATGAGGGAAACTTCTGATTTATTAAGTGCAAAAATGAAAAAAAAGTGTAAATAATTTAAATGATTAAAAATTATTTATAGTAGAATTTTGAGAAGTATAGTAAATAACCCCAAATATTCAAATAAATAGATAATCTACAACCTTGATAGCCGTCAAAATAACCGGGGAAAAAAAGATATAAATCAACGCGCAACTACTTTTGGAAATTTTTTTGTTTGCATTAGGGAGCTGATACGTACAATTATGACTTAATAAACATTACATTTCTGTGCCTACAAGTTGTTGACTCAGATTTTAACAAAAAGAATCGCTCTTTTTTTGGTGTTAAAAACGTCGCTTTTTTCATGTTTCTGTTTGAATTTTTTTAAAAAGCAGCATTTGTAGAACAACTTTTGAAAAACATTTTTTGGGATTAACAGCTTTTAATAATCAAGTGTTTATCAAATAAAATGATTAAAAATGATAATAAATATTCACATATAAATAAATATGGCATTAATTTAATTCTTGTTTAGAAATGCGAATCAGATCAGGGTCGTAAAAATAAGTTACAATGGATTTTAATTTATAATTTTTAAGGTGATTAAATTTACAGAAATGAAACGAATTAATTCGAATTTCATAATAATGTCAATTTGTTTTGTAATAATGTAGAAGCAATTAGTTATTATTCGCATAAAACTACGCGAATATTTATAAATTAATATACAAAATGTGTCTGAAAAATTGAGAATTATTCCACGTTTAATTGAAAAAGCGCTAATGCCGAATGGCATTTAGAGAAAAACGTCAATTCTTTCGAACTAAAGTATTGTTCTATAGGCTAAAAGAAAGCATCTGGATATAGGATAGGTATAGAATTTTTAATTATTGCACATAATCAAATTTCACTGAATAAAAAGAAATTTAAACTCCTTCACAGCGATCATAAAAAGCAACATAATAATTATGCCATTATCAAAAAAATACAAACATTTCAAGACAGTATTTTCAGAAC